>NC_090240.1:25789846-26989846 GCF_024489055.1 Chanodichthys erythropterus
ACTATGCTCACAAGTTCTGTCGTTACCAACACAACACAACAGAACTTGTGACCATAGTTGGCAAACAATACTTTTGGGATGCTGGTACAGTAACAGCCCTATTTATCTCTAACCTGGATGATTTTGGAGAGCTCATCAAATGAAGTCTTGCAGTCTCCGCTGTATTCTTGTGCCAGCTGCTGAATGTACCGGTTGACACTGGCAGTGGACGTGCCCAGACCAGCACCTGCTCCTGTATCATCCTGAGAAGAATCATGAAAACATGAATGACACACCCAAAACTCTTGTGTAATTTCAAAAGGAAAAGTCATTGATCTGTCTGACATGGATCAATGCTGACAGACAGACCTGTGGTTTCTCAGGTGCAGCCTCATTCACTTTGGACAGCAGACTCTCCAGCTGTGGCCGGTGGCCCATGAGCTGGTGGTAAACACGGTCAGCCTTGTCGAGTAGAGTATTGATGTTGGTCACGGCCTGGACACAATAAATCAGTAACAAATGATTTAGTAAGAGGACTTACAAGATGCAGTCTCAGCATATATTTGTTCATTTAGACTACTCATTTTTACATTACACAATCTATATAAATGGATATGTATGCCTGCCATACCTTTTTCCTATCTTCTTCATTTTCTATAGGATCCACAGCACAGCAGGGCTTTGCATACAGCATGAAGTCAAAGCGTGCATATTTACAGAAACCACAGGCATTGCACAGGAACGGGTCCTTTTCGTCATAATTAATGGACCTAGAAGATTCAAAACAATTACAACTATTCTATCAGTTTCTTGGGTCTTTGTACAATATTCATTCACAAGCAAATCTCAACATCCAGCCCCTCCGTACCTGCACTTATGACACTGATACACGTTCTCTCCACAGTTGCCGCAAACTCCCGGGTTGGCAGGGACTGAGGCGCTGCAGCGAGGACACTGCAGGGTCTCTGACGACGCCTGGTAGTTCTCATAGAAATCAGAGAATTCGATCATCAGGTTGGAGGCCACGATGGGGAGAGGGAGGTCGATCTTCACTTCAGTTTGGCCTGGGGTCAACTGCACCTTCTTAGCTTTGTGCCAGCGAGCAGGTCTGTGCACACAAATTTCAAATTATTTTAATGTATCAATCACCATCTACAAATACTGTCAGGTTTTTTTAAACTTAAGATTCTGATTTGCATGCTCACTTGTTCTTCAGCTCTACGATTGCCTGTACGGTCCTGTTGTTGTAGTAGAGGTTGATTGTGCGAACCATCTTGGTTCTCTTGAGATCGCCAATCTTCACGGTGACTTTGCTGATAGTGTGGCTGCCAATCAACTTCACCACTTGCTGAGTTGTAGTGTAACGGGTGTCCACTTTGATAGATGAGAGTTTGATGTTCTAATAGCACAGGGAATAAATTAGGCCAACATTTAGACCTACAGCAACTAAAACAAGCATTTAAATGTGACATGTCATGAACATCACTCACAGAGAAGGGCACTTCAGGATTGTTGCACACCAAGCAGGGATCACTCTCCAGGTAAAATCCATCAAATTCCACCAGTCCAGACAGGGTGCTGAGAAGATAAGTGTGAAGAGATAAAAAATTCAGGGATGTTCTCACATCTGTGACCCAAAATATTTTCCAATGAGAACATGCTGGGAACACTTACTTGTATATGTTTGAATTAGGATGATTGGTCAGGATGTGGTTTTGTGCTCTCAAAATTTCTACAGCCTTTTGAGAGTATTCCTTCAGCTGGAAAATGCAGAAGCCAAACATTAGGTGCAATGCAAAACAATTACAACATTTTAAATCTGTTTAATAACCAATAATCAAATTCTACCGTAATCTTAAAAAAACAATCACATATTTGAGAATGAATACCTTCTTTTCCGTCTGAGGTGTTTTGAGGGAGAAATATCCAAGCAGGTCGACAAACTGAGCTGCTTTACGTCCATAAGCAGGTAGTTCTGGCCAAATGGCCCACATGAGGTCGAGCAGCAACTCCTGCTGGGATTTGTTTGAGTTCCTGAAAGATAAATGTTCAGTTTGATTTAACATCATCTTGCTACTGGGGTACCTCAGGGCTCAGTGCTTGGACCACTTCTCTTCTCCATCTACATGTCATCACTAGGATCTGTCATTCAGCAACATGGTTTTTCCTATCACTGTTATGCTGATGACATACAACTCTACCTCTCATTCCAACCAGAAGATCCGACAGTTGCTGATTGCATCACAGCCTGCCTGACAGCCATTACTGCCTGGATGACGGACGACCTCCTTCAACTCAACCTTGCAAAAACAGATCTGCTTGTGGTCTGTGCCAACCCAACACTTCCTCTCCATTGAACTAGGTTCATCAACCATAAATCCTTCCAGGACAACCAGGAACCTTGGAGTTGTGATGTATGATCATTTAAGCTTCACAGATCATATTACTACAACGTCCCGGTACTGCAGATTTGCCTTATACAACATTAGGAAGATTAGACCCTTCATATCGGAGCATTCCACACAAATTCTCGTCCAAGCTCTTGTTCTATCCAGACTGGACTATTGTAAAGCTCTTTTGGCAGGCCTTCCAGCATGCACTGTCAAGCCTCTACAACTGATCCAGAATACGGCAGCAAGAGTGGTCTTTAACGTGCCGAAGAGAGTGCATGTCACACCTTTCTTCACCAGTTTGCACTGGCTACCAATAGCCACTCGCATCAAATTCAAGGCTCTGATGTTTGCCTAAAAGACAACCGCTAGCTCTGCACCACTACATCTTAACTCACTACTTAAGACTTACGTGACCTCCAGAAGCTTGCATTCTACAAGTGAATGGTGCCTTTTGGTGCCATCCCAAATAGTAACAAAATCACTCTCATGGACCTTTTCCTTGTCTGTTCCCAGCTGGTGGAATGAACTGCCTAGCTCACTCCGACCAGTCTTTAGCCATTTTCAAAAAACTGCTAAAGACATCTTTTTCATCAACACTTGACCCAGTAATATTAGCACTTTTTCTTTTTCTATTCCATCTCTATTTATTTAAAAAACTATGTGCACTTTGCTGGAATAACTGGTACTTGCATACTGTTGCACTCATGATGACTTGATTGCTTCTATTGTTCTCATCTGTAAGTCGCTTTGGATAAAAGCATCTGCTAAATGATTAAATGTAAACAAAACATGATGGTTCAAGCTCAAAACAGTGGACACAAGGGAGTGCATTTAGGGAAAGTTCTTGCTTCTAAGTACCTGTAGATATGCAGCGTGAGGCAGTGAGCTTGCCAGCGCACAGATGAAGAGTTGGACTCGAGCAGGAAGCAACGCAAGAACTGAATGAGAGTCTCCTTATCCGCAAATTTGTTGAGCTGGCTAACCAGAGCCGTACACAACTGATCTTCCTGACTGCCAGCTCCATCTCCTGCAGGAAACACAACAGGAACATTGAGAAAAGAGTCATGGAATCATTCTGATGATTAATCCTAAATGAAAGTGGTTCAATGATCAGAAATGCTGAAAGACCAAAAAAACATCATACCTTCTTTGTCCTTTTCCTTGTCCTCTTTCTTGCTCTTCTTGCTGGAGGATTTGCCCTGAGAGGGCTGAGATGTTCCTGAACCTCCACCTGAAGATCCTGCTGAGGCCGCCAGGACTTTACTGCCACATAAGGCACAAGAGAGCAGCTGCAGCAGGACCGGAGAAACACCCTCATCCACTAGGAAACTCACTTGCAGCAGGAAGTACAGCACCGCTACACAAAGAAAATTGATTAGTACCAGAAGTGACTTTACAACAAGAAGAACTAGAACTAAGCCTTCCTAAGTCACAGGTTGAATTCCCAGGGAAATCAGTTTGCTTTTTTCAAGTCACTTTGGATAGAAGAACATTGTACACTTACAGTCATCCTTCATGCAGAACTTCTGCCAGTTGATTGTTCTCTGAGTGGCTATTTCAGCACATGCTTTAAGGTGCTCCATCTGTGTAAAAGGGAAAAAGTTCACACAAATCCAAACTGAAAGAAGAATAAAAATCGTTGGGTGTCACGTGTACCTGTTACTCACCAGATTAATGAGAGTGTCGTACTGTAGAGCGGAGCCAGATGTCGCTGTGACGATTCCTCCCCTCAGGAAGATGCCCTGCTCCTCCAGAAGCTTCTTGATGCCACGTACGTGGGAGTCAAGCGTGTGGAGGTCTCGGAGTTGGCGGTACTTCTCTTTGGAGCCGCAGATGAACAGCAGAAGCTTCCTCACCTGTCGCCTCACGAACGGCGTCTGCTGGATCATCAGATACTGGAAGATAATCAAAGGAGGTTGATGCATGCCGAATTATTCATTGATAACTCTTCAACACAGGCCAAAAGCGAATTACGTGCATTACCTCTGATAGGAAATAGAACCAGGAGTGATCAAAGATCGGCGGTGGAATGCGTGGGTTGGCATCTGCGATTTTCTTGATCTGGTACGGCAGTCGGAGGACCATCTCGGTGAGGAGTTGAGAGTACGCTTCAAACACATCAGCAGCGTGGCCCTGAGAAACACCCACAATTTAAAGATCCTGATATTTCTTTATCTAATATATATATATAATGTTTGGGTAAGAGCAAGCTTTTTAAGAACTGGTCTGTACCTTGACATATTGGCGCAGGAAGAAGGGGCTCATGTCTGGGGGTGAGGACGAAGTGTGGGGTTTAAGGAGCTGACTGGTGGCCGCTGGCTCCTCCTCACCCTGCTGGGTCTTCCAGAACTCCAGCAGGGATTTGAGCACATGCAGGCAGTAGTCTATCGCTCCCATGCTGAGCAGAGCGGTAGCTGTTGCGTTGGAGATGAGAGAAGACGACTGGCGAGAAAACAGAGATGAAACTGAATTATTTAATGGGTTTTACACTCACTGTTCTGCAAAGTAAAAATGGTTGTAGCATGTAAACAATAATATTAGAGATTAACTGGATTTACACTTCCCGAAGCAAAATATAGTGTTACATTTGAGGTAAGCTTATGTTTTAGGCTTTTTTTTTGCATACATTAAATTATGAGAGCGACTTGCTTTTGTAATAATGATACTTTTCTAATGGCTGAATCAATACTCTGGATCATTATTGGAAAAAACAACAACAACAAAAACATAACAGATTACACATAATGAGCAGTTTGCACATGGTCATATGTCTTCTGTGCTGCTTTGTGGGAACTATAGCTGGTTAAATAGATGCAAGGCAGGAAGACCAATCCGAATTCAATATACAAATAGATTTGTATGCCAACCAAAATATTGTTCAACAATTACTACATTTTAAACTGAACATTTTATCAAATGTAAATAATAGCAGATTTCAAACTTTATTACATTTTTAAAAGTATACTTTAATATTAATTTTCCTAAGCATATAAGAACATAAATAAGAATTAAAGTTA
This sequence comes from Chanodichthys erythropterus, assembly GCF_024489055.1. NCBI lineage: Eukaryota > Metazoa > Chordata > Actinopteri > Cypriniformes > Xenocyprididae > Chanodichthys > Chanodichthys erythropterus. The sequence goes on from NC_090240.1 coordinate 25,795,236, forward strand.
AAATTTATTTTATTTTATAAAAATGTATTTGTTTATTTTATAAATTTAATCAAAATTTATTTTATTATTTAAGGTTAAAATTTAAAGAATTAAATAAAACTTTAAAATGTCAAAAAAAGTTGTATTTTCTAAGTTTACAAAATCCAAAAAGTCCATCACGGAAAAAAGACATTTTATCTCACAATTTGACTTTTTTACCCCCAGAAATGCAAGATATAAACTCACAATTGCAAGATATAAAGTCAAATTGTGAGATATAAAGTCCAATTCTGAGGAAAAAAGTGTCCGCTCACAATTTACATTTTCCCGAGTTTTTATCTTGCAATTCTGAGAAAAAAAAAGTCACAATTGTAAGTTAACAACTTGCAGTTACATTTTTCATTTTTTATTCAGTGGCAAAAACAAGCTTCTATAAAATGCAGCCTTGGTGATCATAAGAGACTTCTTTCAAAAGCATTAACAAATCTTACTGACCTGAAACTTTTGATCAGTTAAGTATGTTAAGCTTAATTCTCAGACTTAGTGGTTCAAAATAAATGTTTTAACCTTCAGAACAAAGTGTTGTGAGCACGATATTACCATAGCACAGTTGACAGTTACCTCAGAGGAGGATTTTGAGCCAGACTTGGTGCGGGACATGAAGACACTGAGGAGCCTCATGATGACCAGGTGCACCTCGTTAATAGAGCTGCGCTCATTCTTCTTTGAAACATCCTGGAAACCAAATATGACAATTTATACATTCCAACTATCTATATCTTCAGTATATTTATAATATAATCTATATATTTCAAACTAGAACAATGCATTTAAGTAAAGATCTTGATTAATGTAGTCTCACCTTCTTGTGCATGCCGAGCTCGGCAATGAGCTGGGCCAGAAGGTCGTCCAGTGCTCCCTTGTCTTTCTCATCCTCTCCGTCCAGATCTGTGGTCAGCATGAGGATGACCTGCATGTAGGGGATGGCCTGAACTCCACCAACAGTGTGAAGCTGGGACAGGTGTTGCAGAAGACGCTCCAAGAGCATCAAACGCACCATGTGCAACCTGGTAAGAGGATCGAGACAGGCAAACGGACAGTTATTAAACAGAAACAGTTTATATTGGGATATAAGTGCTCCATCATGTAGACAGACCTGTTGCTTGTGTGGATGTCGCCCTCTGTCTCTCCTTCTCCTTCTGATCCATCTCCTTCATGCTGGGCTGTGGTTGTACTTATGGCTCCTGTGCTGGAGCTCACGCTGCCTGGTCCAGCAGGATGTCCTTCAACAGTCGTGTCTCCGTAAGCACTGCTGCGACCAGACACTGAAACGCACACAATGTCCTGAGTGGATGAAACTCCCGAAAACGAGCCACTTTAAAATAATTTGTTTAAAAACATCAGACAAACAGTAAACAATCAAGTCTTACCATTGTGTTCACCTGCAACTGAGTCGACGGCACTTCCTCCGCTCTCAGAGCCCACGCTGCCCCCGTGCTCGGCGGGAGAGGTGCGCAGCGTGGAGCCGTCTGTGGCCGCTGTGCTCCCCTCATCATCCGAGGCTGGGGCTGAAAGCATAACCAGAGCTGTTACAGGAAAAAAACAGCAGGCTTTGCTAAGGGGGGGGTTTCTAAAGGTGCACACGAACATATACATAGCCATATGTTTGAAAATGATTGGAAATGGGAAGCAACAGTGACATGAAGGGATGACAGAAAAAATGCTGGGTGAGCATGCAATAAGTATTGCAGAAAGAGTTTTGTGGAGAGATGGGTGCAGTTACCTGATGCGGTGGTGTCTGAAAGGGTCCCTGCGTCCAAAGATGAGGAGCTGGGGGCTTGGCCGGACAGACCCAGACTCTGTAGACCAAGAGCACTGCTGCTGCTGCCTGCAGACGTACAACATACATTCAACATTAGACACCTGATGGCAATATAACTAAATGAAAAAATGTATGCCGGTTTCTCTCAGAGGGCAGGAAAATGGAAGCAGTGACCTTGCTGGTCTTGTTGCAGACTGAGAGCTATAGCCAACTCCACCATGGTCTCGTCATCGGCGTCTGGGGGGATGTCCAGCATGGGTGGGAAGCCCTCCGCACCTGCCAGCAGCGCTTCCAGAGGCGAGGGGTTCCCATTGTTCACGTTCTCTGCCGTCTCCAGGACCATAGACTCAGACTGCATATCAAACAGAGAGAGAAGAGGATTACATAACAACCGCCTTCTTTAAAAACAGTAGTTTGGACAAATACTTAAAGCAACTAGATCCATCGCTAATGTTTCATTACAGTGTAATATATGTCTTTTGATATTCTCATTTCATTTACATTAAGTAAATTCAGCTGCTGAGTTCTTATTTGTGCATAATTATTTTTTTTGTGAGCATCCACTTGGGCAAAGTTAGCTGATTGTTGTTTTTTTTCCCAATAGCAATTTATTGTGCGCATTCTGGAATATCTGGAAAATATGCTTAGAGGTAAGCTTTAAACTTTCACCTTGACTCACAGAAGCCGCATTTCCATTACCCTTTAAACTGTGCAAATTGAAATTGAAAATACGTCCAATTGAAATACGTCAATTTCGCAAAAACTCCCTTAAGATTTACGCTTGCATGAGGTGGTTTTTCAGGCAATTTGAAAAAGGAATATTTCACAAAACTGCAATGGAAGCAGTTTTTTTGCATTTACAGGTCACCTGCCATATGTAAAGTCGATCATTCTTTAAAGAGGGTGCGGTATGTTTGGACAGAAGACAAGAGTTCTTCATTAAACTCATAAAAGACAAAAATATTACGGGACTACTGGATTCTAAACAACAAAAAATGCCATAATTTGAATTTCATCAAGAACTTGAAGCAGATAGGAGGGAGAAACACCCAGAATTATCCTTGCCATAAATGCTTGGATAACTCCTTTGATTAAAAATAATAGCTAGTGCAGTGGCTGGTATATACGTAAACCTACCAACATCCGTTGCCGTGACTTTGGAATGACTTATCGCGAGAGGAAAATAAAAGGTTGCACAACATCGGTTAATGGAAATGCCGTCATTTTGCAATAGTTTTTTATTGATATTTAGAAAATATCTCAAAAGTTTTGCGGAAATCTGTAATGGAAACACGGCTAATGATTACTTGTTTGTTACGTGTTATATTTATATATAGTTAATTATATGACTTGCATGATTTAAAGATAATCATATTACTGCCCAAAACTAAATTTGAGAAATTTAGAATTAGTCAATATTTTTTCATTAAGTTGACCAATAGTGACAACTGCTTAGCACAACCATTTTCAACATTGCTAATAATAAGAAATGCTTTTTAAGCACCAAATCAACATATTAGAATGAGTTCTGAAGGATCGCATAACCGAAGACTGGTGTAATGATGCTAAAACAGTACAGTAGTAGTGAATATATTAATTAATTACTAATCAATCCAAAATAATAAAATCAGATCAAATCAAACCATATCCCAATTTTAGTGTGACTTTCGCAATCACAAAATAAAAAATCATAACCTAATCATATATTATTAACACTCTTAGGGTCCAGTAGATGGACTCATAGTGGCTACAAAACTCACCACCATCTCGAAATCTCCGTGGTCCACCTCGTTTTGCTCTTGACTCTCCTGCCTGCCGCCTTCCCCTCCCGTCATGTTGGAGGGCTTCTCATCAGCATCGTCATCATCATCGTCATCTTTATCTCCTAGCACAGCAAAGAAATGTTCGAAGTTCATTCATTGAGGAATGTGTGTATGATTTAAGTCACAAATCTGAAAGGCACAGCTCATACCCATGGGCGTGTTGGAGCGTGGGGGAGAAGGCAAGGTCACATGTCTGCGCTTGTTTCTGGGTCTCAAAACTCTAATCAGCGCCTGCTTGCAAGCAAAGCTCACAGAGGTGTCCTTTAGACCAAAAAGATTAGATTACATTAATAACTTCTCAAAAGATATGGATTGTATCTGAGAAGAATGACAGCGGGATACGTACAGGGCAGAGCAGCATCTGCATGTAGATTTTGGATGCCACATTGATGTAATCCAGCTCACAGGTGCAGTAGCCATGAATGATATCAACTAGAGCATTCACAGTGGCTTCAATGTGAGTTAGACCTTAGAGAAAAACATAAAACGATGTTAGTATCTTGAAAGAACACAACCATGAACTTCTAGGGTGACACAAATCAATGTGACCACGTACCTGGCAAACAGGCTGGAGCCAAAAAGGCGTTCTTGGGTTTGAGGGCATGAAGTTTCCAGAAGTTAGTGACCAGTTGCATAATGAAGCTACAACTCTCAGTATCATACTTCAGGCCATCCTTCCCATCATCACCTACATCTAAAAACATAAAAACAGCCTTTATTAGGAGGCACATAAAATGACTGCAAGATGAACATTTAAGAGGTTCAGTGAACATACCAATGTCCGATTGAGGCAGTCTGGACTCTGTAAAGTGCACAAGGTTATTTGGTCTCATGATTGCGATGGAGCGGGCAGTGATCACCAGCCGCTGGAACACATCAGGGTCCAGCTCCTTCCCTTCTTTACTGCAGGTGTTCAGACACTGTACTGCATTGCTCAGCAGAGACTGATCCTAAACACAGTTACAAAGCTGAGCTTAAAGACATGGTAATTCATGTTTAACACTGTTCATTTTCTAATCAGGAGTGACCATGTGTACCTTGTGGTTGTGGTAGGCTGTGCGGCTGGTGTGCAGGCTGGCCAGAAGGCCTTTGGTCTGCTGCTGTACTCCAGCAGGAGTGGGGATAGACAGAAGGAGAGTGGCCAACTCTAGAGCCGCAACTTTATTTTTCTCCTATAGGTTTTAGGGATAGAAAAATGTCACATGAAAATGGAAATTTCATTCAAAACAAACATAAAAAACAAAAACAAAAAAACCCCCAGTGTTGCCATTTTAAACTATTAAAAAACTTTTGTTAATTGAAATAAAATAAAATATAAATATTAGATAAAAAACAAACTTAAATTTGAACTAAACAAACTAAAATTAGCAATGTTACTTTGACAACTGACTGAAATAAAACAAGTTTAAGTTAACGCACTTAAATGACAAAAAAAAAGAAGACAAAATTACAAAATTTAAATTCAAAAGAAAGCTAAAAATATGTAAACTATTTAAGGTAATTTGAAACATTTACTTGAAATAAGTACTGTAATAGTATATAAATAATACTAAAATAACACTAGCAATAAGTAAGTGTATCACAGTACCAAAATTTCAGTACAGTAGAAATCAATACCAACAATTTTGATTATTTCTGAAACCAAATGTGTTACTACAGCAAATACTGAAATACCATTAAATTATTTACAACGCAGTTATTTATATAAATATTAAAAGTATAAGTTATTGTTTATGTTCTGCAGGCCAATATAATTGTCATGTTGGAATTATACAGTTTTTTAATGGCCAATGTCATTAGCTGCATTTCCACTGCAGGAACTTCCCCCAGGAACTAGGGACTTTGGGTTGGTACTCTGTGTTTTTCAAACACAGGAACCAGGGTGTAAATGAAGTTCCAGGTAAAAACTTCAGAAATACCTTTCACCTCAGAAAGTCCCTGCTCACGAGGTAGTACTTTTTCAAAGTTCAGGAACTTTCGGGGGGTGGGATTTGGCCACTAAATATGCTGACTGGCGGAGTTCATGCAGCATTTTGATTGGTTGACTCCAGGCAGCAGCACTTTATTTCAACCACCATTTTTAAAAGTCTGATGCGGTGCATGCAGTAAGAGTTGTTTGCTATTCGAATCCACAGTGGAGTTTAAAAAAAAATATGACGATGGACCGACGACGAGGTTCAGGCTTTATTAAGCTTATATATACGGAGGAGGAAATCCAGCGGGAACTGGAAAGTCATGTGCGATCCTACGTCACCGGACTTAATCTTCACAGTACTTTAGACCGCAATGGAAACGCAGTCAGCAACAGGTCTGGGGGAAAATGTTCCTGGGACAAATTGTTCCAGGAAAAGCGGCTATTGTAGAAATGCTATATACAGTCAACCTATAACTAATTTATTCCAGGGGCAAAAATGTCCAGTTACAGTGAAGTTATCGAGAAAAACTGAGTAGCATTCAGCAGGTCATGTGATCTCAACATGGCTGTCACCATGATGGACCCGCTCCATGCACAGCTTGTACATCATTTTAAATATATATTCAAAATAATTATTTTCTTGTGTAAAACCAGTATACCTTTATGATTTGCTCAAAGGCAAATTTACTAATCCTACAGACAATTTTTGAATCAACTTAGCAAATCTTATCAAAGCAGCAGTACTTATCTAGCAGACATCCCTAACAACAAAGAGAATAACTCTTCCTTACCTTTTCAACGGGGGAGCCCACAGCAAAGCAGCTCTCTAGAGCTTCCAGTGAGCTGACCACCAACCTAGAGATCAGACAACAGTTAGATAGGGAAAGCAATGCATTCTATTAACATTACAGCAGTCCAAACTAACACATTCAAATTCTACACCATTCTCAAAGCATTGTCATTATCAATCCATAACACATTATCAAACATTAAAAGTGTTAAATAACTCCTGTGTGATTACTAATGTCTTTATAAATGCTGTAATTGTCCTGCATGATCTACACCAGAGCAAGCTCAGTCTGACTGCTCTCTCACACATACACGCACACACGAGCAAACCACCATGCACACAAGCAGAGAAAGGGCGGTTACTAACCGGTCCAAGGCTGATAAGGACTCAGTTTCACAACTTTTTTTATTGTTTTAGGGAGCAAAGAAAAAGAAAAATGTGTGAGGATCACAGAAAAGAAATACGTAAAAATGATTTGTATGTCAAACACAGGAAACGACTGCATGCGAGCACGAGGTCATTATGATGGCAGCCATGCACTGGACACGTCACGCGCACACCCCCCCTCCCATCCCTCCACTATCCTCTGCTCTTCGTTTCAGTTACGTTAAGTGACATTAATTACGGCCACTCTTGAGACAATAATAAATATTAAATGCAGTTTAAGTGAAATGAAGACAAAGATAGAAGACATTAATTATTTTTTTTTACAGGAAATACAATTAAGTAATAGGTTGAAATCAGAGCACACAGGTTAAGGTGACAGGTGTACCTCTCCAGTACAGTGCCGCTAGTTGCGATGGGGCTGGTGACATCACTGTCTCCGGTGCCGTTGCCCTGGTTGAGGTTCGGGCTGCACACGTTGTTGACAGCAGCTGAAGGAAAGTCCTCCGGGGGCTCGTCTGGCCAACCGAACTGCTCTTTGGTTTTGCCATATATCTTAATGGAGTCCAGCATGGTGACACCTGCTGGGTCGACTGAAGCCCCAACTGAAAAACACATATGACAACTGTCAAAATACATGGGAAAAGCAAATCTGCAATATTTACTTTAGTATAAATGTTATAATTTCACAATATATCTAAATTTTAAAGCCTAAATTCAATCTGTTCATCATATAAAAGTGATCGAGTCTCAATTCATAAGGATAAGTTTTACGATCTCTTTATGAAATTTTTGAAACATCAAAGTGGTAGTTGCGTAGCTGTTAATGGAGGGACAGAAACCGCTCAGATTTCATTTAAAATATCTTAATTTGTATTCCGAAGATAAACAAAAGTCTTACGGGTTTGGAACAACATGAGGGCGAGTAATAAATGACAGAATTTTCATTTTTGGGTGAACTATCCCTTTAAATGTAAAATTATAATGTAACAAGGACACCTAAAAAAAGGATAACCATAAACAAGTAATATTAATTAATGTTATTATTTTTTTATGTAATTTATATAATGTAATCAATTTAATTCAAATCTGTCAAATATATTATTTTCATGTCATTTTTTTATTTTGAAATGTTTTTTTTTTTTCACATTATACTACTTTTTTATTCACATTATATTTTATAGGAAAATACATATATAATAATAATAATTATTATATTTATAATATGCATAATAAGCAGGTGTAATGAGTAGGTGTGTCCAAAATATTCATTGGTAGTGTACATGGAAGCAGCTCTGATATCTGTTGGGCTCTTACTGAAAATGGAAAGCTTCTTGTCTGCCTGAAGGGCTTCTTCACGAGTGAAAGGGAAGTCAAACCAGCGGGAGCGTGTCAGGTTCAACTGCATGGTGCGTCCAAAGATTTCAATGTATGAGGGAGCTCGCTCAATGGCCTGAGTGCCCACCTGCACCCTCATTCCAGTCATCACCATTGAGTTGTTATTGTTCACTACTTCCACCGTGAAACCTCCAGGCTGTTGGCAACATAAATGACTCGAAAAGTTAAAAACTTTAGCTAAAATGTCTTAGCAACCCACTGATGATCATTTCTAAATAATATTGTAGCAAAAATACTTTGATACCTTAGTGTTGGCCACATACATCCCTGTAGAATTCAGCCGATGTTTGATCTGTTGGCCGTTGTAGACCTGTAACAGGTCGTTGCCACCAAACTCCACCTCCGTCAGCTGCTGATTGTGCTCAAAAAAGTCTACAGGAAAAGTGACTTGGCTGGATGTGCGTGTGGCTGATGAGGGAAAACAAAAAGGCACATAAATATCTCTAAACAACACTAAACAACATGTGATGAATCAGAGAATTTGGCGTGACTCACTGGCAGTGGCTGTCTTGCGTTTGCGGACAGGTTTCATGATGCTGATCACACTGCTAGGCTGAAGGGAGGGCTGGAGCCAATAGGATGTGTTCTCCACGTTAGCCATGTATATACGGAGGCTGCCATCTTCACACAACAGAATCATAGTGGTGCGCTGCTGCTCATTGCTTGCTGTGTGACGGATTGCTACCATGTCCTGAATCTGAGGGGAACAGAGAGACTTGTTTATTTGACTTGGTACAGTAGTAGGATTTATTGAAACCAAAATTTTGCCCATTGCAGCCTCTGGTACCCTGGTATCGGTAGTAAATTGGGACTTGGCTGACTGGTGAAATTTAATAATTAAGTGTTAATCTGCTTGTATTGTCAATTTCTGGCTTTCAATAAATGTCAAAATGCACCAGTAATGCAAACACTAAACTCAATTATATTAAAAAATAACAAGAACAATATTTATTAAAAACAATACTTAAATATATATTTCCCATTTAAAAAAAAAAATCTTAATCATTTGATAATTTTTCCAAGGCTGTGAATCAATTTTTAAAAAGTCAAATGCACAGTTTTCTCTGATTAATCACACCTAATATTATTAATTGCCATTAATTAGTGTGAGCATATGCTAGCCACAGGAAATTAGCAAAAACATTAGTGCAGGCGGGTTTGGGCAAAAAACAAAACAACAGATGTTGCATTAATCAGTCCACACTATTCACAGAAAACAATGTGTTTTACAATATAATATTAAAACCTTCATAATATACATTTTATACTTCCTCCAGACCACTAGGAAAATCTAGGAACTGACCTTAGCTTTTGCAGGCAGGGTTTTGATTTCCTGGATGAGGAACGTGTCTGGCTTAACCATGATGACCAGAGGGATTCCTGTGGTCTGCTGCACGCAGCACAGCAACCCTGGGTGGTTCATCACTTCTGACCACTGACAGAGTGCTGGAGACGTCTTACTTCCTCCATTAGAACTGCACGTGCAAGAGAAAGAACATTAGAGAAATACAAAACACACGACTGAAAGATTGTTACACAAGAAAAGCCTTATGTAGGAATCCTACCCTTTGACATTGATGGTGAAGAGCCTCTGTGTTTCCATGTTGCTGCGGCTCACTGTGGCAGCGAATGACTTGCCCTGACTGTAGCTGAAGAACAGCATTTGCAGGACGTGGGAGTAATACACAGAGACTCCGCCTCCAGCCACCTGGCCATTACTATCCTGTGAAGCAAACAGACAACAAACTGAGCATGTGGTGATGATTAATCCATTTTGAAATCCATTTGGTTAACTTCTTGCAGTCTAAGATAACAAAAGATAATATTGTAAAAACCTTCAGATCCTCATGGTTGATCTCCAGAACGTTGGTGACGTAGAAAGGGCCGTGCTGGGCACTGCTGGACTCATCCATCACCTGAGTGTACATGTACCCAGCTGAGGACATTATCACAATGATGTTTTTGCCCTCCTCGTTGAACAGGAATGTGGCATCTCTGATCTTTGAACTTGGTAACAGGAAGTAGTACATGGGGCTCAGGGCATCCACAGATAAGTCGTAAATCTGCAAGAAATTATTTGATAATTATTTGAGGCACATTACTTTTGGTCACTGACTATATATGCAAATATTTCTCACATTTGAGGATTTTTTTAATTTTAATTTAATATTTACAAATCATTTTTTTAAAAATATATTTGACAAACTATTTGCAAGAAGATGTGTATTATCCATTGTTTGCACATTTTGAAAATGATAAAGTTCTAATTGGAAGTTTATATGTACATAGACAGATTTCGACCAATAACAAAACTGTTCCATGATAAGTACAATAATTCACCTTGACAAAATCAGCAGTGATGATGGCCAATTCAGTCTGCGATCCAGGAAGCCATATGGCCTTGATGATGAAGTTTCCAGTTGCAAGTTGCGGATGCAGGACTAAGTGATCTGACACAGAGCCTGTGCTGCTAAACGTCAGAACGTGACAGTCCTGTAGACGATAGACACAGAGAAATGAGACTAAACTATGGAAGGAATTTTTTCCAAATGATTTTTGTCAGCATTTCCTACCTTGAGTCCACACACTGCTAGATAGTCCTCATTACAGGGGTTTCCTGTGAGACTGAGCACAGTGAAGGGAACTGGAGCGGAGGCTAGACGAGTCAAAGTCAGTTTCCTTTTACTGGAATCAGCCTGCTTCAACAGCGCAGACAACTGCAGGACCGTGATCTGCACAAAAACAAACAGCATTTAGTCTCGATAAAACATGGAGTAGCGAAGATACAAACTCGCGTTGATGTTTTCTGGATTACCTTGCCCTTCTCATGGCTGACAGCGAGGTGTTGTCTACGTCCGTGAGGGGATGACAGCACACACATAGCCACCCGACGCAGCACATGTGCGCTGATGAGCTGGCGGATGGTCTGTCCTTGATCTCCACTGTAGTTCATCCTGACGTTCTCAAATGCGCCCTCTTGTGAGCCCAGTGTGGGAACCTGGAAGAAAAAAAAACATGTTTAGTGTCAGCTATTTTGATTTGTGGGCATTAAGAATTAGTCTTTAGGTATTTAGTCCATACCATGAGCTGGTCGGTCATCTCAACGGTCTTGTCTTGAGTGTGTAATTCATTGAGTGCGTGCTGAGCCCGGCTGCTGCTGCCCACCGCTGATGCCTGCTGGAAGTTGGTCTGAATGGCGTCCATTAGGAAAATGAGCAGCTCCAACACCAGGGCTGCTGTGGAGGAGCTTGCCTGCAAAAAAAGAACGATAGCATTGAGACAGGACCGGTCTTCTTACAAAGTCAAAACATTAATGATTCAAAGAGCGAAGAAATCTCACCACTTGGACGAGCAGGTCCTCTCTGCAGCCCTCGATGTTTTTACACACGCTGCTCTTCTTGGGCTTGTCGTCGTCGCTGCTTTTGCCATCACAGATGGTGACTTTTCCTTTGTCCGCGGGTGAGGCGCTTTGGTGACGGATGGCGCTCTCCGGCATGCGCAGCTCGCTCTGAAAGGCAGAGGACTCCTTCATGGTGGAGCTCATTCCACTGCTGGGACTTCTTTTCACTAGAGCCTGTAAAACAAGGATACAGACCCATGATCAGGGATATGGGATGCACTGGATTGGATAAATTACAAAGATGTTTATGCTTGGGGAGGGGAGGGGACACCACAGGGAAGAGGGAATCAAATTTGATTGTTACATGCTTTGTGTTTCCGTCAAGGAGACATGCATGAGTGGATATGGCTTAAATGTTGAAATGTTTATCTGAAAAACTTTTTAGATTAGAAAATGAAGTGGAAATCTTATGGATATACAACTACTATATTGAAAATTAAAGGAAAAGTTCATCCAAATATAAGTTAACATTATTTACTCATGCTCATGTTGTTTCAAACTTGTAAGTTTCTACATTTTTCTTAAACAGAGTACTAAACAGGGTCTGACACTTTTAAAATAAGTGTATTTTTTGCTATCCAGTTTCTAAGAGGATTTGCAATTTTTGCAACCAATACCAAAATTTGGTTCAATCGAAATAAATTTGCAACCTGGATTGTGCAATTTAGCAATTTCTTATAAATGACTATTGAATAAAAATCAGGGTAACATGGTTGAATTATTTATTTTCGCTGAAAACACTGGATCATGGGCTATTTTGCATATAAATGAACCCAAAGCCATGCTTCAATTCTGAAACATGCAGCAGCCAATTACTGGCTGCTGTTTCAATGCATCACCATTTTATATATATTGACCAGTGCTAAAGGTTTTCCACCTACAGATGCTACCTCATATAGTGCTGTCAGAAACTATGGTATCTATGCATGAAATAAATATATTTTACATTTATTTGAAAACGAAGTAAATTGTTTTCCTCGTATTTACACAATTCATTCTTCTGGGGTGTGATATAATCCAATGCTTCTGCATCCATTCAGACTACTTATGTTGGTTTTTTTTGTCCTTTTTGGGTGCTTTACATTTTGTTTGAAACAAAATGAGTCAATGTTTATTACAGTGGTGAACAATTCCTTTAACAATATAATCAAATTTGTCTGAAGTAATATACTACCAAACAAAAGAGGACAAACTTGCTTTATTACCAAAACAGGGAAAGATTAAATGTTGCAAACCCTGATGAATTGAGGGAGATCTGAAATGAGCTAATGGCAGTCAATGATAAATGATTTGCAAGCCAAAGTTACCGCTGTTGCTCTTTTCCCATGATGACCTGAAGTATTCGGTCTCACCTGGCAGCTGCCATCCTCCTTGGCACCGCAGTCACAGAAGAAAGAGCCGTATTTGGCATAGGAGATCTCATGGTCTTTGTGACAGACCTTGGCACACACTGTGCACACACCTACCCCATCCACCATCTTACAGGTGTGACAGTGATACCTGTACGGGGAAGAGCAGGAGATTAAAGGCCGACAGTACAGCTTCTGAACGCTTCTGTGTCAAAGCAAAGGAAGTTTGCTTTTTACCAGTGCTGGTTCATGAACTCCTTTTGTGTGATGGTGAAGGTGCATAGCTTATTGCAGAGTGAATCCTCATCCTATAACACAAGAAACTCAGATATGACTGGAAAAACTGAAGAAATCTTTAAATCTACAGTGAGCAGACTGTTTACTGACCGAGTCTTCAGCCTGTGAGTCTTCCTCCTCTACAGCTAGCTCCTCCACCCAGTCAGAGTCCACTTCAATGGCCTTTTCCTCTCCCTCCATCAGGAGCTGGGATGAGCCCTGGCCACTGCTCTGCCTCAAAGCGTTCATCACATCTGCCAGGTAGGAAATGATGTGGCAGGCACACTCCAACATGCTGGCATGCTGCAAACAAGAGTGTTTCACTTATGGTCTGACAATCAAATAAAAGACGTGTGAATTGTTATCATCAAATTACACCTACCTTGCCTTGCGACACATTAGCGCTAACTTTTTCCACAACGTTCTTCTGATACAAGTATTTTTTACTGAAAAAAAAAGAGAGGAAAATTTCACATTTAGGAGGTAAATACCCCGTGAAATCAGAGTTGTGGTTTTCTAAGTTTCTAAATCAAAACCTTTAGCTGAAACAAACATATATATGTATGTATATACAGTACAGTCCAAAAGTTTGGAACCACAAAGATTTTTAATGTTTTTAAAAGAAATTTCATCTGCTCACCAAGGCTACATTTATTTAATTAAAAATACAGGAAAAAACAGTAATATTGTGAAATATTATTACAATTTAAAATAACTGTGTACTATTTAAATATATTTGACAAAATAATTTATTCCTGTGATGCAAAGCTGAATTTTCAGCATCGTTACTCCAGTCTTCAGTGTCACATGATCCTTCAGAAATCATTCTAATATGCTGATCTGCTGCTCAAGAAACATTTAATGTGTACAATTGTACAAAATATTTGTGTACAATATTTTTTTTCAGGATTATTTGATGAATAGAAAGTTCAAAAGAACAGTGTTTATCTGAAATCTAATCTTTTGTAACATTATAAATGTCTTTACTGCCACTTTAGATTGATTTAATGCATCATTGCTGAATAAAAGTATTCATTTCTTTAATTTATTTTCAAAAAAATAAAAATAAAAATTCTTACTGACCCCAAACTTTTGAACGGTAGTGTATAATGCTACAGAAGCTTTGTATTTCAGATAAATGCTGTTCTTTTGAACTTTCTATTCATCAAGGAATCCTGAAAAAAACTCTTTTCAACATTAAAAATAATCATAAATGTTTATTGAGCAGCAAATCAGCATATTAGAATGATTTCTGAAGGATTATGTGACACTGAAGACTAGGGTAATGATGCTGAAAATTCAGCTTTGCATTACAGGAATAAATTACTTTGTCAAATATATTTAAATAGTACACAGTTATTTTAAATTGTAATAATATTTCCAGTATTTTTAATTTAATAAATGTAGCCTTGATGAGCAGACGAAACTTCTTTTAAAAACATTAAAAATCTTAGTGGTTCCAAACTTTTGGACTTTACTGTGTGTGTGTGTGTGTGTGTGTGTGTGTGTGTGTGTGTGTGTGTGTGTGTATATATGTATATATATATATATATATATATATATATATATATATATAAATAAATAAATGTATAGTCCTTTATTCTCTTATTGGAAAAAATAGCAAAAAATATAATATATATAAAAGAAAAATATAAAAATATGATATACTTGAACAATTTGTCCAATAAAATGCAATCAAAAAGCATCATTTTGACTTTATTTAAATATATTTATTTTTTAAATAAATAATTAATAATAATAAATACATATTTATTGTTATAATTTGTTATTATACATTTATTTATTATTAATTTAAATATATGTACTTTATTGTGATTATGGTTTTATATTTATTATTAATATTATTTTTATATAATGTATAATTTTTAAATTCAATATATTATTATATAATATGTATTATTATGATTATAATATCATATTAGCCAAATAACATTTACAATAATGTTCAATTTTTTAACATTAGTTACATTAGTAATCAAACTACTAATGAAAAATAATTCTTAAGCATTTATTAACCTTAGTGCATGTTAATTTCGCCATTTACTAATACATTATTAAAATTTGTATCTGTAAAAGCTGTAACTGTTAATATTATTTAATGGACCTAAGCTAACATGAACTGACAATAAACTTTTGCATTTGTATTAATTAACAAACAATATCAATAAATACTGTAACAAATGGATTGCTCATTGTGAGTTCATGTTAGTTAACTGCATTGTCTAAAGTTAACTAATGGGACCTTATTTTAAATTGTTACATATATTTTTTCAAATATATAATTGATGCCAGTCACTCACCATCTTGTGAGCCAGTCAATGGCAGCTCTGTGCAGCTGTAGATGTCCTGCGCCTTGTCCTGCACTGGCTAGAGTGGCCATGATGACCATGAGCTCAGGAAAGCCCGTCCCATCCCCGCTGGCCAGCATCTCCGTTGCCATGGGTATGAGAGTGCTCAGAAGCACCGTGCAGACGCCCTCGCCCACCTGGCTGTTATCACGGACAATGTAGGAGGTGAGGAGTTGCAGGAGCTGCCTGTTCTCTTGCACTGTGTCCAGCTGGTCTGAATCTTTAGGAGGGGAGGCCGTCATGCGCCTCAGCCATGCCTGCAGCCTCATGGGCTCCACACAAGCCAGCTGGGCCAATGAGCCGCACAGGCACAGAAGGCTGGGATTGGGGCTCTTTTCCGCTGAGGGATGAACACAGATGAGACGTGTAAAAGAGGAAAAGCAAATGGCACATTTTTGAGAGACATATCATGGCTACATACTGAGCTGGAACAGTTTTGTGAAGAATTTCAGAACCCGGTTGCAGAATTTTGCAGATAGGTTCTCGTTGGCAGTGGCCATCATGATCTGCACCAATTCTCCACTACAAGACAAGGGGGGAAAAGTGATGTATTAAACTGATGCAAAGAGTTCCTAGCAATTCCTAAAAAGAATTTATTCAGGATGTACCTGAATGAGAAGAATTCCTCCATTGCTTTGCGGACTTGACTGCTTTCCAGCTGTTTCTCCAGGTACTGTAAACATTCTTCAAGAACGGACTCATCCAGACCACTAATTGGAAACAGAACCATGTTAAATTGTTAGTTCTCCCAAAATTGGATCTTTTAAGTTTTGGTTACCTGGACTTTCCATGAAAGGGCAGAAACCTCTCAGGGTTCATTAAAAATATATATCAATTCGTGTTTTGAGGATTAACCAAAGTCTTATGGGTTTGGAATGACATGAAGGGTGAGTAAATGAAGACAAAATTTAACATTTGAAACTACCCTTTTAATCTAAATCTTAAGTTTGGGAGTCTGCTTAAAAATCATATGGTCATCTGGGGTCTCACCTGTTGGGATCAGAGTGATTGGCAATGATGTTGTAGCAGCCTGTGATGAGACGCTCGTAGACGAGAGCCAGGAAAGCATCTGATTCGGCGGGACCCAGGATCCTCTCCAGCGAAGTGCTACAGATCTCCGCAACGCTCTCTGTGCTGCTCTCCAGCAGGAGGGGCAACAGTGTGCGGATCACCTGTGGACTGTTCAGCTCCTCTGTGCTATAGCCAAACACAAATAATCTTTAGCATCTATCAATGTGTTATACGACGCCTCTATTTCAACTGTCACTCAAGACTTACACAATGAGATCCCCAGTAAGGCGCACTAATGAGAGCAGAATGTGTTTGAGAGAGGAGGCCAAGGACAGCGATTGGTTGCTGAGGGTCCCCAGGTGGGCCGCTTGAATCGCGCTGATGTAACTTTCCGACGGGATGGTGTCGTTGGCAAAGGCGTTCCGCTGTGGACAAAGAAACCAATCAGTGTAAAGTGAAGAACTAAGAGAGTATGTTTACTCTAAGAGCTGAAGTAAAAGTATGCATACCCATGAGCCAATGTTAGGGAATTCATTAGTGTGAATGTTGTTCCATGTTTCACACAGTGTCTGAACGGCTGATGGCAGATTCTGCATCACAGTCTGACCTGAAAGACATGCATAAATACATAAAAACACACGTACGTACCTCGCACTGCACCAAAAAAAGGATTAGATATGCCAATTTACACAAAAGCCATTGTGTCAATAACATCCTAATATTTTCCAGAATTCTTACCAAGCAAGTTTGCTTTGCAGCGTGTGGATCCGATGGACAACACAGCAGCATAACCCTGCAGTTTAGCTTCAGTGGGTTTGTTTTCTCCTTCCTCTGGCAGGCTCATCAGCAAATATGATCTGAATAAACATATGACCAGCAAACCAATCAGGAAAGGGCTCAGGGACAGTTGCATTCAAGCAGTTGGTTGCATTAAGTTTATTTGAGGACTTTAAAGGGATAGTTCACCCAAAAACAAAAACTATGTCATATTTTAAGGCCGAATGCTGAGTTTAACTCAAAGATTCTTAATAAAGGCGAAGATTAAGAGTGAACAACAACAACCACTTAAATTTCAAGGTATCAAGCAAAAGTCCTTCATATTTTGCAGTCATAGCAAAGCTCAGCGCCGCGCCATGTCTTTAAAAAATTCGAACACATTTAGAACAATAAATTTGAATTTTAAAGACGTGTCACGGTCGTGACCCCCTATATGAACACCTTTTATGGTGGTTTGAATAAATTATGGCAAAATTATCCTTTTTAGGTGAACTATCCATTAAAATCTGTAATAAACATCAGTGTATGTGGTGTAATCAGAACCTGGTGAAGGCTGTATAGACGTCAATGAGCTGCAGTGTGGCGGGCAGCAGGTTTTTGGTGATCTCAGAGGATTTGTGGGGGTCTGTATCAGCAGCTACTTTGGAGAAATGCTCATCTAAAGACACTTGCACTTTGGAAATCACAGCATCCAATGTGTAGATGGTTTGTAGAGAGGGTACTTGGTGAAGAGGTAGGATGCTGTTGGGGTCCACGCAGCAAAACGACGAAATCTATGGTGGAGATGTTTTATGAAGTCATATATTATGAGACAGGAGACAAATCCATATCAGCCATTAATGGCTACTCTGAGAGTGTACCTGTCTGGCGATGTATTCCTCTGCAAGATCCACATCATATTTCACTGCACTGCACTTTGCCGAGGCCACTTCGATCAGAGATGTGGCATGGTCAGCTTTCATTCCCTGTTTCACTAGGTGTTCCTGATAAAAGAATTAACAGAGATGAATCTGAAGCTTAGATGGACACATTGATCGTTTGGTCAAGGTTTTCTTAGTGTTTTGATTACAAAACCGACCTTGATCCAGTTGACGAAAGTGCTGACTCGCAACCTTGACGACCACCTCAGGGTGTGTAAGATGTCACTCTCGCTGGGGTCACTGTTGCCACTCTTAAGCTGCTCAACATAGGCCTTTGAGGGTGGCAGCACTCCCAAGATCTTCCACAGCACCAGGAAGTAGTACTGCAAGGAACATGCTTCCTGTAACAGAGATTGACAGTGACATTTAGAGGTCAACCAACACAAAAACAAGGTGACTCTGAAAATTGCAGAATGTGTCTAACTCACTACTGGGGTGATAGGCTTATTTTCCTGCCGTCTCGCTGTGTCAAAGCAGGAGCCTGCAGCCAACAGGGAGATCAACGAGGAGTACAAGTCGTCATACTTCACCGCACCACTAAACAACACTTGGAAGACCTGTAACAGTTGACAAATAACATGCACATTAACTTTAAATGAACATTTATATATAAACAGGGGAAAAGTGTATATTTTAGTACTGTAATGTCTCACCAGTTTTTGTTTTGTTTTTAAAATAAACTTGTAAATGTTTCTGTGATTTTCTTAAAAAGTGTAGTTGTGTGACATTTATAAACATTTTAAAAGTACAAATATTTGATGTTGCCTCTCAAATTCACTTAGAGACAGCATGTATTATAATTAAAATAATAATAATAATAAATAATAATAATAATAATAAATAAATGTATTATAATATCAATACAAATATTTTTAAATATAATATAACTTTACATTATATAATTAGATACAAAAAATATAAAATAATTCTAAAAATGTTATAAATGGTTTTAGATGAATTATAGCAGTCCACTCTTTCAAGCAAAATCAAAGAAAGAACTGGTGTGACAATTTCGAACAAAATCAGGCCAAAGCGAAGTTCGTTTTGTGTTTGTTTCATGAATTTGAAACAGCTTGCCAAACCGAACTTTCTGGAAAAGTTTGTTCTGGATGGTAAACAGTAATAGGTAGGGTGTGGCTCTGAGGCTCCGCCTTTGACGTGGAAATCTTCTCAGGTTTATTTCATCTGTTTAGTCCATCAAAATCAGCCTCCGCAAGTAAAAACATGAATACACTGGAGATTCTCCGCTTTCTTTTAAATAATATATAAAGTGCTAAATAAATAAATGTCATGTGACTTGACTGGAGAGCCAAACTGTCAAACACATCCACATCGCTATGATCAGATGCTTTCTTAACTGCTGTTTTCTCACCGCTGTCATTTTTGTTTAGTGTTTGTTTTTGTTTTTTTGTTGTTGAAAGAAAAGCACGCAGCATATATGTACATATTCAACTAAACAACACTTTCAGCAGTGTTGGCGGCATCAGGATGTTCACTGACAGTATATCGCTTGTCATGAATTTCGAATTACTTTTTTTGACAAGAAATTTCTTATTATTAAATTCAGAAAAAAATGATATCCTAATCTTTGGACCAAAAACTTCCTCAAGAAAAAACCTTGAATACTCTTTAACACTTGACGGGTGCTCCATTAAACCTTCGTCCTCAGTTAGGAACTTGGGTGTCTTCTTTGATACCAATCTTTCATTTGAAAGTCATGTTTCTAGTATCTGTAAAACCGCCTTCTTCCATCTAAAAAATATATCTAAATTACGACATATGCTCTCAGTGACAAATGCGGAACAGTTGGTTCATGCATTCATGACCTCAAAACTAGATTATTGTAACGCTCTACTGGGTGTTTGTTCTGCTCGGCTTTTAAACAGACTACAGTCCAAAATGCGGCAGCTAGAGTTCTTACTAGAACTAGGAAGTATGACCATATTAGCCCAGTTCTGTCGACATTACATTGGCTCCCTATTAAACATCGTATAGATTTTAAAATCTTGCTGCTTACTTATAAAGCTCTAAATGGTTTAGCTCCCCAGTACCTAAGTGAGCTCTTAATGCATTATAGTCCTTCACGTTTATTGCGATCTCAGAATTCAGGCCAGTTGATAATACCCAGAATATCAAAATCAACTGAAGGCGGCAGATCCTTTTCCTATTTAGCACCTAAACTCTGGAACAATCTTCCTAGCATTGTTCGGGAAGCAGACACACTCTGTCAGTTTAAATCTAGACTAAAAACACATCTCTTTGCTCTTGCATACACATAACACATTATCAATACATTAACATTTTTCAAATCCGTTAAAGGATTGTTACGCTGCAATAATTAGGTCGGCCGGAACCGAGAACATTTCCTATAACACTAGATATACCTGTACATCAGAATAAGAATGGCATCTACGCTAATATCTGTCTCTCTGCTTATCCTGAGATTTGCCGGGTGCTGGATCCAGGCCGTATCCAGATCAGATGGAGAACCTGTGTCTGGACCAGACTACAACCTAGCCCAGGAGACAATGGGCCTAAAGATCCAATTCTGGCTGCATCTATAATTCAGATTTTTAATCCCCGTATCCGCTTACATATATTTATATATAATCTATTTTTAATCTCTATAATAAAAATGTATAATTCGGATTTTGATCTCCATATCCATTTACATATATTATATATATCTTCCAAGGGGTTTTTTCCCTCCTAGGACTTTTTTTTCCCAGTGTTAGCACGCTGGGTTTTACTCCTAGGGGTTTTTTTCCACCCCTGGGAGTCAGCCGACATTGGCTTAATGTAGCACCATCTTGTATATGTTACATATTACCACGCTTGTTTGTACAGCTTATTTTAACCACTTCCCTTTTTTTCTGTGCTTCTAATATGTAAAGCTGCTTTGAAACAATTACAAATTGTAAAAGCGCTATATAAATAAATTTGACTTGACTTTTTACCCCTAAGTGAAGAATGAAAAAGAACTTCGCCATAAGTATATTGAGACCTCAAGACTGAAAAGTTCATGCAAACCAAAATGATTTTAACTAGGTGCACAGACACTCCCATGGCTCTAAAGCTTATGTAGACTTGTGATGTGTGGCCTCACCTTGCCGTCAAGTCGACTCCTGTCATCCTCTGAGGCTTCAGGGGACAGAACACAGTAGAATTTCGGCTGCACTGTGGAATCTACATGAGAGGGACAACAGACATGAATAATCAAAACAGCTCTTGCACTAGATTAGCAAAGCTTTCAACTGTTGTTTACTGAGGACTGCTGTATGTGTGATATAGATTATCTAGGGTACAATGGAGAGAAATATAAGAGGGTCTGACTTACTCCTACCTGCCGAGCAGTGCTTGGCCCAGTTCTCCTCCACCTCTTTGAAACCATAATAAAGTGGGACGGCACCTCTCTTTCCCCCGTCCTGTCCTGAACTGCCACCGGAAGCCAATGGTGTCAGAAGATTGTACTGGACCTGAGTGTGCAAATAAAATCTAATTGTTAATAACCATCTACAAAACAGTGGCATGTTTCCAGTGAAAGTATAGCTACATCAGTACCTGCTCAAACAAGTACATGGGAGCTTTTGAGTATTGGTGCAGCAGGTAGTCAAACACAAGCAAGATGCGGGCCAGGTTGAGGGGTACAGCCTGAAGCTGAGAATCCACATGGGCCGCGATTTCAGCGATGGCCTGCATGCAGAGGGTTAGGACGTTGCGACGGCCCTTTTCAGAGAAGTTGTGAAAGATGAGCAATAGCAGCTGGAGGTGTTCAACATTGAGGTCCTCATCAGCAGGGACCGCTCCTTGTAGCGTGTGTTGTTTTAGAGTGCCCACAAACCTAAGGAAAATATATTCAGTTGTGAATGTTATACGATGAACTTGATGTTAACCCACAATATACACATTGGTGAGAATGTTGTGAAGAAACCCAAAGTTACATTTGAGAAAAAAAAAAAAAAACGAATTCTTTAAGATTTAGTGATGTCTTACCTCTCCCAGACCTTCATGCACTCGGGTACATCAGGCTCCCCCTGCTGGCTGGCTTTATGCTGCCAGATCAGCAGTAACCTGGAGAGCACTGAGAGAGACTGAGGATGGATGTACATGGGCCAGGGACCCTCTGAGAATGGGGCAACACCTAACTGCTGCAGAAGAGTGTTCTGAAGAAAAGTTATAGAAAACAAGGTATCAGATACCTGATGTGTGTCACAAATTTGTTAAATTAATATTGAGATTCAGATCAGGCATTTTTTTATTAATTTACCTGTAGGGATGGAGAGGGCAGGTCTGATGTTACCAGAGAGTGATTGAAGTGATAGAGGGCTGAGGCGAATTCGTCATCAGAGGAACCTGGAAGGCAACAAAGTTCCATGTTAGGAAATGCCTAAGTGGAAGCATAAATGTAAAATACAGAAAAGAGCAGAGGGCTTAAAAAAAAACCTTTGACATCTTTGTCAACATCCTTGATGATGCTGGCGAGGGTGGCCATGTGCTGCTCCGTGAGCGACACGCTCAGGTAGTTGCGAATGAAATTATTTCTGGACTTCAGCATGGAGGTGGTGATGAAGTTCAGTATGCTTGAGGCCAAACTCAAAAACTAGAACAAGAAAGTGTTGTGTTAAGTTAACATGAAATTCCATTTCACTCATTGTGTAATGTGATGTAAATAAACAAATAAATGATACAAAAATAATATTTAATAATATTTATACAAGTTTATACACAATTTTAAATATATTTTATTGTTTTACATGTATTATTTATTTGCAACATAAATGAATGTTTTTAAAAGAAGTCTCTTCTGCTCACCAAGGTTTCATTTATTTGAGCCAAAATACAGCAAAAACAGTAATATTGTGAAATATTTTTACAATTTAAAATAACTGTTTTCTATTTGAATATATATTTTACATATATGCAATTTAAATATATGCAATATAATGCAATTTATTCCTGTGATGGCAAAGCTGAATTTTCAGGAGAAGATTATTAATTAAGAAAGGAATACTTTTATTTAGCAAGAATGCATTAAATTGATCAAAAGTGACAGTATAGACATTTATAATGTTGCAAAAGCTTTATATTTCAGATAAATGCTGTTGTTTTGAACTTTCTATCCATCAAATAATCCTGAAAAAAAAAACTATGTTTTCAACATTGATAATACGTGTTTTTTGAACAGCAAATTGGCATCATAGTTTTAATTTTTACAAAGTACTATTTATGTATTTAAAAGTAAACATTTTAATTTAAACAGTGCCTGTATAAAAAAAAAAACAACCAAAAAAAAAAAACAGTATCAATTTTGATTTCAACATTTCAGAACAGCCAGAGATGTTATCTCACTTCACACTGGTTTTGAGAAGATGAATCAAGAACAAGCCTTAACAACTCAGACAAGTTTGATTTGGTTATCAGCTTGCCATATAACAAATGTGTTTGTACAGGACATAAAACAACATTTCAGTTCAAGCAGCAAAGTTAGTCAAAATCAGATGCGCGCTACACATTGTGGCCTTACCAACTCTGGGTCCTTGCGACTAGCCAGGATGTTGCCGTTCTCTGCCGTGTTCAGTTTGCTGGGGCTCTTCAGTCTCGGGGATGTTTCCAGAGGTGGGGGAGGAGGGGGAGGTGGAGGTGCCACCTTCTCTTTACTGGGAGAAATTGTCTCTTCAAACCACAGTCCCAGAATGGGCTCACTATCATCATCTGAAAACACGCCAAGAGTGACATTCAGCACAGAATTCAATGAAGTCACTGTACTGTATGCAAACAGTGATGCTGTTTCCATTTAGCCATGGAAATAAATCTACTTAAGATCTTTTTACTGTTTACTGCACAATTAACAGAAGCATAATGAGACACTACGAGTCTGACCTAAAACAGAGATCTGCTGACCTGAGAAACAAGCTGCTCTTGTCCTCTCCTGTCTTCTCTCTGCTGAAATAATGAACACTGTCACTAGCTGTGATGGCTGCCAGATCGGCACAGTTAGCAGAGCATGCTTAGCTTAGCGTGCCACAGTGTTCAGGAGCAGGAAGTAAACTGACCTGACTCTGAGCTCTGGGGAGGCCTGACTGCTGTCCTTCTACTACAGCGTGCAGCGCTCAGGAACTGCCTGAGAATGTCCCTGAGATTCCTCAGCCCTGACACTAGCTCAGTAAACCACAAGCAAACCCTGTACTCAGCTGCATAGAAAATAACTCATTCTAATAACATTAAATAAGAAAGCTGGGGGAACCTCGCAAAAACTGTCAAGAAAAGCACAGGTCATATTGACATGATTGTTATCGTAATTAAGCACATTTAAATCATTTAAACCCTCTTAATAAAATAAAAAAATAATTAAATGAAAAAAATCTAGCAAATATTTTATTATTATATATTATGTATTAAATCTTGTCAAGAAATGTACAGGTCATATTTCAATGCAAAATAGGAAAAATATCAAAATTTAGCATAAAGAAAATGAAAGCTTTTTGTGTGTTTTTGACATTACTGTTTTCAAAAATAAGAATTTAAATCCACACTTTCCAATTGTAGCAGCAATAAAAAGCATTACAGTAAATCATATATCAGAATTACAGTAATTCATTTATTTTTTATTCTAAAGTGCATTAAAGGGTTAGTTCACCCAAAAATGAAAATTCTGTCATTTATTACTTTTATTTATTACCGTCATGCCGTTCCACACCTGCAAGACCTTTGTTAATCTTCGGAACACAAATTAAGATATTTTAGTTGAAATCCGATGGCTCCGTGAGGCCTCCATAGGGAGCAATGGACACTTCCTCTCTCAAGATCCATAAAGGTACTAAAAACATATTTAAATCGGTTCATGTGAGTACAGTGGTTCAATATTAATATTATAAAGCGACGAGAATATTTTTGGAGCGCCAAAAAACAAAATAACGACTTATTTAGTGATGGCCGATTTCAAAACATTGCTTCAGGAAGCTTCGGAACACAAATGAATCAGTGTGTCGAATCATGATTTAGATCGCGTGTCAAACTATTCGCGTTTTTTGGCGCTCCAAAAATATTCTCGTCCCTTTATAATATTAATATTGAACCACTGTACTCACATGAACTGATTTAAATATGTTTTTAGTACATTTATGGATCTTGAGAGGGGAAGTGACATTACTCCCTATGAAAGCCTCACGGAGCCATCGGATTTCAACTAAAATATCTTTATCTGTGTTTTGAAGATTAAAGAAGGTCTTACGGGTGTGAAACGACATGAGGGCAAGTAATAAATGACAGAATTTTCATTTTCGGGTGAACTAACCCTTTAAGAAAGTTTATTTAGGAGTAAAAAATAATGAACAAAGAAAAATAATGAACAAAAAATAAAAATATACATGTATGCGGATAGGATGACTTATATTATTATTCACTAGTATTCCAGTAATCATCTTCATTGCAAAATCTGCTTAATTGTCATGAGACAAAAGCCCAAAAATGTGCTTCATTTTCAGCAAAATAATGTTTCCTAATGTTTCATTTTGAAATATAAGCAGGAGATTTTTTGTGAGATTCACCCAGCTAGACATCAATCTACTGGAGAAATGTACTGGTAAAAGCAACTACTCTGCACATGTACTGAATGTCAGGTTCTTTCTTAATTAAGGTCAACTACAATGTCTGACCTCACTGTGGCCTTCATTTACAAGGTTAAAAGGTCATGAAAGCCTAAAACACATATGTTGAGCACGCACAAGAGCGGATTTCTCCACGAATAGTTCAACAACATGGATTAAAGTTTATATCTGGACTGGAGCAAGTGTGTTTAAAGTTATAGACATATTTCACATACTCTCCTGCTCCAAACATGAACCAGCAGCATGTATGCACACATATTTAATCATGTCTTCTTCTAATGATATACACGTGCAAATAAGGACACAGTGATAAAGTGATTTGTCTGATCATGAACACGATGACAAGATGGATTATTCTGATACATGTGATTATTCTGATACATGATTATTCTGATACGTGACAATGATATAGAAGGAAAAATTCAAAGAAGAATAACTATGCCTTTATACTTTCTGTGTTAAACTGATGTGTGTCATATGTTCATAAACTGTAGTGCTCGTAAACGTAATGAAATTATTATTAGTCCTTTTATTATTAGTTCTTTCTCATTTTTCATATAAACCAGTAGCTCTGCAAAGTTCTAATGCTGATATGTTGATATTTCTAAGAATAATTAACAAAATGTATTTGATTTGGTCATGACAGTTGTTAGTAGTATCTAATGATAAGATTTTTGTGAGTTTGTTGTCATAGGATTATATTTTTAAAATACATCAAGGTGCTTGCAAATCTGTTTGTTTTTTTCTTCCGCTCACATTTAAATATTCATTTGTCTGTATAATAAGTGTGTTGCAGGATTTATTGGTTGTTGTCTCCCTTCTTCCCATCCTCTACAGCTTTACACACCAATTTTTTTGCCTTTTTCAAATCAGAGGTGTGAACAAGCAGTGCTAAAACGGGGGTTTCATGACACTTTAAACGGTAAGAAATCTGCAGTGTTCGTTACCTTGACTGCTGTCCTCTTCTGTGCTGCTGAAGTCATCTTCGTAGTAAGTGTTGGAGTCAGTGGAGGCACTGGCGTCACTGCTGACCGAACCCTTCCTCTGCCGCTGCAGCACACATGCCTGAATCAAGCAGAACCAGAGCCACCACATTCATCAACCACAGCAGAAAACTTCCTCATAGCAACCATGATTGAGTCTTGTGGTCACATACCTTTTTATAGGAGGTGGAGAGCAGTGTGAAGAGCAGGTTGGTGAGAGGGACCGAGTCAATGAGTCTCTGCACTCTCTGGATGGACGTGCTCTGGGCCATGATGTTCAGCTCTGCTGGAGGCCCGTCACTGGCCCAGCCCTTAAAGACAGAAAACGGCTATACTCATATTTAGAATATAAAAATGCATGGCATTTCAAAAGAAGCAGTTGTGTTTGGCCTTACTCTATGAAGAGCCTCCACTTGTAAGTCCTGGAACAGTGATGTGAGCAGCTTGATTGAGTGATTGGCCAGAATGACTGACAGAACCCCAAAACCTTGGTGCCTGATGGGGGGGAAAACTGACACTTACTTTTTGTTATATTCAAAATCACGTTAAAATCACGTCCAATTCATACATACATACAATGAGTTTAATACACATCGAATATAAGCTTGTTTGTCATTTATTTTTGTATTAATTTATAAAGTAAAAAATGTCAGGATGATGGTATCCTGATATCATAATGAATTAAAACTTGGAAAACCTTAAAATATAGTAGTGATAATGAAGTGAAAAAAATAGTAGTAATAATACTAAAAATAAAGAAGAAAAAAGCCAAATTAAAAAATAATTTCACAAAATCTTTAATTTTTTTGAAAATAGGGAATAGGATCAGGAAATTATCATAACGATAAGAGGATCCCTGCAGACCATCATGAAAGTTTCAATAAATAGGTCAATAAATTTAATTTAGGTATTTAAAATATTTGATAATTTGACTATATCAAGGTAAGGTTAGTTCAAGTTGTAAAATGTGGTGTAACTCCACAAAAACAAAAAAAATAAATCTTGATATAAAAAAAAATAAATAAATAAAAATTGATATATATATATATATATATATATATATATATATATATATATATATATATATATATATATATATATATATATATATATATATATATATAGCGTTCCAAATTATTATGCAAGTGACACATCAGTAAGATTTCATTAGAATAAACATTCAGATTTAAGTTTTTCTAAGAAAATGTTTGTTTGTTTATTTATCCATATCTTTTTAGATAACTGGTCTCAAGCACAGACAAAATAATTTGCCAGGTCTATGGAAACCTTACTTAGAGGTTGTTCCACATTATTAAGCAAGTCACAGTTTTCATGCAATATGGGGAGGAAGAAAGATCTTTCTGAAGATGAAAAGCACGAAATGGCCCAATGTTGTGCAAAAGGCATGAAAACAACTAATATTGTGTGAAAACTGAATATTAGAATATCAGATAAAGACTTATTAATGAAAGTTTTTCAAAAAAATTAAATGTATTAAAAGGGCAGCTATAAAAAAAAGTCAGTGTTGAGCAGCAAACAGGTATTTGAAGCTGCTGGTGTCTCTGGAGTCTCAAGAAGCTCTCCATGCAGGCTGGCAGTTGTGCGTAAAGATGCATCAAGATGTGCATATATATACATATATATATATATATGGGCTGTCAAAATAACGCGTTAATTTCGATTAATTAATCTGAGAAAAAATAATGCGTAAAAAAAAAAAACGCCGATTAATCCATTCTGTATTGACCTTTGAACCTGGAGCCGTTCTCGTGCGTGCGAGCTCTCCAGGTTCAAAGCGAGTGTCTTCAAACACTCTCTCTACCTCACACATAATAAGCTAAATCAACTGACACAATGCTAAAAGTTCCTAAGACCGAATCCATGTTTCACGAGACGCATTTAGAGAATGTTTTTTCTGAATAACCGTTGGGTGTGAATAGTGCTCAAAAGAACGTCACCTCATCTTCTTTGACAGGCACATGTAGTTGAGATAAACCACACTTTCAGTAAACAAAAAGAAAATCCTATCCAGTGGTGAAGTGTTTTCTGTGTTGACAAATGTTTTGCGATGTTCTAATAACAGTCGCGATTCGCACGTAACGCGTCAACGTCCGCTAATGTCCATTTCGCGACCTAATGACTCATTTGAACAGATTCATGACAACAACTGATCGGTCCACACGGTCTATAGTGAATCATTTACTCGAACAACTCTGAAATGAGAACATAAGTGAGCGTACCCCATTTAGCAAGAGTGGTTAGTAAAATTAGCCTTAATAATCCACAATATTTTCAGGTTATTTAAATGACAATCTGTAGTAAATTAGGCCTACCTATAAAATCAGTTAACATAGACTGAAGTGAGGTGAAACCAGAACAAAGCAAGTTGTTGTTAGCTAGGTGCATTCAATTGTATATGGTAGAAAATTACATTATTAGTTAATATTACTTCTAAATGCTACTTTTTTATACTTTTCAGATTTAGCAAAAAAGCATCTTCTCTTACAAAGCTATAAAATCACTTTTGCAAAAGGGGGCAAGAAAGAATTACTGTGAGAGTGACGGGTACTTTATTGTCAGTATCGGGCTCGCAGATCACGTGGGTAGGGCACTTTTTACTGTTTGTGTGGATGACCATGTCTGTCACCACCGAAGACCATTTTTGACCCAGGAAAAAACCCTGCATTGATTCATCTGAATTGAAATATTTAATACTTTCACAGCAAAAATTATGTATGCAATTAATTTCGATTAATTAATCACAGAGTGTGTAATTAATTAGATTAAAATGTTTAATCGATTGACAGCCCTAATATATATACATATATATACAGCTGAAACTATATAGACTTAAAAAAAAAAAAAATAAATAATAATAATAATAAAAAAAGATTAAACCCGAAATTAAGTCTAAGAAATTAACATTTCTAAGAACATGCCACATAATTTAGGGCACTCTTATATTTTGTGAACTCATAATTTATTAGGCATTAACTTGAAGCACAGAACACAAAGGCACTTACCCTTTCCCCGGGCCAAGTTTAGGAGATCCTGCTCCGTCCTTGGTTCGGGTGGCGATGTCTCGGACCCGTAGTGCTGCCAGGGGATCTTTCTCCTTTCCTTTATCAGCAAGGGCCGTGGGGCTCAGGTTCAGTATCAAATACAGGCTGTTCAACAGGCACCAGGCGCCCAAGAGCTGAAAGTTCTGATAATGCTGTTGAAACACGAAACCAGATGTCAGATGTGGGCTATTCTCACTTATGTTGTATACTCTGTGGCGAATAGTTCACCTACCTCCCCTCCAGCTCTGCGAGAGTTACTGATGGCCTGTCCAATCATCTCATAGATTTCCAGCTGTTGAAAAAAAGAAAAACAGAAGATCAGCAGTGTACCAAAGACAATAAAACTATCAAAAGTCATCCGCCACCTTCACTAATGACACTTACGCATTTCTGCACAATGGTAGCAGCGTCATTTTCATAGTCTTCCTCCTTGGAGCCAGTGGAGGCTGCACGAAGCTGCAAGCCACTGCCCACCTGCAGTATGGCCATGCAAGTTGCCACACTCACACCTGAGAAGAAAAAAAAACACACCTGAAGTTCTCTGCATACATCTGAACTCTACAAGAGGAGTTTTTTTTCAATGAACCCACCTGCATAGAGGCAGCTTAGTGCCAACACAGTCACATCAAGTAGTCTCCCAGGCGTCAAAGGCTCCAGTACAGGCAAGGAAAGCGTGTCCAAGGCCATGGTCACGTCAATCACCAGGGAGTGAAAACTGAAATAGGGATGGAAGTCAGCGTACTCACTCTCAACAGATTCAACAAACAGCAGTAAGCTGTGGGTATCTTTGATTTACCCATTTCGGACAGCGGTAGCGTCTGCCACAGTGGCCGGCATGATGAAGAAAGAGTTGGCGGATACCGCATCCTGGAAGCGGTTGATATACCGTAAGAAGTAGGGAAGGTTGAGGCACACACGCAGCAACTTCTCTGAACCCCCTGTAATGCGTAGGATAAGAATAAGTACTTATACTGTGGAACAAAATGAGTTCAACTTCCTTTTAACATGTATTGTTTTTGATTTATCAATGTTTTATTTGTAATTTCTGATCTATTTACAGCTGTCACACTTTGATGTGACAGTGTGACATCCAACTGTTGAAATGTTTGATAAAGTTTTAGTCCATATTTACAAAAGGCGGCATCAAAAACATAAATGCAATGCAATTGTAATCTTTCTAAAATGTGTCTTTTAGATGCTGCTCTTAAATAGGCATACATAAATATTGATAATAATCAAAATGGCATTGTGAGTATGGTGTTAACAGTGCTTAAAGAGATTTCAATTTGCTCAATGCTGAAAAAAAGAAAAAAAAAAAGATGTACTTGGTCTGATTTGATCATGCAGTAAATGGGTTGAAAAGTTTGAGCTCACAAGCACAGCTCACCTAATTCTTGTAAACTGGACACATTTTGAGAGATGAAGGCATTCTTCATTTTGGCCTGCGTTGCCTGATCTGCTGTTGTCTGGTCATCACATTCATTCTCACCCTGTAAAAAACATGACATGACAGTTTTGTCCTAAAACATTTGTGTTTGCTCATAACAAAACAGCAGTAATCACATCTTTAGCTGTGTTTTCATGGACCCTAATAATCTATTTTTAATCGGACTAGTAGCGCAGCCAGAATAAAAAACGTCAATCGTAATGAATTTCATTCGGATTGTAAGGGGTGGTTTATACTTTTTTCAAATCAGTTTGATAGGACATGTTGTTGAATATAGCGTCGTAAATGACTGTCGTGAAATTCTAAAACAGTCCTAGTCCTTGCTTCGGACTCTCATCCACAGACGACTTGTTTAGGGCATGGAAAGAGGCATTTTTGCTGCTTGATAAATACAATCAGCATGGCACAATGCTTCATGTGCTCATCATCTCCTTTAAATAGATACATTTTAAGTCTGCTTTTTAAAACAAATAAAAGAAAGAATAGTAGGAGGATGGTTAATAAGAGGCAACAGTCTGTATATTCATGCAGTGTGTGCATGACAATTCCAATAAAGCTTTTAATTTTTAAACACACACATGAACCCAATCACTTTATTTGGCATTCATGTAAACACTATGTTCAGATTTATCAAACACACAAAAGGTGTCCATGTAAACATAGCTATTGTGAACCCAATTGAAAGACGAATCTCATTCACTGACCTGCATGTGAACAGATGGAGAGGCTAGCCCGGTAATGTCAGGGTTAAACACTGATGTGAGCTGATTGAAAAAGTTCATTTGGACTTCTTTATGTCTGAGTTCGGGGTTAACAGGGGAGGGAATCTCCTTCTGGTCCTCCACTGGAAAACAAGAGCACCAAAGATGATTGCAGAATATCGGCAGACAGAATCTCATCTTTGAGTTAACTATTATGGAAGATCTCAAATCCTCTCTCTGACAGGAGAAAGAAAACAAAGATTTCTTTCTACCAGTCTGGCACTCACATGAGGAAAAAGGTTAACACACGCAGATGAGACTTTGCTTTGCCTGGAGAGAACTGTGCCAACCTTTTTTTTTTTTTTTTTTTAGAAAAATTAGATATTCATGATTAATTTGAATTAAAAAAAAATAATAATAATTCCATGATGTTTAATCAATTAAATTATTTACATACAATAACAAAAAAATATTTCCTGAGAAAAGCCCCCAAATTTGCTGTAGGAAAATTCCATATTATTGGATGTACATACAGGTCAGCAGGAATGTTCCTTTAAAAAAAAATAAATATACTGAAATAACATGCTAAAAGAATGTGTTACTAATTTGTAATATTAAAGAATGAACAGAACTAAACAGAACAGCTCCCTTCTGACATGATCTAAACTGAGTAAAACTCACAAGAGAGGTTTTATAATTAGCCACAATAATCATATGAGCAGCAAAAACAGACACACGGTAAAATGACGCTTCATTAATTCTCATGTATAGCAGATGAAGGGCTGTAAAGAGAACAAATATATGACACATCTGGGTACTGCCAGCGCTGCATCAGCTTTGCGAGACATGAATGAACTTCAACGGCACCTTAGGAATCTGTCCTAGCAGAATTGCACATTATTAGAACTTCCATAAAAAACTACAATCCTACAGATCATCTGCCCCTTTGTGTGTGTGTTTATAAAATATTTTGGCTAAATTGATCATTTATCAAAAAGAGTATACTACTATCTTTTAGCTCCTTTTAACACGTTGCCATATACATTATCTTTCAAATGTTTAGGTCAGTAAAAATCTTTTGGGGAAGAAATTATTACTTTTATTCAGCAAGGATGCATTACTTAAAAAAAAATATATAACATATATAATGTTATAAATTATTTTTATTTCAAATAAATGCTGTTCTTTTGAACTTCCTATGCACAAAGGAATCCTGAAAAAGTTATTTCACTCGGCGGCCATCTTTAAAACGCAATTTCAGACATGCAAGTGCAGCTCATATCTCTTTGAATGGGGAAACATGAAATTCTCCAAAGCTATTCAACAATCTTATTATTTAATTCACATATTAGAAGAATTCACCAATGAAATCTGACAACAACTGTTGGAGCAGCCAACGCACATGTGCAGTCCTAAAGGGAGCTGACCGTTTCTATAGCAACCGGGGCTTCTAAAGGCAGTTGCGATGAAGCGACAATCATTTATTGGCACTTTTATTTAGAAGGCGGGACTTGTTCCACCATATTGCACGTTGCACTTTCTCCCATTCATTGTAATACGAGTGCACCGTCTTTCTATATATAAAGTCTTTGATATTAGAATGATTTTTGAGGGGTCATGTGATATTGAACACTAATGTAATTGCTGAAAATTTCAGTAATAAATAAATCATTACATTTTAAATTATATGAAAGTTATTTTCAATTGTAATAATATTTGACAATATTACTGTTTTTACTGTATTTAAATAAATGCAGCATAAGAGAATTCCTTCAACAGGGTTAAAAAACCTTACCGACCCCAAACTTGAACGGTGTTATGTATAAATGAATTCTGTAGATTTTCCCTCAAAATCAGCACAAGTAGACCTGCAGGAATTATCTGAGCCAATCTACACCAGATATTATATCTCTTAAATTACAAGGCAAAGGGAACATGAAAATCCTACAAATGAAACATCTTCACCACCTCAAGTTGTTTACTTCTGAACAGCTGTGTTGAAATTACAAGCAAGAGGCTCATCATTTAACACACCAAAACACTGCTGCATATTCCCATCCTGCAACACTGGGTCTATATCTAAACCACAGAGATTACATCCATAAAAACATGTCATTAAACCAAGCAAGACATTTCACATGCCTTAGGATGGCTTCACACTTGCAGTTTAACTCGAAAAGGGGGTATGGTTTGCATGAAAAATTGGTAATATGAAAGCTGTTACAAGAACCCGGTATTGAACCTCAGACTACATGTAGAAGGTGGACTGGGTTTGGTTGCACTGGAACTGTGGTGCAATTCATGTGAATGAGAAAGCAACTCGGGTGCGCACTTTTTCAGGAACTAAAATAACGTATTTTAGCCGATGGTGATGTCATTAGTTCAACAAAGCACATGTAAAGGGTTAACAGTGGAAACACACGTAAGGGATGACAGTGGTGATGATTTAGCGTGGATATAAGGGACAGTGAGCGTACAGCGTAAGCACGATGCACATACAAGTGTCGTTCACTCTGATGCGCATAATAACACCAAATTTTTTTTTTTTTTAAATTGACCCGCATCCTGGGGGCACTGGGAACAATTGCGATAACAGAAAATGTGCTCCATTAGAAAGCCCCTTACAAGAACTAGACAGCTCATTTGTCTAGTAACACACGGCTATGACAATTTAAAACAGCTCTTACCATCAGAAAGTGTCTTGACAGTTTGGGGAAGTTTGGCCGACTTCATCATCGCAGTAAAGGTGATGATCTCTGTTCGATCCAATCGACTGCAGCCAGTACAAAGGCCTTTTATTAAGAGGATCAGGTGCTTCTATGGAGCAGAAAGAGGAAGTTAGTTAGTTTATAAGAGCATGTTATGTTTCTTCAAACAGACAGGATGTACACCATGTTCTGATCAAAAGGTGCATGTCTGACCTGAGAGACTGCACATGCTTCATCAGGATTTTCCAGACGCAGCAGTGAGAATTCAATCAATACTTTACATGCTGCAGCTACCGACAGCAGCTGATTTCTGGGGACTAAAATGTGACAGAAAAACTGTTATTAAAATAATAGTAAAGAGGAAATGATAAAAGCTATTCAAAATGGGAACATATGATGTATTTCAGCTAGAAATTAAAGAAATTATAGTTTTAGAATAATATATTGAAATTTGACATACTTTGTCCACAAACTGTGGTGATGTAATGTGCAGATAGTGCCACAAACGAGGAGTAGAATGGCTCATACTGTTTGTCATGGTGAAGAATCTCAGATTCACTATGAAAAAAGAAGAGAAAAACAGTTACAATCAATGTAAGTTGCAGTTTCCAACTCATTTTTTACTCAGGTAAGTAATGAGATAAAATGTAGGGCGGGACTGGATTATCCAATATGAATTTATGAAAGTCACTGTAACATTAGAATGCAGCCAGACTGAGTATGTGCTAAACCAATGCCTAAACCGCTATTTGCCTATTGGTTAGTAATATTATCCAATAGTTTTCATGATCGAAGTGAAATCAGTGGAAAAGCAAAATCGTTTCAGATGAAGCAAAAGTAATTACATTCTGATGAAAGATTATGAAAACAAACAAGGTTTTCAGTTGGAAGAACCAAATCGTTCACAATAAGAACAGAAACATCCATTATGAAAGTAATTAGGGCAAAAACTAACTAAAGAACTCACAAAATGCTGTTCCATCCAGAAATCTACATGACTCTCGCAGAGATAAACTTATGAAACTGTCCTATAATAAGCATGTAACAACTAGCTAACAATAAAAGGTGAAAAAATTCCAAAGCTCAAAAATGTCCTTGGAGTAAGAATGCATGACCTTATCTGACAGAATGAACGCTTGACATACTGAAAGCAATATCAAAGTTCCTCATTTGTGCATAACAACAACATACACAATATCAATCATCATAAAAAAATGTTTAAGGTGCATGTGTTAAATGATTCCTAAAATCTCTTTTAATAATTGCTCAGTTTGTACCAGTGTTATTTTAGTATTAATTATATAATATTATTGTAATTAACATTTTGAATTGACGTTTTTTATATTTTCAGGTTTCATTTTAATTTTGTTTTAGTAATGTTGTTTTGTGCTATTGTCATTTTTATTCGTTTGTTTTCGTATATACTTCTAATATGCTTTATTTTATTTCGGTTTTTGTAATTTTAGTGCTACAACCTAAACCTATTTTATTTCAGCATTTCTAATATTTATTTAAGTTTTTCATCTGATTTATTTTATTTCAGATTTACAATTTATTTGTAATGGTTTTAGTAAACAATAACACTGGTTTGTACTTTTTTATTTTTTATATACATTTAGAGAATTGCATTGGGAATAAACTTTATTTTTGAATAAATACACTCATGTCAGCAAACAATATACATACTGATCATATTAAATGATCCAGACAGATGAACACATAGTTCATAATGGAAAGTAACACAAATTTTGAAAAAATTTGAAAGAAAATTAGGCTCAATCATTATTAAACTGGTTTAGTCCAGTATAGGTTGGCAGCTCAATAGGGGTGTAATGACACCCTCCTGTCATGATATTATTGCAATACTCCAATGTACTGTTGATTAAAATGCTAAATTTGGTATTACATTGGGGGTAGAAATTAATAGGCTCGGACTTGATGCTGGTAACCCAAATGCGCAGGACAACGGTGACACCAGAATAAAAATATTTATGATTCTGAAACTGAAAATACATAATTATTTTAGATGAATATGCTTGTACTCCGTCACTGACTATATATATTTAAAATAATGTTGGCCACTTTTTACTGGTAACATAAGACATTCTGCATTATCAGGAGTCAGGACACACAAATATTCCCCCATTGCATTATTTGATTTATATACATTATATATAATATTACATTAATATACATGATATTCAAATTTGGGTGAACTAAACAATTCATATTGTTACTATCCACGATACATATAGTTAAATTTTTTGCATTGCGATATATTGATATATTGTGACACACCTACAGCTCAGTCGTGCTACTTTCAGTTTTGACTGGTTAATCAACAACGACAAAAAAGACAGTTTACGTTTTTTAAACCATAAATTAAATTAAGTATTATTTTAAAGCTCAGGCAGCTGTTTGGCTCGTTGTCAGATCAGTGTTTATCAAGCATTAAATGACACACACGGTAATGTGTTTATTTGCGCACAGACCTACCGTTACTACCTTTTTCTGTAAAAACGAAACTTTGATGACAGTACACATATTTACACCGAGACTAACAAGCATTTGAAATGGACAACTACAACAAATTAAAACAGAATTTCGACGTTTATTCATTAACCAAAAGAGGCTAACTCACAATTAGCGAACCATCAGCAACACTAGCACCAGCTGCTAAGTCATAGCTGGCTAGTTAGCAGGCACACCCCCATATGCATTAAATTGAACCGACTACAATTAAAACTTTGAGTAAATGGGACTAATACGGTTCCCACTGACTGACAGAGGAAGATTTATTTGGTTGACATTATAAAGGGACGCTTAGGAGTAGCTCTTGACAGTGGCTAGCAGGCTAACTAGCGTTGTTTGGGGTTTATCGAGGGAGGCTAACAAGCTCATTCGGTGTCAATTAATTCACTTCCGACACAAATAAAAAATCAGTTTATTATGGTTGGATGTCGTGGGATCCAGTAGGTTCATTATAAGTAAGCGGCATTGTTAATTTATCGTTCGTGCCGGTTATATGAACGTAGAAATATGGATCTCCGGCCTGATGATGAAGCAGAATCTGATGTATCTGCTACTGTAAATGCACAGTAACTCTCCAGCTGTGTCTCAAAACCCAACGAGCTGGCTACATAAAAAGCACTTTTGGGCATCATATGCACGTCTAGGCGTTCAAAATCATTTTTGGCTTTGGAAAATATTTCAGACAGTATTTTGGGCTATCGTGTGCGCATTGGAAATGGCCCAAACCCTCTTATGATGCCCCGAAATGCTGTCAAGGTAGTCAGCTGACTAGGTTTTGAGACACAGCCTGGGTGCTGCCATAGCATCACAGCTAATGCAGAGTCACTCAACAGTTTATTTCAGCCCTGCACGGGCCAACTCAACAAACAAGCCCTCGTCTGACCTGTTTATGATGGATCCTATAAGCTGAGGTAGCTCTTTCGTTTCGAAAGCCGTGTAGGACGCTGATAAAAGTGGCCGTACGGCTGCGGTCCACTCAGGTTCTCCATCTCCTCCACTCGACGCCATCTTGAGATACTCTATTAGAATCCAAGAGCGGAAATGAGGTTAATCATCAGACGCCAAATAACAGGAAGTGACGTCAGAGATAAACATGAAAAGTCTTATGATGTGAGCACGTAATAACCTTCTGAGATAATAGGACTGTGATGGTCAGTTTTTACTCTAAAGCTTAAAATCATATCTTTTTTATTTACAGCTGTGGCCAAACAGCTCAGGAAACGTTTACTTAAAGGGACAGACACAAAAATAAAACAATTGTCATCGTGTATTTCCATGTTTTTTTTTCCAAACTTGTATTACTTAATGTACTTTTTCTGAAACACAAAAGGAAATGTTGGGAAGAAATTACCCTCAGTCGCTATTCAATTTAATTGTATGGGGGAAAATAAATGCAATGTAAGTGGATAGTGACTGAGGCTGTCATTCAAAATAAAGGCGAGTAAACGTCATATATTTTGTACTTTTATCGACTATCCCTTTAAAATCATCCAAAATCAGATCAGTTGCACATGGTCAAATTTTTTGTCCATATAATGGAACTTATGCTTCAAAATGTCTTCTTCTGTGGTCCATTTAAAAAATTAAATCGTACAGGTTTGTAACAACGTAATTTTTTGGCTGAACTAAAAATTTAAATTTTTTGGTGACTACCCCTTTAAAAAGTCCAAAATCAGATCAGGCCATAGTAAACAAGAAGGTTTGGTTACCAGCATTCATCAAAATAGCTCATATTCCACAGAAAGTCATACAGGTTTGTAGCAACATAAGGGTCAGTAAAGGATGACAGAATTTTTATTTATTTATTTATTTTTTGGCTGAACTATCCTACTTTAATGATCAACCAGAAAGTATTTCAGCGGTTATTGCCCAGGCTATCCACAAGTTCCAACTTCAATAAATACATTTTCGAAACAATTCAAGACTCAACAATTAGGAAGGGTAAATCTTTTATTACTGATTGGGGAAAAGAACAAATAATTTATGCATGTTTTAAAAAAGCATTAGGTTTGTTACCAACTTATCTGAATATCTATCCTTTTGTTATAAATATTATTAAACTCATTTTTTTCTGACATCATTAATTTGCAGCAGAGGGGATGCTTTCAAAATTATGTATATAAACAGGCCTATTTCTGAAAATCAAAAGAGTAGAAACATTCTGCACAATAGTAAA
The DNA here is from genome assembly GCF_024489055.1 of Chanodichthys erythropterus. Taxonomy (NCBI): domain Eukaryota; kingdom Metazoa; phylum Chordata; class Actinopteri; order Cypriniformes; family Xenocyprididae; genus Chanodichthys; species Chanodichthys erythropterus. Next base: position 25,834,665 of record NC_090240.1, read on the forward strand.
ACCACAAGGATTTGCATGTGTATGAGTCAAAATCAGAATATGATATGGCATAATAGGATCTTGCCCATAAATATATCAAGTAAGAACATGGCTCCAAACCATCCAGTGCATTTGACATACCATAAAATAACTACAAAAAACTATCCAAACTCCTCCTATGCAGGACCTTCTATCATTAATGTACAGGAGAAAATGATCCAAATGTCTTGACTCTTGAAATTTCACAGTTGTCATGTGCACTAGTGCTTGTCCATTCAAATCCTGTACATGAAATGAGGCAATATATTCTTTAACAGCTCATCAGATCATATTACTACTACTTTAATTAGTTTAAAACCAAATAACACTATTCAATCCTTTTCATTATTTGAAATAAAATGGCAGTCCCTTTGCAATAATCCTTCCTCAATATTAAATTTGAAAATACATTAACTCATCCTTCAGCCTCTTCGAAAAGGCAGACTCAGACTGAATGAATTCTAAAATGGAAAAAAATAATAAACAAGACAGTTATTTTGTTATACCTGGCGAGTGTACCTTTAAATCACATGAGTTGTTACCCCGAAAGGCACAATAAATTAACAAATTAGACAGTGAATTGTTCAATGCTGGAGGGAAAAAAAAAAAAAAAAAAAAGACCTACATCTTTATGTCTCTCTGAAAAGGGAAAAACTATCATGGCCATCTATGCACTTACACTCAAGACACCACAAGATCCTCAAGATAGCTGGTTGCAAAAATACACCAAACTTATCAAATGATCTTGCAGTTTTGACACAGTCACCACCAGCTAGTCTCCTGACATCAATGTGTCAACCACATTGCAGTGAGGGCGAGAGTGAAGTCAACTGGCCATTAGGGTGAGTCTTATCGCCATGCCCTGTTCAGCAGTTTCACTTCTGCTAGACGTTTGCTGATCATGGTGGCAAAGAAAAGGCCAAAGAGTACACTGCTGATTAATACATAGTCATAGTCATCCTTAAGGACATCAAATTGCTTGGAGGGGAACACTCTGGTTTGGTAGATGTCAAGACCATACGCAACCACCTATAGGGTAAAGAAATGAAATGGAAATTATTCAGTGTGACTATGTATAATGTAATGACATGGGTGTCCAGAGCTTAAATGAAGACTAATCATACCAACATAAAGTTATTTAATACGGTGAAATGAACAATGGACTAAACTATGACTCTTACCAAACAGGTAGACTCCAGGCCAGATGGGGCAGTGTAGATGCCTCTTACCCTTGATACAGTTTGGTTGTAGTTTATAAACCACTCTGTACGAATGGGCATTTCTGGAGCATATGGTATAAGGTTTTCCTCCCTAAATTGTGAGAAAATCAATGTTCAACTTTGTTACTCAGCAAGCAATTTGTTAATCATAAAAACTAAATAATGTATGTGAAATTTAACATAGTAAATATTAGTTGAGAACCCACCGACTTTGTTCCGAGACCACCTCTGGTCTCCGCGGGTCCAGAAACATTTTTGGTAAGGATAAAATGTTGCCTGATGGCAGCCCCACTATAAAGAAAAAAGTAACACTCAGAATTTACTAAGAGAATACTGATATTTGTCTTAAGACTTTCATCTTTAAGATATGTATTAAAAAAATATTATATGTAAATTTTAAGTGAATGTAAAACAGTTGAGAAAGAAAACGAATGTGCTAAGGGGCCGTTCACACAGAACGCGTCTTTGCGTCTAAAAACGCGAGACGCGGCGCTCAAGTGTGGTTTTAAAAAAAGCACAGCGTAGAACGCGAGGGTCTCGAGACGCACTTTTGAGACGTGAGGCAATAACGACAATAACAGAAATAGGCAAATAGCAGAATTGACAGATAGAAGTTGACATAGAAAAAAAAGAAAATAAGATAATAATGAACGCCTACTCTGCCATGTTGCAGTCATATAAAACAGTTGTAATGCCAACTTGCTACTGTAAACAGAAGCTCGCAACGCTTGCCCCGCCTCCGAGTTCTTCTGATTGGTCCACTGTTTTGGAACTGATATTGATGAGCGGCGCTGCGTTTAAAAGTTGAAATTCTTTTAACTTGACACGACGTCTTAAAAACGCGGCGCTCATGTGCGAGGCGCTGCAAAAGACGCGAGCGTAATAACGGTCATGCACGTCCATCAAGCGCGTGTTTACATAGAAAAACAATGGTAAAGTAGTGCATTGGAATAGAAAAAACGCGTTCTGTGTGAACGCCCCGAAAGGGGCCAGTAATGGAACCGTTAATTTAACAGTAATGGATCCGTACATCAGGTCTTAAAGTGACAGCAGCCTAATATACCGGCTGCCAAATTATAAGATAATATTAAAAATATTTTTATGGCAGTTTTTTGGTATCAATGTCAAAATTGTGGCCAGTGAAAATGCTGAGTGGCTAGCAACTTTGGAAAACCACTAGCCACAGTAGCTGGTGAGCAAAAAAGTTAATGTCAAGCCCTACACACGTATCTACATCCAGTCTCTTAACAGCGTTACTATTGCTGGCTTACTGGTTCAACCTTCCACCACTGTTGAACCCCCGAGCATAATTTTTGATTCTTCTCTCCTTCCTCCCTCACATTTCCTCACTTACTAAATCTGCCTTTTTTAACCTCCGGAATATTGCTTGTTAATGTTCATTAACATTGCATTTTTTTTTAACATTTGCATGTTTGAATGTTGGTGATTTGTGGATTGAAAAGCATTCTAAAACTTGTTCGTTCGTGGCACAATGTTTCTCCTGGTCTCTGCTTCTAATAAACCAGATGACGACTTCTGTAGGAACGTGGTTTCTGTAGAAACGTGGCGGGCCAGCACATAATGGTGACTTGACATGGAGGGGGGACGACAAGATAGAACTGTACGAGATAGAAATGGCTCATTCTAAGGTAATAAAAACAAAGGTTCATTATGTAAGGTCTCTATGCACTACTGAAAACATGGTTATGTATATTATATTGCATTTCTGTTAATAGATCCTACCAAATTTTACACATTACACCTTTAAATGGAATAGTTATTCATCTTTCATTCTGTGCATTATGAAATAATGCAATGTTAATAGCAATAACATGAACATTTTCAATATCTGAACATTCCTAACTGCACAATATGCGCAGTACTAACCAAGAAGGTGTCGGCTGGTGATGCCTTTTTCTGTAAGTGTGGCCTCCAAAGTGCTTATGGGAGCAGGAAAGATGTACGACTGCTGCAGCACCTGAGGTGGATGTGGTCTGTCCAGGGAGCTGAACACTGTGCTGTTATAAAGCTCTGCTCCCTCAAAGAGCTCCAACACAGAAAACTCATTTCTACGAAATTTGGAGTTCCAATACACATACTATAAAAGGAAGAAAACACAAAAAGTAGTGTTAAATTCTGCACCAGAAAAATGTTTAGCGTAAAAAACAAAATTTTTTTTTTTTTTTTTTAGAAAATATTAGATTGATAAGCCTGAGTACTTACCACCACCCAGTTTTCAGAGTGCACAAAGTGAACAGGTCCTCTGGCCTTCCGCTGCACCGCCTCATGAACAATACGGCCAGTCACACCATCAATCAGGAAGATTCCAACAAAGCTGCGCTCCTGATGAGTGTCTGTGCTTTCCGTTATCACAGCCAAGAGATTAGGATTCAGATACTGCAGAGGAACAACAGGTAGAACAAACAACAGACAGGATAAATGATTAGAAAAGTGGTCTCATTTGGCCAAAAACAGGAGTCATCAAGGTCAGCAGTACCTTGTAGAGCACGCTACGATCCCCCATCACTCTGCCTTGGGAATGCACATGTTCATTTGCACGCTTTCCTTTGACAGCCACTATTTTCTGCACCTCAGTAGGGATGACCACCTCCCAGATCAGCTCTGTAGACAAATCCTGAAGGAAAATAAAGTCACTTATGAACACCAGCACCAAAAGTGCTTTCTATCTGTATGCCTGTCGAATGAATGCTAACCATGCGGAGACGAAAACCCGACAGCTTTCCCTGACTGGTGTCCACTAGGTAGAAGAATATAGAGGATGCGGTGTCTTGAAGTTGCTGTAGAACATTCTTAGTAGATGGGAATGCTGTGACCTGAAAGAGAATAAAAGAAATGGATTCACATTCTGCAAGGAACACAGAAGGTTTGTCAGAAGGACGGATATCTACCTTGTACTGATCGTCAATAAGTAGAAGGACTTTAGCGTAGTCCTGGTCAATGACAGGAAGTAGCAGGGTTTGAAGCACAGGTCGGGGTAAAGCAGGGACACTAATATGACTCTTCTTGCCAAAGATGGGATTGAAGACATATAGGCTTCCAAGACCTGTGTCCTACAAATAGAGTACATTTTTAAATTTAGCACAAAAATTAATAAAAATATTGAAAATAAACAAAAACAAATTAAAAAACAAGCAAATGAATATGCAACCGAATAGACAAATTAGTAAACAAATGCAAAAATGAGTAAACAAGCAAATGAACAAATGGAGCAAACAAACTAACAAGCAAATGAACAGACAAATGTGCAAACAAGTAAAGTAACTGTCAAACGTTTAATCAAGCGAGCAAGCAAATAAACTAGCAAACAGAAAAATGTACAAATGAAAGATTAGACCATTCTAGGGGTGTGATGAGATTTCTTGTCGAGGTGAAAAGCTGTCTTGCGATATAGCCATGGCCAAGTGTGAAATTTCTAGGATAAAATATGCCACCGCTAGAGTTACATTACGCCTCCACAGTTCTTTTTATCTTTAAATTAAAAAAAAAAAAAAAAAATCTATGAACAAATATAAATAAAAACCATTTAATTCAATTGGATAACAGTCACTTCAATCCCATCCAGCTTATCCAGCACGAGCTGCTGAGTCATACGTAGTGCAGCAGGAATCATAGTTCACTGATCATGTGACGACGAGTTAGTGATGAGATGACTGACAAGACCATGGCAGAGAATTTGTTGCATTTAGAGTATGCATGGTCACGAAAGTGAAAGTAAAACATGCATTCAGACGTGATTTCAATACCCCGCATTTTGAAAGTGGCTCCCTGTATGAAAGCTATCTGGGCTGTGTAATTGTAACCATGTCTTACCTCTGTATCATGCTTGCAGATCTCTATTTGCACTTTGAATATTGAGAGAGTACTTTGATTATGGTTGCACTTATTGTTTGCACTTAAGACTAAGAGAAAACTGTGTTATTAATTTTTATTTATGCCGCTTTTATTTCTATGATCAATTTGTGGTGAGTTTAGTAGGGATGTCCAGATCCGATCATGTGATCGGAAATCGGGCCTGATCATGTGGTTTCAGACTCGATCGGAATCGGACATTACCTCCCGATCAGGACTCGGATATATATGTATTAGGGGTGCAACGGTTCTCGGTAAAAAAAAAATCGAACCATATGGTTCTCCACTTACACTGCGGTCCATCTCGAATGACGACGCATCCAGTGTTGCCAGATTGGGCGGGTTCCCGCCCAATTGGGCTCCTTTTGGTCACGTCCGACCGGAAAAAAATGCATTGGGCGGGTCTTTAAAATTTGGGCTGGTTTTTGATGCAACAGGTGGGTTTTTATTTTTGACTATAAACAGTATTCTTTATTATTTTTTTAATGAAAACTATCTATAAAATAAATTATATAATGTAGGATGACGTTTAAATTAGGTATGGTTCAGGTTAGCCAATAAGGTTCAGGGGAATCCTGTCCAATCAGACTTCAAGCTTGATTGGCGGGTTGTTGTAGGCTAATCGTCAAAACTGCATTATCATCATCAGTGATCATCATTCATCCTCATCATCATGCCAAAGTGGGGTAAATATAAAAAGTCCTACAGAAAGGAATGGGAGAGCGACCCGTCTTTAAAAACATGGATTACACCTGTGGTAGGCGATGATACAAAGGCATTTTGTAAATACTGTCAATCAGAAATCAGAGCACAGTTAAATGATTTGAAAGAGCATGCTAATACAAAAAAACACAAATCGCGCTGTGCACCAAGTATAAAAACTTTTACTGTGTCAGCGGGAGCAGCAGGGCAGTGTCCGATCAAAGATGACCAAAAGCGCCGTGAAATTAGAATCGCTGCCTATATTGCTTGTCACAGTTCAATAAATGCGGTGGACGATTTGTCAGACATTTTGAAAGATGAGATGGGAACATTCCAAATGCACCGGACAAAGTGTACAGCCATTATCAAATCTGTCCTCGCGCCACACTTTAGAGAAGAACTTGTGGAGGATATTGGGGAGTCTCCATATTCCCTGTATCTCGATGAAAGCACTGACATATCCGTGAACAAACTTCTTTGCATTTGTGTGAAATACCACTCAAAAAAACACAGCAAGTTTGTAAGTACATATCTTGGACTTGTGGAGCTGACAGATGCTGATGCTAAAGCCATATCAGACACTGTTGTCGCTTTTCTATCAAAGAACGGTCTCCAGATTAAAAACATGATGGGCATTGCCACAGATGGTGCCAGCGTTATGGTTGGAAAAAACCACTCGGTTTTCACCCTACTTAAACAAATACAGCCAAACCTGCAGCTTATTCGCTGTGTTTGCCATTCACTTGACATTGTTGCAAATAAAGCAATGCAGCTTCTTCCAAGCAACATAGAATACATGGTTAGAGAAACCTACAACTGGTTCGCACATTCAGCAAAGCGGCAGTATGAGTACAAGAACATATACGAGACTATCAATAACGGGGGCTGCCCCTTGAAATTAATAAGTCCAAGCTGTACCCGTTGGCTTGTGATGGCTGACTGCATTAACCGCATTGTGGATCAAAAAGATGCCCTCACACTGCATTTTAACATGGCTTCAAGTACAGAACACTGCTATACTGCTCGGCTTTTAAAGGAAATGTACAATGACAAAACTAATCTCCTTTACATGTACTTTCTTCAGCCTGTTCTGATGGAAATCAAAGCTGTAAATAAATGCTTTCAATTAGAAACAGGAAACTCTCTCGGTGTCTTTAGAGACTTGGAAAGGCTGTACATGACAACTGTGAGACGCATTCTCAAACCGAGCGTCTTGCGTAATCACAAGCAGCTCCGTGAACTTGACCTCACACAGTCTGGCATATTCCTATCCCCTCTGGATGCAGACCTGGGTACCACATTTATGGACAAACTGGAGGAAAGTAGGCTAGCCCCAGACATGAAGGAGAGGATTTCTTCACGTTGTATGGATTTTCTAAAAGAACTTGTAAAGCAGTACCAATTGCGTTTACCTGCTTCAATGGAAATCCTGAGCAAACTGGAGCTCTTCTGCCCGAAATCTGTTATGTCCACTATAAATAGGCCTGGAGTAAAGGACTTGCCAGCTGATCTTTTCTCTTGCCCCATTGGTACATTAGAAACGCAGTGGAGGAATGTGGCAACCGCAAACTTCTCTGATGATCAGGACATTGACAAGTTTTGGCTCGAAGTCGAAGCGTTTAAAGATGCAGGGGGGCACAAGTGTTTCCAGGAATTGGCACAAGGTGCCATAAGACTTCTTGTTCTGCCTGTTTCCAATGCCCATGTTGAGCGGGCATTTTCCCTCGTCTCGCTTTTAAAAGATGACACTAGGAATCGCATGGGACTACCTTTACTCTCCAGCATCATGGATGTGCGCACTGGCCTGGTCAGAAATGGGTTTACCTCGGCAACATTCAAACCTCCCAGGCAGTTGCTGGAGAGATTTGACTCAACAATCTATTAATCAAACTGGTTGTGACTGTACAAAGTTGGTCCTATTATATAGTTCTAGAATTGTTCTATAATAAGGACATTTTCATCAGTTCTGCGGGGATTATCTACGTTAACTTCATATTAAAAGGTAAGCGTGTTTATGCTATTAGCCTACAGTTTTATTTTGATGTACAATTCTGATGTTTGATCATTTCTGAAACGTAATAGCTGATATAGTGTCTAGTGACGATTCAGTGTATCATTCAGTCATTATTTTATTTAAAATTAAAAGAAGGAAAAAACGAGAACTCATGTTGATTCGCCCAGTGGTCTATAAGTTAAATAATAATAATAATTTTAATAATGATTATATAAAAAAAATTAGTTGGTAATTAAGCACAAATTTGTATAGCCTACTAATACAAAAAGAAAAGTATAATGAAATGATTTGAGAATTGGCCTATTAGAAAATAACTGTAGTTCTGACAATAGTAGCACAAGAAAAATAAAAAATGTTGTCCCCTTCTGAGGTTTCCGATGTAGACCTTGTGTTTTATTAAAATTATCATTTATATTTATATAAAAAAATAAAAATAAAAAAAAAAGATGTAGCTACTGAATATACTTGGGGCGAGCCATGGTGCTCGCCAATGTGCGATTTGTTAGTCTGGTTGTTTAATAAGAAAAAAAAAATTGTGTGTTTTATTCTATAACAGTTTTAATAACGTCTCCGGTTACTATGGTAACCTCGGTTCCCTGAGAGACGGGAACGAGACATGGCGTCAGAAGCTGACGCTTTGGGGACTCCCTTTTCTCCTAATTCTCCTGAAATCCTATTGCACAACGCCAGTGAAGTTGCAACTCTCACTGGCCAATGCCAGCCAAGACGGCGAAAGGGGCGGTACCCGCCTCTATATAATGCGCCGACCTGGCGGCATAAGCTCAGAATCTTCCGACTGAACGAGAGTACAGCAGACCTGAGCGGTGAACACGGCAGTCTACGCCATGTCTCGTTCCCGTCTCTCAGGGAACCGAGGTTACCATAGTAACCGGAGACGTTCCCTTTCGAGAACGGTCTCTCGACATGGCGTCAGAAGCTGACGCTTTGGGGACTGTATAGAACAACGCCGTGGGAACAGCGAAGAAGGAAAGCTCAGCCACTGCGGAGCTACTATGAACAGTAATAAAACATAATCCCCAATGAGTACACGCCTACGAAATGCTTATAACGTGGTTACTCATCTAACACTGTATGCATTCAAGAATAATATACAGGCTACATACGGGGTATTGAAGCATGTGGGCGGCCAGGCCGGGCACAGCAAAAAGAACATACACTTAACGAGCAGCTGTTGCTGGCGTAGGTGTAACATGAGAGAATTCATAGTGAGCCCTTGCTCATTGCGAGGACATAGACGAACTACTGGAACTGTGTCCCATATTCCAGGTCGCTTATGGTGGCATAACGTACGCGACAACAACGCGCCTCATACAGCTCGCTCTGCCAACATGAAGGGGAGAGCGCCACAGACTGGGTGTGGCGCTGGCTCCGCCCCCAGATTCACTTATACGACCTAGTTGAAACCACCAGCCTCAGCTAATGGGCGGGAACTGCAGGTAGAATATGAGTTGTATTCAACGCCAGGACTTGTGAGGCTAGAGAACACACGTCCAAATTGTAAAACCTGGCGAAGGTGTTCTGCGACGACCAGCCCGCCGCCATACAAATGTCTTTGATGGTGACGCCTTTAGTCCATGCCCACGAGGATGCAATCGCCCTCGTTGAATGCGCTCTGACGCCGATAGGGCATTCCATTCCTTGGTTAGAATAGGCCAAAGTGATCGCATCAACCACCCAATGCGATAGCCGCTGCTTAGAGACGGAACGTCCTTTGGTACTGCCGCTGAAACACACAAACAGCTGCTCAGAGAGCCTGAACTGAGCCGTGCGGTCAATGTAAATTCGCAAAGCTCGCACTGGGCATAACTCCTGATGAGGCGCGTTATCCACTGACTCCTGGGTGAAAGCCGAAAGAGTTATCACTTGAGCTCTGAACGGCGTTGACAGTGATTTAGGCACGTAACCCAGCCTCGGCCTGAGTGTGACGTTACAATCATCTGGCCCAAACTGCAAGCAATCAGCGTTAATAGAAAGCGCTTGCAAATCCCCCACGCGTTTCACTGAAGCGAGGGCGAGTAGCAGCGCGGTTTTAAGTGAGAGCTCCTTTAAGCCGACTGACATGAGCGGCTCAAAAGGCGGCCGAGTCAACGCTTCGAGCACAAGAGCTAAATCCCATGACGGCACCGTGGGGGGGCGAGAGGGTCTTAGTCGCCTTGCACCCCTCAAAAAATTTTACCACTAGGTCGTGTCTGCCCACCGAGCGCCCATCGATAAGGACATGAAAAACTGAAATAGCTGCCACATAGACTTTAAGAGTGGAAGGCATACTGCCGCCGTCCAATCGCTGCTGCAAGAAATCTAGAATGCCTGAGACGGGGCAGCTTCCCGGTTCGAGACCATTCAGTTCGCACCATTTCACAAATACTGCCCATTTAGAAGCGTACAGGCGCCTTGTAGAAGGGGCTCGCGCCTCCGTAATCGTGTCCATAACACGGCAAGACAGAACGCTCGGATCTACCGGCTCCCTTGCACTACCCACACATGAAGTTTCCACCATTCGGGGTTGGGGTGCCAAATCGACCCGCCCGCTTGGGACAGAAGGTCTCGTCTCAGTGGAATCATCCACGGGGGAGCCGTTAACAGTTCCAGCAGATCGGGAAACCACGGCCTGTTCGGCCAGTACGGGGCGATTAGAAGCACCGACGCTCTCTCCTCCCTGATCTTGTGCAGCACTTGTGACAATATCTTCAGCGGAGGAAATGCATAAAGGCGAACATTCGGCCATGGCATCGTCAGTGCGTCCCCTCCCAGGGGAGAGCGCGACAGAGAAAAGAACAGAGGACAATGCGTGTTCTCCTCCGTCGCGAATAGGTCCACTTCCGCCTTCCCGAACTGTTCCCAGATCATTCTCACTGTCCCGGGGTTCAATCTCCATTCTCCTTGAGGGATCCCGTCCTCGACAGCATGTCCGCGCCGCTGTTCAGGTGGCCCGGAACATGCGCCGCTCGGATGGAGAGCAGATGGTGGTCGGCCCACAGTAGAAGCTGCGCAGCCTGCTCGTAAAGGGCTCGCGAGTGCACTCCGCCCTGGCGATTTATGTACGATACCACCGAAACATTGTCCGTACGAACCAATACATGATGGCCCCGGACTTGTGTGAGGAAGCTTCGAAGAGCCAGAAAGACCGCCCTCAATTCGAGGCGATTTATATGCCACGTCTTCTCCGATTCCGTCCAGTAGCCCGACGCTGGAACGCCATCGCAATGAGCTCCCCAGCCCGTCGTCGACGCGTCCGTCGTGACCACTCTCTCCGCCGCGTAACCACACCCAGCTGGGCGCCGCGTCGGTACAGGTCGGGATTCCGCCACGGCGCGAGCGTGCTCAGGCACCTGCGAGTGACCACAACGCGGGCATAGCCCATTCTCCAAGCCCTCCTTGGTACCTGAGTTTTCAGCCATAACTGGAGGGGGCGCATATAAAGCAACCCGTGGTGGCATACCGCCGCGGCCGCCGCCATCCGTCCCAAGAGCCTCTGATATTCCTTCAGCGCTACAGGACGGCCCAGACTGAAAGCACTCAGGGCGGACATCAAATCGCGAACGCGCTCCTGACCTAGACGCGCTCTCATCGCGACCGAGTCCAACTCCACCCCCAGATACGAGATTGACTGGCTGGGGCATAACATACTCTTTTGTGTATTCACGCATAGACCCAGGTTCTCCAAATGAAGCAATAGAGTGCGTTTGTGGCCGTTGAGCACATCCTTCGAATGGGCTAAAACTAGCCAATCGTCCAAATAATTGAGTATGCGTATTCCGTTCGCTCTCAGGGGGGAAAGCGCTGCATCCACACATTTTGAAAACGTGCGAGGAGCCAGGGCTAATCCGAACGGCAGAACTGTGAACTGATATGCTGTGCCGTCGAACGCAAATCTCAGAAAGCGCCTGTGACGAGGGGCGATCCGAATATGAAAATATGCGTCTTTCAGGTCTACTGAAATAAACCAATCTTCGGGCCGAATTTGCGCGAGGATCTGTTTCAATGTCGTCATTTTGAAAGGGCGCTTGAATAAAGCCCGGTTGATGGGTCTCAGGTCTAATATCGGACGGAGGCCACCGCCTTTCTTTGGAACGACAAAATAGCGGCTGTAGAACCCGCTCTCCCTCTCGCTTGGCGGGACCACTTCTATCGCGCGCTTTGCGAGTAGATTGAGAACTTCTTGCCTCAGCACCGACTCGTTGTGAGCCGGCACTGTCGACATAACCACGCCATTGAAACGGGGCGGTCTGCGCCGAAACTGCAAAGTGTAGCCGTTCTCTATTACGTTCCGCACCCAATCCGAAATACCCGGAACAGCCCGCCAAGCGCTCACAAATTGGCACAGAGGACGGGGCACCCCGCCTTCTGTATTCAGGACAACGTCGCTGTATACTGGGGTAGCGCGCTGACAGCTCTCTTGACGAACGGGCGCGTTGAGAGGCGGCGAGTCGTGTATGTAAGAACTGACACGGGTGTTCCGCTGCGGCGGAGGACCTACATTCCGGAGCGCGAGCGCCGCCGATTACACGGGAGAGCTGCGAGCCCGATTGTATCTGCAGCAATTCGCCTGCGTATAGAGTGCGAGAAGCTGCCGCTGCTAGAGGAGGAGAAAAAGCTCTTTTGTGAGGTTGTAACATTCTTTATTACATTTACAACAGAAACATTCTCGTAGTCGCCTGCAACCGCCAAGGGGACTTCTCGAGAACACCTCGGACGCTTCGCAGCGGGTCCTTCGCTCAGCGTCCTCCTCCTCTGCACTCTCCCGTCAGGAACGAGGCTTCTGTTCCGAAGAACTAGGGAGCAGTGCCGGGGCGGCCGCCTTTCTTAAAGCCGTGACGCGACTTCGGCGGTCTCTGCCAGGGTGCTCTGGTACGTGCAGAAGGCTCCGGGTCTGGCGCCGAAGGGGCGGGAGCAGAGGGAGCTCGCTTCGGCGGCCTGTTTGAAGCCGAAGAAGATCTACTGCGCGCTGGAGGCGGCGCGGCGCCCGGCGCGGAAGGAAATGACTCATCGCCCTGGAACGCTTCTGTGCTTCAGAGAAGCGCTCTGCAATCGCTTCCACGGCATCCCCAAAAAGGCCGGAGGGAGATAAAGGAGCGTTGAGCAGCGCCTTCCTATCTGCATCTTTTAACTCTGTAAGAGTCAGCCACAAATGACGGTGGAGCACAACCATAAAGCCCATGCTTCGTCCGATCGCCTGGGCCGTTTTCTTCGTTGCCTTCAGGGCAAAATCAGTCGCAGCGCGCAGATCTTTAAAGGCCTCGGGGTCAGCCTCCCCTCGTCCAGGGATTTCAGGAGCTGAGCCTGGAAAACCTGAAGTACCGCCATCGTGTGAAGTGCTGAAACTGCTTCACCTGAGGCGGCGTATGCCTTATCAGCGATATGCGCGGTCACACGGCAGGGTCTTGACGGCAACATAGCGCCTGCCTTCAGGGAAGCTGACGAGGGGCAGAGGTGCGCCGCGATAGATTCCTCGACTGGCGGAATGCGCGTATAACCACGGGCTTCAGCGCCATCAACTTTTGTGAATATTTCCGAGCCGCTGGCGTGGGCGCGAGCCGCCGAGTGGGGCGCGGCCCAGGTGCTAGCGACCTCCTCGTGCAGGTCTGGAAAGAAAGGGGCTCGCTTCCCGGAGCGGCGGCTCGGCGGCCCAAGTGAAGGAACCACGAATCCAGTTTGCTCTTCGCTGGCTCGTCGGGAGAATCCCATTCAAGACCGAGATCATTCACGGCCCTAGTAAGAACCCTAACAAGCTCGTCTTGAAACGCCACCTGCCCCTCCGGCTCAGAGCGCTCCTCCAAGAGGTTGTCCGCCCAGTCCTTCTCGGACGCCGTTAGGGACATGGCCTCTTCGGGTTCGTCATCCCTCGCCGCGCCGAACGAAACCATCTCCGACGCGCCGGGGGCGGGTCGAAGACCCTCCTCGGTGAAGTAAACAGGAGGGCGGGGTGGTGAGTCACACCTCATTCCCGCATCATCGCCCCTATGCGGCTGTCCCACCAGCGGCTCGTCAGCGGCAGTGGGACGTTGCCTAGGACAGTCACCAAGGGCGATGCTCCTCCGAGCCCTCAGCACCCGCACTGGGAGATCCTCGCAGTGCGGGCAGCCCGACCCGGTGAGTGCTGCTTCTGCATGGGCGAGTCCCAGGCACAGAATGCAGTACTCGTGGGTGTCCGGAGCCTCGATAGGCCCCGAACACAGCGTGCAGAAGGTAGACATGCTGGAACGCCGAGAGGGTAATCCGTCTACTTCGCGTCTTCTCCACAGCTGTCTCGTAGTAATGTCGAAGTTATTAATTGTTGAAGTGAAAAGGAAGATTCTGAGCTTATGCCGCCAGGTCGGCGCATTATATAGAGGCGGGTACCGCCCCTTTCGCCGTCTTGGCTGGCATTGGCCAGTGAGAGTTGCAACTTCACTGGCGTTGTGCAATAGGATTTCAGGAGAATTAGGAGAAAAGGGAGTCCCCAAAGCGTCAGCTTCTGACGCCATGTCGAGAGACCGTTCTCGAAAGGGAACAGTATGTATTTTGGGCTGGTATTTTTTGAAATGGGCGGGTTTTAAGCTGTAGTTGGGCTGGAAATCTTTAGTCCAATCTGGCAACACTGGACGCATCTATTGGTTAATATGGTTTGTTTAAAATAGCAACGTGGAAAACAGACAGAGTTCAGATAATGTATGTTTCAGTCGATAGATGCACAAAACGTTACAACGATAATCAGAAAGCGTGGACAAAATAGTCACTCTTTGTAAACTGTTAACTGCGAGTGTCGTCTGCTCTAATGTCCAGTCATTTACACCGTCATCACCCGGGTGTTGATAGAGCGCGAGCGCAGGTGAGACCTGAACAGCACACGTTGCTGTCTGTGTTTAAACTAACTCATTTAAGCCTTGCTGATTTAAACCTTCAAGAACAAGACGCGAAAGAGAACTCACACGCGCTGTGAGAAGATTTGTCAGCTTATTTCAGTCAGTGCGCAAATACTGAGTTCTCTTTCAAGTCTTGCGCTTCGGCGGCCACATTCATACAAAAATTATGTCAACATGCCCGTCCTAGCGAGTATCCTAGCAAACATAGTCGGTTATGTCTTAAGTGAACGTATATTAGTCGAGAAAGACAGCGCATGTGGAACAGTATGTGTACTGGATCGTGCATGTCTTAAAGGGAAAACAACTATTTCTGCTGCCTGTTTTTAATGTTAAATCAAACAACAAATAACAAAGAAATCACTCACTGCTCTTGACTGAATAGTTTTTGTAACTTCAATAATGATTAATCTTTATTTATGTTACACATGTAAAGATAATATGCAGTGAAATTTTATATTTGATTACTATTTGATTACTGTTAGATACCTGAAAAACCGGAAAAGCACTGTTCCTGGATCTGTTTTTTCGCTCTTTATTCTTTTTTATGTAGGCTATTATAGAAGTATCGGATCGGGACTCGGTATCGGCAGATACTCAAAATCAAATGACTCAGACTCGGACTCGAGGGCAAAAAAACGTGATCGGGACATCCCTAGAGTTTAGTGAGGTCAAAAGTTCTAGAAGCTCATAAATCATGTACAGTAACATCTGAAGAGACTCATATGAAATCATACAGAAGAGAAGCCAGTCAAGTTGAGTTTGTGGCAAAACCTTTTACAGTGCTTGAGTATTGTTGACTTTTACTGCATATGATAATTCATACTCAGAAAGTAGAACTGAAATTATATTCATTACAAGATGATTAGTTAAAACATTTCAAATGCACATGCAGATTATATATCTAGCCAGGTATTTCGTCACTGAGGATTTCTTAAAAATCTTGTCACGCTCTCGTGAGCCAACCGTCTCGTCCTCGTGAGCCAACCGTCTCGTCACACCCCTAGACCATACAAAAGCAAACTTCAAAATCTTACCTTGTCTTTTATAAGAAGTGTGCACTGTGGAGGATGTGGAAAATGGGCAGTGGTCCTTTGCACTATGAGCTTGAAAATGGAGTTGGGCTGGATGTCTTCTAAAAACTGTTTCCACAAAATGGTTCCCGATTTACTGTCGATGCCAAAGAGCTGTGTAGAAAAACGACAGATGTATTTACCGACAGGACAGCTAAAAGGACAAAACATCTGTGCTTCCTGTAGTTACCTTTCCAGAGGCGGTCACCATCACCATCATCTTCTGCAGGTTAAACTCATCCCGAGAAAGTGTGTCTATGGTGACCTCATTCTTCACACTGCTGCGAGGCTTCCGGGCATCATAGAAGAGTTTCCAGAGGTGGGCCATCCAGGCCTGCAGCAGGATAAACTGGGAAGAGAGGCGCTTGAGAACCATGGGTAACAGCCCATCTGCAGGCAAAAAGAGATCAGTGATAAGTGTCAGAGATAACTCCATCCTTCTTCACTGAAGAAAAAAAACAGCTTTAACATTACTTTAGTTACATTCTTAAGCAAATACATTGTCCAAAAGTTAGAGACACTGACAAAGACTTCGCATAAAATAAACAGGATTAGGAAGAGAAGCAAAATTAGAGGAAGCTCTCTACTTTACCTTGAATGGCTGGATCCGAGTGCAGCGAGTGCAAAAGAAAACAGAAATAAATAAATACAGAAAGAAATGGCAAGCCATGGAAAACAGGACAGATGAGTAAGAACGAAGGTTTTTTTTAGCTTAGCAAGCAAAAGCAGCAACATCCCAACACACAGACATAAATCACAAACGCACAATACAGGCTTACATAACACTCGTATGTAAGCCTGTATTGGTTTAATCTGAACAGATTTTTGACTTTAAAGTCAACATGAAATCAAAATTGATTTAGATTGTTTTATAATACGTTTTAGGTCCTAACAATGCATTGGTGCATGAAGTAAAATGGCTTTTAAATGAAACTTCATGTTGACTTTAACATTCATATTGTGAACTAACTTTTCTTAACCTGATTGCTCCATAATGACATAAAACGGAGGAATAAGACTATAAACATGTTATAAGCAAAAAAAAAATAAATAAATAAAGGAAGTCATAAACAATGGTGTCCATTTATGTTGCACTTTACCAGCTTTCTTTCCAAACTCTCCCTCCAGCTCTGCCTGTGTTCCAGTCAGAGGCAGATCAACCATCTCCATGGTGACCACATCAGCCAGGGCCTCCTCCCTCATCCAGACTACCCTGCCTACAGTAGAACACACACACAAAAAAAAAAAAAAAAAAAAAAAAAAAAAAATCAACCCCTTGCCTTTTGTTGTTTATATCAACTCTTTCCCCACCATTGAGAGAATTTTCCAGTTTTCACTTTTATATGGTAGGGGGCGCCATAACGCATCTTCTAGAGACTCTCCGGATCAAAACATAGGCAAAAGGGAGCAAAAAAGCTTTTTTATGAAACTAACATTCAAGTGTTGATAAAAAAAAAATGCATGAAGTTAGAACAAAAATATTTTTTTTTTCATTCTTTAGAGGTATTGTTCTCTCTTTTTATATATTGCATGTTCAGCTACTCATACAATAAAATATTAGTGGCGAGCGGTGACTTTTTTAAACGGGTATGCTGTGTGGTGCGTCATGTAAATACATGTGGCCAATAGAGTTACGTTGAATGGGTTTATAGCTAATATGCGAGACACTCACGTTCTCTCTAGACATTGATAGTTTACTCATTTGCTTGCTCATGACAAATAGAAACACAGTGAAAAGTATTTCTAATATGTTGGAACTTTTATTGAGAGTAGCCCATATTTACCTGTGGGGACGTGTCTTCACAAGCACCTGTAAGAGCTTTTGTGACGTTTTAGTCGACGGAGGCGCAACATGCGAAAGGTGTGTTTGCAAAATATGCTGTATTTTTGTAATCTGCTAGGTGCCGCTAGTGTCAAAGAAACGACATACTTCAACGTATCAGACACGACAAATAAAAAACACCATGGCGTCAATTTAAATGTATGCCACAAGTACCTTTTAAATTAATTATTAAAAATAAGTAAAACAACTAGTAGCCTATTATAAATAAAAAAAATGTAATTATAATAAATAAGTAGTCTATAATAAATAAAAATATCAGTAGGCTTTAAAAAAAAATCAGTTCTTCTATCAGTTCTTTAAAAAAAAGTTGAAATTATGCAAACGCAAAAACTATATCGATTTCATAAAAAAATCTCTATGGAGAAAATGAAATACTATGAAAATAGTTTTAGTTATGATTTTTTCCCCCCATTTGGCTAAGTCTGGTTAGTTTTTTATCAAATACAATGTGATTTTCGGTAATGGAGATCTGGCAGTAGCGATTTTTTCCTCTTGGGCGAGCGGTCCGCTCATAGCTTATCCTGCCCACGTAATTTGCAATAGACCAGCAAACCAATGAGAACGCGCGACAATGATGACGTTCGATAACAAAAGCGCGAAGGCGCAAAAGCTGCTGCAGATCAGCTTACCCGGAAGTGTCCGTAACTGGCAGACTTAAGGAAAATTACCATCGTTTGGCAAATAAATAAATTACGGACAGTTACATACGCATTACCAATCATGTAGGCTTTATGATACACATCAAACAAGGGATTTAATAGTAATTTATAATGTTATTAGTTGCCGAGACCACGAATGGCTTGGGTATGCAGAGCATTCGCAGCTTATATGGACCGCACGCCACTGAGATATATATATTATATATATTCAGTAATTTTTAAATAGTTATTTATTAGTAATTTATTCACATTACTATTTTATTAATAAATTGATAAATAACTAGTCACTCCTAGTCCTCCATAATGTAGTTCATACCAGGTTGCTGTAGAAATGTGAGTGTAAGGTCTTCCGTCTGCACCATGACTCTGTAGCCCACAGAGTCATCTTTCTTCAGAAAGGCGTGGACATATAACTAAAGAACAGACAAACCAAATTCACCAATAACACAAATGATCAGCCTATAATCGTTTAAGCTTATATCCTTCAGCATCAGTCCTCACTCGGTTTGGCTTTCCTCCATTAGGGTCCATGTGGTAGATAATGGTGGTGTCAAGGTGCCTCCGCCCTGTGTCAGCACTGAATAGGTTGATGCTGCAAGCCTTGAATAAGAACAACAACCCATTAAGATACAAGTATATACACTTGTAAATACGTTTTTTGAAATGTGACTCACAGTATCATTCTTTGGGGACATCACAGCAGCAACTGTCTTCTCTCCAGATGTAGCAAAAGCAGCCAAATATGACTGAAATATGAAGAACATTGTGCTTTAGACTTTGAAGAGTAAACAAAAATACAAATTTCTATAAGGAATACTGCCTGTATAAACGTGGGAATAGAGATGAACGAGTGGGCATTTCAGTCATGTTAAAAGCGTCAATGTCACATTTGCATAGGCCGTACTATTTAAATTCATGATCGGTTGACTGCCAAATTAAAATATTAAATAGAACGATAAAATAATGTTATTAACCAGTTAATGGAAATTTCTAATAAGCGTTTTTTAATCAGAAAGATTAGAAAGACTTGATTTAGTATTCGTTCCTTGAACCGGTTCAGAGCCCTGGTGTGAACGTGGCCTTAGATGTGCGAGACCTATCAGTTCTTACTGGATTAAAGTCCCGGAGCGGAGCGATGAGGCCATCTTTGAGCTGCAGCAGGATGTGATGATCTGGACTGAGCTGCAGGAAGAACTCAGCGAGAGGAGATTGTGCCGGATTGGGCTGAGTGGACGTCAGAACAGGCTGGAATCCAGACGCCACTTCCAAGTCTAGCGTCTAAAAAATAAATAAAAGAGACATCCATGATATTACTGATAGTTACAGAAGATTGAGGAAGCACTGTATGTTAAATACAAATGTAGTGACATTTGCACCTGTAGGTGGATCTGTCTCATTTCTGTCTGTTCTGCAGACTGCAGTGGTAGAGTATACAGGGATTGTGTGATCTGATCCACACACAGTAGGATCCCTGAGCTGATGACTGCACAGCTGTTCTCCAAGCTTGACATCCATGCAGCTTCAACTGATTTCTAAGAAAAACAAATGTGTGACTATCATTATCTATGTAACTTGACTCTCTCAATAAGAAAACTTACTATATTTGTGTATTATTGTAAAATTATACACTACAGTTCAAAAGTTGTGTGGCGGCAAGATTTTTTGTTTTGTTTTTGAAAGCTCAGCAAGCCTGCATTTTATTTGATCACTTCACAATAAAAACAGTAATATTGTGAAATATTATTACAAATTAAAGGTCCCGTTCTTCGTGATCCCATGCTTCAAACTTTAGTTAGTGTGTAATGTTGTTGTTAGAGTAAAAATAAAATCTGTAAAATTTTAAAGCTCAAAGTTCAATGGCAAGCGAGATATTTTATTTAACAGAAGTCGCCTACATCGAACGGCCAGTTTGGACTACATCCCTCTACTTCCTTCTTTAATGACGTCACTAAAACAGTTTTTTGACTAACCTCCGCCCACAGGAATACATAAAAAAGGGGGCGTGGTCTTGTTGCGCTCCCACGGAGAAGAGCAAGAGTTGCGTTTATAGTATATATGTGTATATATGTCGTCGAAGCGCTGTTATTTTCATCCCGCAGTCCAATCACCTTTGTTTGGCCTTCCCAGGGATGCTGTACTTAGAGATCAATGGTTACAATTTATGTTTAACTCGGTTCCCGAAAATTATAATCCACATGTAAAACTATGTGCAGCACATTTTTCTGAGGACAGCTTCCTCAATCTCAATCAGTTTAATGCCGGATTCGCACAAAGATTATTCTTGAAAGATGGAGCAGTTCCCTCTTTGTCTGGAGAAGGCGTTGTTTATGGACCATAACCGGTAAACTAAGCTGCTGTCGAATCACAACACAGGACCCGCTGGCACAATCAGAACTCGTTACGTATTTGTGAAGGAGGGACTTCATAAAACTTAATAGAAGGAAGTCATCAGTCCGTTTTTATGACAGTGGAAACAGCGGTATACAGATAAGTAAATTATGTGAAAAATACTGTGTTTTTTTACACGCGAAACATGAACACGTTATATTGCACACTATAAACACAACCAAAGCTTCAAAAAAAAAAAAAAAACGGGACCTTTAAAATAAGTTTTCTATTTGAATACATGTAATTTATTCCTGTAATGCAAAGCTAAATTCATTACTCTGGTCTTGAGAGTCACATGATCCTTCAGAAATCATTCTAAAATGCTGATTTGGTGCTCAAGAAATATAAGAAAAAACAGTTAATATTTTTGTGGAAAGTATGATTAATTTTTTTCAGGGTTTTTTGATGGATATAAAGTTCAAAAGAACAATGTATTTGAAATTAAACCTTTAGTAACATTATAAATATCTTGACTGTCACACAGTTAATTTAATGTATCCTGAATAAAAGGTATTCATTTTGTTCAAAAAAGTCAAATGTTTGAACGGTGTTGTAAACTCCATACCTTCTTCATGATTTCTCCATCTTCAATTTTGTATTCAACAATAACAATATGGGAGTTCGGCACAAATCCCAAAACAAACACCAGTCCATTCCCACCAGAATAAATAGTTTGATACTGAACAGTGTCACTGAAGGAAAAAAAAAGAAAAAAAAAAAGTCAAGAACTAGAACTAATCTCTAGCAGCAATGAGAATCAATTACATCAGAAAAAGAAAAGCTGTTCCAAGATTTCTCATCACCTGTCAGGTAGGTTTTCCACCCATATCTGACTGCCACTTGAAAGGTCATGGAGAGAGATTGCTGATTTTTTCAGCACAGCAACATACTTCACAAAGTCTTGAACTCCAACTAAGGCAGCGGCCTGAAAGCTGTGGTCAAAAGAGGACACTCAGTTTGATGCATCATTTAAACCCAATTCTGTCACAATACAACATACACAAAATACAACCTTCCAGTATCAAGCACTGCCTCCCACTTCAAGCCACCGACTGTGGTCTCCCAGGAGCGAAGCAGACGGCCATTCCCGACAACAACAACAGCGTCTAAGAGACAAGAACCGTTTAAGACCCAAAAAACAAAGCCCAATTTCACAATACACACTTTTCACCACATGCTTACCCTGTCCATACATAAGCAGCGCATCAATATGTCCCTCTGGTCCAGTTTTATCCACATGACGCCAGACTGCAAGAGTCAAAAACATTTCACTGACACTATTAAATGAATTGATCATACAAAACAATATTAATTCTTGCTTTTTTAATGAACAAGTTAATTTAACTAGGTAGATATATTAGAATATCCCCCCTCAGTCTAATAAACCAATAAGGGCTTATACAAAAAATAAAAACATTTTCACCTCAACTTCTATACACAAAGCCTATATAAGATTTAATGTACAAAATGAGTAAAGACTTACACAGGTCTCCAGTCCTTGAATTGAGTGAAGCAAACACGTTCTTGTCAGTTGCCACCAGGAGCTTTTTAGACGCTTGAGAATGAGTGTCAAACAAGGCAAAACGCACCTTGCCGATGAATTGTTGCCTCCTGAAAGAAACCGCAGTGAGTTGAGAGTAATGTTAACATATGACTGATGAGCCCGGTGTAGCTGACAACAGTCAGCAGCCTGCTTAAAGTACCGGCTGTTTTTACAGTCGCAGAAATCCCACTGTGGATAATACGTGAAACCAACACAAAGCTACAAATCCCGTTTACATACCAGTCAAACTTTCCAACTTGGTCTTCAAATACCGCCGATGCAGTATATAATAAAGACACAGATATTGCTAATCTGACTACAAGCCAAGCCATTGCTGCAGAGGAACAACTCCCACAATGCTCTGCGGTTAAGGACCCAAACAGCCGACCTTTAATAAAACAATAAAAAGGGATATGCGTATTCTTTCCATTCTATCTGATATTAGATTTTAGTTTATCTCTATTAATACAAAAAGTATTTTTAAATGCAATTAAATTTATCGGCGTGAACCGCTGCGTAACAAATTAACATCAGGCATTCGCGTGCTGCCTATGACTGGATTTATAATGCTTCTTGGGTCATGTACAATATAGAAAGTTTATTAACTAATAGCTACTATTAGCAGAATAATAAAGAAGTTGTTATGAAATATGAGAGATGTTATTTTTTTAAGCAGAAAGACCTGCGATCCTAAACTAAAATTCTTTAACATTTCTTTTAATATAAATTATTATATTAAATTATTAATTATGATTTGCTTAATGAATATGAAAATATTTAAATAACTTGGTAATAAACTTTGGAACCTGAAAATTTATTTTTCTGGTGTCTGTAGACCATCTTAATGGATTTCTATGGGAATCAAAACTGATCGCAGGGGGTTGTTTCTGTCTGTCCACCTGTTCTCTGTTCTGTTTAAATATGATTTTGTCCTGCTTGACAATATTTGTGAGGTTTTAATTTTCATTTTAACGAGTCCAGTGTTCCTAAAGTGCTGTTTAGGCCGTTAGGTGGCAGCACAATATAAAGACAATTTCAAACTTGCAGTTTGTTTACCTATGCAGGTGTTCAATGTTTTCTGCATCCCAAAATGTTTATATTGCTAAACTCATTGCAAATATAGTTATAACTTATAGTTATGTTTAAATTCCTGTTTTTTGGCATCATGTTTTTGCACTTTCGATGAAAACATTAGCAATGCAATGCAAGAACAAAAATACAAATAAAAAGTAAATAAACCAGGACTACAGTTAGGCTAATTACATTTTTTTTTTATAAAGATGGGCAAAAAACTGGAAACTTTGCTCATTATTCTCCAGGAAAACTAAAATAAAAATATCAAGTAGGTTCACGCCTGCTCGTGCAACACGTTACTGTAAAAGATATCATAGTAAACACTCAGCTGAACGGTACCAGACGGTTCCTGCTCAGCTTTTTGCTGGCTTACAGATGAAACAGCCTGAACACTCAGTTTAATCAGTATGGAAAAGTGTTGTCAGACACTGACATGGATGTGCACGCGGTGATATTATTATTCTTCCTGTTTACAGAGATCCTTCCAACGCGCTGTCTTCGAGCTCTGCAGCCTTTCATGCAAGTACCATGGAGATAGTCATATTTTAATTTTAATTATGTGATTTTATTGACTGCATGATGATTGTATGCACTAATGCTTCTTTTCTTGCATGAAATATTTTTTTGCAATATGAAATATTAGTTAAAAATAATGAAATTTCAATTGTAATAATCTTACAGAGCTGTGAATTATTAAGTACATAGTATAAAGTTTTCTCATTTTTAAATAGCCTAATACTATGTTTTATAGTACTATAATAGTATAATAGTGTATATTATTATACTATATAATATAGTATATGAAAATTCAGTTTTATTTTTGTATTTATTAAACAAATCAGTATGCAGTAAATGTCACAATATAATGTTATTTATTTATTTATTTGTTATTAAATTGATTACATATCAATTTCCAGTTATTGTTTCTTAACCCTCTATGGTACGGTGCTGCTTCCAGGCAACATGGTCTATTTTAGTTCATTTTTAATAAAATAAGGTACCAATTGATTGATCAAACGTATCTCACGTCCATTTTGTGTCCTGTTTCAACACATGTGCATGTCACATGACTCCATATTTTCTCCAATGTTTGTATCCATTTAATCACCCACAAAAAATATGAGTCACCTCCACTGGCAAGTAAAGAAGTATTTTTAAGAACTTTACATTATATATCATCAAATGTTTTAGAGAAAATAACAAAAAATTGTGTTGCCTCAAGGCAACATTGTAACATAATGGAATCGCATAAGGCCATACAGGCATAACAGGTTTCAATACAAATGTATAATATTTGTAAGGAAAAGAGTTAGAATTATCTAAATATATTTGCATTTTCACATGATTTTGTAATGCACTTAAGAATAGTAATTCACATACAATATCTGCTTATATTATGATCTGCACATTTTCTATAGCACTTCAAAAAGGTGTAAAACACAGGTAGCACTGGCAGTTGATGAGGGTGATGATGAGGAGTTAATGAGGGGACATACTGTGATGAGGAAGTTGAAATCATAGTGACAATCCATCAGGGAGAGAGTGAGGGTGAGAGAGAAGATGGAGATAAGGATGAAGATGGATAAGATAACTTGATATAATAACATAATAATATGATGGTTTGGTAATACTTGTGTTCCACTATGGTACAATGTTGCCTGTCGCCTTACTTTTTATTAAATATGAAACTTTTAATACATTAAAAACTAGATAAATTTGTTTTTTCAAGTGTCTAATTAAAGAAATTTATGTTTTCAGTAGATATATTTCTTTTTTTACATGAAAATGCCAAATGTTTAAATTTTTCCATTGTGGTACAATGTTGCCTCGGTGCAACAAACTTATGAAAATTAAATAAATTAAACATTTAAAGTGTCCAATTTTAAGCAGGAAAAACAACACAAATAATTTTTTCCTCATTGATATCATATTGCATACCATAGAGGGTTAAGAGAGTTGTGATGGAGGAGCTGCATTATATGCACTTAAAATAGAAAGTGATTCTTTCGTTCTCCTTTGTTCAGGACAAATGTCTGCTCAGAGCAAGAGAGAATCGTCACAGCTGAGAAACAGCCATGTGTACAGGCTTTTACACGTGTGGTGAAAGTTTGGAGGCAAGGATGCACAGATCATGCTTGGTGTATGGACTATGAGAGGAGGTACTTATTTATTTGACTGTCAGATTGAAGAGCCAGTTAAACTGCTGTCAGATTGAATAGAGCTGTGATATTTTAAAAGTCGGTGCCCAGTTTTATGTGCAAGAATCCCTCTCTTCTGATTCACTATCAATAGTCCTTTTTACCCGACAGCCATTTCTCATTGGCACACATTTCAGTGCGAGCCAACTTCTAGCCACTTTTGAGAATTGGCAGAGGGCTAGCGAAAGACAGCAGTTAGAAACTGATCCTTTTGTTGAGAGACGATGGTTATTAAGGGTCTCGGATGCTTCGGGAATCAAAAGGAAGCTCAAGACTCTCAGAGCCATCAACCCCCTTGGCAATTATGGAAGGTGATTGAATAGCCCTCATGAAACAGGCACTGAGATTGCTAAATGCTGCCATTGCACTGAACAAATGCTGAACTAATTGGGTTTTAGAGCAATCTAGTCTTTCAGAAGTCTATTATTACATGACTCTCTCTTCATTTTGATTGGCCAGTTTTCATTTTCTGTGAGACTCCATGCTATTTGCCTCAAATTTTCCTAACCTAATTTTACAGTAATCATATCTTCTAATCACTTTGTAGGACTGCCTACTACATAGGCTACAGACAAGTCTACAGACAAGACTTCAAGACTACATACAAATGCTGTCCTGGATGGTCCCAGCTCAATCCAGAGACAGGCTGTATCTATCGTAAGTGTTTGCACAGTCAATTCTGTCATATTTATGATTAGACATCTAAATAACATTTGAAAAAAAACAAAAACAATTGTTGACATTTTTGCAGATTTATTAAAAAAGAAAAACTGAAATATCACATGGTCCTATGTATTCAGACCCTTTGCTCAGTATTTAGTAGAAGAGTCCATGAGTCTTTTTGGGAAAGATGCAACAAGTTTTTCACACCTGGATTTGGGGATCCTCTGCCATTCCTCCTTGCAGATCCTCTCCAGTTCTGTCAGGTTGGATGGTAAACATTGGTGGACAGCCATTTTTAGGTCTCTGCAGAGATGCTCAATTAGGTTTAAGTCAGGGCTCTGGCTGGGCCATTCAAGAACAGTCACAGAGTTGTTGTGAAGCCACTCCTTCATTATTTTAGCTGTGTGCTTAGGGTCATTGTCTTGTTGGAAGGTAAACCTTCGGCCCAGTCTGAGGTCCTGAGCACTCTGGAGAAGGTTTTTGTCCAGGATATCCCTTTACTTGGCCGCATTCATCTTTCCCTCGATTGCAACCAGTCGTCCTGTCCCTGCAGCTGAAAAACACCCCCACAGCATGATGCTGCCACCACCATGCTTCACTGTTGGGACTGTTTTGGACAGGTGATGAGCAGTGCCTGGTTTTCTCCACACATACCGCTTAGAATTAAGGCCAAAAAGTTCTATCTTGGTCTCATCAGACCAGAGAATCTTATTTCTCACCATCTTGAAGTCCTTCAGGTGTTTTTTAGCAAACTCCATGCGGGCTTTCATGTGTCTTGCACTGAGGAGAGGCTTCCGTCGGGCCACTCTGCCATAAAGCCCCGACTGGTGGAGGGCTGCAGTGATGGTTGACTTGCTATAACTTTCTCCCATCTCCTGACTGCATCTCTGGAGCTCAGCCACAGTGATCTTTGGGTTCTTCTTTACCTCTCTCACCAAGGCTCTTCTCCCCCGATAGCTCAGTTTGGCCGGACGGCCAGCTCTAGGAAGGGTTCTGGTCGTCCCAAACGTCTTCCATTTAAGGATTATGGAGGCCACTATGCTCTTAGGAACCTTAAGTGCAGCAGAATTTTTTTTGTAACCTTGGCCAGATCTGTGCCTTGCCACAATTCTGTCTCTGAGCTCTTCAGGCAGTTCCTTTGACCTCATGATTCTCATTTGCTCTGACATGCACTGTGAGCTGTAAGGTCTTATATAGACAGGTGTGTGGCTTATAATCAAACACAGCTGGACTCAAATGAAGGTGTAGAACCATCTCAAGGATGATCAGAAGAAATGGACAGCACCTGAGTTAAATATATGAGTGTCACAGCAAAGGGTCTGAATACTTAGGACCATGTGATATTTCAGTTTTTCTTTTTTAATAAATCTGCAAAAATGTCAACAATTCTGTGTTTTTCTGTTAATATGGGGTGCTGTGTGTACATTAATGAGGAAAAAAAAAAGAACTTAAATGATTTTAGCAAATGGCTGCAATATAACAAAGAGTGAAACATTTAAGGGGGTCTGAATAATTTCCTTACATATATATAGGTTTTAAAATTAAAGTGATAATGTATAGAGTTGCTGTTACTGAGGTTAATGATTCAAAGACATTATTCACTGAAGGATTGTGTAGTGAATGGCTTACATGATTAATTCAATTCCTGTTCTTCTCTGGAGGTTCCTTGAGAAGGATTCTGGCGTTGTTGTCATTGTCAATCACATAAATCATCTTTTCATCATATACTCATTTCCAGCAACATTTCAGTAGACTCTTTATTTTAGGTTCAGGATGGTTCAGAATTGTTGTTAGGGCACAATGTAACTATATTCTCTAACAATCAAATAGTAAATCATTGTGCATTGGATTCAGTCAGCATGGTGTTGAAATCCAACAGAATAGTTCACAAGATACTATTAGATAGATAAATCTCTGTAGGTTTATTCTCTACTGTCATTTCTGCTTCATGTTGTTTTGTTTTGTTTGTTTTAATGCTAAAAGGCCATAAAAAGGCAGAGCTTAACTTGTCATCAGTGGTCTTGTAAGAATCTGGAAGGCTTTGTGACCTCTTCTTGCAGTGAGCTATGATACAATGCACCTTTGTGATCATCAGAGGCAGTGGAAAGAGACAGCTGTACAGCCTTTGCCAAAAGTATTGGCAGTGACATAAATTTTGTTTCTCACAGTTTGCTGTTTCAGTATTTGTAGATTATAATTTCACACATTTCTATACTGGAAAATTTCAGAAGGCTTACTATGTAAAGGCTAAAACATTCAATAGTCAATGTTTACAGTGTTGACCCTTCTTCATAACATCTGCAACTATCTCTGGCATGCTGGATATCAGCTTCTGGGCCAAATCCTGACTGATGGCGATACATTCTTGTCTTATTAGTGCTTGAAATTGATCATAATTTGTGGACTTCTGCTTGAGGATTGACCACAGGTTCCCTTTAAGATTAAGATCCGTGGAGTTGTCTGGCCACGGATTTAAAATTTCAGTGTAATGATCTCTGAGCCACTTCATTCTCATCCTTGCCTTGTGACATGGTGCTCCATCATGCTGGAAAATGCATGGATATTTACCAAATTGCTCCTGGATTATTGGGAGAAGTTGCTCTTGCAGGACATTTTGATATCAGTCATTATTCATGGCAGTGTTTTTGGACAGAATTATGAGAGAGCCCATTGTCTTGGATGAAAATCATCTCCACACATGGATGGTCTCAGGATGCTTCACTGTTGGCATGACAAAGAACTCAGGGCAGCATTCACCTATTCTTCTCTGGACAATTGATTTTCCAGATGTCCCAATCAGTTGAAGGGGGTCTTCATCAGAGAAAAAACTATGCACCGCAGTCTATTCATTTTATTTACTTATTCATTCCTTTTTATTGAAGCATGAATTCCTTTTACATATTAATACATGTATTTATTTATTTGTAGACTATATCAAACTAAATCAAAATCAAACTAAAACCACATGAAAGGATGTAAGTCTGTTTCTCTGTTTCTTCATCTGGTTCTCACGTTTAATTGATTTAGCAGCTGAGTTGTCTTAGCAAACAGAACATCATAAATGATTTGTCACTATCATTGCTAGGTGAAATAAACAAAACAAATCATAAATAATTTGATCTTGTTGAACCAACTTTTAATATTTTCTGTGAAGATGTATTTTTCTTGTTAAATTTCCCCATAGAATGATCAGTTTGACTGTCTGCTTCTAAATCTCTTTCCTGCTCCAGCTCTCTGCCCTTATGGTGTATGCTTTAATGGGGGTGTGTGTAGAGGCCACCTGCATCAACTGTGTGACTGCCTCCCAGGATTCAGTGGATCCAACTGTCAGTATGGTGAGTGCACAAGTTATCTGAGCTTTGAACTAAGGCTCTATTTCATTCCTAAAGCACTCAATAAATGTCAGTTGGCTTGTGTAATGCATTTAAACAGACTGTGTTCCATCACTCATGATAACACTTAAATGAGATAGTTTTCCTTCCTTCCTTCCTTTATTACTGCTGAGTGTGTCTCTTGTGTGACCAGATGTGTCAAATGAATGCATTTAATATCCAATTGTACAGAGCAGATATGTTTAGGATGCTACATGTAATTTAAAGGGGTCCTTGATTTACTTTTTAAACTTTAGTTATGTTGCTGTTTGAGCATAAACAACATCTGCAAAGTTACAATGCTCAAAGTTCAATGCAAAGGGAGATTTACAGAAATCATTTAGATTTAGGAGATTTACAGATTTCCTTTTTAAGGACTACAACAAACGGCTGGTAGGGACTACAACGAGCTTCTTCCCGGGTTAGTGACATCACAAACCCCAAAATTTACATAAACCCTGCCTTCACAACAAAAGCAGTGAGGCCATGTTGGGCTGCTTTAGAGAAGAGGAAGAGTTGTTGTAGTAAAGTGTTGTTGCCATGCCGTAATTTTACTCCAGACTGCTTCACAAATGATGGATTTGCACAAAAGATGACCACACATGCTAGTCGATGAGTTGAATCAACTCCACAGCAACTATATAAAGTGTCCGATTCCGGTTTGAACAATGGAACACCGTTACTGACAATTGTCATTTTGGCTGCGTGAGATTCTCCAGCTTTGTTGTTGTTGAGCAACCAAATCATGAGCTGTTAAAGCTCCGCCCACTTCTGGAAAGGGGGCCGGGAGCAGCAGCTCATTTGCATTTAAACTGACATACACTAAAATGCCGTGTTTTGGCTCGTACTAAAAAAGGGGCAAATTTGACAAGATATAATAAATGATCTGTGGAGTATTTTGAGCTGAAACTTCACAGACACATTCTAGGGGACACCAGAGACTAATATTAGATCTTGTGAAAGGGGCATATATAGGTCCTGTTTAAACAATGTTGTGATGCCAAATTCACTTTTTAAAAGCTAATGCCTAAATTAGCTTCTAAAATGATTGACTTTAGTTTAATTTAGAATTTAATTTATGTTGGTTATTTGTTGTGAGTCGTGACTGTTTTATATTTTTTGTGGACATAAACACAGTGCTAGTCGGATAGTTAAATGAGTTCTGAAAGTTTCATAAATGTTATGTTATGAATTTTGCAATTTACAGCATCTTGCAGGACTTAAAATATGTGAAGATATTTTACTGCAGTTAACAAAGCTTTTTTGATTTACTGTAGTCACAAATTTACATGTCACATTCATTGTAAAAACCATCTTTTTAGTAGGCTACTTTATAGTGCAGCAGAACCTTATTGAATTTCGTTCAGTGTCCAGCTGTTTCACCGCACTTTTCTGTGAAATTCAACATGCTATGAAGCACCTCCAACCCTTGTATCAGAATATATGTTGCCCTCCCAAAGGGCTTCTCACTTTCATTATTGTATCCTCCTCCAGACTTTTAAGTCTGTTCATACTGCTTTGCTCATTTTGTTCCTCCACACTTCCACTGCTTTCCTACAGAACAGCCTCCAGGTGCATCGGTAGAACACAAGCACTCTAAGGTCACAGCAGGGCTGATGGGGCAGTGAAACCCCTCTCCTTACACTGTCGGATCAGTGTTCCCTTATGGCACTTTTGTGGAAGTGAGTGTGAGAATAAAGTTCTGGAAGAGAGTCAGGCTTCTCTGTGAAGTGACTGTGATTTAGAGCAGATCTCTGGAGGGTTCGGGGGTCCTTCTGCACAGCTGCATTGTCTGTGTGGGTGGGAAAATCATGCAGGTTACCAAAGACCTTCTGGCTGCTGTAGAATTTGTTAAAATGTAAGGAAACAAAGAGTGTAACGTGTGATTATTTCAGATTAACTACAGCAGTGTTGGATGTTCAGAGGTGTAAAAATCTAATTCAGTGTCACAAGAAATACTCAAGGCCTGATTAGATGGTCTTTTATTTTGAAAAGTCACAAAAATTTTAGAGATTTGTTGCATTTTAGATCTGTTATATATTTTAAATTCGTTATCAATATTTAGTTGCTTCTGTTCATTTAGTTCTGTTTTCAACTAATTTCTTTTTATAAATGATGGCTTATTCTAGTATTTTAAGTGCCTTTGTACACGTTTAAGTTTAATACACCCTGAAAAACAGTTTGCTCATCTTAGCGTGCTTAAGCTGGTCTCCCATTGGTTAATTATGTAATTTAAAAGATATTGTCCCCTCACATAGCCTTAACATAGTTACTTTTTGTTTGGTAGTTTGTATAGCTAACTACTTTTTGTGAAACAGCTTGTTTTTAACAACTTAATCATGAGGAGATTGTAGCTTAGCATGCTAGCATAATAATAACAAAGCTTTCAACACTGCAGTGTATAGCATATTGGCAGGTTGTAACATTTAATAAGCTAGTTTCCTTGTCTTTGATAGACAACAGGTGTTTGAAACATATACAATACCTAACACCAAGCAAGAGGCAGTACAGAGGAATCTGAACATTATTGATTACTATTCTCTCCTTTACCTTGTAATCAACACAATGTGAGAAATTCAGTTTTTGGCCAAATAACATCTTCTGATGTTCTTCTAATGGCACTATCAAATGTGGACACTGGTGAAAGTTTGTGTTGTAAAGTAAAATATAGCTGGCAGAGCCCACAGAACATGTGCAGACACATCCTGCTGGACGAATTTTATAATACTGTGTGACAAATTAGTGTCTTACAGACATTAATGTTAACCACTGCTGACAGAAAAAAAAAAAAAAATGTATTACAAAAGAAGGACATGAGAACTTGGAAATGTTGAAGATTGTTTTTGTGCTTCACATTTCCATCTAGTTCATACAACAAATCCACCCAAGTTATTTTTGTAGAAAAGCGTAATCTACTTAATTTAATTACAATTTAATTATGTTCCACCAAAACTGTTGTTTTGTGAAAAAGATTGGTTACTCTTTATTTTGACTGTCCACTTTAAAGGTGCCATCGAACATTTTTTTTACAAGATGTAATATAAGTCTAAGGTGTCCCCTGAATGTGTCTGTGAAGTTTCAGCTCAAAATACCCCAAATTAATTTTTTTAACTGCCTATTTTGGGGCATCTTTACATATGAGCCGATTTATGCTGTTCTGCCCCTTTAATTCTTGTGCTCCACGCCCACGGAGCTCGCGCTTGCCTTGAACAGTGCATAAACAAAGTTTACACAGCTAATATAACCCTCAAATGGATCTTTACAAAGTGTTCGTCATGCATGCGGCATGTATACGTCGGATTATGTGAGTATTGTACTTATTTGGATGTTTACATTGATTCTGAATGAATTCTTCTGGTTATAAGTATACCTTTGCAACTACGTCAACTTATTCTACTTACCCGAACCCTAACACCTAACTCTAACCTAACAGTCTATTACAGTCTACTAATACTCTAATGAGAGTTAGTTTGAATGTAGTTGCAAAGTTACTTAATAGTTAGTAGAATGTCTAAAATGGACCATTGAAAGTATAACCAAAAGATTTGATCTAGTTTTTGGAAAGCTCCCCTAAGAAACAGTGGAATCGCAGAAATGTTGGATTGTATGTTGAGATATGTATGGTCAATATCCCCGAAATGTAATTCCATTTTTATTGTTTAAACACTGTCTCACAGTTTCCATCTGGTCAGTATTCCGTTTTTTCCAAAGGGATGCTATGGGTTATTAGCAAAGATAAACCAAGATTATTTTCCTGGAAATGCGAGAGGAAAGCCTTTTCCTAAAGAAATCATTCAGAGTTCTGAAGTTATTACAGGGTCAGTGACGTGAGGTGATTGAGATGTTCTGACCGCTCAGTTTAGTAGCCTTGAATGGTGACAATTGATAGTATGTTTATTGCATTTTTTAAAATAATATTTTCTAAGTAATTGTAACATTTATTTTCCAGTTTTTATTTTCATGTTAGTTGATTCAAGATAATTACTATAAATAATTCTTGAATTTTCTTCAAGACATTTGGAATTTTTAGTTATTTCCTTTTGGCCTCCTCTGACCTCAGTCATGGTCTTTTTAGTCAAATGATTGTGTTGGACATACAAACCCCAGCAGTTGGTCTGCCTTCTGTCTCCAGATCTGCTGCCTTGTGAAGATTGCATGTGATGATTCCCATGGTGCTGCATGACCTGTGGTTATGGACGTGATGATACTGACCTCTTTTGTCTCGTGGGTCTGATGGAATGACTCTCATTCCTGTAGTCAAACGAAGTGTTCAATCAGTATCCCTTAATGACACTCACATCATTGAGCAGACCTCGTATTAATCCTACCAGAGATGTGACCTCAGAGCTCTCTGAGCCCTGATAGTGATCGCTGACTGTAAGAACAAATGTTTGGAAGACATGCTGTGGTATTCTCTCACAATCCTCAGACATCAGTCACACCACATGTATCAAGCTGGAGGAAGTGTTTTGGCCTAACGTCAGTGAAAATCATCAACAATAGGGCAAAAGAAAATCCCCAAATCCCAGTTCTCATGTATGCCAAGCGCTTAATGCAGATTTATGCTGCTTTGTGTCCTGTGCTGTCCATTTGTCTTGAAGAACATCTTGAGAATTGTTGTCTTCAATTGATGGCACAACAAAAGCCCTTTCTTTTACAGTAATAGCATTATCCATTTTGTCCTGATCCGATAATTTATCATTCAAGGAGTGGTAGAAGAATAGATTGGTGTGCAGTAATTCATCGTAATAGAGGGGAAACCTGTTCGATAATGTAATGGGATTTGTCAAGGATGATTTCGGATATACTTCAGAGAAACTGTTTGACTTGACACAGTTTGAGTTTCAAAAATCACTTTAAGCCCCATTGGCGCAGTAACTGATTTTATCGTAATCAGTTCACTAAGCGTGTATGTGAAAAAAATTGTGTGTATAAACTTTTCTTACAAACAAATCTTGATTCACTAATGCCTTTCATTCTAAAATTGATTCTAAATTTATGAAAAATGTAGGAATAACTGATGCAAACACGTGCTCAAAAATCATATAGCCTTATAATTGTTTCGATTAAATTTTATACATGAAATTTCATCTTAAATTCATCATATTTATCCCTCTTGGATGAAATTGTGGAGCCCCCCCCTAAGGCCGAGGGCCTCTAGAATTGTCACCACCTTTCACCGCGGTAGCGACGGCCCTGCATATGATTTATGAAGGGATACATGAAAAAAACACAAAAAAATCCATAAAAATAGGGCCCAATACTGTATTAATTTAATGGAATTTTCTGTATTTATTTTTTACAGGGTTTATTTTTTTTTACCTGTATTTAGAATTTTTCACTTCATTGGGACATATGAGCTACCAGTACATTTTCCGTTATTTTACGGATTTATTTTTTACAGTAGGCCTGCAAAGATGGTGCACTCCTATTACTTATGAATGGGAGAAACTGCAACGGTGGTGGAATGGTGGAATATGTCCTGCCTTCTAAACAAACGAGCCAATCGCTGATGACCTGAGACGCATGATTAGGACTATTAGCATTGGCATGGTCTAGCTTGAAAAATAAGCTTTTTTTAATGCTATTTGAGCATAAGAAACAACATTTATGGGACAGTGCATGTCAGATTTTGTTGTTGATTTGAAATATGTTATTTAATTGTGAGTTTGGCAAGCAGTTTTTGAGATTTCAGGAATCTCCCATTCAAATAGATAGTAATTAAGTTTGTCTTATGTGACCAGTCCTAGTTGACGTGTGCTGTAAATTTCAGCACATAGGGGCCGTTTACACTACATAATTTTCATGTAAAAATGCAAACTTTTGAAAATGGTTTCAAAGTGCAATTTTTTGCAAAACTATACCCATATCGTCTCTGTGTAAACTACAAAAACACAAATTTTGGAAAACAGTGACATCCTGACAACTACTGGCTTAGCATCAATAATACAGCGTTTCTGGTTGTTTTCGCAGATCCGTGTAAACAGGGATCGTTTTGACAGCGTTGTCGTCTGTACTCGAAACTTTTCAAAAATGCAAATTCTGTATTTAGTACATCCTTGTTGTGTAAACGTACACATACAGTGCTGCTTGAAAGTTTGTGAACCCCTTGCGGAATCTTTGAAAATGTGAATCATTTTAACAAAATAAGAGGGAGCATGTCATTTTTTATTTAGTACTGTCCTGAGTAAGATATTTTACATAAACGATGTTTACATGAAGTCCACAAGACAAAACCTTGGTGCAAAATTTCAGCCACTACAAGCCAGTCCCACAATGAGCTTTCCTCAGGACGTGCCGTTTCTGGGTCTGTAGCTTTAAATGCTAATGAGGAGGAGAGAGGCGGGGCAAGGTGGAGGGTGGGTGTGGCCTTAACCAGCTTGCGGCCACGGTACCATGCGCTAATGTTGACAGTGGATGTATCGCAATGGCTCGTAGACACGCAGTCGTTCAGCTTTTCATCGAATCTGATCCGGATGGAGAAGCACCAGATGAAGAAGACGCAACTCAGCGGCTACAGCAGGATGTCTCCGAATGGTTAGTTTAAAACATTGTGTCTGGATACGATACGGTACTTTAGTTGGTTTATGTATGCTGTTACAGTTATTATCATTTAGCTAATGCTAGCCTACATTGTTGGCTTTTCATGTTGCTGTGATTTGCTATTGGGTATATATATGATATAAAATAATCGATAAATCGATATAAAATAGTCAGACCTCTGCCATTATTACAAATACCTTTTCGGATAGGTGCCTTTGTGGAAAATGTGCTACCATGCCAGCATCATTTATTTGTTTACATATTTTATATTTCATAAATCTTAAAAGTTTTTACAATCTTATTACAGTTACATCAAGCTCTGCAATCTGGAAATGTGGATATCGCGTGCGCCATAACACCAACAGCAGAACGAATCTCACTGTAGTAGCTCATTTTCTCATGGGCGGGCAAAGTAGAGAAAGGGGAGGTAACCTTTCAACTTATTATGACATATAGGCAAGATTCCAGATTGGGTCGTCTGAGCTTTCATTTTCCCAATTTACCCAGGGCTCGGTTTACACCCATCGCCTTTTCTAGCCACTGGGGGACCATATGCAGGCTAGGGGAACTCATATTGATGTTAAAGGTGCCTTAGAATCAAAAATTAAATTGACCTTGGCATAGTTGAATAACAAGAGTTCAATACATGGAAAAGACATACATTGCGTTTCAAACTCCATTGCTTCTGTTGCTTAAAT
Organism: Chanodichthys erythropterus; assembly: GCF_024489055.1. NCBI lineage: Eukaryota > Metazoa > Chordata > Actinopteri > Cypriniformes > Xenocyprididae > Chanodichthys > Chanodichthys erythropterus. The sequence goes on from NC_090240.1 coordinate 25,871,402, forward strand.
GAACACTCCACTTTTTTTTGAAAATAGGCTCATTTTCCAACTCCCCTAGAGTTAAACAGTTGAGTTTTACCATTTACGCAGCGCCCGTGAGCCCCTGCTTGCACAGGGAGCGTGCCTTGCAACCATGGAGACGTTTGTGAGAAGAGACGCTGCGTAATATCATTGCACTGCTGCAGCCATGATACGGCAGCAAAGTTCCTTGATTATTACGCCTGAATGAGAGTATAGTTCCTAGACATATCAGCCTAGAAAATCGCAGCTTTTCATTTTCTGTCGGTCTTAGTACACGATGTAACTACAGAAGAGTCAAGTTTTAAACAGGAAAAATATCAAAACTCTTTGGTCATTTTTAAGCGCGATGCTAACGGTCTAATCAGAATAAATGAACTATGCTAAGCTATGCTAAAAGTGGTACCGCCAGACCCGGAGATCGGCTGAATGGATTCATAAATGGTAAAACTCAACTGTTTAACTCTAGGGGAGTTGGAAAGTGAGCCTATTTTCAAAAAAAGTGGAGTGTTCCTTTAAAAAGGGCAGTACTAAATGAAAAAAAAGAAGAAAAAAAGATATTTAAACTATATAAGGCAAGGCAAGGAAATTTTATTTGTATAGCACATTTCATACACAATGGTAATTCAAAGTGCTTTACATAAAGAAGAAGAATAAAAATAGAACATAAGGAATAGAAATAACAGTATTTAAAATGCATTAAAAGTCAGAAACATGATGATACATAAAAGATATAAAAATACATTAAAAATGAAATAAAAACAGGAAAAGATTTTAAAGAATAAAAAGATAATACGTATAAAATAAAGTGCAAACAGTTCGGACATAACACAGTGCTCAATCAGCAAATGCATAGGTAAAAAGATGTGTTTTGAGTCTGGATTTGAATGTGGCTACTGTTGGAGCACACCTGATCTCTTCTGAAAAGTGGTTCCAGCTGCGGCTGGCGCAACAGCTAAAAGCAGACTCTCCCTGCTTTGAGTGAGCCCTTGGTATTTTTAAGTGAGTTGATCCTGATGATCTGAGTGATCTGTTATATTCTATGAGCATATCTGCAATGTATTGAGGTCTTAGGCCATTGAGTGATTTATAAACAAGCAACAGTACTTTAAAATCAATTCTAAATGCAACTGGAAGCCAGTGCAAGGACCTGAGGACTGGTGTGATGTGTTCATGTTTTCGGGTTCTGCTCAGAATCCTGGCAGCAGCGTTCTGTACGAGCTGCAGCTGTCTTATGGTCTTTTTGGGAAGACCAGTGAGGAGCCCATTACAATAATCCACCCTGATGGTCAAGTCAAGTCAAGTCAAGTCAAATTTATTTATATAGCGCTTTTACAATTGGTAATTGTTTCAAAGCAGCTTTACATATTAGAAGCACAGAAAAAAAGGGAAGTGGTTAAAACTGTACAAACAAGCGTGGTAATATGTAACATATACAAGATGGTGCTACATTAAGCCAATGTCGGCTGACTTCCAGGGGTGGAAAAAACCCCCTAGGAGAAAAACCCAGCGTGCTAGCACTGGGAAAAAAGTCCTAGGAGGGAAAAAACCCCTTGGAAGATATATATATGTAAATGTATATGGAGATCAAAATCTGAATTGTACATTTTTATTATAGAGATTAAAAATCGATTATATATAAATATATGTAAGCGGATACGGGGATTAAAAATCTGAATTATAGATGCAGCCAGAATTGGATCTTTAGGCCCATTGTCTCCTGGGCTACGTTGTAGTCAGGTCCAGATGCAGGTTCTCCATCTGATCTGGATACGGCCTGGATCCAGCACCCGGCAAACCTCAGGATAAGCAGAGAGACAGATATTAGCGTAGATGCCATTCTTATTCTGATGTACAGGTATATCTAGTGTTATAGGAAATGTTCTCGGTTCCGGCCGACCTAATTATTGCAGCGTAACAATCCTTTAACGGATTTGAAAAATGTTAATGTATTGATAATGTGTTATGGTGATGAAAGCATGAACAAGTTTCTCTAAGTCTTGACTGGAGACAAAGCATCTAATTTTTGCAATATTTTTGAGATGATAATATGCTGATTTAGTTATTGTCTTTACATGGCTACTGAAACTCAGGTCTGACTCCAAAATCACACCAAGATTCCTGACTTGATTTTTAGTTGTTTGACCCCTAGAGTGAAGGTACATGTTCACTTTGAGAACCTCATCTTTGTTTCCAAACACAATGACTTCAGTTTTGTCTTTGTTTAACTGAAGGAAGTTTAGGCACATCCAATTTTTAATTTCATCAATGCATTGACACAGGGAGTCAATGGGGCTGTAGTCGTTGGGTGATAGGGCTAGGTAAATCTATATATAATCTGTCTATATCTATATATTAGAGAAATTTGGACATCTTTATCCTATTCAAAAGTTTTCACCCCTGACTCTCAATGCATCGTGTTTCCTTTTGGAGCATTAGTGAATGTTTGAACCTTTTTTAATAGTTGTGTTTGAGTCCCTCAATTGTCCTCAGTGTGAAAAGAGTGACTTACAGTCACTGCTGGAAAGGGTTCAAATACATGCTATTTTTTTGTCTTATGAACCATATGTAAACATTTTTTATGTAAAATATCTTATTCAGGACAGTGCTACATAACAAATAATAATGCATATTGTATGATCCCTCTTATTTTGTTAAAATTATTCACATTTTCATAGATTCTGCAAGGGTTCACAAACTTTCAAGCAGCACATTGTATGGTACAACAAAACAGGCCAATGTGTGGTCCTTTGATGCACTTTGCGTCATGAATCACAACTGAGGCAAACCGTGTCTAATAGTCTGGCTGAGGTGTCTGGTGTAGTCTTAATGCGGTTCCCTCAATGGATTTCATTACATGGAGAAGCTGTGAATCAAATTTTAAATGGACATGTTGGACATGACAGTTTCTTTCTTGAAGTATTTTCAGAGGCTAAAGCATAATTGATGGTTTTAACATTAGACTAGGGCTGTAGTCAATTCCACCTTTGTCGAGTCCAAGTCAAGTCCAAGTCCAAAAGGTTCGAGTCCAAGTCAAGACCGAGTCCAAAGAGGTTCAAGTCCAAGTCAAGTCCAAGTCCAAAAGGTTCGAGTCCAAGTCAAGTCCGAGTCCAAATGAGACAGTCAAGACAGAGACAGAAAAAAAAAATCCTCTTCAAAACCTTCGTACATAACTATTGATAATTTATGTGATGTGAGAGACAGCATATCTTAGATTCTAAAATAATAATTTTGCATTATTATTTTTTGCATTATTACATTTTTAAATTCTCTACAACTGTGGTTCCCAAACATTTTACAGTCGCGTACACCCTGAGGCATTTAACATTCTTCTGCATACCCCTTCTCTTCCACTTAGACTGCTGCAATCACACCTTTAATTGTCCATTAAGGGACAATATTTTCCCCTTTAAACTGATTGTGCATTACAGTGCTTTTTTTTACCTCTATAAATACCTTTTATAAAATAAATCAATGTTTTAAATTAAAAATGTCCAAAAGAAAAATAAGCAATGATGTTATAATGTGTGATACTTTTAAATTGAACTAAAACTGCCACTAGGTGGCGGTAAGTCACTGTCTTAATGAGTGAGTCATCAAATCATTCAATTCATTCATTCATTCATTCATTCAGTAACGACACAAGTGGATGTATTTTTGAAAGGGTAATTGAATAATTGACTCTCATGGTTTTTTACACAGCCACAGATTTGTTCACAAAACATCAATATGAATCGCAGTTCTGCTGTGGCTTTTGTTTGAACTAGACATGCGCTGATTTCAATTTTCTTGGCTGATTCCGATTTCCGATTTTTGGATAGTGTGATCTGCCGATACCTATTTTTGCCGATTCTGATTTTCTTTCTAAGAACTATAATTGACAGCATATACAAACAAAAATCTACCTTTCTTCAACACAAAGTTTTATTTTCATAAAAAAAGTAAAACTCAGTAATAAAATAAGAACAAATAAAAAAATTCCAAACAGCAAATAAATGCAATAGAATAGAGAGCAATGAAACTAAGTTTTTCAGGTTAAGTAGGTTTTTATTTAGATAAGAAATACTACAGAAATTAAAGTAATCAAATGTAAAATAACACATCCACGTTGGTTACCTTAATTTCTGTATTTTTTATTGTAAATATTAAATACAGACTTATTCTTACCATTAAAGTTAAAAACGTATTCAGTCAAGAGCAGAAAGTGATTTTCTTTGTCTTTTGTTCTTTAAATAACATGTCAGACAGCAGCAGGAATATTGGACTGCTGTCCCTTTAAGAGTTGCGTTCTCTTAGCTATTTAACGATCCAAAACTGACTGTGTTTATCTGAATAATTGCCAAGACGAGCATTTTGACATAATTTTGTATGTATTTAATATTTTAAGTGCATTAAGCCACTCATTTTGGTAATTGTGACTCTGTTTGACTTCGGTCTCTGTTTGAGACTAAGCGTGGCTTATTCGCATGATCAGTGGTGCGCGCGCTTTCGGTGTGAGCACGAAACCTGCAGGAACCGGAGCGAATGAGACGAGTGAGAGAGAGGAAGCGCCCGCGCGAGTGTGTGTCACTTCACCGTGAGAGAAGAGAGCGAGAATGCGCAGCTGACGTTACTGCCTGTGCCGCTGATAACAAAAAAGATCGGCTCGTAATCGGTAAGAAGTGAGACTGAAAAACTGGACTCGGTCGAGACCAATTAGGACTTGTGGCGAGACCAATGACCAAGTCCGAGACAAGTCCGAGTGCAAATATCACCGAGTCCGAGACAACAGAAAAACGTCTCGAGTCCGGACTCGAGTCCAAGTCCGGACTCGAGTACTAGTACAGCACTACATTAGACTGTCTGAGTTTGTTTTGAGTTCAGGAATCTTGGGCATTATACAGTAGCTAGTGTTGTCAACATATGTTGCATTTCTACTGAAACAGCCCTTTTCAACCTATTTGTCTAAAAATTGTGATTTTCTATAAAGTGCCAAACTGAGCGTTCTGGGTGTGTTTGTGGGTGTCCTTCACTGTGTCAGTGATGAGTGCTCTATCAGAACCAATGCAAACATCCTGTAGGCACTCTGTCACGAGAGAGGTGGCTACTGCGATGATATAAACAATCATGCAGTCAAGATTTGCTATATGGTACAGTACTGTATGAGTATTCTGTGGATAAAGTTGGATATCCAACATTATATATAGAGCTGTGTGGTTAATATATTTTTTGATGAGTGTACTGTATGTATGTAAAGTTGGATGTAATTTATTTCAAACTTTTAATATATCACTAGGGGGTAATATATAGGTTACATTTTGTGATGATATAGACAATCAGGCAGTTGAGATTTGCTAGTGTATACTGCTTTAATGATCCCTCTTTAAAGGTGCCGTATAACGTCTTTTTAAAAGATGTAATATAAGTCTAAGGTGTCCCCTGAATGTTCCTGTGTAGTTTCAGCTCAAAATACCCCATAGTTTTTTTTTTATAATTTTTTTTTTAACTGCCTACTTTGGGGCATCATTAACTATGCGCCAATTCATGTTGCTGCCCCTTTAATTCCTCACGCTCCCCTCCCCAGGAGCCCGCGCTTGCCTTAAACAGCATAAACACAGTTCACACAGCTAATATAACCCTCAAAATGGATCTTTACAAAGTGTTCGTCATGCAACATGTCTAATCGCGTAAGTAATGTATTTATTTGGATGTTTACATTTGATTATGAATGAGTTTGAGGCTATGCTCTGTGGCTAACGGTTAATGCTACACTGTTGGAGAGATTTATAAAGAGTGAAGTTGTGTTTATGAATTATACAGACTGCAAGTGTTTAAAAAATGAAAATAACGACAGTCTTGATAACGACAGACCGTGAATACAGTAAGAAACAATGGTAACTTTAACCACATTTAACAGTAGATTAGCAACATGCTAACGAAACATTTAGAAAGACAATTTACAAATATCACAAAAAATATCATGTTATCATTGATCATGTCAGTTATTATTGCTCCATCTGCCATTTTTCACTATCGTCCTTGCTTGCTTACCTAGTGTGATGATTCAGCTGTGCACATCCAGACGTTAATACTGCCTGCCCTTGTCTAATGCCTTGAACATGGGCTGGCATATGCAAATATTGGGGGCGTACATATTAATGATCCCGACTGTTACTTAACAGTCGGTGTTATGTTGAGTTTCATCTGTTCTTCGGAGGTCTTTTAAACAAATGAGATTTATATAAGGAGGAGGAAACAACAGTGTTTGAGACTCACCGTATGTCATTTCCATGTACTGAACTCTTGTTTCATGTAGCATTGACATTTTCCAGTTCCCAAAGAAAGAAAATAAATATTATTCTTGCTGTTATCTACTTACCCCCTGTATCTTTGTGTCATTAAGTACAGTTGCAATTTTTCTTTTTTTTTTTTTTTGTCTGTAGTATCTACGGAAAGTTCAATCCCGAAATGAGTTTGATAAAGGAGGAAATACTTCAGCAATTTGCCATATCATTGAGCCCCTGATACAAGACAAATGCTGGTCATGCTCTCACATTCCTAGATAAATATAATATCCTTGACGTTTTCCATGACTCTGCTGACTATGCCACAAATACTTACCAACGACATATTCTGAAAGAATTAGTAGGGACAGATACAGCATACTTTTCAGATTTTGAAACATAAAATATGCTGTTTTGTGTTCATGAACATAACCACTCTAACCACACACTTTGTTAAGTGACTGTAATTTAATTCACAGACCTTTGGAGTACTAGCAGCAGAAGCAGGTGATGTATTTTAGCATGAAAGCTATAGGGACTCATATATCTTGAAGCTTTACATTAAAACCATGCAGGGCAGAGTGACAGCTTTGATTAATGCAGTGTGGGTGATTTGTTTTTTTTTTTCTTCTGCACTCTTCCTGTGATAGATGCTTTGGAGGGACACTTAAGGTGATTGTAAATAGTGCTTGTAAAACAGAAATTTATGCTTGAGTGATTCATAATTATTGCTCTGGAAATGTATACATATGAATGTGATTAAATATGAATGCATTTTATATTATTTCTTAGGGCTGCAAACCAATTTTCTTGCAGAATCAGTTTCATTAAAAAATACTGGAACGAATCAATCCGTTAACGGTTTTTGTAGTGCATTCCTCCACCGATGTGGAGGGAATAACATACTACCTTCAATGGTGCTTCAACACCACTACTGAATTACATTTTTACTGAACAACATATAATTTGTATATGTGAGTATTTAGTGTTACCAAGAGTTTAAGTACATTTATTTGAAAAGCTCAGTAAATGTTAACTTCATAGAGTAGACAATAATCTTTATTCCTGGACTATATGACGCCTGCTATGAAAATGGAAGACATCCAACTTCCTCTAGAACCTGCTGAAAATATGAGTTTGTGTAACTCTCATTAATTACCCTTAATATGAGAGGGAACATGATGTTATCACTCTATGAAGTGAAATTAGTCTGTTTTCTCTTTCCCCCTCATTCGTTACTTTGCTTATGTCTCTGGTCTGTCATGATGGGGTATTACTTGGGAAGTCACTTACCTGTGAGGGAATTGCAGCAAGGCTCATATTGCCCAGATAATGGCTTATTAGGAGATCAGGATTCTGTGTTGGCACTGGGTTACTTGAAGATAGAAAAGGAAGCTCGTCCAGAAAGTTTGTTTTTTTTTTTTGGCAGGAAAGATTTATCCCAAATGATAAAGTCACACAAACACATATATCAGCAGTAATCAGCAGTACTAAGACAGTATAGTCTGAATAATTAGAGGTTTCCCTCGTGGGGATTCAAAAATATACACCTTAATATTAAATAACAAGGCTGAAGCTTAGATGCAATCAAGAGTTTATGAGGATCATTATTCTTCTGACAGAATCTATCTATGTCATCTCTCTTTTTCAAAGGCCACATACATATAAAGCATGTTCTGGTTTGTTCTGTAGGTTATGTTGTTGTGTAATTCTGTATCAAATTACTTTTCATAAAATTTTCACCATAATTCATTATAAGCCTATTTAGTGAAGCTAGCCAAACCACTGTTTGGTGTTTCATTACATGAGATCTCATTAAGTTTAGTATACACTGGCCATTTTCCACTGCAAAAAACAGGCATCCATCCATCAACCAACCAACCAACCACGTTTATACAAATTTGTTTTAAAAATAAACATGCCTTTTTTCTAACTTAGAATAAGAAAAAAGAGACACTGTATTTCTTGAAATACTGAAATTACAGGTAATTTTAGAATTGTTTTCTAGGCCTTGAAAAGACATTGATATTTCTCTGGGATCGAGTAAAACTTGCACCCAGTGAGGTCTGTTTTGTGAATGAATCAAGTTCACAAATTACAAATCACAAATCAGTTTAAATAACTCATTTGCAAAAATCTTGTACTCCTCACCCCAAGAGCTCGCGCTTGCCTTAAACAACATAAAAAAAGTTATATATAACAAACAGCTAATATAACCCTCAAAATGGATCTTTACAAAGTGTTCATCATGCAGCATGTCTAATCCCGTAAGCACAGTGTTTCTTTTGATGTTTACATTGATTCTGAATGAGTTTGAGGCTATGCTCCGTGGCTAACGGCTAATGCTACACTGTTGGAGAGATTTATAAAGAATGAATTTGTGTTTATGAATTATACAGACTGCAAGTGTTTAAAAATGAAAATAACGACAGTCTTGTCTCCGTGAATACAGTAAGAAATGATGGTAACTTTAACCACATTTAACAGTACATTAGCAACATGCTAACGAAACATTTAGAAAGACAATTCACAAATATCACTAAAAATATCATGTTACCGTGAATCATGTCAGTTATTATTGCTCCATCTGCCATTTTTCGCTGTTGTCCTTGCTTGCTTACCTAGTCTGATGATTTAGCTGTGCACAGATCCAGATGTTAATACTGACTGCCCTTGTGTAATGCCTTGAACATGGGCTGGCATATGCAAATATTGGGGGCGTACATATTAATGATCCCGACTGTTACGTAAGTAGTGTGTTATGTTGAGATTCGTCTGTTCTTCGGAGGTTTTTTAAACAAATGAGATTTATATAAAAATGAGGAAACAATGGAGTTTGAGACTCACTGTATGTCTTTTCCATGTACTGAACTCTTGTTATTTAACTATGCTGAGGTAAATTCAATTTTTGAATCTAGGGCACCTATAAAAACAAAAGCTTGATGAATTTTTTCTCAGATATTTTTGTGTTGACATGATGGGGTGATGAGTTTTGATAGCATTAGACATTTCAGTATATGAAATAAATGGACTGATATGTAGATAAGTTAAAGTAATAAATCATCAGTTGCCCAGTACTAGGACTTTTTTTTTTCTTTCTTCTAGCCTATATATTGCACTTAAACAGGTTCATCATCAATGTGTTCATATGTGTTCATACCAAATTGCATGGAAACACAGGAACTCCCTGCAAATTCATAACCTGTACTGGATAATTCATCTCTCTAGAAAAACACAAGGTTCTCCTACATTCCGAAAGGAGCTCTAGAATGTTTAGAACTGGTGTGAAAGTGTGATGGTCTCTGAAGCCCTGTGTTCTGGTTCTGCACCCACTAGCAGTAATGCGGTTTCATTCATAGAAGGCTAACAAACAGGAAATCCAGTATCAGGCTAGATTAGTGGCATTAAATGTGTACAGCTAAAGCTCTGTCCTGAACTAACTTAAACAATTTTTGTCACTAAATTACCTCACGTACAAGTGAATTCACTCCTGAATCAATTGGAGATTTAAATGATTAACCAAAGGTGAAATGTCCTCATATAGTGTCCAGTTTCCCTCTGAACAGACTCTGGACAATACCATTGCCTCGCGAGAGAGATTTTCCTTTATTGTTCTCAGCAAAACTGTGTTGGCTTGCATCTACTGCAGGGATCTTTAGTTTCTCATCTTACTGTCCTCAGTGGGACATCCTCTCTACTCACTAGGCTCCTTAGTTTTTTGGGAACATGATACCACATGCTACCTGAAGCTCTTTTCTGTCAAGAGTCTTGCCTTTATTTATTGTATATTTATGACTAAATGGTTGTTTCCTGCTTTGGTTTACACAAAAATTAAAATTTTGTCAGCATTTATTTACCCTCATTTTGTTCCAAACCTATATGCTGTTATGACAAGTGTCACCAATATAAATACAATTCCAGAAATGTGCAGATGTTGCCCTCTAGTGGGGGTAATATGTACTATTTTTTAATGGTTAGACATCTCAATATGTACATTTTCACTCTATATTTGGTGAATAATAAACAGATTTATGCTAAATTAGGGTTGGAAAATAATGACTTTTTTACATTGCTGTAGAATGTAAAACTCGATAAGACTGACCAAATTTAGAAGAAATTTACATGGAAATTTCTATTTATTTTATATATTCCAGAATAAACTACTTTATTACCTATAATAATTGTGGCATTATACATTTTTATTTTTTGAAATTAGTTTTTAAAATAGTTTCTTTTGTTGTTTTTTTTTTAATTGCACAAATCGAGGTGACATGCAGTTTGAATGGGCAAGACACTTCTGATTCATTTTATTTCAAGATGTCTTAATTAAAATAATACAATAATAAAAAATAACTTAATATAGAATAATATAAAAAATAGTACAACAAGGGTTCTTTAATGATGGACAGTTTGTTGCACTATTATTTCAGTCTATATCAATATTTTGTATATATTTTATTTTGATTTATTTTGTATTATGAACTTAAAAATCAGAGGTCGCCACTTTAATTCAGGAAAATGAGATCTATTCCAGAAAATGTTGAATAATTCTTCATGAAGCAAGTGAAATCTCTTCATTTGATTAATGTGGAAGTATTAAGTGAGAAAACGTCCCTTGCGGTGCTGTTGCAGGTGTCGGCAGTAATTGAGTCTTAGGGCGGACCCTAATTTTTTTACTCAGAATGAAGAAGCAAATATCCTGCTTAGGTCAGCGTGTCAGGCCCCACAAAAGAACTCAGGACCTCCACCCCACATAAATTTACACCCCATCCAGATTTCAGAAGTTTTGCAGTTTGCATACTGTAGTTGTAAAGATGCTGAGCCCTTTGTTCTCTCTGCCTGACAGTCTATAAAGACAAAAACCTCCCATCTGTTCATAGTTACCTGATGTGTGCTCTCCTTTACCCTCATCAGAGTATCGGTTAAATGATATTGGTGGACTTTAGAAGAAGAAAGTGGAAACTAAAGCTTAAAAAACAATACTTCTCAAACTGCCAACCTCACTTTGAAACTGATACAGACAAATCTTGCATTTCCTGTAGGTTTCATGTTATAAATCACATTTTGATGGATTTATTGTAGCCTTCAGTGCCAGGAAAGCAATTGAACTGTATTATATTCTTAAAGTAAATCAAAGACTTGCTGCATGTGTGACCCTCTAGTCGTTCAGCTGTATGACTTCCAAGTTCATCTGTGGCTTTGCGTGCATTCTGTTTATTTAGATTTAAACTGCTTGCTTTCTTTTCCCCCTGCAGTTTTCTTTGAGCTCGAGTATACTGCTAAGATGAGAGAATTATTAGGGTAAAAAGCCCAAACAAAACATGGTCTGAATATATAGTCATACTTTTAGATCTCACTTGCATCTTTGCTCTGCAATCAAGCAGAAACTTCTTCCCAAGAACCCAAATATCCATAGAAAAAGCTTGATTAAAGTGAGTTGTCATGATGCTATAAAGCATCTTTCCATTATTTTGTTAGCGATTCCACAATATGTGACCCAGCAGGGAAAATCTGTATTTTCATTAAATGGGTGTTATGATCTCAAATGCATAACATATGATGTAATATTTCTTCCTAATCTCTGGTGCATAAATTGGTAGGAGGTGGAATAAGTGGCAGTAGACCTGTCTAGACAGTTTCACCTTCAGTTCTTTATCTAAAGATTTGCCTCAGAACATGGTAACTCAGGACGTGACAAGCAGTGTGTTTTTCTTGGAATGGTTATCTCTTTGTAAGATGGAACAGCACTGATGTTCAGCAGAGACAAACTGGCAAGGCTTCGCTCCCTTGGGCTCACTTGTCCATGGGTGGATTGGGTTACAGAATCAAAACACACCCATGTCTTGAAGAGCATTTAATCCCACATTTAATGGGATTTGTCAAGTCAGAGCAGGAAAATAACGTGAGTCCAGAGAATACATTTTTGATGATTTTTGTCTTGAGAGGGTTTTATTGACAAAAACAGTCAATTTTCCTCTTATAAAGCATATGCTTCGGTATTTTGCATTGGACATGAAGTGGAAACCCAAAATTATTTGACAAAGAAGAGTACATAGTACATAGATTGTTAAAAATGTCATTGGTTCAAAACTTGGTAGCACTTTGGTATGGGGAACACATATTCACAGAAAATAAATAAACTCTTAATTTACTGCTTATTAATAGTTAGGTAGTTGTAGCATTTACATTTAGGTATTGTTCCCCATACTAAATTGTTACTGGAAACTTTATTTTTCAGGGTAATTTCAGGACAAAAATCTAATAGCACAGTATGTGCAACAAATACACATGCTAGTAATAATCATTGACAGCTAGTGTTTGATTCTTAGGTCTAGATAAAATTGCATTTCATATGGAATTATTTCCCTTTTAGGTCTTGAATGGTTCATGTCTCTGCTTAGATTGTAGCTACACATAAAACAGAGGGAAGCATAGTTATATAAAATAAACCAAACATATTTTCCAAATTATGAAATTAGAGGAAATGGCTTTTTGTGATGTTGGAAAGTACATTGGCTGTTTTTTTTCTGTCACTATTTATATGATTCTATAAATAAAATAAACCAGAAAGTCTTTTTGTGTCCGATTCTGCAACTAAATTGTGTCCAGCTTTCTCTGGAGTAAGAATGCTTACTTTGTTCATACTGTAAAATTTTATAGCCATTCATTCTCAAAGGCACTAGGGGAAAAAAGAAATGGCATAGTAGCTTTTCCACACCAGCTTTCCAGTTATGCTTATTGGAAATGCTGCATTCCCACAGCACCACAACCACTTTACAGTTTCCACTGCTAGATGCTTTACACCTATCAATGGAACTGCTGGCCATCAGCGACAATACTGCATGTCTTTCTGCATTTGGTTTTTTATTTGACACGCAGGACTTTGTGTTTAAGTGCTCTTAAACGTAATCTCTATTTTATAAATGGGAACGAGTATAACAGAGTTTGCTCTTATACTGACACACCTGTTTATTCTGTTTTTGTCATTTTAATGACATATTTAGTGCATTTTCATTTAAAAAAAAGGAAAGAAAGAAAAGGAAAATGTCACGCCAATCAGGTGCCTGTTGGATACGCCCAAGCATGCCTAATAAGTATGCCGGAGTTCAGACGGACACTCCCTGCACCTTTAGATCTGCTTTAAAGTGTTTAGGTGTGGTCTGTGGACTCTGGATAGTGTCCTAAATCTGAAGTGTCTCTCATTAGATAGGACAGGCTTGGTTTTGTAATGACACTCATTGAACTACTCGGACATCAAAAGGTGCTTTGAATGCTGACACTTCACTTGAGGGGCCAAAGAAAACTTCCTCTTTAAGTACTGGGTAAGGCATTAAGCCCTTGGGAGTACTCATTCATCTATCTGTCTTTGTCCAGAACTTCATACCATGCAACCTCTATTTAGGTCAGTAACTGATAATAACACAAGTAGTACATGGTTTCAAAGGGAAATTTATTTTTTTTTACATTGTGGTGCTTGCTAAAGTTCTTGCATTAGTATTCTTCTTCCAGCCAAAATTTGGGTGAGTACTCCTTCCACACTGTTTTATGACCTAGATATCATGTGGCTTATTGTGGTGAGGAGTCTTAAGGCTCTTTTCTAATTGATTTGACAATGTTTGCAGATTATCTTAGAGACTTAGCTGTTTAGTAACAGCCTAGCAACTGGCAACACCTTAGTAACCACCCAGAACACTCTAGCAACAACCTAGCAATGCCTTAGTAACCACTCAGAAACACCTAGAAATTCAGTAGCAATCACTTAGCAGTGTGCTATAGCAACCACAAACACCTTTGCAACCACCAGTGCCCAAGAAACCACAAAGACCATAGCAACACCCTAGTAACCACCCAGAACACCCTAGCACTTCCTAGCAATGCCTTAGTAACTACTAACACCCTAGCAATACCTAGCAATGCCCTATTAGTCACCCAAAACCACCTAGTAATGCCATAGCAACCACTATAAAGGATGCCTAGTAACCACAAACACCCTTGTAACCACCTTCTAATGCCCAGGTAAACACCCAGGACACCCTAGCGACATCTTTCCAGTGCTATAGAAGCCACAAACACCATAGAAACCACTAGTATCCATCTAGAACATCCTAGCAATGTAAACATCATGAGCTTTGCACAGGTATAATGTATTAAACAATATACAGTCATATTCGTCATATACTAAAAGGTGTCACGGAAAGTAATGTAACAGTAATTGCCATATGAATCATTCAATTATGATTAATATACTGTATTGTGTCCACACCCTTGAATGAAACTACATAATCAAATTATCTTGGACTTTGGATCACATTTTCCACCACAGTAGGAGTTTTCTTGTGTGTTTTTTTTTCTTTCCACAAAGTATGTTGGATAAAGAAAGGTTATCAAAAGTGTTTTCATCAAGACATTCCACAGTGAATACATACTTCTAAGGCTACTGTTTATTTATCTGAGTGGTTTATTGTGGATGTATACAGTACTGTACATGTTCATTCACATCTGCATCGGTGATGGATTAGTCCAAAGCTACCATCGGCCACTGCTGACAAAAATATAAACCTTGAGCCCTCTAAGTCTGTCAATAAGACTTGCTTTTGAGATAAAGAGGGAGGTTTGGATGATGCTATAAATCAAGATAGCATGCACGGTTTGCATTAGCTTTTGGCTAAAAATGTAGGTCTTTCCTTCTCCTCATTAATCAAAGGAACGATTGGTGAGCTCAACTGGCATGTGCACCACAGTATAGAGACAACTGTACTAGATATGTGGAGAAGCATGACTCTGTTTATGTGTTTCAGAACTGCTTCAGTCAATTTTGAGAAGCCACTTTGCCCCTCAGCAACCCACATACTTACAGCAAACTCTCCCATCTCACGCTAATGGTCACTGGGCATAGTATCTCAAAGAACTTCTTAAATGCAGCTCATAAAGATGAGCCGAAAATCCCGCAACCTGAGATGGGCTTTATTGCATATGTGAGGTTTGCTGTGAGATCAGTCCTGCTGGCAAAGAGGACGCCGTCATAAATGTAAGGAACATTTCTTCCTCTCTAATCTCCCAAGAGGTCACAGATCCATGGAAAAGACAGAAGAGATTCTGGGACACTTCCAACACTAAGGTTTGCATTGTGAGCAATGGATTTAACCAAATTACTGACGGAAGTGATGGCACTGAAATCCAGTGTTAGAACTTTTCCTTTGGTGTCCTTTTCAACCTCTTTCAGGACAAGGATCCCTTAGTGGATAGAGAGACCTAGCAGATACTTTTTAATAATAGTAATCATAATAATGTTTATCATAATGTACATTTACTGTAATTTATATATAAATTTAGTTCTTTTTTTTTCCCTTTTTGTCCAGTATCCCTGCAACCAGGACAGTCGGTTTGGAGAATAGATAGGTGTGTCATTTTGTTTAGTTTTATTTATTTAGTTTTGCATTTTAAGTGTCTTGTTTCGCTTTGTTTTGTTTCGTTATTCACAAAAATTAGTTTGAGATCAAACAATAGTTGGCCGATTACCTGTCGAAGCATCCATTTTGCAAGAGTTTTTGACTGTAAACTATTAGGGCAGCACGTTCAGTAAGTATATGAACTATAGCTGAGTATTTTCTGTGGATCACCGACAAGTTACCTGGCACATGACTAAAGCTAAATGGCAACACTCTAAATATTTAGCTGAGCCGAAACTGGCAGTCTGCTTGGCATTCAAACCAAATACAGCAGCTATGATGAATTATATAAAAACAGCTCCCTTAACTGCTTACCTTTTAATGTCTGAGACACCTTATGATTTATGGACAATCATTGGAGGGATAATTGGAACGGCTTCACGGCTGAAAGATGTATGGTCTATTTAACTTAAGTCATGACTTAATGAAGATCATTAAAAAATGCAATGTCCTGTACAGTGGAAAGCTTTTCTTCTTGAAATCCAAGTAGAAAATCACCAAATTTATTTGTCCATTTAAGTCTTCCTAGTACTGACACCTGTGCCAGGCAGATGGCAAGAAGATTCAGTTCAAGAAGATTGATATCTTACACTCTAGTTTATTGTGGCAGAATGGATTTCCGAATACACTTTAGAGGTACGCTGCGATTAAGAAAAGCCTCTTTCTTCATGTGGATGTTTAACCGGAATCATTCACAATTGCCATGACCTTTCAAGTACTTTTGCAGATTTAAGGCAGTACGCTGTATCTGCTCTGTGAGTTTATACTGGAGCAAGACACGTGTGGACATTCTGAGATTAGATCTATGGAGGAGGACTGATTTGTTTTTTGTTCTCTCAGTCTTCCCAGCTTAAACAGAGCCTCTGACTGTAATTTAATGGGACTGATTTTATGCTCATTTTAGTTTAATGTATATTTCAGAATCAATGATTTTGGTTCCAGCAAAAAACGAGCAGGTGCTTTTCATTCACTTGCCATTCATAAGCAAGACTGAAGTAAGGCTTCTTTTACAATCAGCATAAAATCGTGTGAAAATTGATTTTTCAAATGCTTTCTGGTCATGCTAGAAGTATAAGCACATTCAGTGGCACTGGCCCATGTTTTTATTTGAAGAGTTCAGATGCAAAACCCTCTAAATCCATCAGACATCTTTTCTTTTAAATGAGCATTTTTTACCAGGCTTTTACAATCAAGTTCAAGAGTTTCATTTTAAAGGTATAAGGTTATTAGCTAGTGAATAAAATAACTTTTTTTCAAAAATGTCACTCTAGACAATTTATTGGTTTTTAACGAGTTAGATTTTCTTTTGCGTCAACCAGCTAAATCCACTTGTGCTTATTTTGCAAAAACCTAGAAATCCACCTATTTGTGGAAAGACATAGTAAATAGTTGAAAAATCACTAAAGATGCAACTAGAAACCCTGAAAAAGATGATAGCACAACCATTTCAAAACTAAACAGTAGACAAACCTCTTTACACAGGGATCTAACACGTCTCTTCTATTCAGCCTCCACTTTTTGCCTCCTCCGTTTACATGGCACAGCTTCCATATGAGACAGAAGAATAGCATCTTGTTTGACTTTGTTTTTGGTGAAATAGAGCTGTTGTTTGATGTGTAAAATTCGATTCCTTCAAAGTAACGCACTGCACGAAGAACTGTTATGAGTGCATGATACAATTGCGACCAAGCCATTTCCACTGTAGGCTATTTTGCCTTATGACAGGCGGAGTTTTGAGGTAAATAATGTTTTCTTCTGCCATTCAATATTATTAGGACAGGCTGATCAATTTCATCGTACTCCATCTTTTATTTTAAAAAACTAGATCTGAATCTGAATCTAAAAAAAATTTCCTCAGCGCGCCGCTATATTGAAACCACTCGGAATCATATGATTCGATTCGCGCCTTCTGATTGGTTCGTGGAATATAGCGGCTTTTGCTGCCAAAGGGAAGTGGCGTCTAGAGGCTTTTGCCAACAAACCGATATTTCTGAATGTGCTGACGCTGCGATTTAGAGGATTCGAAGCACGCGATTTGTTGAACGTGTACTACGTGCCATAAGCATTCGTTCAATGGGTCTCATTCATGAAACATTCGTAAATATACGAGTAAATATGCGAGTGATTTGCGCGTAAAGAGACTTTCCCGAAAACTCTTCTCCTGATACACAAATACTTCGTAAACGTCAGAAGTGATAGTGAAATGTGTGTGTGTGTTAATGAATTCAAATCAGTCGTAAATGGGACGCGCGTGCACGCTCATTCTCAATTACCATAAATCCCGCCCATTAAATCCGACTGACAACTATATATGGCCATCATATTATGACACCAAACGAAGGATTTTGGACATTTTATAGGAAACAATTTCCATAACAAATAAGGGGCCATTAGTTTGCACAACCATATTGAAATCTATCCATTATTTGATTAAAGTGCTCCGTTTGCAGATGCTATTCGTGGCTCTCACAATAAAAGTAAAAAGAAAAAACGTATGTAATTACTGTATATAATATTTTTCAAAATTAAAATGCAGCCTTATTAATGAGCAAAACGTTCGGGTGTTAAACGCACTATTTACGCGTGGCTGGGAGCAGGTGTAGATTTCTTTCGTACCAACTAACATTTGGAAAATACGAACATTTTAATGAATCCGAAAATTTACGCCAGAACCACTTTACACACGATTTACACAAAAATTCGTTCTGCTCGTGTTCCATGAATGAGACCCATTGTCATTATCTCATTTTTGACAGAGATGGCGTTTAGCGGCTGTTGCATCTGAACTCTTCATTTGTTTTCTTTGTCAGTGTTTCCCAACATTAAGTATCTTATTTACCCCCACAGCCCCATCAGTAAGGCTCTTCAACTCTTCAGTCAACACCCAAGCAGCACATATTCTGCTATGAAAGTCATCCCCACAAAAGAAAATTACATCATTTCATTTAGTTA
Source organism: Chanodichthys erythropterus (assembly GCF_024489055.1). Taxonomy (NCBI): domain Eukaryota; kingdom Metazoa; phylum Chordata; class Actinopteri; order Cypriniformes; family Xenocyprididae; genus Chanodichthys; species Chanodichthys erythropterus. The sequence continues at coordinate 25,890,075 of NC_090240.1, forward strand.
CGCCATCTTAATTTTCTTAATTTGATGGCTTTTCTCAGTAAATATTTCTAAATACAAAGTTCTGTCATGAAACTCTAGATAGCGCAAGCTAATAGGTCCTTTAACTCAACCTGCCCGTAATCACATCATTATCTATATGACACAGCTGATTGGTTCCTGCTGTATCAATATGATGAGCTTGCGTTCTCAACCTTTAATACATGGGTAACATTTGCCTTAGCAGTGCAGAGTGCTTTCAGAAACCCTACACCTTCCCCAGCTCCACCTGTATAGATCTGCTACGGGTAATTCATCATGTATGCTATATTGTACAGAAGCAGCATGTCTTACAACATGTCTTACTGTTCGGTGTGACATGAACAGGGTGCGAACTACGGGGGAGCTAGGGGGAGCTCGGCTCCCCTTAATAAGACATGGGCTCCCCTGGAAACGTGATTTGTGAAATTTTGGGGGGTCTCAAAAATTGAATGTGTTATTTTGACGTGCAAATCCAGTTTTGTGTAGTGTGATCATCGTGGATTATTATGTGTAAAATTGCAAAAATATCATTCTTTCATGCATGACGGCGATTTAAACCTAATTCACTTCAATAAAGACAACTATACATGCTATTCTTGTCATGAGCATCAAGGTGTGGGGGCGCTGCGGTGCAAATTCCACTCATGTTTAGTACGTTAACTTGAACAGCAAAGGAAACGTGAACTCAAAGACAGTGACAGTGACAGCCTAAAGCGAGCGTCTGTAGAAAAAAATACAATTAAGTATATAATTAAAAATCACGCTAAGTATTGTAAATAAATTATATATACTTAAAATAATTGTGTAAGTAGTAAAGGAATGTTCAAGTTTAGAAACATTTTGAGTCACCCCTCTTTTGCCTCACAGTGGTTTGGTCCACCGCGCACGTCACACTTGTGTGTACACAAGTGAAGTCCGGCGGCGCTGGCGGGAGAGTACAGTTCTACAGACAGTAGTTAAGAGGAGATCCAGTAAGTAGGCTGTCAAGGCTATTTTATTAAAAAAAAAAACTTAGGATGAAGTGATTATTTTCTCTTTAATACTGACGATACTGTGTATATGTATATTCCGTGATTCCGCTATGCGATTATAATGTTACCTAGATTGTTTGCTACCTTTTTTACGATAGCTTGTTGGATACTAACGTTAAGTCACCCACACCAACAACAACTAACATTGTGATGTAATAAGGCTAAGATATACTGTTGCGTGTTGGGTTTTTTTTTTTTTTAATGGACTCCCCCAAAGTCCACGGTATAGTTCGAACACTGGACATGAAAACCTTTCTCTAAATAAATAGCTGCAGAATAATGGTGTTTTACCATTATATTGTGTGCATCTTTGAATTGCCTTCTGTAATTCAGGGAAGCCTCAGTGTGTCATTATTAATGTAATTTAATCAAATGGTTTAAGATGAGCCTTAACCCACACCTGGCAGTGTTTTAGACCGCCTCACTGACACAAAGGCATCCACACAGAGAATAAGTTGTGCAGTGACCTTCCTTTCATCTGACTCACAAAACTCACATGAAAAGAGACGCTTGAATTGTGTCCAGCTGCACCTTTTAAACTTCTCTCAACCTTCATATCCTCTGGAAAAACTGATACAACCTTTGTTGCATGCTTTTCCTCTTACTTAACTATGTATTTCTTGTCCTTTTCACTTTGGATAGATTTCTGTGTTGTTCAAGATGCAAGATGCATCTCATACCGCAAGCATATATGCCATGTCTGCACTGGCAGGCTTTCTTTCCTTTAAGTATTTTGATTTTGTAAGTCTATACCATACTTTGTTTAAGTGTGGCATTTTAGCTTTTCTTTGGTTCCCCTTTACCCCCCTGTAAATTAGTTTTCCATGTTTTCTCTCAGGGTCCACTGCATTGGACCAACAGCTTGTCAAAACTAGGGCTATTTGTGGCTCATTCGAATTTCTGTTAACTTCTCAGCTGTAACAATAAGTTGAATTGATGTAAAGAGTATGAATAACCAAGGCCCTATAAATCACTGGGCTATATGAGATTTAAAGGCTCTTTTCTTTTCTGATCTATCTGCCCCTATAATTGAATCTATAACAGAATTTAAAAGCATTTTCAGTTCAATTCTACATGTTGCTCAACTCTGGTAATTATTCCCAATGGTCATAATTTACTTAATTGCATCCAATATTAAAAGAAATGCTTAATGTAGTAAAAGCAAAAGTGACCAGAATATGTGCCCAATATTGAAAATCTCCTCTGTTCACTGTTTTGTTCTGAGTGAACTGCAAGTTTATAAATTTGGTAAACATCTCAGTGTCAGTACCTAATAGAGGAGGAGGGAGGAGCAGAGACAGACAGGAGGGTGGGACTGTGGAGGCCTGCCCTGCACACAGGCAATGGAGACACATAGCCACGAAAAAATACATGTCTGTCAATGCAGAAAGAGAGAGAGAATGAAATTACTTGACTCTGATGCCAGGACACACAGCTTATTTAAATAGCTACTCAAGCCCACAGCAGCGGTTGTTCTCTCCTGTTGCATAATGGACATGCTGAGAGTGTGTTTATCTGGTTTTCTTTGCATGATCTTATTTATTTCTATTTGAGTGAGGTCTACAACATATTGTGCTTGGACAATGCTGTCAGATTGGATAAGGTTAGTGCTCGTATTTACCTTCTGGACACAGCTGGTCCCAGGTTTGGCTGCTGGGAATACACGTTACGGCTACTATCACAGGAACTGCTACACCTGCTTCAATGGATATCATGGATACAACACAAGACACTTGGGGGCAGGTGAGTGTAACTGGATTCACTGTGAATCGATTGAGTTGATTTAGTGAACTGATTCTGCCTTTTGAGGGAAATGTTACTGTTATTTACCATATAAGATCTAATTAGATTTAAGTTATTGTCATGTTTTTTTATTCAAAGAGCTGGAATGTGGTGGAACACATTAGTTCAGAGAAGTTCTGGGACAGAACTTGAACACGCTGTATGATTTGGTAATGTCTTGGCTGTGATTAAAAGGAGCTTCATTCAGCACTAGTAATTCACCGTGAAGGACTGGAGACGATAATGCCTTCACTCACAGTGAACAGATGTCAGATGTGTAACAACACAAATAATAAACTGGTACAATATTGTTTGCCGAATACTTAATTTTAGAAACCTGCAACTTATTAAAACAATGTATTTATGATGAGTTAGTAATATTTCATTTGCACTCTTAAACGGCAAATACTTTAGGCTGTGTTGAAAACTCATTTTCAGAGTTGGACACTGATTTATGGATTTGCACTAAATTTAGGGTTTTGTGAGTTTAGGGAGACTGTCAGAGCACAACCAATCATTAGAACAACCATAAGTCTGCTTTTACCAGAGTAAATTAACTTGAGCTTCCAGCATTTGTCCTCCTAGAATTCATTACAGTGTTACCTTTGATAAAGTGGGAACATTTGTACCATGCATGTTATTCATTTGGTAAAAATACTGGTCTGTTGGAACGATTTGTTGTGTTTGGGATCAGTGAGTTTCAAAAGACCCTCAGGGTTATATCTTCTGCACCACCTATGAAGATGGCACACGCTAAGATCTCACGGATCAGGTAGACAATGTTCACTCTTGACTCTCTCTGTCTCTTGTGCTTGTGTTTTAAGTGTTTTAAGTGTAAACTCATTTAAGTGAGGATTCCCACACTGCTACAAGGAAAGTTTTGATGACTGCATAATAGGAAAAGAAAGTAAACAATTTATTTCTTTCCTTCAGTGTTTAAAGAATGTATTTTTTTTTCACAAGCTCTGGATAGCATTAAATGAACCATTTTATTTATTTTGAAAGAAGTCTCACCAAGCTTGCAATTATTTGATCAAAAATACCAATGCTATCTTATGACCAATTCGTACATATTTTTTACGAGTTGGCTAATTCGTACGAATTTGTACGATCTCACACATGCGAATTTATACAATTTGTCTAAACCCTAGTTACGGCTAGGTTTAGGAGCGGGGTTAGGGGTAGGTAATTCGCACAAATTTATATGAATTTGGCAACTCGTAAAATACGTACGATTTAGCAAAAAACATACTAATTCGTACAAGTGATGTTGTATGAATTCGTATGAATTAGCCACCTCGTAAAATACGTACGAATTGCCGTGAAATTTGGTTGAAAATACAGTAAAAACACAATAAAAAAATTAAAATAACTTTTCTATTTGAATATATTTTAAAATGTAATTTATTCCTGTGATGGCAAAGCTGAATTTTTAGCAGCCAGTGTCACACGATCCTTCAGAAATCATTCTAATATGCGGATTTGGTGCTTAATATTTTTGTTTAAACTGAGATTCTTTGATGAATAGAAAGTTAAAGAACAGCATTTATTTGAAATAGAAATATTTTTAACGTTATAAATTTAGTGCATCCTTTTTGCATAAAAATATTAATTTATTTTAAAAAATCGTATTGACCCCAAACTTCCGAACTGTGGTGCATATTGCAAATTCTCACAATTAGTGAGTGCTATAGACTTAAGCTGTTTGTCTTGTTCTGGGCCTTTTATCTTTATATAAATATTTTGAAAAATGTAAAAAGGGTTCCAAGGTTCTCTTCATGACCTTAAACGGAGAGCTGGTCTTGAATGAGGGTGCTCCAGGGTAACGCTCTCCTAGACGGAATGCAAGATTAAGGAGAAGCGTGTTTTGGATTAAAGGGAGGCTTGGCATAATCATCCTGCAGTCAGAGATGTCCATTATTTTTCATTCCTATAAGAATTCCTCTGATCATCTTTACTTATGAATATTGTACTAACATTTTGCTTTCTCATTTCACATGCCCTCTTTACGCCAACATTTTGTGGCACCACAAACTCTTGCAAACGAATGTGACAGTCTTCATGCAAGTCTGTAATGTTTGTAATACAGGTAATAATGCGAGATTCAAGCGTGGCTCACATCTATGATATCAAGCCAGATCTTTGCTAAACTTCAAAGCAAAGGTCAGTGATCTGAAACCCAGTGTTTCAGAGCTTATCGTGATAAGAAGCAGTTGTTTTTCTAACCTGTAGACCTGAGAAGTTCAAGCTCACATATGTCACTGATTTTACCTTCTTCAATTGCAGTGTCCCAGCTGCACCTCACATAACTGTAGGACTTTGAGGGCCAAACAACATAACATTTGTTATTTTGGTTGAAATGTGGGTTTCTTAATTACCTTGTGCACAGTGGGATCCAGAAGTCTGAGACCACATTGAAATTCTGAGATTTTAACCTGAAAATAAACAGTTTTAAAGTTTGACATGAATCGAAGAGGAAATATTTCAGATTCTGCAGTTTGTCTTGATCACTAATCAAAGTAAGGCATTGATCATGTGACTCCATGTATAGGCAGTCAGATGTTCTTTCTTCAAATAAAGCTCAAGATTTTCTTTAGATAATCTCAAAATGCTGGAGAACATGATCTTTAGATTTGACAAACAATTCAGCTTGAGTTCTGCAAACCAACTACTAAGACATTCTGAAATTCATGCTATTTCTTTATTTAATTTCTCTTAAAATTTTAGGCTATTAATAGTGTTTGTAATTTAAAAATGTATATTAAATTAGAAGCATTTTCGCTTGTGAACTCCACTGTACTCCTCTCTCTGCACGTCAACATAATAGTAACTATTCTGTGTAATGAATTGCAGCGGTCTGTATAGAGAGCCCATGGGCCACTGCTGGCTCCACAGCTGGGCTCTCATATGAATTACTGCATTTCATAAGTCTCGTTTAAAAACTCTCTGTTTATTTACATCCTGCTGCTGTGAATGGACCTTGAGTTCAGTTTTGCAGTTGTGTACAGCACTCTTGTAATTAAGGTTCCCTCAGGCTCTCCTGGACAGGTGGTCTCAATTACCTTCATGGTATCTTATCATCTTACTCCTTGTTTTTTTGTTTTTTTTTTTGAGAGGGGTGGGGGGTTGGCTGTTGGACAGTAGGACAGTCTTGACTCTAATCCCATACTGTGAAGAGCTGCTCTAAACTTAAAGGATTAGTTCATTTTCAAATAAAAATTTCCTGATAATATTTACTCACCCCCATGTCATCCAAGATGTTCACATCTTTCTTTCTTCAGTCGAAAAGAAATTAACGCCTATGCCTTCTACTTATGGAAAAAATGGAACTGGCGGCGCGTTCGTTCCGTAAGTTGAACAGGGAAGGTGTAGGACATACAGTGTAAGCTTTTTGGCGGAACCACTTGGAAGGCCTTCAACCGTTTGGAGGCCATTGAAGTCCACTATATGGAGAATAATCCTGGAATGTTTTCATCAAAAACCTTAATTTCTTTTCGACTGAAGAAAGAAAGACATGGACATCTTGGATGACATGATGGGGGTGAGTATATTTTTATTTGAAAGTGAACTAATCCTATAAAGTCGGCATGAAATGGAATTTGCGATCGTCTTTTCTTCCCTATATTGTGATATATAAATGAGTAAAAGGGCTTCTTGAACAAGAAAAAATGTAGGGCGGGACTTGATTTTGTCCATTGGGAACTGATTGGATCATTGTGGTTTGCTATTGCTGTGATGTCATGTGTGAGTGACCGGTTGTCCCGCCATTGCGCCATTAAACACATCATCAAAGAAGAGAAGAGATATCGCTGCAAGAGGGAAAGATTATGAGTGCACATGAAAAATAAATATGTACACGGATAAATTATTTATAATAAATACTGCAATATTCCATAAAAAAAGAAGAGTTGTCAATTTTGATTTCATGGTGACTTTAGATAAAGACTAAAGTTGAGCAATCAAGGTTCGTTTTTGCATAATTTCCTGCCTTTCCAGTAATTGGTTGGACAAGCAGATTGTCCCACCCCAAAACTCATACCATTGGTTGAGCCAGTGCTGCTGTGTTAGGCTGGTCGGGATACTCAAACACCACTTAGTACAACACCACTTTTTGGCAAAATCAACCTACAAATATCACTTATTGTATAGTTGTTACTTATAGTTGTTTCTACATATCAAGCTGGGACAGGAGAAAGTATTTTAACATTTGAAAAAGTACTAATGTAAAAGTCAGCCTCTTTACGCCTTTATAGTCACAGTGATATTTTGTCCTTTGTTTATGTCACATTCATGTGTCCCCTGTGTCAGATAATTACTTGTTTGTTCTAAATCAAATATGGATTTCATCTAGTTCTTGGCTGTACATTCTATTTGCAGTGTAGTTGTTTGTCTGGCAACAATACAGAAGTGATCCATCTTTAGTATCAATTATTTGAAGTAAACTGCATGCTACGCATTTACATAAGCCTGTAACAACTGCTCTAACCATCATCCAAATCTAAACCAGATTTGTTGTTATATGTCATTGAGGTTTAAATAAGTAAGGAATAATATACAGCCAGTTGGACCACAGAGGGTTCTTATATCAGCCTGAAAGGGTTTATTTTGGGATCATGACCAGCTGACTGTACGCTAACCCACTTATTTCATGGCTACTTATCAAATAAATAAATATGTGGACATGAAATATTGATTTGAGATTTAAATTTCTAGGTTTAGCTAATTGCGATGCTAATTTCCATTACAGTCCATTACGATAAGTAAACAATCTGTCTAGCAACAAGACACAACTCTACTGTTTTGTATATTATTATTATTATTATTATAATTCTGCAATCTAAGATACTTTTTCAATGGACTAGCATGTTTAGCTTTAATCTTCTCTTCTCCTGGCCTGATAATGCACTTAATCAAAGCACTTTTATCAGTCAGAACTGCTCAGGGTCAGCCGGTCTGTCTAAATGCCTGGTTTAGTGTTTTAAGGTTTAGTCTTAATCAGTAAAACCACTGCAGTCAAATGGACCATCACTTGCATCTTCCTGGCTAGTGGTATGGTTGTGTAAGATTATCATTCAAAGCTTAAATTATAAAACCTGTCATATATATGATGAGCTGAACTTAAATGATATATGATGAGATGAACTTAAACCACGTTCACACATTAATGCTTCCCCGGAGAGTATTTTATAACAGTAGATCTGTCTGAGGAGTACTTCTGGAATACAAAATGGACTATTTAATGCATAAATGACTATGGTTTGTTTAAATTGAACTCCAAAATGTTAGTAGTTAAGGACACCTCATTATAGTTTGCAGTATTTATTTTGAATTGTCCTCTCCATCTTCACCATGGATCCCACAGCTCCCTCTGGCTCTACAGTTAGAGTAACTATATTTTAATATATGGGTATTATTTGTCCTGGAAATTACTCTTGCTTAGAGAATATTAGCCATTGCTGCATATGCTCTTAGGAGGTGGAAGAAAGTTTGCAAACCCCTTGGAGTAATATAGTCCTCCATTAATTTGTCCACAACGTTCATCGGCCAATTCATGGATATAGATAAAGAGGATTAAAGCAAGTACAAAAAATGTTCTCATGGCTTTTTCACTGTATCTCTTGGAAAGATATATGAAACTATAGGGCAAGCAGCTATGTGAAGGGAGTATTTGAATAACTCAAAAAGAAAAATTATGTCATTATTTCTCATTTCAAACCCATAATGCTCTTAAGTTTTTCAGTGGAATACAAAAATATCTATTTTTTTAATAAATACACTAAAATTACATATAAATAATGAGTTTTTGGTGGCGATTAACTGTTCATTTAATTATTATTAATTAATTCTACTAATTTATTTATATTCACCCTTAATTGTCATTTAGATTAATGCGGAAGTAAATCTTGAAATAGCAAATAGCAAACTTACATCTACTTCCTGAATCGGTTCAATGTGTATGCTTATATAAGTTCATATTGATGTTACAGGCTTTTTTTCCTCCATATAATATCACTTAAACTCTCAAAATCCTTTTTGTACATGAGTTAGAGCCCAGAGCACATAACTCACCCACTGACACAGTCTGCTGGCATTACAGTCTCTCACCAGCAGGGCTTTCTCTGAGCTCTCTATAAGGTCAGCACTGCACCTGTACAATCTCCCCTCTGTATCTATTCCCTAAATACTCAGTGGGATTCACAAGAATGTTAATTATATATGACATATACGGAATATTAAATGAAGGTAGACTGTACTGAGTCAAACACCTTGTCAGATCTATTCAAACTCACTTAACGCTTATACTGCAGCCATATTTTAAAGCAGTGTTTTGACCTTTTAAATGTACCATACATAATTAACAAAAAATGAATCCTGTGTTTCAGATTGTCAACACTGATCCTAACCTGTTCGTTCTGCTGTGGGAAAAGCCCTGTTACTGTTATTAAATTAAACATAGGCAACGCTATTTTAAAGGTCAGGGTGATTGTAAGACACATGGCCTGAGTCAAACAGAACACAAAGAGCTTATTCACTTAGAGATCTTCATTATGTGCAGATTGGACATTTCCACATTTTTCATAAGTGCACTTTCAGAAATTCAATCTTATAGTTTAAAGGGAAAGTTCACCCCATAATGCAATGTTTACTCACTCTCATGTCAATCCAAACTTGCATACTTTCTTTCTTTCTTTGGAAGACAAAAGATGTTGTTTTGAAAAATGTACACAATAATGTAAATGATAATACAATCCTATCCTTTTAATCTCATCAATGAAATTACTGACAAAAATATTAGTTAATTAAGAGTTTTCTTGATTTATTTAGCAAAAAGAAGACAGAATGAAAAATGTTCAACAATTAAATGCTTTTAATTAAAGCATAATTGTGATGAGAAAAAAATATATACAGCAAGACGTTAACGAAGAACTGTTTAAAACAGTTTTAATCTAGAAAAAACTGTTTTTTTTTCTTTAAAATTATCCACTAAAATATGCTCTATGATTAATAATCCACTTAAATTTGTTGATTAATAATTTATAAAATAAAAACTAAAACTTTAGAGGTTACTTCAATTACAAAGGATCTGAACAGTGACTGACAAAGCTAAATGAACACTTTTGCAGTTTTCTCTGGAGTGGATAAATTAATTTAGGAAGTCAGCATGACTTATGTTTGTTTTCTTGTGTGAAGGCTATGAAAGCCTGTGCAGGAATCAGTCCATATTCCAACGTGTGGCCTCATGTGTCTACATTTTCCTCCTCAGATATTGACGAGTGCCAGGTTCACAACGGAGGCTGCCAACATAGGTGTGTGAACACCAGAGGCTCCTTCTACTGCGAGTGCAACCCGGGGTTTCGCCTCCACATTGATGGCCGCACCTGCATAGGTGAGTCTTTGGGGGGTCGTGAGAGGTCACTGACAGAGAGCTGACAGACTGGCCTGCATCCAAAGCTTTAGAGACTGTAATCATCACGGCCTAAGAAAAGTTTGCTTTCACAGAACGGGTTTCTCTTCAAAGCAAGCAGGGGTCCCCACCTTTAGCTCTGTGTATGAGTGGGAATCAAAGAGCCTCTTGTTTTCTTAATAGTGGAATGTTTGCTACTGTTCTGTACTGTACTGTACAGGCCTTGTCATGGTGAGTTTGCGATGGACCTTTGAGATAGACCAGACCTGGACCCAACTGTTCCCTTGCCAGGCCTGGTATCAAACCATCACATCCTTCTATTCAAATGCGACTGTGGTGTAGAAAGTGTCAGGTGAAACCCAACAATTCAGTTTTCAAAGGAAAAAACCCTGTGGGAATAAAGAGTTCTATTAAGCATATCAGTTTAGATGTCTGGATGTAGGGGTTTTGCTTTTCAAATTTGTGACAATAATATAGCTAGGGAATTGAATTATACCAAAACTTTACCGATGTACATAAACTTTGAAAACATTAAACAGAACATTTTTAAAATAATGAACAAAGTGATTTAGTTTTAGTTGACAATAACAACACTGGATTGCTATTGTTTATGTGAGAATTATTTTCTATGGTATGTCACATGCGGTATGCTGATGATTGAGCTTAACTTGTATTGAACCCAGAACATTCCTTTCAATTTCCAAGGCAGTATGACAAATAACTAATGACATTTATATTTCATTATGAAAAACTGCATTCTTGGATCTGTTCGCTTTGCTGAAAGTCTGATGCAGTAGCAGAATTGCAGTTCATTCTGTGTTTCAGCTGAATCAGCAGCTGAATTTTTTTACTCTTCCAAGAGAGCTGAAGAGTCCAGGGCCGTGAGCTCCAATCAGGCTTCAGGATTGTTTATCATTTTTTTCCAATATCAAACCAACAGTTCTATGAAACCACAATCTAAACCAAAGCGGAGTAGGATGGAACACACTACTAGAATAAACCAGAAACAGATGCTGCTAATTAATCATTGAGCTTTTTATGCAGAGTTTTATCATTTGGTTTTGGTTAACGGTAATTTGAGAAGCTGGTAATCTTGCTGATACCTCTTGCCAGAAGCTTATTAAGTTGTGACTTATGACTGAAAGATAAACCTTTAATTATTAAGTGTCCTCTGCCAAGAGAAATATTGTCATTATCCTTTATTATAGACACTCACATAACCAAAATATAAAGGTTTAATTTTTTCTACCCCTCTTACAGTAAAAATATCCTGTTTCAACAAATTTTCACTATTATTTGCTCATTTATATGCAAGTGATAGGATTTCATAAGTGACATTTTCAAATCTGTTTTGGACAGTTTGCAGAATCTGCAGATATTATATGCAAGGATTTTTGAAAACAGACGCCGCACTCCTCCACATTGAGGTTGACTGATATGCCTGTTATGACAGTATATATTTAGTCTCACTACTGATATATAGACTGTGCATTGAAGACATTTGGCAGCCAGTATCTTCATTGTGATTTCTGATTTGGAGTATTATCCTCCCTGTAATGGTGAGACATTTTAGTGGTGATCACCTATAAGGGCTGCATCTGAAATCGCATTGTATACTTGGTGAAAAATAATATGTGACAAGAATTTTATTTATTTAGAGTACTCATAAAAGAGTAGGCAAAAGTACCCGGATGACATACTTCTTCTGGCAAGATTATGAGGTGTGCATATGATGGACACTTTATTATCCCATGAGGCCACAGGTGAGGATTTGTTAATGGCAGTGAAGTGATGCAAATTAATCTGGTAGGTCACATGATAATGACAACATGGCCAATGTACAGTAGTATGTCCAAATTACATTATACTGCACACATACATACTACATAGAATGTCATTTTTTAGCGGTTGCGAGGTAATAACTGATTTAAATAAGTACCTTCTCAAGAGAGTATGTGATTTCGGATGCAGCCATAGTGTAAAAGTGACTGTGACTGTCATTTGCAGGTTATGATCTTAAAAATCTGGAAAAAATGTCACAGTTTTCACACAAATATTAAGCATCACAATGGTTTTCAAGGACTGATAAGAAAACCTGTGCAAAAAACTTGCCATTTTTGATAAATATACATCCACTGACATTAAGGCATCATCTGCCCCAGTTGCATCAACATTTTATATACATGTAAAGTTTTTGTCCAAGAAGAAGACGAGGTAAATCAAGAGGACCTTAAAAAGCACCATAACTTTAATAAACAAAACAAAAGAGTATGAACCCCAAAACAAGAGAATAAACGTAACATTGTGCACAATAAACAAACAAATTGAACTGAGGGCAATATATACAGAGTGAGCGAACAATCTAACTAAGGAACAGGTGTGAGAAATCAATCAATCAATGAATAACCACGACAGTCAAGGGCTGCGTCCGAAAACTGGAAAATGCTGCCTTCTGAGGACACTTTTCAAGGTAGGAAGGCATCAAGGCACGTCCAAATCTAATGTTAGCTTCACTTCCTGTCTCATGAGATACCTTCCTCAGATCGATTTTTGAAGGAAGCATAGATGTATCCTTAGCTGCCTTTGATATCCCACAATCCTGTGCTTTCCATTCTGTGACAGTTGAGCTAAAAAAATAAAGATGGCATCCGAAAGTTGCATTTGCTGCTCAGTTTGTGTATAAATGTACAATTTTGACCAACATATTACAATTTTGATATAATTTCTATTGAGAAATTACTACTATACACAGCAAAAACTGCAGTGTTAAATTAACTCTCCAGGGAGTACATGTGAGACCATACTCAAGAGTGTTAAAGTGTTAAAATAAGAGTGTTAAATGAACACTGAAAAGTGTTAAAGTTAATAAGATAATTAAGTGATTAATTGAGTGATTATTGACCATTATTGAAGACACCTGATGATAACAAGCAGAATCACCAAAGGAGAAAATCACTATTTTTAAGCCACCATCGTGGAGATGAGTGTTTGTTTTAGTTGGGCTCTTGACTCTTGACATTTTAAAATAAAATTTTGTTTGGGCAGTGGAAAAAATGGTCAGGTGGTGTTGGTTATGTTTTTACATAATCATTATTTGATCAATATATCAATATAATCTGAAGGATTTAACAAACAGTTGTTCTGAGCAAAAAAAAAAATCTTTCTTTTAGGCACACACAGACATCAAGAATCAGCGTATGAATCTCAATGACGGTGACAAGCAACATATTCTGATAAACAGATCAACTCTGAATATTAGAAAACAAGCTACTAAAAAGTCACATAAACGGAACAAAATAAAATATGAGAAAAGAAAATTACTAAGACAATTCAGCTCATAATTTATTCATGCAGCAATGCATGATGGGAGATTGGTGTTAGAGAATTTTGATTGGTGGCACCCAGAATGCATTGTAACATGGTTTATTATTCTCACCACTGTTGAGATTCACAGACTGATTCTTGATGTCTGTGTGTGCCTAAGACATAGATTTTTTTTTTTGATCAGAACAACTGTTTGTGAAAACCTTCAGATTATATTGATAAAGTTGATCTTGCGCTGTAGAATCACAGTGCTGCTGTAATCATTAATGTAACTCTAACTCACAGATTGGGCTCTAAATGAGTTCAGGGATTCAGATCAAATAATGATCATGTGAAAACATAACCAAAACCTGATCATTTTTTCCATTTGTTTGTCTGGATGTTATAACTCAGTTAAAACAGACCAAACAAAATTTTATTTTAAAAAGTCAAGGGACAAGAGCCCAACTAAAACAAAGTGATTTTCTCCTTTGACCATTATTGAAGACACCTGATGATAACAAGCAGAATCACCAATCATCACTCAATTAATCACTTAATTAACTCAATAACTTTAACACCGCTTCAGTGTTCATTTAACACTCGTATTTTAACACTTTAACATTCTTGAGTATGGTCTCACATGTACTCCCAGGAGAGTTAATTTAACACTGCAGTTTTTGCTGTGTAGTAATTCATTATTTGTTTAGTTCTCACCAAAGCTTGCACTATTTTGCTGTAGATCATTAAACTGTTACGCTGCCTCAGAAGTCTGTCCGAAATCAGTTTCGTGATGTGCCTTCATACACAAACGCTGCCGTACAAGTCATTCTCTTATAAGGCAGCAAGACAGCTAACTAGGTTTTCAGACGCAGCCAAGGACAAGCAGGAACATAGGAACAAAGGAAACAAGTAAACAATGAGAATCAAACTAGAAGTCTATGAAAATGAAACAGAAACAATAGGTTTGTTCAACTTGAAGTGGCGATGTGCAGACCGATCAGTGTATGACATAAAAGTATCGCAAAAACGATTAAAGGTGCCCTAGATTCAAAAATTGAATTTATCTTGGCATAGTTAAATAACAAGAGTTCAGTACATTGAAATGACATACAGTGAGTCTCAAACTCCATTGTTTCCTCCTTCTTATATAAATATCATTTGTTTAAAAGAACTCAGAAGAACAGGCGAATCTCAAATGTTACGTAACAGTGCGCCCCCAATATTTGCATATGCCAGCCCATGATTGAGGCATTAGACAAGGGCAGCCAGTATTAACGTCTGGATGTGCACAGATGAATCATCAGACTAGGTAAGCAAGCAAGAACAATAGCAAAAAATGGCAGATGGAGCAATAATAACTGACATGATTCATGATAACATGATATTTTTAGTGATATTTGTAAATTGTCTATCTAAATGTTTCGTTAGCATGTTGCTAATGTACTGTTAAATGTGGTTAAAGTTACCTTTGTTTCTTACTGTGTTCACGGAGACAAGAGCCGTCGCTATTTTCATTTTTAAACACTTGCAGTCTGTATAATTCATAAACACAACTTCATTCTTTATAAATCTCTCCAACAGTGTAGCATTAGCCGTTAGCCACAGAGCATAGCCTCAAATTCATTCAAAATCAATGTAAACATCCAAATAAACACACGATTAGACATGCTGCATGACGAACACTTTGTAAAGATCCATTTTGAGGGTTATATTAGCTGTGTGAACTTTTTTTTATGTTGTTTAAGGCTAGCATGAGCTCTTGGGCATGGAGCACAGGATTTAAAGGGCCACACACCCTGAATCGGCTCATTTCTAATTATGCCTCAAAATAGGCAGTTAAAAAAATGAATAAAAAAAAAATCTATGGGGTATTTTGAGCTAAAACTTCACAGACACATTCAGGGGACACCTTAGACTTATATTACATCTTTTAAAAAAAAGTTCTAGGGCACCTTTAAAGAGCAGACGGCTCTGTATGCTTTCAAATCGCTCTCACAGTATTTTGATGTCATACACTGATCGGTCTGCGCAGCACCACTTCAAGTCGAACACATCTAATAACAGAATGTGACAATACAGTACACTAGTAATTTTAATAAAAGTAGATTAAAGTCTACACACTTTCATCAAAATAGAAAATTAATTAATTAATATCAGACTATTTTCACCTTAAATATCCAGTAGGTTACAATGTCACATAAAAGCAAACAAATTCCATATCATGTTCAAAGATAAATCGTAGCTCACCTGATATCCAGTTAAGTAATTAACCTTGAATAAATTCAGCTGTGGCGGCAGCATCATGTCATGGGCTGCTTCTTTTCAGCAGGATGTGAGGGAATAAAGATAAATTACACTTAAAATAAATATAAAGATATTTTGGTGCAAAACATGTTGCATTCTGCCAGAAAGCTGAAATGATTGACAATACAGCAAACATCCAAATCGCAAATCTAGCTGAAGCAGGAAATTATTTTTAAAAAATAAGATCAATGCCCTGGAACGGTGACGCTGCCAGTGGACAGGCTTCAGATCTGTAACAAATCTGTGAACTGACCCACACTGGGCTGTGAACTGGAAGTCTTCTCACAATTTGAACTTTTCTGCACGAAAGGAGGGATAAAATGGTAAAATCCAGATGTCCTGTGTTGATGGAGTCCAATCTAAACAGAATTACTGATGTAATTAAAGCCAAAGGTGCTACCACAAAGTATTATATAAAGTGAGTGCACTCTAATGCAAACAAAGTACTGACAGTTTTTTATTATTTTCTCCCAAGAATAATACATTTGTTTTTCAGTTTAATGTCTTATGCTGCAAGATCTTATTAAAGTGTAAAAAAAAAAAGCCTGAAATGTATGCATTAAATTTAATTCACACATGAATAAGTATATAAGTTTGATTATTTGTTAGAATTGTGTTGGTTCTTAACTGTCATTTCTCTCTTTCCTCCCTTCAGCTGTCCTATCCTGTGCAGTGAATAATGGTGGCTGTGAGCATGAATGTGTCCAGCTTTCCCCTGTTCACTTCCAGTGCCGCTGCAGACGCGGATACCAGCTCACAGCTGATGGCAAGCGCTGCAGACGTGAGTCTTTCTCTTCTACTCATGTATTTAAATTTCACATCTAACATAAATAGCAAGGTTTCATGTTCAACTTACTTTATAGTTGATATAGTGTTTTTCCAGTAAACCTAATAAAAGCCTTTAGTACAGTAGTCAAGTAGTCCAGAAGTCAAATATCATATGTTTTGGATACTGGTGCCCCCAACTAGACCAGCACTAACCAGTCTGGAAATTCATGATGGTGTAAGACGGTTGTTTCAGCAGGGTGTAGAAGCAGTTATTTTTGTTGCTTATTTAAACTCTTTACCTTTTGAAAGTTTTGTTATGTTCATGACGTTAAACATAAAATATCCCGGCAGTGCATATCACATGCTGTTAGTCAAAGAGCATGCTGACAAGAGGATGAAAGTAGGAAAAGCTTTGGTCTAATACTGTGTCATAAAGTCAGTATGTAGCTTTTGGACGTGTGGATGGAAGGGTTCTTGGCAGAAAAGGTAGAAGCTAAAGAAAGTGATAAACATCACTAAAACCCAGATGTCCTTAGAAATATTGGCCATTGAGTTGGAGACTTGAAGATTGCAACAGTGGGCATGTATCAGTCCTGACTGAATTCAAATGAAGTTAGATTAGTGTGTCATAAACAATCAAACGTTGAGTCACAAATGAAATACTTTAGACTGAATTAGTATACTTTTAAAAAGTGGAACAGATCAAGAGTCTGAATCAATATCTTAAACCAATGTGCTTTTTGGCCCTCTTTAAACAGCAGTTTTCACTGAGAGAAACTTATATTATTCAGGCTATAGCATCCTCATCTTGGCGGACGCTGCGCCAATTCCAGTGTGTCTGCCAAAAATTCACATTCAGTCTACACTACCACACAGATCCAATGTTCTGACACTCACCAGAGACAATTGTTCCCCCGTGAAGTGTTACCATTGAGAATTAGGTGAAGACAAGGAGAAAGAAGGAGGGAGAAAGAGAATATGTATCTTATTGTGTAAGTGTAAGACATTGACAAAAAACATGCAGGCATCAGTGTGTTCATGAGAGAGGGGTGGAGAGTTAAATTCTGCAAATGGAAAACATTGTAATTTTATTGTTTTCATACTGTTGTGATCAAAGTACAGATGAGTCCTGGGAAAAAAGTCTTTGTACTAGTTAGTTTACTTAAAGACAGTCCTTACAAATGGTAATATGACTGTGCAATGCTATAACAATAGTAACAGATAACTTTGGGATATACTATGGTCAGGAATGAATTGGAACTAAAAAAATATTGCAACTCACTATCTGTGGTTCTGAATCAATCAACTCTATAACTATAACACTATCCACCTTATTTTTATTGTAAAAGTTTTAACTTGAATGTGCAAGGCTTCTGGTTTCAGCTGCTTCCATTTCTTTTTTCTCTATAAAAACAGTTCGTTATGCTGCTTGATACGGCAAACTGGTATTTTTTTGTTATTTTAATGTTATCGTAATCAAAAACACACTGATTTGTAGAGCAAATAATTACACCGTTTACTGTATTTTATTCTTCTAGTTATTTAGCAGCTGAAGAATTGGAAATCTTGCATATTCACAAGAAATAGCTTACTTCTGCATTGAAAACTAAGGTGAATCTAATTACTGATATTTTATACAACTATTAAATAATCACGTAAAGGTGCCCTAGAATCAAAAATTGAATTTATATTGGCATAGTTAAATAACAAGAGTTCAGTACATGGAAAAGACATACATTGAGTCTCAAACTCCATTGCTTCCTCCTCCTTATATAAATCTCATTTGTTTAAAAGACTTCCGGAAAACACGCGGATCTCAACATAACACCGACTGTTACATAACAGTCAGGATCATTAATATGTATGACCCCAATATTTGCATATATGCCAGCCCATGTTCAAGGCATCAGACAAGGTAAGCCAGCAAGAACAACAGCGAAAAATGTTTCATTAGCATGTTGCTAATGTACTGTTAAATGTGGTTAAAGTTACCATCGTTTCTTACTGTATTCACGGAGACAAGAGCCATCGCTATTTTCATTTTTTTAAACTCTTGCAGTCTGTATAATTCATAAACACAACTTCTTTCTTTATAAATCTCTCCAACAGTGTAGAATTAGCCGTTAGCCACAGAGCACAGCCTCAAACTCATACAGAATCAAACGTAAACATCAAAATAAATACTTTACTCACATAATTCGAAGCATGCATACAGCATGCATGACGAACATCTTGTAAAGATCCATTTGAGGGTTATATTAGCTGTGTGAACTTTGTAAATGCACTGTAATATAGTCGAGAGCTCGTGTGGCAGGGAGCACGCCATTTAAAGGGGCGGCGCTGCCAAAATCAGTGTATAGTTAATGATGCCACAAAATAGGCAGTTATTATATTACATCTTGTGAAAAAGCATTCTTGGGCACCTTTAATATTGAGTGACTTCAATTTAACGGATATATTGTCAGTTTATTTGTCTATTTTTAGTTTTTTGACCTGCGTCTATGAAGTTACGCGTCTATGAGTAGCACACAGAAGTGCCTTTGCTAAGTAAATCTGTGTTTTTGATCAAATCGCTTGAGTGAATGATTCAGTGACTTGCTCATAAAGACAGTAACTATGTCCTAAATTGCATACTGCCCATTAGATTGGCACTTCATAATCTCACCATAATTTTCGCCTGCTGTTTTATGAATACTTCGAAGTCCGACATAGTCTTTTCACACACAGTTTTTTTTATCTGCTATATAGTAGGGAAGTAGACATGTTCGGACACAGGGAGTCATTTGTTCCATTCCTTAATGAATCAGAATGTTTTTGAATGAAACGATTGAGCCAATGAATCAATGATTTACTCATAAAGACAAACTATTGGCATAATTATGTGATTATGTGCAGAAAGAGTCACCTTAACATCCCCCCTACTGGAATTTACAAACACAGACAAGCGAAGTGAAACAGTTCCAGTGCTGTTGTACTGTATATCAGCAATGAATATCATACTCATGTTTTTTAAATACTCCAAAAGCCTTGATGTGACCCAGATTTGCTCACCCAAATCTATAAAAACATGTTGAAAAGTAAGTTTATGGCTATCATAAACCTGGCATTATTTGTTTCTCCCTGATGTATAGTATATCACGTTATAAGTTAAAAACACCTTTTTTTCTTCTTTTTTTAAATTTATTTTGGATAAAAACTGTCCCCTAAAGGGACTCAAAATTGCATTGTATATTGTATGATGTGTTTTATGTCATAATGTGACTATGGGAATTCAGATGAAGAAATTATGTATGTATATTACATAGACTGTGTTGACAAGATAGTGAGTGTTTGTGTGTGTGTGAGGGAGACAGCCAGAAAAATGCCATATAAGATCTGACTTAAATGGCATGTGTTTCAGTGAGGAACCCATGTACGGAGAGGAACGGCGGCTGTGTGCACTTATGTGGCAGTGACGGCGGTCATGCTGTGTGCAGCTGTCACCAAGGCTTCACGCTGGCCCCGGACCAGAAGAACTGTGAAGGTAAAAGCTTCTGACAGCAGCAGTGAAGTGCCTTCCCACCATGCTAAGGTTCAGTTACACTGTCATGGAAAGTATTAAATGGTCTCTCATCTACTGGATCCTCTTTTTCCAAAGTTTTTAAATAAGTTTCTTTCCCATGGTGTGAGAACAGTGGAAGCACTGTGTTGAATTAGACAGCTGAAAGCTGTAGAACATGGCTCATCTTCTTAACACTGGCCAGGACTGGCGAGGAAGACGGTGAGCAGAGCTTTCCACTCTCGAGTCCATGATGGAACCAGTTAGCGCTTGAGAGGTTGCCTTCATTGATATTCATTGAAGTGATTATCCGAGGCAGAAATGTCTGTTTTCTGACTCAACAAGTCCAGAATGGAATTCTAGTCTAATTAGATGTCTGTATAAATAGAAAAAGGTGACATGTCATCAGGAACTTGTAATTGGTGTGTTTCAGATGTCGATGAGTGTGAAACGGGACTGGCGGCATGCGCTCACAATTGCCGGAACACCCCGGGTTCTTTCTCCTGCGTCTGCAATCCAGGATATGAGCTGGGCTCTGATGGCAGGAAATGCTACCGTGAGTTTCTTTTCACTTAGTTAACTTCTTAGCACGGTTCACAGAACCACTGAAACTTCCAGTGGTCCCAAAAAGTCTAAAGCAGTGGTTCCCAAACTTGTTCTGGAGGACCCCCAGCTCTGCACATTTAGTATGTCTTCCTATTTTTGACACACCCAGTCTTGCAGTCTAATGAGCGCTTGAGATGAATCAGGTGTGATATATGAGGGAACCATACAAAATTTGCAGGGCTGTGGGTCCTCAAGGATCCTGGGGCCATTTTATTGACCAGAAATTGATGCACCTCTTGATTGAAATAACATCACAACATTTATTTCCATTGAGAGGTGCATCATTTTTTTGTCAAGATCTTGTATTGCCAATGCAAGAGGTAAGCACTATGTAAAGTCTTCTCCAGCACATCCCAAAAACTTACACTGAGGTTAAGGTCAGTGCCAATTAATGTGTGAAAATGATTCTTCATGCTTCCTCACAACAGTTCTTTCACAGTTTGAGCCTGGTAAATCTTGACATTATCATCCTGGAATATGGACATGATAAATCTTAATACATGGTTGTTTAAGAAATGAAAAGCTACACACTCCATCTTTTAGGGTTAAAAGATCCGTTGCCAAACATATAACATGCTAAAAAATAGTAATCACTGTAATAATGATCCATCCATAGACTCTTAAGTATTTGCCTATTAAAATCCAAACAGCGTTTTTTTGGGGGGCTGGGCAGTGTAGTTGTAGAATAGGAACTATTTCTCATCTGAACTTAGTGAAAATTCCTCATGTTCTGTAATTGTTGTTAGAAAATAATACACAAAATTGCTGAACATTTGCAGTTGGTATCAGATTATCATCTACAATTACTATGAAAATGGTCCATGAACATTAGAGTAACTGGGATAATGTACGGTCAGTTGGTCATTATTGCAAAATAAACCCTGAGTAAGTGATCAGGTGTTGCGTCAATTAAAATAGGGGGTTTGTTTTGTGATAATGACCAGCTGACTCAACATTATATTACTTATTTTATGGGTATTTGACAAATAAATAAATAGACATAAAATGTATTTCTTTTTTTCACACAGTGTAGGAGATTGGATTTGAAAATTGAAATTAAATAAATAAATAAATTTACTGGTAGAGGAGTTATTGGTATCAATATCAAGCGATATTGGCCTAGCACTTGATATCAGATTAACTACAATAACTGAATCACGGGTCACTGATGTGACGGGTCATTTTTTGTCCAAAAGCCTTAATAATAATAATAAAAAACAATGATATGACATCCAAAGTATGTAAGGTAGTACAACTAGATCACTTTTATTGAATCCAAAAGGTTTTAATTATATTTTGCTACATATAAAGGTATTTTAAAGATTTTGAAGTGTCAAAATGTCATTCGGTTTAACCATCCAAAGGCCAATACAGCCATTTCATTTGTGAGTAAAATATCTTAAAATGTAATAAATGTATATATTTTTTATTCTGGCATGATTTTATAACATCATATATCAACATTGTATTAAAATTATGTGTAGAAGTCATCGCTTTGTTATGAGAAAGAATGTCCGGAAAAATGAATTTCATTGATGTCATTCGGAGTAACCAATATAAAGAGACCATTTTGGATCAAGTCATGTGTTCAATATCATGTGACAGGATGTGACATCATTCAGACACCTGCAAAGGACCATGGTTTTGAAGCAAAGTAACTAACTCTCTCTTAACTATTTGAAAAATTAATGTTTTCACTTGCTCATACGCATGTCTTGAAACATCAGGTCATTTGGTACAACATGGAAAATGTTGTAATATTTTAAAAACTTGTACTAAATATAAAAAGTTTGATTGTCCTTTTGCTGGCTAGCTAGCAATCTAACTAGCAAGTTAGCTAGATATCAGCCTGTTAGCATTGTTTGAAAATATCGTCATAGTGTCAATAGTGTCATTCGGAAAAAACGAAATTTTGGTTACACCAAATGACTTTTTTTGTCTATCTAGTAAAAAATGACAAAAGCAATATTAATTGATTATAAAAACCACATAATCTCATTGTTAACACTTAATAAAACTTAACAATTAATTACATCTTTTTTTTTTAACTTTTAAAAACCTTATTCGTCAATGACCCAAATATAAACATGTTCCAACATTTGACAAGCAGAAAGTGTCCAACAAAACCTAACAAACTTTGAAATAAATAACACAAAGTTTGATATTTATTATTTAATACAGTGACATGCTATTTTAAAGTGTCCATAATAATTTTTTAACAATTGTTCCTTTTAATTATTCACTTTCCTGTATAGGAATTGAAATTGAGATTGTTAACAGTTGTGACTCTGATAACGGTGGTTGTTCACACCACTGTCAGCACGGCACACTCGGACCCGTCTGCAGCTGTAACCAGGGTTATCAGCTCACAGAGGACCTCAAAACCTGTTTGGGTGAGTGTGCAGGTGTACAGACAGATACATAAAATAGTTTTACAGAATAACCTCAATGAAATCTATCTCTTGGATTCAGCGTGCATCCAGCTGCCCTGATAAACCTTTAAAATCATCAATCCTCAAACAAAATTGACGACTATTTCCTGCAAAAGCAAATGTTTGCCAGCTGGATCTCAGCAGTTTTAGGTCTTGTGTTTTTCTGGCTGTGCCCTGAATAATGACCCCTCTTGATAACTGGAATTGTGCTTATGTAAATACTCAGTCCTAATACACACCAATGGCTCGTGGCCTCACTTCCTTTTTTTTTGGCTTGTAGATCTGGAAGAATGTGAGGAGGGAACTTCATGTTGTGAGCAGGACTGCACAAACTACCCTGGAGGTTATGAGTGCTACTGCAGGGCAGGATACAGACTCAATGCAGATGGATGTGGATGTGACGGTACTTCATAACCTGTTTACTACTGATCGACTATTAAAGAAGAGAGAGGAGACATATCAGTAACTGGCAATGCTGCAATGAAAACAGTGCAGTCATATTGTCTAAGAGCGTTGTGTTTTCCGCTGGTGTGTAGATGTGGATGAGTGTCTGTCTGATAATGGGGGCTGCGAGCACACATGTCAGAACATAGCTGGCTCCTATCACTGCTTCTGTCGGTTTGGAAACCGGCTCGCTGACGATAGACATTCCTGCATCTGTAAGTATACCATGGGGGTCACAGTGGATATTAGTTGTGTTAGGTTTGCTTTATACACAGCTATCTAGAATACTTGAATCTGATTGGTCAGTCACAAAAATCCATAGGAGATAATGTACAGCCATATGGTCATCTTTGCAAAAATAAACCCTAAGTGATCAGGTGCTGCATCACTTAGATCATGATGGGGATTGTTTTGCAATGATGACCAGCTGACTGTACATTATCTGGTTATATGGGTACTTGACAAGAAGTAATTAAATAAATGATTACATACATTTTTATTTTATTTTATTATGAAAAAGAGACTGTGAAAGCTTTCAAAGTAACAGTGTAGGTGATTGGTTGCTAGGGAAATGTCATCATATAAAAATATTTGACCTCAGAATCGACTGACCAATCAGAGTCGAGTATTCTAGAGAGCTATGTAATAATTTTGTAAAATTAAAGCTAAACTGTTTAATTAATTTCCTACATAGTTCTGGTATGATTTCCTACAGTCCATAACCTATTTTCATAAATAATGAAGTAATTAGTAATGAAAAATCAATATTCTGTGTACATATTTGGGTCAATGACGTGATGGGTCATTTTTTTATCCAAAGGCCTTATAAATAATAAAAAACAAAGATATGACATCCAAAGTATGTAAGGTAGTACAACTAGATCTCTTTTATTTAATCTATAAGGTTTTAATTACATTTTGCTACGGTATTATGTATTAAAATTATTTCTAGAAGTCGTCCGGAAAAATGGATTTCATTGATGTAATTTGGAGTAACCAATATAAAGGGACCATTTTGGATCAAGTCATGCTTTCAATATCATGTGACAGGATGTGACATCATTCAGACACCTGCAAAGGACCACATGGTCGTGAAGCAAAGTAACTAACTCTCTATTAACTATTTGAAAAATTCATGTTTTCACTTGTTCATACGCATGTCCCGAAACATCATCAGGTCATTCGGTACAACCGTTATAAAACAGAGAAAGTGTTGTAATATTTTAAAAACTTGTACTAAATATAAAATTTTTGATTGTACTTTTGCTAGATAGCTAGCAAGCTAATGTAGAAATAAGCTTGTTAGCACTGTTTGAAAATATCGTCATTCGGTATAAGCAAAAGTGTCATTCTGTAAATTTTGTAAAAAAAAAAAAAAGACTAAAGTAGTGTTAGTTGATTATAAAAACCGCATAATCTCATTGTAAAACACTTAATAAAATTAATTATATCCCCATTATGTTTTTTACACTTTTAAAAAACTTACTCGTCAATGACCCATTTGTTAAAAAAACGTATGAAAAAATATGCTTACAAATATTTAGGTTCATTTTAGTGTGTTTTGGATTTTTATTAATGTTTGGTGTTTAAATTATTGAATGATATGTTTTTCTGTGTAGTTAATAATTATTATTACTATTAATTAATTATTAATGATTATTTTAAGATCATAATGTGGCATAAGTAATATTTTTTTGATCTGATTATAATAGTTTTATCCTTGTTTTTATCATTAAGCATCTATATTGTTAATATTGTCATATGGATTCCAGAAAGACTAGCAACCACTCTTTGGAATCTAATGGGGATCCGAATAAAGAATTTTCATTTATTTGATATTTGAAAAGTATGTCTAATAAGAAGCACAATGTCCAGCCAGCTGATAAGCCTACTGAATATGATACATACAGTAGTTGTTGTAACAGCAAGACAACAATGATCATGTCAAAATATCTGTTTCTCTGTGTAGCCCTGGAGGGAGCAGTTGAGGAATTGTCCAGTCCAGTGGTGGTTGAGAGACCTTTCCTTCATCTCACTCTCCTCCAGGACTACCCACAACCCCTGGAGCGCTATCACGACTATGAAGAAGACAGTTTCGGGGAGCTGCGGGCAGAGAGCACCCTATCTGAGAAATTTGGTGTGTTGTTTTGTCAAGTGTCTTCGTTTATTATTAGTGGGGCTTGCTTCTTATTAATCTCACATTTGTCTTGTCCATCACAGTGTGTTTGAATGGGACATTTGGCCATGACTGCAGCCTAACGTGTGACGACTGCTCTAACGGAGGACTGTGTAACGCTGACAGAGATGGTTGTGACTGCCCAGATGGTTGGACAGCGATCATCTGTAACCAAAGTGTGTCCATTATGTAGTGTAAAACATACACTACTATTCAAAAGTTAATTTTTAAAAATGTTTTTGAAAGAAGACTCACCAAGGCTGCATTTATCTGCATTTATACAAAAATACATTAAAGAACAGTAATATTGTGAAATTTTATTAGTATAAAATAACTTTTCTATTTGAATATAAATTTTAAAATGTAATTTATTTCTATGATGCTGAATTTTCAGCATCATTACTCCAGTATTCAGTGTTACATGATCTTTCAGAAATCATTCTAATATTGCTGACTTGGTGCTCAAGATACGTTTATTATTATTATTATCAATGCTGAAAACAGTTGTGCTGCTTAATATTTCTGTGGAAACCGTGATACATTTTTTAAAAGTTCAAAAGAAAAGCATTTATTTAAAATATAATTTTTTTTGTAACATTATAAAAGTCTTTACTGCCACTTTTCAATTTAAAGTGCCCTTGCTGATTAAAAGTATATACAAAAGGTCATTGCAAAAGAGGCTGGCTGTTCACAGAGCTCTGTGTCCAAGCACATTAATAGAGAGGCGAAGGGAAGGAAAAGATGTGGTAGAAAAGTGTACAAGCAATAGGGATAACCGCACCCTGGAGAGGATTGTGAAATAAAACCCATTCAAAAATGTGGGGGAGATTCACAAAGAGTGGACTGCAGCTGGAGTCAGTGCTTCAAGAACCACTACGCACAGACGTATGCAAGACATGGGTTTCAGCTGTCGCATTTCTTGTGTCAAGCCACTCTTGAACAACAGACAGCGTCAGAAGCATCTCGCCTGGGCTAAAGACAAAAAGGACTGGACTGCTGCTGAGTGGTCCAAAGTTATGTTCTCTGATGAAAGTAAATTTTGCATTTCCTTTGGAAATCAGGGTCCCAGAGTCTGGAGGAAGAGAGGAGAGGCACACAATCCACGTTGCTTGAGGTCCAGTGTAAAGTTTCCACAGTCAGTGATGGTTTGGGGTGCCATTTCATCTGCTGGTGTTGGTCCACTGTGTTTTCTGAGGTCCAAGGTCAACACAGCCGTATACCAGGAAGTTTTAGAGCACTTCATGCTTCCTGCTGCTGACCAACTTTATGGAGACGCAGATTTCATTTTCCAACAGGATTTGGCACCTGCACACAGTGCCAAAGCTACCAGTACCTGGTTTAAGGACCATGGTATCCCTGTTCTTAATTGGCCAGCAAACTCGCCTGACCTTAACCCCATAGAAAATCTATGGGGTATTGTGAAGAGGAAGATGCGATATGCCAGACCCAACAATGCAGAAGAGCTGAAGGCCGCTATCAGAGCAACCTGGGCTCTCATAACACCTGAGCAGTGCCACAGACTGATCGACTCCATGCCACGCCGCATTGCTGCAGTAATTCAGGCAAAAGGAGCCCCAACTAAGTATTGAGTGCTGTACATGCTCATACTTTTCATGTTCATACTTTTCAGTTGGCCAAGATTTCTAAAAATCCTTTCTTTGTATTGGTCTTAAGTAATATTCTAATTTTCTGAGATACTGAATTTGGGATTTTCCTTAGTTGTCAGTTCTAATCATCAAAATGAAAAGAAATAAACATTTGAAATATATCAGTCTGTGTGTAATGAATGAATATAATATACAAATTTCACTTTTTGAATGGAATTAGTGAAATAAATCAACTTTTTGATGATATTCTAATTATATGACCAGCACCTGTGTGTGTGTGTGTATATATATATATATATATATATATATATATATATATATATATATATATATATATATATATATATATATATATATATATAAACTAAACTTTTGAACAGTAGTGTAGGCCTGTAGTTTTTTCATATTTACTTTGTACGAAATAACACTTTCTTTTGTCCATTTTAGCCTGTCCAGAGGGAACATTTGGCAGAAACTGTTCTTTCTCTTGTAAGTGCAAAAACGGTGGCACCTGCAACCCGATTAGCGGAAAGTGCCGCTGCCCACCTGGAGTCAGTGGAGACCTGTGCCAGGACGGTGAGTGACTGTGAGATTGGAGCATAAAATGAAACCGTATCTGTGCCAAATCTGATGTTCCAATCACTGTTGGTATGTTTATATGAAATATGGCTTGTGTTTTCAGTCTCAAATTACAGTCGTGTGATTTTAGTTGATGTTGATCTGTAAATTAAAGCTAAAGTGTGTCATTTTTACTCTTTGTGTTTTAGGTTGTCCAAAGGGACTATATGGAAAGCACTGCAACAAGAAATGTAACTGTGCCAATAACGGCCGCTGTCACCGCACATATGGAGCCTGCCTGTGTGATCCAGGGCTCTACGGCAGGTTTTGTCACCTACGTAAGTCCAGCAGTATATCACACTGACAGTGACTTGAAACTCCAGGAGATACTCACACAGAATGATTTACCCAAGTAGGACATGTTCCTGGATCCAACATCCTTTTCTGGACACAATATTCCTATGAAGCAATTAAAGCCCTAATCCTATTCCAAACCATAACCATAAAATCAAAGGGAAACGATACAGTGGGGTCCAAATGTCTGAGACCACTAATGAAAATATATAATACAAGTTTGGGTAATACTTTATTTCAATATTCCACTTTAGATGTTCTACTAACTATACTGTATGCAACTTTGCAACTACATATCAGCTACTAGTCATTAAAGTATTAGATTATCTGCTTAATATCTGCTAACACTATTTTGATGCTCCCCCAACAGACATTCTACTGACAATAATTAACTTTGCAAGTACATGTCAACTATTCTACTAACGGTAACCATAACCTTTAACCTTACAGTCTACTTATATTCTGATGAGCGTTAGTTGACATGTAGTTGCAGAGTTACTTATAGTTAGTAGAATGTCTGGACTATCGAAATAAAATTTAGCCCAAGTTTGTGTTAAACCTGATAATCATGTTCTCCAGCATGATTTGAGATTATCCAAAAAGCATCTTGAGCTTCAGTGAAAGAGTCACTTTTCACTTCAAGTTTCACTTCAGTGAAAGAGTCACATGAACATTGTCACAAATTTGCTGTGAGTGATTATCATTGCATTAAATACAAAATAATGGTTCTTTATTAGCATTGATGGTGCCATGAATAAACTTTATCTTCCATGTAACCTTTCCATTCCACATTTATGTTGGATAAACTTTCTTCAGATTATTAACATTTTCTTTACAATAAAAAAATATGTTCTTTTAAGAACTTAAGAACATAAATGCATCTTCTATGGCATTACTGCAAAAAAAAACTTCTTTGGAACTTTAGTTTTTTAGAGTGTCTTTCATAAATGCTTCTTCATTTAAAATTGTTAAATCCTATATATATATTATATATATATATATATATAATTATTATTTTTTTTTGTGTGTGTGTTAAGGACCCATCAGCCTGCACCATCTAGAGTTTCATGACAGAACTAGGCATTTATTACGTTTAAACTGTATGTTAATTGTTTAATTTAAACCTGGATTTATATATTTTAAATCCAGGTTTAAATGAGATTCCCAGATTTCTGATTTTCAGTGTGGTTTATACCTGAATACCGGATTCATTGATACATTGATTCAGTGGATTGTTGTTCCAGAACCTACAAAGATGTTGATCCAGGAACATGTCCTATTTGGGTTAATCATGTTATTATTTTAACATTTGATGATTTTTCCTGGTTATAACAGAATGTCCTACACAATGTCTTTTCCAGCATGCCCCAAGTGGTCATATGGATCTGGATGCTCATCGGAGTGTCAATGCGTGCAGCAGAACACGCTTGAGTGCCATCGACGTCATGGAACATGTGTGTGCAAGCCTGGCTATCAGGGCAAGACCTGCAACCTAGGTCAGGGAGTTCAGTTCACTTGATTGACAGCATGTGTGTGAGAAATATATTTTATCTGTTGTTCTTTGCTTTTTAGAGTGTGATAGTGGATACTACGGTCCAGGATGTAAATCAAAATGCCAGTGTCCAGTGGGAGTGTCTTGCCATCACATGACTGGACAATGTCGGCGCCAATGCCCAGCTGGTCTGCACGGGGAACACTGCGAACGAGGTGAGTTTAAGTCATGTATTAGCTGGAATGCAGTGACATTCGCACTGCACTGTGCTAGAAAAACTTCCATAAAAGTGGATTTATGGCCATCACTGAAAGTCATTGTGTAAGTTACGCTGACTGGCGTTTGACAGTATGAATAACATGAGGGGGCCAGGCCAAACACAGCTGCCAAACACTGATGGAAATACCTTTATCTCCTGGCTTGCTGGTCAAGCGTGCTGGTTCCCTTAACACTGATATGATCCTGTATTTCACTCAAGTGAAAGATCTAGAATATTCAATCCCAGTATGTTACAAAACAGAAAAGGAAAAATGTCATTAATAACAGGAATTTTCTTGTTGTTCTTTGATGAACTATGTGGAGGTAGCAGGTCAGTTCTGACATGGTTAGCAGGGGAAACCAATGCTCAATGCACATACTTTATGCTAAAACTAACAGTTTAATCATGCATTGTTAGAATAGAGTGATGAAGTGATGACATATTTTTGTAGGCCGACATAAGTTAGCATCACCCCGGTTCCCTCAACAAAAACCTAGTAGGTTTTGTTCATTGGCTTTTGGATTATTGCAGAAATTAAGCTCTGGGACCAGCAAAAGTTTTGTTCATCATGATAATCTTCACAAATGAACTACTTTTATGAATTATGAATTTTGAAGCCTAAATACAATTGGCAGAAGTAAATAGCTAAACGTAGGCTATCACAGTCGCATGACTTAAACGCAGTGTTAATTTTTGACAGCAAATTTTGATTTAGTTTAAGTCATAGTCTTTTGATAGTCTCATATTTTAGTCATCGGAAATTGTTTTAGTTTTAGTCTTGTTTTAGTCGACTAAACATCATAAGATTTTAGCCGACTAAATCTACAGTAGATTTAGGTGACTAAAATCTAATTTAGTTAAATTGTAATGCATTAAGCATTTCTCTAACAAAACAGATCTTATACACTGATATACATCTGACGGTTTTTGACCGTTCAAGTGCAAAAAGACACGAAAGAGCAAAATTCAGTATTTTTCAGGGATTGACACACTTTTCATTGAGGTACTATTATAGTTTTCGTTTAAAAATTTTATTAGATTTGATTTTTAGTTTTTCTGCTTTCATTGTAATTTTAGTTAAAAGTTTTAGTAATTTGTGTTTATGTATTTTAGTTTAGCTTTTAAATGTCTATAAGTTTTTATTATACCTCAGGTTAAACTAAAGCTTAGAAACTAGATGAAATAAAATAAGTTTACATTTTTATATATATATATATTATTATTATTATTATTTTTTTTTTTATTTCAGTTAATGTTTATTTCAAGTAATGAAGATTTCTTTGGTTTTAGGTTTAGTTAATTATAATAACCCTTATACTTGTAAGATATATTGAATAATGTGTCAAAACATTTTCTTAGTCTTTCCTTCCTGTGACAAGATACAGTAGTTTACTATGAATTAAATAGAAATTAAATTAAATACAGTTTATTGTGTAAACAAAACAACAATAATGACCAGGAAAAAATAAAAATTATAAACCATCCCGAAATACACTGTGACTCTTATTCTGAAATGTCTACAGTCTGCACTGAACCAGGCTGCTCATGAGGGTGATAAATGTGCATTCTTACAACCGTCTAAAACATACTACCATATAAACATTGTGTAGTAAGCATTGTCATAATTCATCAACATTAGCTCATAAGCAATCTCTTGGCATAAATGTGTGCTATTCATTAATTGCGAAGCAGTCTGAAGTGTTGCTGGACGAGCCTGTAGAGGGCGCAACAGTGCCGCGTTTCCGTGGTTAGATCAGCACGTTACACTTCAAATGTGCGCATCCTCCACACAGGACAGCAGTCTTGACTGGATATCTTCCCAAATCATCGCTCTCTATCATTTTCGTCTCGTTTTTATTTGTTGACGAAAATTAGAGTCGATTTTAGTCATAGTTTTAGTCATTCAAAACGCATTTTTGTTAAGTCATCGTCTCGTTTTCGTCCGTGAAAAAATTCCGTTGACGAAAATTATGACAAATTATTCGTCAACGAAATTAACACTGCTTCAACGTCAACATTACTAAGCTTTTTTTACAACTTTTTCAGTCTTTCTTTAAAAAACATTTTCCCTGAAACAATGATCTTCGGAACACAAATTAAGATATTTTTGATGAAATCTGAGAGGTATATGACTTGTCCATAGACAGCAATATAATCAACACTTACATGGTCCAGAAAGGTATTAAAGAATAGTTAAAACCGCCGACGTGACTGTTGACCAGATTTTTGAATAAAGTCGTTATTTTTGTTTCATAACATTAAGGTTGAACCTTTGCTGTCATGACGACTGTTTTAGTGATGTCTTTAGTACCTTTCTGGACCTTGAAAATGTTGGTTATATTGCGGTCTATGAACGAGTCATATACCTCACGGATTTCATCAAAAATATCTTAATTTTTGTTCCGAAGATGAGCGAAGGTCTTACAGGTGTGGAACGACATGAGGGTGAGTAATTAATGACACATTTTTAATTTGGGGGTAAACTAACCTTTTAATGTCCTCGACAACCTCTGTAATCCCATTTAGCCACTTGTTAACAACTGCCTTTTTTCAAGACAAGTAATTTTTTTGAAAAAAAAAAATCACAATGGAGTATTACTGATTAATTTTTTTGCTGTAGAATGAAATGTGAAAATATCTTTTTTTTTTTTTTGGATAACCACAGAATTTATTTCAGGCATTTTACCAAAAACACATTCAAAAAGACTTCAGGAGGATGGAACCGGAAGTGCTAAAATGCTAACTCGGTTCTGTATTTTGGCAGCACTCCAGAAAAATAAACTTTTAAAAGGAAGGAGATTGCTTCTGTCATGTAACTGCTCCAAGACACAAAGGTTGAGGTTCCAAACGAAGTATTTATTAGAAGGGTAGTCCACAATCATAATCCACAAAACAGGAAATGGTCAAAACACAGGCAAGCAGTCAGAACAGAGAAATCCAGTCAAACAGCCAGAGAATCCAAAAAAACCAAGAGCCATGAAACCACGGAGAATGCTCATAAATGCAGTACAGACACATACAAGACTTAGTAAAGAATGACCGAATTGACCAGGCTTATTAAGGGTGAGCTAATGAGGCTAATGAGTAACAGCTGTAGACAATCAGTGATGAAACAGGGCAGAGGATTATGGGGGATGTAGTCTGTGATGGACTGCCCCCTGGTGGCTCTCAAGGGCACTCCAGCTGGTGATCATGACAGTTTAACATATAAGGCTGAGCATGCAGTTAAAATTATTATTAATATATTAGTGCAAAATCATCTGTCATTTTGTAGTATTTTTCCAAATTAGGCAGATGCCAATATAGACATGTTGCATACACACCCTCATCCTCAAACTATGAACATGAACAAAATGGCAACCATATTGTAAAACTAAGTTCCAAAAATGGGTCAGTTTACATCTATACTGTAGCAAAACTATCTTATTTAACACAAAGGGTCAGAGAGTTTTGAAAATTGCCATGTAAAACTAAACTAAGATGAATGTTTTGGTAAAAAGTGTTGAATAAGGTAAGAAAGAGTTCAAAACTGAAGGTGGCCTTGCTGGAACTTGCACACTTTTATTTATTAATGGTATCCGGGACAGATGACAGTCAGTTACTTGAAATGATATGTTTATATATGCCTTTTTATGAGTATAAAATACTGTCCTGCTGCCATGATGTTCAGAGCCCCAGCAGCCTTCATGGCTCAGTCCACTCCTCTTGGCAGGGGGTACGGAAATATCCAGAATATTTCGACAGAAACACTGAGCTGGCAGTCAAACCTCACAAGCCTGGAAGTCATTAAACGATCAGAGTGCTTTGTCTGCCATCAGTTAGGAACAACAGGCTGCGAAGAGAGTTGCTTTGGCTAGTCTCTGCATTTCACTCGTAGCCTCTGTGGTTGCTTGACCTGTCTATTCATTACTCTTGATGCTCAGTAGACTGTCTGGCCCGATGTAAAATCTGGATCCAGAAACAATATAATGAATAATAAGATTAAGATTTATTTGTAAAGGATTTTTCACAGTAATTATCATTACAAAGCAACATATTAAAAGATATTGCACTCAATTTATTTCTATCATAACAACTCGCATGACTTTTTAGCATGGTAATGGATATGACCATGGTATGGATATTTCAATAATGGATATTATTTGGTCTTTGGCGGAATAGATCTGCTGCTGTTGATTGTTGCTGTTGTTGTAGATTATTGATGCTGCTGCTACAGGAACTTGCTACTGCCAGTACATATGCTGATACTCTGCTGTGTGTATGTAAGACATACTGCTTCTGCACAAATAGCATATATAAAATTACCCCTAGCAGATCTATACAGGTGGAGCTGGGGAAGGTGGAGGGTTTTAGAGGAACTCTGAAAGCACGCTGCAAACTGCTATAGTGAATACTAACCAGCCATTTAAATATTGTGAGCAGCAAGCTCATTGACTCCAGATACGACATAAACCAGCTAGTGCCAAGTAGTTAACGCTGTGAATATCATCAGTTTGCGTTAAGGACCCATCTGCCTGTGCCATCTAGAGTTTCATGACAGAACTAGGCATTTAATATGTTAATGTTAACCCTAAAATCCTAAAACATTTTGTTTAAAAACAAAATTCTATCAAATTTTCCATGGAACACCCAGATACCCCTCTAAAAGAAAGGAGATTGTACAAACAAACAGTATTAAGAGTAATTTACACTGTTTAATTGTATGTACTATCTTTTACAGATTGCCCTGCAGGACAGTTTGGAGTTGGATGCTCACAGTTTTGTGACTGTAATGGAGCTCCATGCGACTCAGTGACCGGGCAATGTCACTGTCCCGCTGGGCAGACAGGGCAACACTGTGAGGAAGGTAAGAAAAACAGCAGTGGAGATCAAACAGAAAAAAAAAAAACAAGAAACCAAAGACAGGGAGTCATATAATACTGTCAAATAGTTTAGAGCGAGTTTGCAAGTGAACCATCATATTCACTTATCCCAAATTTATCTGGAATCATCATTTTACATGGTGCTTCATCTGAACCGTATAAAACAAGCTGACCTCAGCTTTCTCTCCTCGCGCTACACGTTTAAGCGAAATGAAAATTGTTTTGCCATTAATGACTTTTCATTCTGTTCTGTCTTGGAGTGGAAGAGGTAGTTTAGAGGGGAGAAATTGCTGTGTTTTTGGAGGTCTATTATTAGCCACATTTTGCATAGCCAAAGATCATAGACATAACTCGATAATATATCCCTCCTCACAGGCCAATCCATTAGAGGAGTTCTCTCTCAAATGCAAAAGGACATGCATTGCAGAAAGAGAGGAGTGAAGCCATGCCACAGAGCTACTTAACAAGCCAGAGACAAATATTAGCTGTTAATAAACAGTCTGTGGCTTCCAGCTGAGTGTGTGTGTGTGTTGTGTATGAGAGGTTATAGGTGTGCTGTCGGCTGTCAGTATGTGTCAGTATGGCTGTCAGTGTGAAGTATGAATAAGATGAAATTATGTACTGTCTTCAAGTCTTCAACTTTTACCCCTTATCTTGATGATTTGATTATATCAGTATGTAATTTTACACTTTGAATAAAACATACTTGAAGTATGGAAGTCCATTTTAGTCACATAAGAAAAAATAAATCACGCTTTGGTAAATCTTATGAGATAAACATCCATAATTATGAGATAAAAAGTCGAAATTGTGTCATACTAATTCGTACGGAAGAGGATTAGGGCCAAGCAATAATAAAAAAATAAAACCATCTCGAGATTAAAGTTGTTAAATTTCGAGAAAAAAGTCGTTAAATTAGGAGAACAAATTCGTTAAATTATGAGAAAAAATTTGTTAAATTTCGAGAAAAAAGGCGAGATAAAATGTTGAGAATAAACTCATTAAATTGAGAAAAAAAGTCATTAAATTACGAGGACAAATTCGTTAAATTACGAATTTGTTCTCATAATTTAACGACTTTTCTCATAATCGCACGACTTTTTCTCGTAATTTAACGAATTTATTCTCAACATCTTATTTCGACTTTTTTCTTGAAATTTAATGAGACTTTTCTCGAAATTTAACAACTTTAATCTCGAGATGGTTTTATTTTTTTATTATTGCTTGGCCCTAATCCTCTTCCGTAAAGTCGTAATTATGAGATAAAGTTAAAATTGACACAAAAACAGTAATCATAACCGAAAAGTTAATGATGCCATATATGCGGCTTTTCATGTCATAATGAATTTTGACTTACTATGTCAGAATTTCCACTTTTTAGGGCAGAATTATGATTTATCAAAGCATGATTTTTCTTATATGGTGGAAATGGGCTTTGATAGGATAGTTCCCCCCAAAATTATATGGGCTCCAGTGTTGTTTAGTTCCCTGAGTTCTTCGAATAACTTCTTTTGTGTTCTGCAGATGAAAAAAATGCATATAGGTTTGGAACAACATTAGGTAAATGATGTCAGAATTTTTGGGTGGACTATAACTTATTCTAACTTAATGTTCAGAGTGTGAGGAGGGCCGTTGGGGACTGGGATGTGCAGAGTTGTGTCCTTCCTGTAATAATGGTGGAGTGTGTGATCGGCAAAAAGGCACCTGCATTTGTCTGCCGGGATACATGGGAGATCTCTGTCAGAATGGTAAAAAATTTGAAACTTTAATCTTCTCATTGAACCTCTGTTCAATACCAGACATCTGTCATGAGTTTGTGGTTACATTTGTATTTCTGCTTTTCGAATGCCAGATTGAAAAACGGATTATATCTGTTGATATAATTCACAGGTTGGCAATTTTTGCATTTTTTTTTTAATCAGTCTGCCCAGTTGGCTACTTTGGCCTCAGCTGCCAGTTGCGCTGTTCCTGTGAAAACAGTGGGCATTGCCACCACGTGACGGGTCTCTGTGTTTGTAAAGATGGCTGGACAGGGCCCAGCTGCGCAAAAGGTAAGTTCACACTTAAAAATCACAGATTAGATTTAGTTTTTTTGTCTAGAACTTATAGTGAAAGAGACTAAATATGTACTAAATATGCCATTCAATGATTTTGTCCCATGGATGTCAGACAGCCTCTCTGACATCTAGCCCATCTGCAAATCGCTTCAGGCTCAGTTTTTACAAGATTTGTCTCTCCTCTGTCATCACATCACAGTCAGACTGGGCTGTCCTACAGGACCAGCTGACCTTTAGTGGTCACATTATGGCAACTGCCCAGTCTTGCCTCTATATGCTCCATAAAATAACAAAATCCAGTCCTTCGTGCATTGCCACAGATGCCACTACACCCAACTCTTTGTTTCAGAATTTACTGTGTTTGGAATACACTTTAAAGGGTTAGTTCACCCAAAAATGAAAATTCTGTAATTTATTACTCACCCTCATGCAGTTCCACACCCGTAAGACCTTCATTAATCTTCGGAACACAAATTAAGATATTTTAGTTCAAATCCGATGGCTCCGTGAAGCCTCCATAGGGAGTCACTTCCTCAAGATCCATAAAAGTACTAAAAACATATTTAAATCGGTTCATGTGAGTACAGTTGTTCAATATTAATATTATAAAGCGATGAGAATATTTTTGGAGCGCCAAAAAAACAAAATAACGACTGCGTCAGGAAGCATCGAAGCGTTATGAATCAGTGTATCGAATCATGAATCGGATCGCGGTTCAAACCCGCCAAACGGCTGAAATTACGTGACTTTGGCGCTCCGAACTGCAGATTCGATACACAACAGATTCACTGTGCTCCGATGCTTCCTGAAGCATTGTTTTGAAATCGGCCATCACTAAATAAGTCGTTATTTATTTTTATTTTTTTGGCGCACCAAAAATATTCTCGTTGCTTTATAATATTAATATTAAACGACTGTACGCACATGAACTGATTTAGATGTGTTTTTAGTACCTTTATGGATCTTGACAGAGGAAGTGACATTGCTCCCTATGAAGGCCTCACGGAGCCATCGGATTTAAACTAACATATCTTAATTTGTGTTCCGAAGATTAATGAAGGTCTTACGGGTGTGGAACGGCATGAGGGTGAGTAACAAATGACAGAATTTTCATTTTTGGGTGAACTAACGTTAACCCTTTAATACTTAACCCATTACTGGTCTGTTATGTAAATCTATGTATATAGCTGTGTATATCTAATATGTATGTGTTATGTAAAAACCCTGAACTTATGCAAAATGAAGCTCCATGATGTGTGTTCCATCTCCAGATTTTCTCACATTATGTCCTGTTCTTTGAATTGGCTGCCTTATTTAAGGCCTCATTACCTATAATTCAGCCTGCATTTGGATAGGAATTACATCACATCCAGTTAGAAGGTCACATACTTGTTTCAGAGTGGATGAAGCTAAAATAGAATATGATGTTGCAACTCTTCACTGCAAAAAATCAGCATTTTTGTCTGAAGTAATTAAATCGCAAAATACAATCAGATTATATCAGATTTAAAATGCAATTCTCTTTTGGAATAACTTTGTTCATTTTTTGGAAGAAGTGAAAAGCCAGCTTACGACTTTACCCTATTTACTTTCTCACTATACACTCCAGCTGAGCCATTACAATCACCACTTTCTTCGCATAAATGATCCTTGCCCTCGGTGGATCCACTACATGCAGTTTGTTGCAAAAACGACTGGCAGGAAAACATAAAGTAAACGAGTTGGCTGCTTTAATAAATCTGGTCTCTTTACTTTACTCAAACTCATAATGTGATCATCTCTTAGTGGCAGAGTGGGAATTAATTATTTGATGTAATGGGGCATGTATATTCTGTGGCAGCTTGTGAGCCGGGACGCTGGGGGCTGAACTGTGCCAACCAGTGTGACTGCAGGAGCAGCGTGGGCAGCTGTGACCCTGTGACTGGGCTGTGCCATTGTGACGTAGGCTTCACGGGACCACGCTGTGATCAAAGTATGAGCAACCATTGATATGTCCTTCAGGGAATGCAAATCTAGCATTTTCTGATGTTTTTGTTGCCTTTTCTAGAGTGTCCTCAGGGTTTCTTCGGCCAGGGCTGCCGCTACAGATGCCAGTGTGAGAATGAAGCAGCGTGCGAGCACGTGAGCGGTGCCTGTACTTGTTTACCAGGCTGGACTGGAACGTACTGTGAAAAACGTAGGACAAATAGCTGGTTATGCGCTGTGTATCTTTAAAACTAGTCCATTTATCATGTTTGAGTGTGTATATATATATATATATATATATATATATATATATATATATAATATATGTATCTTTAACAGCATGTCCTGAGGGCTTTCATGGATTTGAGTGTCAGCAGAAGTGCCAATGCTTGAATGGTGGCCGTTGTCGCCCAATGACTGGAGACTGCCAGTGTCCATCTGGCTGGGTCGGGCCCCTTTGCAACACCAGTGAGTCATTTTACTGCATTTAACATCCCATGACACTGAATGGTAACAAGAAGCATGTTCAAAGCGTTCCCTCTCGCTTTCGTGTAAGGTGAAAGTAGAGCAGTAAAACAGATATTCTGAGTTTCAGCACACTTTGCACCGGCATGGCCTCACCCTGATGTGTGACTGCCTTTGATGTAGAATCCTGGTGGCAGTGTATTTCAGGATGTATTGTAGTACCTTTTGTAGTTTTAAAAAAGCAAAACAAAACAACATAGTTTTATTGATTATATTTGCTGTAGCATGTGAAGATGGCAACTATGGCCCTGGCTGCAATCAAACCTGTAACTGCCACAATAATGCCACCTGTGACCCTGCTGATGGGCGATGTGAGTGTGGAGCAGGATGGACAGGGAGCAGCTGTGAACAAGGTGATGTATTTAATGTAACTGTCCTGAGAGATGTTTATACAAATAATTCTAAAACAATTAGTTCCTGTCCTTGATTCTGATTGGTCAATAGCTGTGTTTTATTTACGATAAAACACGGCTATGACCGTTTCACCCAACGGTTCTGTGTATCACTACACAACACCCTTAGCAACCACTCTTAGCAACATAAACTGTATGTTCTCAATTGATATTGTTCATTGAAGCTTACTGTATTATGTAGAAGAGTATTGTGAGAAAGAGATAGTGTGAGCGAGTTTATTACCTGCATTCAGATTTAGCATTTTCCTTTAGGTCAGTCCTATGTTTATAATAAAAAATCAGTTTAAATATCTGATGTATTATCTTGTCCTTTTAACAGTTAAGGGGTTTTCCCGTGACTGACAGTCGCTAGTCAAAGCATTTGTCAGTTGCGTCTTGTTCCGTGTTCACAACAATTCAGTCTTTTCAATCTAAAAGTCTTCGCTACTGACTGACACACTCATAAAGACAGTCTTTGCTGCCATCTAATGGCCTAATAATGTAACTTCTGTTGCCGTTCTCGGTCAGGGACTATTTTTTCTGGCAGAAGGAAGGCTTTTAGTGACAGTTTACTTCATGAAAGTTGCATTGATGCATATTTTTGGCTTTAATATTTGTATTGTGTGGTAACTCCGCTTCGCGCCGTGCCTAACAACACCCTTCAGCTGTGACTTATTCCCAATACAGCACAGCCTCTCGTACCTTATTGATTACTTATAATTATACAAAAAAACATGCTACTTGTATAATTGTTTTTTTTTCAGGGCCCGCGGCATAGGCAGAATAGGCAAATGCTAGGGGCGCTGCCCATCTGTAGGGATGCCCAAATGAATTCATTTTTTTTCTTTAATCTAAATTAATGTAGTAATATTACTAATTCTAAATATTTAAAAACAAAAAAAAAAACATAACCAGTGGGTAGATTATTTGTAATTTTGAATCAGTAACGGACTACAATTTCTATGACAAAAATTGTAGTTAGTAACGTAATCCATTACACATTTAAGGTAATATAGATTTTAGTTTACTTTTGACCTAACTCATTTATCACATTTATTTGCATAGGATAATCTTGTATCATATTGATATAAAATACAAAGAGAAAGAAAATATATGCTTATCTGAAATATTATTTTGATAAATACCCAAATATATGTGAATCATATATTTAGGATACAATAATAATATTTAGTTTTTCTTCTTTTTTCCCCAATGTCTTGTACAATGAACACATTTAGGATACTATATTAAATGTATAACTAAGTTAACTAATTCCATTGTGTTCCATCTAGCTGTTTATAAAAAATAAAATAAATCTCTATTTTTGTTTAATTATTTTTTGTACTGATTTGTACTAATTATAAGTAACATTAAATTGATAGCCCTAGAAAAATAAAATAAAATAAGAAACCCTGCATTATTATTAAATTTATTGAAATATATTCATATGCAATTAATTTGGAAAGCATTCCATCATGTAATAATTAAATGAAATATCTCATGCCAGAATCATGCTCAACATGTTCACATGAAAGGGGAGATCTTTGTCTTTATTATATAAATTGTAGGTAAGAATTTTTTTTTTTTTTGCCAGAGTGCACAGCTGGCTTCTATGGTGTGGGCTGTCACCAGCACTGCCTGTGCCAGAATGGAGGGTCATGTGACCGAATCAGTGGGCACTGCACATGTCTTAGTGGATGGACTGGAATGGCCTGTGAACTGGGTAAGAGACAGACCAAACATTTTACTGTATAAATGCAGCATTTCAAGTAATTCAAATAACAGTGTGCATTAAACATTTTGATGGAAGTTTATGTGACAGTTTTTATTTCAGCAAATGTTAATGTGATGTTTTTTTTTTTTTTCTTCAAACATCCCATTTATGTGTTTTGTGTTTTCAGAATGCGCTCTGGGACACTTTGGTATTGACTGTCAACACAAATGTGAGTGTGAGAACGGTGGCGTGTGTGACGGACAGAGTGGCAGATGCTCCTGCCCAGCAGGCTGGATGGGCACACGCTGTGAGACAGGTAAAAAACATTATAGTGTGATCTTACCATAATTTTGGCTGAAAAAAATGACCATAGGGAAGATGACATATTTACAAGATATACATTTATCCCCATTCTGTGTGTTTTGATCAGCATGTACTCAAGGTTTATATGGTCCAGGCTGTAAGGAGCATTGCAGGTGTGATCACAACGCCCCATGTCATCACATCACTGGCACCTGCATGTGTCCGGCAGGCTGGAGAGGGTCACACTGCGAGAAAAGTAATTTTCCCTAATGTCTATGTTTTTTCTGTCAGATTGCCCCCTGCTGGCAGACCCATCATAACTCATTTGTGCTCTTTCAGTTTGTTTACCCGGTTCATATGGGAAGCGGTGTGCTCAGCGATGCCACTGTCCTCGGGGCACTTCCTGTAACCATGTGACCGGGGAGTGTGGATGCCCACCTGGTTTTACTGGTAACGGCTGTGAGCGAAGTTAGTGATTATCTCTAGATCTCATTACACTTACATTGAAATTTCTTTGAGTGAAACACTGATCTTATTGTTCTGGATCTCAATGGTTTTTGTTGTTCTCCTCTGCAGTGTGTCAGTCAGGTACGTTTGGACTGAACTGTAATCAGGTGTGTCAGTGCTCTGAGGTTAATCAGCTCTGCCATCCCATCACCGGTGTGTGCTACTGTGCTCCAGGATACCATGGCAACAAGTGTGATACAGGTTTGCCCTTCATGATGTCACCTTCTTTCATCTTATGGCCAATTCACACTGCACCGACAGACGTAGAGCAACACTGACACTCAGATTACAGCACTTCACTTCTCAGACATTCTAATTCCGATTCGGCATGTTCAGTCGGTGAAAACAAGCTCCAACAAGGGTAACACACTGATCCGACAAAACCCCACAAACTGTCTGTTGTCTGAATTGGCCTTTAAAGGGTTAATTCACCCAAAAATGAAAATTCTGTCATTAATTACTCACCCTCATGTCGTTCCAAACCTGTAAGACCTTTAACTTCGGAACACAAATTAAGATATTTTTGATTAAATCCAATGGCTTAGTGAGGCCTACATTCTCCCTCTCAAGATCCATAAAGGTACTAAAAACATATTTAAAACGGTTCATGCGAGTTCAGTAGTTCTACTTTAATATTATTAAGCGACGAGAATACTTTTTGTGCGCCAAAAAAACAAAATAATGTCTTTTCAACAATATAGTGATGGGTGATTTCAAAACACTGCTTCAGAGCTTTACGAATTTTTTACGAATCATTTTTTTGTTATATTAAAATTATTTTTACATGCATTCATTTATTTTTGCTACTTTTCAAATGCCTTAAATATAGACATTTATCCCAAACTTTCATCCTGAAATGTAAAAATCAAACATAAAAATATTAGTTACATTTATAAAATAATCTAAATCTAAACAAAGACTGTGTGAAACTAATCATAATTAATTTTTACACAATTTACAATTGTCCTTCAGTTGTGGCAGCATTGCCATTACAACTGACACTTTACAAACTTTCAAGTGTATTAAAGGTGCCGAAGAACATGTTTTCAAAAGATGTAATATAAGTCTTAAGTGTCCCCTGAATGTGTCTGTGAAGTTTCAGCTCAAAATACCTCATAGTTTTTTTATTTTTTTTTTTATTTTTTTAACTGCCTATCATTATAAATGCGCCAATTCAGGGTACGCGGCCCCTTTAAATCTCGTACTTTACGCCCCAAGAGCTCACGCTTGCCTTAAACACCATAAACAAAGTTCACACAGCTAATATAACCTGCAAAATGGATCTTTACAAAGTGTTCGTCATGCAGCATGTTAAATCGCGTAAGTACAGTATTTATTTGGATGTTTACATTTGATTCTGAATGAGTTTGATGGTGCTCCGTGGCTAAAGCTAACATTACACACTGTTGGAGAGATTTATTTATTTATTTTTTTGGGGAGAGATTTATAAGGAATGAAGTTGTGTTTATGCATTATACAGACTGCAAGTGTTTAAAAATGAAAATAGTGACGGCTCTTGTCTCCGTGAATACAGTAATAAAACGATGGTAACTTTAACCACATTTAACAGTACATTAGCAACATGCTAACGAAACATTAAGAAAGACAATTTACAAATATCACTAAAAATATCATGTTATCATGGATCATGTCAGTTATTATTGCTCCATCTGCCATTTTTTGCTATTGTTCTTGCTTGCTTAACTAGTGTGATGATTCAGCTGTGCACATCCAGACGTTAATACTGGCTGCCCTTGTGTAATGCTTTAAACATGGGCTGGCATATGCAAATATTGGGGGCGTACATCCCGACTGTTACGTAACAGTCGTTGTTATGTTGAGATTTGCCTGTTCCTCGGAGGTCGTTTAAACAAATAAGTCTTATATAAGAAGGAGGAAACAATGGAGTTTGAGACTCACTGTATGTCATTTCCATGTACTGAACTCTTGTTATTTAACTATGCTGAGGTAAATTCAATTTTTGAATCTAGGGCACCTTTAAATTAGTGTACTTGTTTACCATGGAGACAACGTTATTGAAACATACTTGACGTTGAATATGAGACGTGATGTGTGCAGAATATTTTTACAGTGTGTAATTTCCAATCAATTTGTAATTGTCATTTTGTTCCAAAAAGGTTTAAATGTAATTTCCATTAGTGGCTAAAATGCCCTTTGTTGAAGAATCACATTCTATGAAGTTTTAAAGGTCATAATCATCATTGTTGCATGATAGAGCAAGACTTTGTTGTTTTAGAGCAGTTGTGGCCTAATGGTTAGAGAGTCAGACTGGTAACCCAAAGGTTGTGGGTTCAGGTCTCAATACCAGCAGGAAATGACAGCACCTAAACCCCAATCACTCCCTGGGAGCCACAGCAAAATGGCTGCCTACTGCTCTGGGTGTGTGTGTCCACAGTTTGCAGTGTGTGTGTTCACTACT
Source organism: Chanodichthys erythropterus (assembly GCF_024489055.1). Taxonomy (NCBI): domain Eukaryota; kingdom Metazoa; phylum Chordata; class Actinopteri; order Cypriniformes; family Xenocyprididae; genus Chanodichthys; species Chanodichthys erythropterus. The sequence goes on from NC_090240.1 coordinate 25,934,920, forward strand.
CCTAATGTGTGTGCACTAACTGGATGGGTTAAAAGCAGAGGACAAAGTACGAGTATGGCCTTCACATGTCACTTTCACTTTTACTTTAGAGTGTGAGGTGGGCCATTATGGTTCCAACTGCGAGAAGAAGTGCCAGTGTCTGAATAACGGAGTGTGTAAAACCAGCACTGGCACCTGCACCTGCCCAGCAGGATACATTGGACCAAACTGCAATATCAGTTAGTCACACTTTCACTCACTGTTCATTTCAAGATTTAAGAAAGGTGAGTATAATCACTAAAGACTGTTCTCTCTCTAAAGCTTGTCCATCAGGCCGTTACGGGAAAGACTGTGCACGAGTAGCTTTGTGTGGTGAAGGGGCCCGGAGCGATCCGGTCACAGGCAGATGTGTGTGCAAAGCTGGCCAGCGAGGGGAAGACTGTGGGAAAGGTCTGACAGCATTTCTGCTAAAACTGAGGGTGGAGGGATTGAGTTTGTGTGAAATAAGCTGATGTAATTGTGTCTCAGGCTGTGCTAAGGGCTGGTTTGGGGAAGACTGCGCTCAGCGTTGTAACTGCAGTAATGGAGGAGTGTGTGATGCTGTCACAGGAAACTGTACCTGTGGGCTGGGCTGGACAGGAGACAGCTGTGATAAAGGTCAGCACAGATTTTGCACAGATTACCCAAACATGAACATGAAAATTCTGCTAACGCGGATTTGATCAATATTTACAACTGCGAATAAGGATGAACCAATATAAAAATTCAAGCCAGTACTGATAAGCTGATAATTATTTTCAATCAAAATGTAAAATATACTGTGTGTGTGTGTGTGTGTGTGTGTGTGTGTGTGTGTATATATATATATATATATATATATATATATATATATATATATATATATATATATATATATATATATATATATATAATATATACTACCGTTCAAAAGTTTGGGGTCAGTACGATTTTTTTAATGTTTTAGAAGAAGTATCTTCTGCTCACCAAGCCTGCATTTATTTGATTAAAAATACAAACAAAAACAGTAATATTGTGAAATATTATTCCAATTTAAAACAGCTGTTTTCTTTGTCATTATACAGTAAAGTGTAATTTATTCCTGTGATCAAAACTGAATTTTCAGCATCATTACTTCAGTCTTCAGTGTCACATGATCCTTCAGAAATCATTCTAATATCATGATTTGATGCTCAAGAAACATACATTTATTATTATCAATGTTGAAAACAGTTGTGTACAATTTTTTTTGTGTACAAAATTCTTTGATGAACAAAGTTCAAAAGAACAGCATTTATTTAAAATAGAACATTTTCTAACATTATAATTGTCTTTACTGTAACTTTTGATCATACTTTACTGTATAATGACAAAGAAAACAGCTGTTTTAAATTGGAATAATATTTCACAATATTACTGTTTTTGTTTGTATTTTTAATCAAATAAATGCAGGCTTGGTGAGCAGAAGATACTTCTTTTAAAACATTAAAAAATCTTACTGACCCCAAACTTTTGAACGGTAGTATATATATATTCTATAAAATAAAATAAAAATTAATTGTATAAGTGAATTTAGGCATCACAACATTATAGTGTATAGTATGTAAATGGATATTAAATGATTAAATTGTTTAAATGTGTTGTTGTGTTGATCAGAGTGTCCCAGAGGGAGATATGGTGCTGACTGCAGGGAAATGTGTGACTGTAAAAATAATGGCACTTGTGACAGAGTGATGGGCGAGTGTCACTGCCCTCCTGGGTACTATGGGCATCTCTGTGAACATGGTGAGAAAAGACAGGATCTTTTTCATAGAATGTTGTATCCTGACTATTTTAGTCAGATTTGTACTGATTCTAAATTTTATTTTTATCAAAAGCATGCCCTGTTGGATTCCATGGTCATCGCTGCCAGTCTCTGTGTGACTGCCGGGCCAATGCACCTTGTGACCCTGAAACGGGCCGCTGCCTCTGTCCTCCTGGTTACCAAGGACTCCGCTGTGACAGAGGTGCTCCTGTATAATGCTTATAGCTGATAAATGATACATATATTCTGTTCCTTTTTTTGTAATTTTTTTCCTATATAGCCACATTTTTTTTTTAATTTTTTAAACAAAATACAGTAAAAACATGAGTATTGTGAAATATTATTACATCTTAAAATAACCATTTTCTATTTAAATATATTTTAAAATTTAATTTATTCCTGTGATAGCAATTTTCAGCAGTCTTTAGTGTCACATGATCCTTCAGAAATCATTCTAATATGCTGAATTACTGCATATATTTATATTTTTGTTGAAACTGTGAGATGGTATTTTTTCAATATTCTTTGAGGAAGAGAAAGTTTGCAGCATGTACATGCCCACACAAATATCTTGGGTTTCCACGTTTTATGGGGACTTTCCATAAACATAACTTTCTGCATTTATACATTTTCAAAAAAACATAATTTAGTACGATTTATAAGCTTTTTTCTACATGGGGACTGAAAAATGTCCCCACGAGGACAAAGATTTCAGATATTGCAGTCTTTGTGAAGATATTTTGTCCCCATAATGTTTACCGTAACCATTAACTGATGTTAACAGATTTATCTTAAAAAATGTATTAGTAAATGTTGATATTAACATTAACTAATATTAATGAACATAAGTACATAAGTACTTTACATTGTTCTGTCATGAAACTCTAGATGGCGCAGGCTAATAGGTCCTTTAACCCAATCTGCTCGTAATCACATCGTTATCTATATGACACAGCTGATTGTTTCTTGCTGTATCAGTAGCCAATGAGCTTGCACGCTCAACCTTTCAAAATACTTGGGTAGCATTTGCCTTAGCAGTGCAGCACGCTTTCAGAAACCCTCCACCTTCCCCAGCTCCACCTGTATAGATCTGCTACAGTTATTCATGTACGCTATATTGTACAGCAGCAGCATGTCTAACCTGCTCACAGCAGTGTGTCGTGTATGTATTGGCAGTAGCAAATACCGTACTTACACTACTACAGCAGCAGCGTAGCAGATCTATTCTGCCAAGACCAAACATTTCAGCATTGTCATCCCCATTACCATGCCAAACACTCCGAGCATTGTCATGACAGAAATGTAGTTAACTAATGTTAACAAATGAAACCTTATTATAAAGGATTACCATTTTTCATACTGTATATGTATGTTTCAGAGTGTGAGCAAGGAAAATTTGGGTCTAATTGTGTCCACAAATGTGACTGTGACGGAGACACACCATGTGACCCTGTCAGTGGCAGGTGTCTGTGTGCACCTGGAAAAATGGGATCACGATGTGATATAGGTGAGCCATCCACCAAATTTCTTGGAATGTGACTTTTTCTTCAGTCAAATGTTTATTTTTGAATTGACATCAGACTGTGGAGTAAATCGATTTGGGCCTGACTGCTCAGAGAGATGTGAATGTCACAACGGAGGCCAGTGCAATCCACGCAATGGACGCTGCACCTGTCTGAACAGTTGGGTCGGACCGAGCTGTCAAGAGGGTAATGGTCATCCATAATATCCTTCACATTTTACAGTGATCTCAGAGAATAACTTTCCTCTATCATTTGTGTTAATAACAGGGCTTACATCGAGTCACAGTACTAGCAGAAACAAAAGGAAGGACTCGTCAGTATAGCAGTCTCACGGTTTCTTACCCAGTTCAGTAACAGACGCGGACAGTGTCACTGACTGTAAACTGACCTGCCTTGAATTTTTGCCTTGTAGCACAGATCTTTGAACACAAAAAGTCCATCAAACAATCGAGTGACTCTGACGAGGACAAACTCTTGTGGCAGTAGAGACTTCCATTAGTTGGTTAATAAATGATAAACTTTCTCATGGAAAAGTGGACATCAAGTTCAACATGAAGGAGAAGACTTGTCATATTGAAGCTCCTCCTGGATGAGGACAAATTCAACCATTTTTTGAAGAGTTTTTCAGCATCAGTTCTGCTCAGGGAGATCGAGCTTTTAGAAGACTTTAGTTAGTTTAACTGTAATCAAGAAAAGCACAAAATAAAGGCCTTCGGTTCACCTGAAACTGAATCCCATCACCACTGTGATCCTAAACAAAGGCCTTAAAGGGATAGTGCACCCCAAAATCAAACTTCTGTCATTTATTTACCCATTTAACTCCAGATTTTGTCTCAAGTGGAACTTTTTGCAATTGCTGTAAGATACTTTGAGTAAAACGCATGTTAATTGTATTATTTTTGAACATTTACAAGTAATAACTTCTTTAAGAATTTAGATAGAATTTTGCACAAAATTGAGTGAATATGTTACGGTGTATAATATTTGGGTGTTGATATATATTGTCCATATTCAAAACTTTGAACTTTTTTCAATCATATAAAAATATGAAACTGGAGTCATTTATTACCTGTGTACATACTGTATGAATGTAAAAGTTTTTTGTTTTTTTTATGTGAATGTTTCTGTACAATTTTATTTTAAAGAAAACTGTACTGTAAACCTTATAACTTGTAGGGTTTTTGCTAGATTTATTTTTGTATTGTACCTTATCTACATAACTACGCCATGTGCATTTGTGAAGTGTGAATTGCATTCTTAAAGGAACACTCCACTTTTTTTGAAAATAGGCTCATTTTCCAACTCCTCTAGAGTTAAACAGTTGAGTTTTACCGTTTTCGAATCCATTCAGCCGATCTCCGGGTCTGGCGGTACCACTTTTAGCATAGCTTAGCATAGTTCATTGAATCTGATTATACCGTCAGCATTGCGCTTAAAAATGACCAAAGAGTTTTGATATTTTTCCTATTTAAAACTTGACTCTTCTGTAGTTAAATCGTGTACTAAGACCGACGGAAAATGAAAAGTTGCGATTTTCTAGGCTGATATGTCTAGGAACTATACTCTCATTCAGGCGTAATAATCAAGGAACTTTGCTGCCGTATCATGGCTGCAGCAGTGCAATGATATTACGCAGCGTCTCTCACAAACGTCTCCATGGTTGCAAGGCACGTTCCCTGTGCAAGCAGGGGCTCACGGGCGCTGCGTAATATCATTGCTAACTCTAGGGGACATGGAAAATGAGCCTCTTTTCAAAAAAAGTGGAGTGTTCCTTTAATGCAGACTATATGAACTCAAAGGAAATGTGTATTTCAACATTTCTGCAGCTAAGTCAGGGCCAAAAATAGCACTTAAATTGTTCTGTTTTCATCAACCATGGCTAACATGGTTGATGCTTTTTCTTTGTTTTGTAACGGTTGATTTTCTAAAAGCTTACACATTTTTTATTCATGATTAAACATCTTTTTTTTAATGTTGTTATTGGTGCACTCAAGTTTTAATGGAATTTTTTTATTAAAAAATTACAAGAATATTGGCATTGTTTTTCCATTTGCACATCACTGACTTGCAAAAAAAAAAAAAATGCATTGAACTGGAGCTGGTCTTAATGCTTTTTGCTGTTTTTCAGAACAAAATGCTGTTTGTTTTACCACACTGTAAACCCTAACACAAAATAATTAATTGGTTTGAGTTGGACAAACTTAAATCAAACTAATTAGTTCAGTCAAATTAATTTTTATGAGTATTTAGCACTTTATTTTCACAGAACTGATATATTTTAAGTAAAACATGAACTGTTTCATTGTTTTAACATTTTTTTTTATTTTAGATTAACTTAAGTTTAACTGAAACTGGGCTGGGATTTGTATTTCTCAGCATGCTTTGCCCATGTTAAATGCTAAAATTAAGTGTTATATAATGTTTTTTTCTTTAAGATTAATGTTGAGTGGGAGATTTAGTAGTGATTAAAGTTTTGTTATGCTAATTTAGTAGAGTTTCTGTAAATGTGGGTTTTTGGAGAGTTACCATCATGGTGACAAGCAAGCATGTTAAGTGTTTTATATTGCTGTCTCATTCAATAAGTGCTATACCATGCTATTGTTAACATATTAGCAAATTAACATTAACATTAACAACTGAATTAGCTTGTTATAGCTAGCTATGTTTACATTAATAAAATGTTTACATTGAGCTTACATGATAATTTTAAGTTAAATGTATCAATTAGTACTCAAACATTTTAAGTTAAGAATAATTAAAGCACATGAGTGCAAAATAAAAATCGGCCAGTTTTGTTTACTTACACTTTTTAACTTAAAAATTTTCAGGCAAATTTTTGAACTTTGCCAATTTATTCGTGTTTACAGTGCATAAAAAAACAAGGGGAAATTTTATATCATACATAGCACACATTTAGACATTTTGGACATATTTAACCAATAAATATTTGTGCCTTTTCTACAAAAAAATAAAATAAAAAATGCAAAGACTAAAGAATTTTAGAATTATTTATTTTCAGTTGTTTGAAGCTGTACATATTTTTCTTCAAGCACAATATCAAGCAATAATTGCCAATGAAAAAATAAATGAAGGCAAATGTGATAATGGTCATTAAAACCAGTACAGTATATATCAGATTATATACATGTTATCAAACCATTCCATTATGTATCTACAGAGATCACCATAACTTAATGCATTTCTTTAACAGTAATGGTCATATTACAGTTAATAATTATCAGAATAATAGGTTATACAAAAAAACATTTTAGATTTCCTGTACATACAGTTACTCCTATTGACAATATTTTTTCAAATAATTTTATAGCAAAATATTCAGCTTGGGCTCTTTCTACAACAACCTCTATCATTGCAGGAAAAAACAAAACAAATATTAGGCTGTTGTTGTAATCGTGTACACCAACAATTTCTCATTTAATGATATTTATCCTACACATTACGAAACTGGTACATGTTGTGCGATGTTTACCATCTAAACAACATAGTTATGGCTTCCTGAGCGAGAGCGAACATATCAAAACATACCGTGAACTGAAAAGTACCACTAACATGCAGCTTCACTCAACATACAAATGACAAATACAAGGACATTTACAATGACTCTCAGCTAATGGCAACTGAAGCAATGCTTCCACTTCTATCAAAGCCTGCTGTCTTCTTTGGTTAAGTGCTACTTCAAAAAGCCTACTTTTTCTAGTTTAACAGTATGTTAGACTCGGCATTTCTACAGCTCAATGTAGCTCAATCAACAATCAAAACCCTCATAAGTTGCATTACATTCCAACTACAGGTCAACACTTTCATACTCAGCCAAGCGTAAGCATTGTTCTACACTAAATATATAGGCCATTATTAAAATTCATTAGTATGTACATGCAGCTAACTGTATTGAGACTCTTTGTAGATAACAATACATAAATTTAGTAAAAAGTCCATTCATATTGGAATGAGTGTCAGAATTATTTGAACTGCCTTGATATGATATGAATTGCATTTATATTATTAAAAGTTAATAATTACAATAACATAAGTTATTCTATAAAGCCTCTGTCACTCTCACCAGCTTATTCTCACCATTCACCACTGATGGTTTTAAAATGCCATAATGCGTACACTAGATAATTCTATTTGTACAGATAAAACATGCTAAATAAATTGTTGCAACATTGAATATTTAGCATTAGTACTGAATAAGGCATAATTTAGTAATCTCAGACTCAAATGAACACTGTCCTAATCAGTCTGCAAATGTCTGAGTAATTAAAAATGTTAATGAGAACACATGCGAAAAAAATTACACTAGGAAGAGAAGATCCACTGTTTTGCAAAAATTATTGTAAGCTACTGATTTTTTTTTCCTTCCAGTAGAGGGCGCCATTGGCCAAAAACAAACGGGAGTTAAGACGCACAGTACACATACAAAAGGACAACAAACAACAAAAATGCCTTAAAAATAGTTTAGACAGTCATGTGTGAATACTGACCGACATAAAAAAGAATCCAGTGCGCTCAAAATAGTTCTGATAATTGAACATCCATTGAAATAAATAAATAAAATAAATAGGAACCGAGATTTCCACATTCGTCGACTCACACCATTAAGGCAATGCAACAAACACTGAGTACAGATGACACGACTACCAATTAACATTTGAAAACAAGTCACGTGATCAAACGTAGGGGTTTGGAGGAAACAGACATTTCTTTGGTTTCAGCCAGACGAATCTGTGACAAATAAGCTCACAGACCACGACTCAACTACTGTAATTTGTTTTCTAGAAAAAGCTCCTGAAAATAAAAAGAACAATGGGTTTACGAACACTTTCAGATATTGCACATTTGTTGAGGCCTGTTTTTGATTAATATTTCTGACAGTCTCACAACCCAAAGCTAACATTTGTTTACTTAGTATTATATAAATCTACAATGACTTTCCCTTTCTATGTTTAGAACTAAAAAGCAGCCAGAAATGCTATAGTTTGTAGTATAAATGAGGTCTTGTAAACAATCACTATACTGATTATGAATTCAGTGATGTTTCCATATAAAACTAGTTTAATGCCTTTTTTTGATTGTTCAGTCATGTATTTGCCAGTGCTTCATCATTTAGCTTATGCAAATGTATTAATTTTCCAAAATGTAGGGAAAAAGCACTGGCCAGTGGATCTCATGCATTTCTAGAATAAGTACAAACCCCTAATACTGCACTTCTCAGTGTTTACTACAAGGGGACAAAGGGGAGGAGGAAGCGAGCCGGTGCGCTTGATCTCAGTGGTTTCTTAGTGGTTGGAGCGTCGTTCTGCTTATTGAGTACGTGAGCATGCTTCCCTTCTGCCCGTGCGATTCCTGGCCTCCTCTCAGGCTAATGTCAGCAGACTCCATGTAGTGTGCGAGTTGGCGTCTCCTGCAGGACCTGTGACGGTGCTGGTCCCATGTGCCAATGTTTAATTCGGTCAAAGCTCAGAAAGAAGCAGGTCGACACAGTCACTGACCTTCCTTTTAGGACCGGTAGTCTTTTTTACTGAAGGGCTTGTTGCCTAAGATACTGTCCACTTCATGTATTATTGATGATGATAATTTTGGAAGAACCTGAAAGAATGTTGAATTGAAGTTTGTGTTTTTCAATGTTACAAATTTATTAATAACAAAACTTGTTGGCCAAAACAATGACCCGATATGCTTGTATGTTACATTTTTGCTGTTTCGTAATTCTTAACATAAATCTTGGCTACGAAGCCTATAATAGGCCATTTAATGACAGGTTCAGTGACAACTTACAGCATAATAGTAGGGCTGTATGATAAATCGGCACTGTTTTCATTTATGTGCGAGCAGCTCACAATCCGGTGTTTTCAGTGGCTCGGTTCACAGTAAAATGCTGCTCCACGCAAACTCTAAATCTAATTTTGGAAAACAACATGTACCAAACATTTTCCCATACTTGTAATGAAAAGTCAACAACAGCAAAAAAATTCCTCCAAAATAAAAGCTTCATGGTTTAACGTTTAAAACAAGTAAGACTTTTACTGTAAAATAAATATTAGATTATTTTACTTAAATACTCGATTTATATTTTACAGTATAATATTACAATAGTAAAATTGTATTTAATATTCGTAGTAGTCATAATAATCACATTAAAAAATAAACAATAAACAAAATCATTTTTATAAGAAAAATCGCAATTCATTTTTATTTATTTTTTTACCTCAAATCGAGCAGCCCTAGCATATAGTATAGGTGATGATACACGGGGGAACTTTTTGAGCAATGTTGCCGAGCAACGTTGCTTGGGCACTTCCCCATTGAGAATGAGCAACAAATTTATATCTGGATACGTTAGATTGGTTGTGGGCAATTTTTTGAGATCCTCCAATCAGAATGTTAGCAGCCGATCACGTGACTGGTTCGGAGATTTCAGAAAAAATTCAAACAAGATGGCGGCCTCTCAGCGGCAGTGGAGCGGAGAAAAAGAGTGTGAACTTATATCTTTTTACGCTAGTAAGTTGTCATGCGTCAACCCAAAACAGGGAATTTACCTCATATATTGCTTAAAATACCAACAACTGTCCAAAGTAATGCATGGAAGCTGTAATCAAGCCACTGAATGTTTTCAGTTAAAGGAACACTTTTTTTGAAAATAGGCTCATTTTCCAACTCCCCTAGAGTTAAACAGTTGAGTTTTACCGTTTTCAAATCCATTCAGCAGATCTCCGGTTCTGGCGGTACCACTTTTAGCATAGCTTAGCATAGTTCATTGAATCTGATTAGACCGTTAGCATCGCGCTTAAAAATGACCAAAGAGTTTTGATATTTTTCCTATTTAAAACTTGACTCTTCTGTAGTTACATCGTGTACTAAGACTGACGGAAAATGAAAAGTTGCGATTTTCTAGGCTGATATGGCTAGGAGCTATACTCTCATTCCAGCGTAATAATCAAGGAACTTTGCTGCCGTATCATGGCTGCAGCAGGCGCAATGATATTACGCAGTGTCTCTCACAAACGTCTCCATGGTTGTAAGGCACGTTCCCTGTGCAAGCAGGGGCTCACGGGCGCTGCGTAATATCATTGCACTGCTGCAGCCATGGAACGGCAGCAAAGTTCCTTGATTATTACGCCTGAATGAGAGTATAGTTCCTAGCCATATCAGCCTAGAAAATCACAACTTTTCATTTTCCGTCAGTCTTAGTACACGATGTAACTACAGAAGAGTCAAGTTTTAAATAGGAAAAATATCAAAACTCTTTGGTCATTTTTAAGCGCGATGCTAACAGTCTAATCAAATTCAATGAACAATGCTAAGCTATGCTAAAAGTGGTACCGCCAGAACCGGAGATCAGCTAAATGGATTTGAAAACGGTAAAACTCAACTGTTTAACTCTAGGGGAGTTGGAAAATGAGCCTATTTTCAAAAAAAGTGGAGTGTTCCTTTAAATACTAAAAAGACGGAGTTAATTAAACGTCTGTAGTAGCGTAGGCTGTAGGGCGTATGGCACATAAATGTAGCTTTTGATGCGATCGACGCGGGTTCGAATCCGCCTTTTGCTGAACTCGCTCTTCTCCCTTTTTCTATCACAAATCAGATCGGAAAGGCATTTAGTTTTTAATAAAAATGAAATAAAAATATTTGAAAAGTTGAAATAAAGTGCCTATAATAAGGTATTTATTGAGTTGGCAATAGATTTGCTCCTCTCTGATTGGTTGCTGCCAACGGTTTGTTGCCCTAATTAGTTGCCCTGTGTCTCATCAGGTTGCCCGTTGACAGCAACATTGCCCCGCAATATTGCTCAAAAACACGTGTATCATCACCTTAAGACTATTGGGGAATGGTGTCAAAAAAAATGGCCAATGTGCATGTAATGAGTTTTTTCGTTGCTAATAATAGTGGAAGCAGGGCCTGAAAACTAACTTTTTGCCATTACTGCCAATGGCCGGTGACTTTTTACCTGCCGTAAATATTTTTTTTTAACCAGCCATTAAACAGATTAATCCTTAATAAAGTTACAAAAGTTATTCAGTCAAGAACAATGACTGATTATCCTTTGTCTTTTCTTGTTTGATTAATACTAAAAATACAGACAGCAGCAGGAATATTTAGGCTGCTGTCACTTTAAGAGCTTATGCACGGATCCAATGTACTGTTACACCTGTTTTATTTCTCAACTGTTTAAGACATGACTGAAGAAGACTTGAAAGAGAGCTCAATTCAGTATTCGTGCACTGTCTGAGAAGCGGATTTCTGAGCACACGCTTCGGATGTTTGTAAACAGAAAACATTCGGCAAACGAATTATGTTCCCTTTCACGTCTTCTTGAACTTGAATATTTAAATTGGCAAGGCTTAAAGGATTAGTCCACTTTTAAATAAACTTTTCCTGATAATTTACTCACCCCCATGTCATTCAAGATGTTTTTCTTTTTTCAGTCGAAAAGAAATTAAGGTTTTTGAGGAAAACATTCCAGGATTTTTCTCCATGTAGTGGATTTCAACGGCTACCAACAGGTTGAAGGTCCAAATTACAGTTTCAGTGCAGCTTCAAAGGGCTTTAAACGATACCAGACGAGGAATAAAGGTCTTATCTAGAGAAACGATTGGTCATTTTCGAAAAAATACAACCGTTTATGCTTTATAAACACAAAATACCGCCTTGAACGTACTTCCCATTTCTGCATTCTTCAAAACGCTTACGCTGAATGTTCTATGCCTTCCCTATTCTACTTACGGAATGAATGTGGCGCCAGTTTTTGTTTTTTTCCATAAGTAGAATAGGGAAGGCGAAAATGACCAATCGTTTCGCTAGATAAGACCCTTATTCCTCGTCTGATATCGTTTAAAGCCCTTTGAAGCTGCAATGAAACTGTAATTTTGACCTTCAACCTGTTGGTAGCCATTGAAATCCACTATATGGAGAAAAATCCTGGAATGTTTTCCTCAAAAACCTTAATTTCTTTTCGACTGACGAAAGAAAGACATGAACATCTTGGATGACATGATGGGGGTGAGTAAATTATCAGGAAAATCCTTCAAACTTTCGTGACAATGCAACACCGCCCTGTCAACTGTCACGAGCATCATTCACGTTTGTTGATGTTTATGTTCTCACAATTTTGCATTGTTAGAATTAATAAAAATGTTTACGGCCAACTGGCGATTGACACCGTTTCATATAGTCGCCAGCACTGATGTTGCCAGAATGAAAAGCTCTATTCAAGTATTTATCCTGCTGTCAGTGTCTCACCTGAATGGCTCCTATGTTCTCCATCAGCTGATCAGTGCTGGAGGCCCCCAGCAGCACACAGCTCACCCCCTCGTTCCTCAGACACCATGCTAGAGACAGACCAAAGCACAGACACTCAAAACAGTCAACAGCAAGAGCCTACAACTGTAAATCGGTAAATGTGAAAGCCATTTGAAAGCTCAACCAGAAATCTGGCCTCGGGTAACAAAGCTAAATTTAGATACTAGATTCTCTAAGGAAAGTTGAAAGCAATTCAGGCCTGTGTGCTTTTTATATAACCAATAATGTCAGAACACTGAACAGAAGAAAGCCAGAAGTAGGTGTACTTGACAGTGCTAACATGTGGGCATTAAGCTTGAACTAACCGGTTACCGCTGAAGCAGATGCATTTTAAGCTATAAAAATGAACTCGACTTTTGTTCTATGTTAAACAAGCGACACACAGAAGGGAAGCTTAATTTAGGCTCTAACTAACTATTATTGTTTTAAGCTTAGACAAATTATTTAAAGGGTTAATTCACCCAAAAATGAAAATTTCTGTCATTAATTACTCACTCTCATGTTGTTCCACACCTGTAACACCTTCGTTCATCTTCAGAACACAAATTAAGATATTTCTAATGAAATCCGAGAGGTTTCTGATCCCCATAGGAAGCAATGCAAATACCATGCTGATTACGTTGTAAACACAGTGCAGCGCTTCCGGGTTCAATGTCAGAACTCATTATTGGCCAGCTCCTGTGTCGTCGTGCTGCTCATGTGAACAGCATTGGCCAATACTGAGGCGTTCTGACGTAGAACCCGGAAGCGCTGCACTGTCTACAATGTAAACAGCATAGGAGGCTGACAGGGAAGAGAAAAAATTGTTGAATAAAGTCGTTTTGTTTTTGCGCACAAAAGTATTCTCATCGCTTTATAACATTGAGGCTGAACAATGTTATTTAACAATGTCTTTACTACTTTTCTGGACCTTGAATGTGGTAATTACACTGCTTCCTCTTGGGGATCAGAAACCTCTAGGATTTCATCAAAAATATCTTAACTTGTGTTCTGAAGATGAACGAAGGTCTTGGGGGTTGGAATGACATGATGGTGAGTAATTAATGACAGAATTTTTGGGTGAACTAATGCACGTTCCTTGTCTTATTGTACTTCTTCCCAACATTTTTATCATTGAATGTCCTATTTCACTCAGACGTAAGTAACATTATAAAGTAAAATAAGTTTAATATTAACTCTAAAGTTTTAACAAAACATTCACAGATTGCAGAAAGCCACATCGTATATGACACAAGAACAGACACAAAATGAATACAAGACAAATCACATCAAGTGCCAAGCAATGCGTATCTGGTCTAGTTATAAGTTAGAACTAACCTACTAAACCCCTGCTGTTCCTCTGACCTTTACTGCTCTATTAAATAAGATTATGTACAGTTTAAACAATTAGTGTGGAATACAAGCCACAAAACAGGCAAAACCTAATCTAAAATTAGAATGTATCTATGCTGTTTCTGCTTCGATTAATAATAGTAGCTGATTGTTTTATATGCTTAATGTGCTTTACACAGGAAAGGACATCAGTTGTTCCTATCAAACAAACACTGACATCTGTGCTTTTGGGATGGTTTAGCATTAAGTTAAGCTTATTCTAGACAAGAACAGACAGGAAGAAAGCCTCTGATTGGTTAATATTACTGTTCAGGAATCTTAATTGTGTAAATCACATGTGCTGTCTAACGCATATTTTACAGACAAGACTGTCCAACATATTACCCAAGACAACAAGACACAGGACAGAAGGAGCAGACTGGGACAGACAGCCTGTCCTGAGCTCCAGGCAGGCAGACAGACAGACAGACAGAAAGAGAGAGAGCAGCAAGGCCTGGGCAGTATTACCGATGGCCAGCTGGGGCAGCGTGCAGCCCAGCCGCTCCGCAATGGCCTGCAACTCTTTCAGCTTCGCCTGCTGACGGCGGCCTTCCTCACTCAGGATCTTGTCCTTCAACCACTGGTAGCCCTGTTTCAGACAGACAGCACACCTGCTCAGAGAGCCACACGCTGCAGAGCCACAGGAATAGCCAATGGATATTCATTTTGTTTGTGAAGTAATGATGGAATGGATAATATCTGCATACATAGCCACAGGAACATGTTTTATGAGGGGGTGCTGATGGGACGGTATGTGACTCTCACCAGCTGGTGAACATTATACTTCTCTTGCTCAACTGATACTTGCACAAGAAAAAGGACAAGGCTAAGGTGTTGTAAATGTAAATTATTTATTATTTTAAACCACTGTATAATGACATAGTTTATACTAATTGCTAGTCTTACCATATTTAAGTACAGTGTTCTTGCACCTACTCTATGTTATTACACTAGAGTGCCACTGATGGTTCTGAGAAAGAGATTGTGAAATATTTTTATAGTTTAAAATAACTTTTTATTTGAGTATATTTTAAAATGTAAATTATTCCTTATGTAAATGTATGTTAAAATGTAATGTAATTCCGGTCTTCAGTGTCACATGATCCTTCAGAAATCAGAAAAGAATACTAGTAATCATGCATAATTTACTGTTATTGCTATAGTAAGTACATGTAATGTGTAACTACGGCTCTGTGTTACCATGAATACCTTTCAATGAAATAAATACATAAAAATATGGATTTAATCCCTAAGATTGATTATTACCTAGTTTTTACCAAAGCTCGGCTATAACCTAGTTATTACCTAAGACTGGTTATTACCTAATTATTATCTAGTCATTACCTACCTATTTGTTACCTAAGATTAGTTATTACCTAAGATTGGTTATTACCTAGATATTATCTAGTTATTAGCTACCTAATCATTGCCTAAGATTCGTTATTACCTAGTTATATTACCCAAGATAACCAATATTCAGTAATAACTAAGTAATAGCTAGGTAATAGCCAATCTTTGGTAATAACTAGGTAATAACCAATCTTCGGTAATAACTAGATAGTAACTAATCTAGTTATAACTAACTAGTTATTACCTAGTTATCTAGTTATTACCTAGTTATTACCTACCTAGTTATCATCTAAGATTGGTTATTACTTATTTATTATCTAGTTATTCCCTATCTTAGGTAATAACTAGGTAATAGCCAATCTTAGGTAATAACTAGGTAATAGCCAATCTTTGGTAATAACTTTGTAATAACCAATCGTAGGTAATAACTAGGTAATAACTAATCGTAGGTAATAACTAGGTAATAACTAATCTAGTTAATAACTAACTAGTTATTATCTAGTTACTACCTAAGATTAGTTATTACCTAAGTTATAAGATAATAACTAATCTTAGTTAATAACTAGATAATAACTAGGCAATAACCAATCTTAGGTAATAACTAGGTAATTACTAATCTTAGGTAATAACTAGATAATAACTAGGCAATAACCAATCTTAGGTAATAACTAACTAGTTATCTAGTTATCACCTAAGATTAGTAATTACCTAGTTTTTAATCTAAGATTGGTTATTACCTAGTTATTACCTAAGATTAGTTATTACCTAGTTATTACCTAAGATTGGTTATTACCTGCTTATTACCTAGTTATTACCTAGTTATTACCTAAGATTAGAAAAATTAGATTTCTAATATTTCTAATCATGGTAATATTTTATTATCATGGTAATTCTGTATATTTACTAATGTTCATAATGTGAATATGCTATTGAATTTGTTATGGTCTACTCATATCTGTAGGTATTTTTATCCATACAATGCAATGTACAGTAAAAAAACAAATCACAATTTTTTTGGAAATCAAAAACACTCAATGGCTATGTGTAAAGATATAAAAGGAAGGACATATGACAGCAAAGAAAAGAGAACAACACAGAAGTGTTTGTACATTCATCTATTATACATGCATGTGTGGCAGATGAATTCGAACACTTCACAATCCCATAAAGTGATAGAAACAAACAAAAACTCAAGCAAGGTCTTCACATTTAAACACACAGTCACCAATGAAGACCACCACCAACAACAGTCAGGACAGACTGAGAGGACAGCTGAGAGGTTGTAACTCATAGCGAGGAATACCTTGAGAGAGGCTCTGGAATGAGAAGGCACACCGCTGTCATACTTCCCTGAGATGATCCCACATGCCAGCGGAGACCACGTCATGGCACCCACACCTGCACAAACACCATTGTGACATACTATGAACCAGCCACCATCACAACAACTGTCTTAAAATGACGTTTCTCTAGAGAAAACACACACACCTATCTTATGGAAGAGTTCAGGCAGCTGTACTTCCACCTTCTCTCTCTGGAACATGTGATATTCTGCCTGCTCACAGACAGGCGGGATCAGGTTAAACTGTCTTGCCACTGAGTACGCCTCCTGGAAAACATACAATAATACACACAGGTTCATACTAAAAAAAAGTTCAGAAAAGTTAGAGAAAAAATGCACAAGTGTGCAGATTCGTTGATGGCACATTTATTTATAAAGCATTTTATACAATATGGATTATTTCAAAGAGCAGATTCACAGAAATAAACAGGAAAATAACTGTTAATGTTGCAAAATTCATCAGTTACTTAATTTCAGTTGTAAAGCAGCTCTACAGAATACAATCGTGTCAATTATTCAGTAACATCACTGTACATTTATTACGTTTATTCAACGTGATACTTGCCATTTCTTTTATTTGTGAAATTCATTAGCAATTTATGAGTGAAAATTGTTTCAAAGTGATTGAAACAAAAATTTATAAAAAACAAAACAAAACAAAACAAAAAAATCAATGACTATCTTATGAGAGCAAAAGTTAAGTTTGTAGGTAAGTACGTTGTGGTCGAATGATATTCATTTTTCAATTAATGCATAATGAATGCTTCCCAACATAATGCTAAATCTAAATACACTTTACTGACAGCAAATGAGATGCTGAAACAACATGAATACTTATTTTTTATATGTATTTATATGTACAAGAAAAAAATCACTTTTCAAACCCACCATAATCTCCATGGAGCTCCAGCGGGAAGTACCCCAATACATGGCCATTCCCTGATTAATCACATGGGTCATTGCTCGAACAGTCTCTGTCAATCAAAATATTAACAATCAGAGTCCGAACAACACTCAAACCTTGAGGGACCGAGGAACAAAATCAGATGCGGTCTGGATGAGATAGAGTAAGATGACTGCAATACACCTAGCCATTAAAAAACAAGGACGGGTATAACGGTTAAGTAATGGAAGTGGAGCAGAAGTAGATTCTGAGAAAAGCTAAGAGCAACAAAGGCCATTTATCATATTTTCTTTAAACAATGTGACAGGGCATTAAAAATGGCCTGAAGGTTATGCATGTTATAGTAACTCTACTCAAAGAGTTTCTTAGTGGGTGGAAAATAAATCAGAGTACGACTCCGGACTGCATGACATCTCCATAAGACTGCATTTCATTGACATTTAGCAGAGAAGCAATTTTCCACGGTCCAGCCTACAATCTACTACATGGCATGTTATTATACAGTGCTGCATGAACATACTCTATATGAGAAAGGAACCAGATAAAATGGATACAAAAATCTGTATGAAATCAAGCTGCCAAGTACTATGGATGTGTCACAATGGGGGTCATTACATTGAACATTAAAGTAATTCCACTTAAACATTAATTTACGTAAAAGTAGCAGGTATACTGTAATAGTCTCCATCCTCCAAACTTGAAAAATGTCTTGATTGGCAACATTTTCAAGGATTCGCAAAAATTGCCTGTTTAAAAATGCATTTTGAGTCTATACAATTTCTTTAAAAAAGTATATATTACTTTAATTTCCAAAGCAGTGTGTAAATGTACAGTATAACCTTTTTTTGAACCATTTTTTGAAAATAGACCCACATTAGATGCCAATATATGTAAAGTGTTTCTATTCACATTGTTTATTGTGACATTTTATATATTTCAAAGTGAATGATGAGGCCACACCACAGGAAATACCCAAATATTGACAGTAATTTAAATAAATAAAATAAACATAATCAAATTAGTCATTTTATGTTAATGATAAATCATCCAATTATTTGTTACTATTATTTATTAAGTAAAAAGCAAACACTGCAGGCAGGAAAAAAGCATTCACAAACTTCTCGTAAATTAAATTACCAATCTGTACTAACAAACTAGACTAAATATGTATTGATATTGGTAGCATTATCTCCAATTTACCAGTTTAAACTGGGTTCTGCTGAGCAGCTTGACTTTTTCAAGATTTGTGAATAATATCACCATGAACAATTATTAGACAAACAGAGAAAATATCAAAAAAAGACATAAAAACAAAGACAGACATGCAAAAAAAGAGAGCAGCTACTTGCAGTAATAAAATATTCACATGCAGGGAAGCTGAGAACACTGCAGTCAAGCATCTTGTAAAAAATATATATTTTTAATTGGTTTTAGGAAAATCCTAACATTAGGCTAGAGCATAATATAAGCAGATGTCTGACTGTATTTATGTCTAACCTGACTGAAAAAACAAACAAGCGAAGCCCAAAAAAAATATCCACTTAGCACCTATATAAGTGCATTTTTAAGAAAAATTAATAATGGAGAAGATTTTAAAATGGAATGAAAATGCATGGTAAACATCCAACAAAAAGTTTTGAATTAAAAAAAGAAAAAAAAAAGGAAAACAATCACGGGTCAGTAAGATGCAATGACCTTCTCCAAATTTCACTTGCAAGATGGACAGGAAAGTCAAAGAAATCAATCATTCTACGGCATACCAGGTTTCTATAGGAACTTCTAGAAATCTTCAGCATTTTATGGACACGGTCAGGATTCTCACACCAGGAAAAGAGGACAAACTATCACAAATCAAAGCCATAAAATGCTTTTGGAGACAGGAGGTCAAAACTCTCACTGAGGGTACCATGTACCTTCTATGATGAATGTTCTTGATTTTGAAGTGTTAAATGGATCTCCTGGTGATAAACAAACAAACAAAAGACTGTGAAAAAAGGTTTACCAAGCAGCAAATGGAATGAAATCTCTGAAGGAAAAAAAGCAGCAGAACTGGACCAGAGGGGATTCTGCAAATCCCAGCGTTTTGGGACCACGCTTGAAGTCAAGAGGTGTGTGCACAAGCACGAGCATTCATGTCTACATGACCACAACCTCAAAAGCATCAGGCTGACACTTTGCCTCCGATCATTCTATCCACAAACCCCTCACAGCTGTACAGCATGGTATCATCACAGTATTAAGTTAAGCTCAATTAACAGCATTAGTTTTGTTTCAGCCTGTCTTTTGTTTTCCTTAAAAAAAGCAAAAATGCAGGTTACAGTGAGGAAGTTAGAATGGAAGTGAATGGGGCTGATTCATGGAGGATTTGAAAGGCAGAAATGTGAAGATTGTGACTTTATAGGAGCACTTAGATTAATTCCTTCTAAAACTCATGCATTATTTGAGTTGTTTTATGATCATTTTTGGTATTTTAACATTCCATTTCAAAATTAATTGTTGTGGTGATGAAAATTATGCCAAAAATGATGCTGACTGAGCTTAACATGTATTGAACCTGGATTATTCCTGTAATATACCACTGTTTTTAAGGAGAAGAGAATTAACAGCCAATCAGGACTTCAAGGAAATGATGTGACAAAATCATCACTATACCATGCTATAGTGCTGTGAATATGCTATTTAACTAACCTAGATCTTTTAAAGGGGTCATGAACTGCATTGTTTTATTGTTTTATAATGTTTCATGTGGTGCACTTATAATGTTAGTATGCTTTTTACATCAAAAATTGTCATAATTTAGAAATAAAAGGCATAATTCCTACCTTGATATTAGCCCTCTGATTTGAACGCTCTGTTTTAAGGAGAGTCTCTGCTGTGAGACTTCAGTGTAAATACCCACTGCTGTGATTGGCTAAAATCTTTCCATTTGAAATAGCCAAGTATTACTCTCTCTTTTAACACATTTTTACTATTACAGCTCTCAAGGTT
The DNA here is from genome assembly GCF_024489055.1 of Chanodichthys erythropterus. Classification (NCBI taxonomy): domain Eukaryota; kingdom Metazoa; phylum Chordata; class Actinopteri; order Cypriniformes; family Xenocyprididae; genus Chanodichthys; species Chanodichthys erythropterus. The sequence goes on from NC_090240.1 coordinate 25,955,520, forward strand.
AACTAATCGTGAAAGAACATCTGACTGTACATGAATTATTACATATCAGATCAGGCATTAGAATTAACAGTTACTTACATGTTGTGGCTTTACTGTCAAGTCCATATTGTAAAAGTCTGTTTGCAAAGCCTGCGCCAAAATGCAATTGATTTACCAAAGAATCCATAGTGAAATAAAGAATATTTATAAATAAAGCACAACTGAGACATTCACATTGTTGAAAATAAATAACCATATTCCTAGCATTAGGAGCCTTTGAAAGGTAATGTTATTATGTTGATCAGTAAATTAGTAGCCTTTGTTTCCTACTGTGGACTGTGGATAGGCACATTCCAGGACCAGTCATTCGCTCTGCCTGGTGTCAATAAAAGCTTTTATTGGACTAACAATGAAGTTTTCAGTTCTGAAACTTACAGGATATTCTTATAGTACGATGACCTCTCAAAAGCTCAAGGAAACGTTGATTTCTCAGTTCATGACCCCTTTTAAGTAATGCTGCTTTGGTTGTTTAGCCCTATAAAATATTGCTTTCTATTATTTAAGATCTACTGTGATGAGATGTAGATGTACTAGTCCATTTAATGCTTTTGTAAAACTCTCAAAAGCAAGACCATGCACTCTTACTTGACGAAATTACAACTTCGCTCAACCAGGATGCAACTGCTGTGATGCAAACTTGAATCATCTTGACACTTAGACAACATGCTCCATTCAATGTTCTAAGATAGACAATCAATTATTCTGAGACATTGTAGTTTATTTAAAAATTAATGGGATGATTAGACTACTTTTAGAAATTCTCGGCCATTGTTCTCAATGTGTTTGATCTCTTTCTTGAGTTGAGAGCTGTGCGACTTTTCTGATATAGTCCCATGCTTCAGTGCAAAGCAGTTAAATGAGCCATTCCAGTGCTGGTAGTCAAAGACGCAAAAACTCATCAAGCCCAGCATCTCATCAAGCACACCTACCTTCCATTGGTGTGTTGGGGTCGGGCCTGTTAGCAAACACTACGTCCACATACTCTAACTGAAGTCTCTCCAGTGATGCCCTTAGACCTGAAGGTCAGAAAAACAAAAGTACTATTTAACGCTGAAATGCATTTCCTTCCATTTGGTGATGCTACTGACACACAAATTATACACTGCAGCTTTAAATTAGTACTGTACAAATCATTAAGAAATAAAGAATTTTAAAGGGTTAAAACATGGCATTGCTTGACCAAATTTCGTCCCTACAACTTTTTTGCAAATCATTTCTAACATGACTTACCCTCTATTATGTGTTTTCTGGACAAGCCTCTTTCTGTTTCGGCTCTGAAAAACATACAAGAATGTTACATATTTAAATACATCCAGTGGATATACAGTAAAAAGTCTACATACCCCTGTTAAAACAGCTTTTTGAAAAAAATAACTCACATCAGAACTTCTGCACATTTAATGTAAATATTACAACCAATGCCACTGAAAACCAAATTTAAATAGCTAACTGCATAAGTGTGCACACCCTTTTATAATTGGGTATGTGGCTAACCATCAAGCTGATGTGAAACAGTACACATCTGTCTTTACCTGAAGTGACTCTAAATAAAGTAAAAAAAATCTAATTTTTACATCACAAAACCCAGCTGTTTTAACAGGCATGAAATGTAAATACACCCTATCAATTATCTAAATACTTGTTATTGATCTTATTGATAACTATTCACCCTTGCAGACGTTTAATTTAAAAAAAAATGGTAATTTTTGATCAAAATGATATAGGGATACTAAAAATGAAAATTATCCATGATTTACTCACCCTCAAGCCATTCTAGGTGTATATGACTATCTTCTTTCAGCCAAACACGATCAGAGTTATATTAAAAAATATCCTCGCTCTTCCAAGCTTTATAATGGGAGTGAAGAGGCGCGAGATTTTGAAGTGCATCCATCCATCATAGAAGTAATCCATAGGCTCCAGGGGGTTAATTTTGTAAGAAAAATATCTATATTTAAAACTTTATAAACTATAATAACTAACTTCCAGCAGACGGCCATACACATTGATTTAAGCCAAAACAGTAACCTCTGACATGACACAGGATGTAGAAGTATTGTAAGCTTAAAATTCTCGTTTTAGACTTCTAATGCGCTTCCACGTTCATCAATATGTCATGCATCAGGTCAGGGGTTACTCTTTCGCCGTAAATCAATGCGTAAGACCCTCTGCCGGAAGCTAGTTATTATAGTTTATCAAGTTTTAGATATGGATATTTGCCTTACAAAAACCCATCGCTTCTCTTCAGAAGGCCTTTATTAAACCCCCAGGGGGCCGTATGGATTACTTTATGATGAATGGATGCACTTTTTTGGGCTTCAAAATCTCACAGCCCCTTTAAAACCATTATAAAGCTTGGACGAGCAAGGATATGTTTTAATATAACTCCGATTGTGTTCGTCTGAAAGGACATAGTCATATAAACCTAGGATGGCTTGAGGGTGAGTAAATCATAGGATCATTTTTGGGTGAACAATCCCTTTAAATCCATCTTCCGGTGAAACGACACTTCATTATCGTCTGCTTAACCTACCCCTTTCTTATAATTGACTGTAAGCTTTAAGGTGATGCTGATGTGCAATGGTGCACACAATAAACAGTGATCTTCCTCAGGTAAATTTACTAAAGGTCAGATTTAATATGGCCAATCATATTGTATGTGAGACTAATTACTATCAAAATGTGAGCACAGTGGCAATTTAAACCCATTAATGTTTGATGGTGACCTCACATCAGTGCTCAGCTTTGGCCTTTAATTTGCCCTGAGTGAAAGAGCACAGCTCAGAGGGGGAATTCGACCTGGATCGTTCTTCAGTGAGGGTCTGCAGGACTTCCCTTACTATGCCCCACACGCAGCTTCACTCGCACTCGTATGAAAGAGACTATCATTAACCTGCTTCCCCTGTTGCTCTCACAGTTGGGGGAAGGTATGTATCATCATTAACCTCTTTCTGACACACACACACACACACAGACACAAAGACACAAAGACACACAGACACAAAGACACGCAGACACGCAGACACACAGACACACACACACACATACACACACACACACACACACACACACACACACACACACACACACACACACACACACACACACACACACACACACACACACACACACACACACACACACACACACACACATATACTGTAAGCACAGCACTTACTTTCCACCCCAGTATATCTTGGTGGTGATGACCAAACTGGAACGTCTATGAAAGACAGGAGACAAAGTGGTTGAAAGCGAAACAAAGGCAAGGACGGTCTAGACATAGAACAACAGGTTCTGTTTAATGACACTGTAGATACATTGTAGTCCTGTATGAAAGGATGTATGAAAAGACCAGGAACCATTATATTTACAGTTTTTTACAGACGCTAGGACACATTTCTCAATACTTAGGTCACTTTTGCAAAACTCTTCACACAGTGAGCACAACAGAAGTCTATGTGGGCTAAAGTGAGGATCAATTATCATTGCTTTGGCACAAAATGCATTCAATGACTACATCTCTCAAATTTCATGAATTCTTTTCTCACTCAGACACAACAACTGCCAAAACTCTTTGTACGTACAGGCCAATTTGCACATGCTTACATACTGTTTTCAAAACTGTTAAACTTATGTTCAAAACAATAACATAATACAAAACTGAATACAGACAGAAATTTGCTACATTTCTACAGTAATATAGTTATGAAATATATTCTGAATCTAAAAAAATCAAATACTATCAAAACAATTAGCTGAAACTGAACACCTACACAAGCATTAGTCTTTCAATTTCATTACCATCAATTCAAAAGGGGAAACTTAGGGATAATTTTGTTCTGTAATGTAAACATGGACCATGTAACATAAAGTGCGGTGAATTATAAGCAGTAGAGAGTGTCATTCTTGTTTTGTTAAGAAATTTTAAAAATGAAAACATTGTATAATGCTAACTGATGTTAGTGTTTTTAGGTCAGTGTTTTATGACTGACAAAGTGTGTTTGCTTGGTGAAAACCTTTGCTAGTGTTCTGGAAGAATGAGTTGATTTGAAACATGTATGAAGTGTTTTGGTAGATTTAGTGCATTCTGAATGTGAAATTAACTGCTGTGCCAAGATGAAAGTTGGTTAGGAGAACTGTGTGAAGAGTTTTGAAGAAGTGACCTAAGTATTGAGAAATGTGTCCTAGCGATTGTAAAAAACTGTAAACATGGTAAAATTATAAATAATAACTAGAGCTTTCAATACATAAAATAATAATTAATAATAAAATTCTTATTCTTCTTGTTGTTATAATTAAATTAAATTGAATTAATTCAAAAATATATATTATATTATAAAATGGTTAGTTCCTGTCCTTGATTCTGATAAGAAATAGCTGTAGCTTCTCAATATCTGTGTTTTATTCATGATAAAACACGGCTATGACCGTTTCACCCAACGGTTCTGTGTATAACTACACAACACCCTTAGCAACCACTCTTAGCAACGTAAACTGTTCTCATTTGATATTGTTCATTGAAGCTTACTGTATTATGTAGAAGAGTATTGTGAGAAAGAGATAGTGTGAGCAAGTTTATTACCTGTATTCAGATTGAGCATTTTCCTTCAGGTCAGTACTATACTCATAATAAAAAATCTGTTTAAATGTCCGAAGTATTATCTTGTCCTTTTAACATTTAAGGGGTTTTCCCATGACTGACAGCGCTAGTCAAAGCATTTGTCAGTTGTGTCTTGCTCCGTGTTCACAACAATTCAGTCTTTTCAATGTAAAAGTCTTCGCTACTGACTGACACACTCATAAAGACAGTACTTGCCGCCATCTGATGATATAATAATATAACTTCTGTTGCTGTTCATGGTCAGGGACTACTTTTTCCGGCGGAAGGAAGGGTATTAGTGATTTTACTTCATGAAAGTTGCATTGATACATATTTTTATTGTGTGGTAACCGTTTTATAAAAGCAATAAGGTACTCGAGGCTAGTGCTTCACGTCGTGCCTAACAACGCCCTTCAGCCGTGACTTATTCACAATACAGCACAGCCTCTCGTACCTTATTGCTTACTTATATTATATCATAATATAGTGATAACCCTAAAATAGCATTCTTATTTTTCACAAATATTTAATTTAGAATTGATCTTATTCAGTTAAAAAGTGCATATATTGTATAAAAATCCCCAAGTACAACAATATAAATGCTTTGCAGAAGCATTTCAATAAGGAGCATTTGTAGAAGAATATTCATGCTAAAATATTCAGATACTTAAAACTGCAGTCATCCCGTGTTTCTAAAAAGGGCAAAAATTGTGTCCAAAATTAGACATCTTTCCCTAGGGGAAGCGGCTTTTTCGCCTCAGTGCCTGCATACAGAGAATGGTAGGATGAATAAAAGCTGATGTCCCCTTAAGTGCAAATTCCACATTAGTCATTCACAAACTAACAGAAGCTGCAAGGTATAAGCAAGCGTCTTCCCATTGAGAGGATGTCAGCAGTTACTCTGACAGTCTGAGGAGAAAACAGCACACAGATCACATCAAATGAGAGTTGAGAATGTTTTGAACCCTTAAAAATAGCAAATCGATATGTTTACCTCCATCCTTTCTTCTTGATGACACTGCCAAGAACCATTTCAGCCCTGTAAGAAAGAGAAAAGCAATTATCATGCAATTATTTTGGCCTAAACCCTCTCCTCCTCACTTACATCACAGCCGGTGAGCAAAAGCGTCCTCTCCACTGGGGGATTCCCTGTTCTCAGCTTCAGGAGAATTAAGCTAATGAAGCATTCATTTTACAGCAATATGAAAGGAACTCCCAGTGTAAACACAAGCAAAATGCTTCATGGTTTTTTTTTTTTTTTTTTTACTGTGAGCAGATTTTTAAAAAGGGAAAGAGTGGAAAGGAGGGAGAGCGTCTAATGACAGATGTTACATTTTTGCCCTCAGGACCAATGTGTTCTTCATGAATGGTTCTCCCATCAGGCCTCATCCTCCCTATGCGAGAATGTAAGTCCTTGTGACAGCTTGTAACAAATGAAGCGCTACTGTAACGTGGACTCAAAAGGCCAGCAGATATCCTTAGACAAACTCACATACTAGTCTTCCTTTTATACAGTATTTATCTGGTAGTCTAGATGAGTAAATACACAGAAAGACGGAGAGTATATGTGTTTGAGTGATTAAGGATGTTGTTTGTCTGTGCTGAAGTGTTGATTATTCTGCATGAACTATCAACGCGCTGAGCCACAGATTGATGGCCAGCTTGACATGGCATGAAACACGGATGGAAAATGTGACAAACGGCCCGCACATGCAGACGACATATATATGGTTATGTCCTTTAACGCTCGCAAAGTCTGCTTCATTAAAGTACCGTTTTGTATCGTTGAGTGGATTTCCACTGAGTCAGACTATTTCTTCTCAACTTTATCAGCAATTCCCTGATGTTATATTTCCACGGCATTGCAGAAAATAAAGACGCCACTGCTAAATTTACTGCAAGCTAGCAGGTTTTGGCTATTCACCTTTCCATCGTTTTTCTCTTCTTGCACAGGTGAAATCTGCTGACCAACAACTCCTTTCTTTCACTAGGTTGTCTTAAACATAGATACCTAAAGTGTACACTAAGTATGCCATTAAAGTGAAATTACTGAACCTAAACATACGACCTTGATAAAAATGCTCAATGTAGAAGAAAATTTCTACAGCACTTAGAGGCTTTTGCATCTTAAGTTTTCATATATATTTATATTAGTTTTATAATCAAATTTATGAACATCCTGTCTCTAAGAAGCAGGGTATAGATACTGAGGAAGTCACATCCTTACTTCCTTCCCAAGTATTTAGAACAGATGTTGATTAATACGGGTTTCTCAATAAAGAGTTCTTAAAATTTTACATTTGTTCAACGGAATCTTGAATTTTTTGTTACACCCTCACTAAGAAGCATATACCTTGTTGCCAAAACAATATTTACACAAAAAAAAATAAAATAAAAAAATAATAGCAAACAGTGATTGGGTTTCCAGAAAAAAAATGTTAGACCCATCTGTGGTCCTATAAAAGAGTATAATACTGCTAAAATTAGACTTAATACTAATCTCTCCATATATAAATCTCCATAAATCCCTAACGTTGATGAAAAGTGCAGCAATGAATGATGGGAAATCAGTAAAGAGTACTCACTTCCCTGCCGCATACACCTCAGCTGTGTCAAACAGATTGATCCCGTTCTCGTACGCCAGTGTCATCAGCTGCTCAGCTATCTGAGATGGTAGTGATGGGGAGAGAGCACAGACAGAGAGAAAATGGACAGCTGAAAGGACATTTTAGCTTTATGTTGTCTTCAGCAGTACAAAACTCAGATGACATGGTTGTAATTATCTGCACTGCTGCTTTTTATTTACTGTACATGTTACATGTTGATTAAAGCTACACTTCAAGCATTCTGCATTGTGGTCCATACTTAAGTTGCTGTACTTATTCAGTAGTGCTATACCATGCTACTGTTGACATGTTAGCATATTAGCAAGTTGGCATTTTCTGTATTTTCTTAGGGTTTACAGCGAAGTATATAATTTGCAAGAACTCAAAATCAAAAAGTTAATTAACTAAATATTTTATGTTAATTGCTATCAAAATGTATGAGTTTGCTAACTCAGTACTTAAAGTTAGGAGGAATTAACATGCATGAGTACTACAAACTCAAAACTTAATAGTTTTGTTTACTTAAAATTGTGAACATCATAACTCAAAAAATTTGATGTAACTGATTACCTCAACATTTTTGAGTTTGCCCAACTTATTCGGGTTTACATGTGCTTTGTTGAAAAAGTGCTATCATGCTAAATGCTATTAGCCAGTAACTTGTGAATAAATAAAAAAAATAACAATCCATGAAAATCCTACCTCATCTGTGATCTGACCACCAAACGTCACCCAGGTGCCTGAAGAGAATGTACAGGTACTGTCAGAGCTGAAATTTCTGATATCTACAGATGCAAACAGTGATAGTACACTTAGCCTAGCATGTTTTACTCACCCAGCCCTAAACATGATACTCTTAATCCAGATTTCCCAAGGTTCCTAAACACAGAAAGAAACCTGTCAAATATTCTAGATCACATGATAAAATCAAATGCAATCATGATGATAAACAGAGTAAATCAATGATAACATGTTTCAATGTGATACATAAATGAATGTACTTCAGCAAGAATTTCTTCATAGTCTAAGGATAAATACTATGTGTGCCCTGTGGTCAGCAGCACAGATATGAATAAATCTGAATTCAATATATTTTCATTATGTGTAACATGGGCCAAAGGCTGCATATGTAGCAGTCTTTATTTGTAACTCCCACTCACATGCAGAGAGTAAGTTGTGAGAGAAAGAAATCCAGCCTGGATACAGCACTACTCTTCCTTCAGCCCGCTGAACCAATCAGAAGACCACCTGGGTCTTTTGTTCGATATCCTTTGAGTTTGCAAAGAGCCAAGGTTGCTGTGCTGAGCAATTACTTTAAGACCACACAGTCAAGGACATAGAATGCCTTCAAAATTACAGCTATTCAGTGAGCTTTTGATTCATATTTGAAAGATGAGAAGCAAATTATGACTGACACAAAACAAAGATGTTTCTTTAAAGGACCCTTTTATGGTTTCTAAATAAAAAATAAAAAAAACATTTAAAAACCTTTGAGATGAGTACAGCACATCTTATGAAAAGGCACAACATTTCCCAGAAGTAATCAATATTGAATTTATCCTTGAGACATTCCATTTGTATATCATCAAGGCAAGTTATTAACTGTGTTTTCACCACACACTGAAAAAAAGTGTGTTGGATTTACGTGATTTAATCATGTATATCGGTTCCACGTGAATCAGTTAAGTAACACAAACATAATTAGTTCACTTAAAGGGGCGCTTGATTATGATTTTACTTTTTTAACTTTAGTTAGTGTGTAATGTTGCTGTTTGAGTATAAACAATGTCTGCAAAGTTACGACGCTTTCTTTTAAAGAATTCTCTGTTTAAGGACTACAACAAACGACAGGTAGGGACTACTACAAGCTTTGTCCTAAAATTTACATAAACCCTGCCCCGAGAACACACAACAAAGGGGGTGAGGCCATGTTGGGTTGCTTTAGAGAAGAGGAAGAGTTGTTGTAGTAGAGTGTTGTTACCATGCAGTCATTTTACACCGGACTGCTTTTTACACAAAAGATTAACATGACGGCACATGCTAGTCGGTGAGTTTAATCAACTCCTCAGCAACTACATAAATTCATTCACTAACCGTTGCATTCTGTCCAGTTGCATTCTAGAAGTTGTAACTTCTTCCTTAGTCTCTCCATCAGTGTCCGACTCTGGTTTGAACAATGTAAGGCTGAACACCGTTACTGACAATCGTCATTTTGGCTGCGTGAGATTCTCCAGCTTTGTTGTTGTTGTTGAGCAACCGAAGCGCAAGCTGTTAAAGCTCTGCACTCTTCTGGAAAGCAGCTCATTTGCATTTAAAGGGACCAGGGCTTAAAAACGAAAAAAACAAAAAAAAAATTAAATCGTTCCACTCCGAGCAGAATCGATATTTTAACGTTTCTGTTCCAGCGTTCCTTTATATATTATAAACGTTCCGAAACTGGTTAATAACATTATTTTTATTTTATTTTTTATTTTTGCATGTAGCCTACTTAATAATAATAATAATACTTTGTATTACTTGTATTAAAAAACAAAGAGAGTGCATTTGCCGTCTTAGTCAATAGTTTAGAAGAGAATCACAATTTTGTTGTGTAGATCACAAATAACATGATTAAATCGTAAAATCTGTTTTCCCATTTTTTCAGTGCATCTCAAATGAACTGTATAGAATAAAGACTTATGGACTAATGTTTATGAGGGTAGCAGTAAAGTAACACATATAACATAGGCCATGACAAGAAATCACCAAATGTCAACAAAACCTTACACATTTACAAAAAAATAAGCAATTTTACATGTACAGTACACATGAGCGCCTAGAACTGCAGTGGCATATAGGCTTGTAGTTTTACAATGAGTTACTATGAATTGACAACCATAATTTTTGACATTGTCGCTGGTTTTGAAATATATAACCAGAATGCACTTGTAAGCACTTGTTCTTGAATGTAGACTCTGAATAAAGCCCTATAGTAGATCCATGTACAGTGTATCCATTACCTGTAAACAGGCTGTCATCAATGTCACCTCTAAGTGGCTTTGAACAGAACATCGGCGGGGAACTTATCTACTCAAATCAAATTATCAGTGAGCATGGAGGTCCTGAAAACCAGTGATGAATTTTTAACTGCTTTGATGGAGATAGAGTTACAGGAAGGGAGATCCATTGACTAGCCTGTGAAGGTGAACTGGCCATCTGTTGATAGGGCTCAAACTGATGCGCAAAGCCCTCAATAATTGCTAATAATTGGTCTTTCCATCTAACAAGGCACAGGCATGCACTGATGCTAGACGACTTTGGCTGCAACAAGAGAAAAGAGAGACAGTCAAGCACGTCTTTAGCCCTCTTTAATTATGGAACGCAGCAAATGTAGAACCTAATCATTGGAGAATAGTGGTAAAATGACTGAAATTAAAAAATTTATATCATTTGGGATAATCATTTAATAGTATTCAAGTGGTCTGGACCACCAATAATTGCCTATGAACTCAAATGAATAGCGTGCTAAATGGAGGGATTCACAGACTTTGTCAGCTGAACCCTTTTGACCTACAAGGAGTTTACGAACCCCATTTTGGGAATATCTTTGCTAAATAAATGGTAGATTCATATACCAAAAAAACAACAACAACAACAACAACAAACGTTTGAACCAAATGAACTATACATTTTTTTTTAAGACATTTATGTCTCCCATTGGTCAAACATATTTTTGGTCTCCTGCTCTAAAAGCAAAAAACTACGGGAAAACTGGAATTGAAAAAATACAAATAAAAGTATACAAACTAAAATGTCACAGTATACCAATACATGAACATGAATAATCAAGCACATGGACAAACATTTACTGTAGAATATGGTATAACAACAAGCTCATTGACTTCAGTGAGACTTTGTCATAAGAAACCACCAGTAAAATGGCTTAAAATGGAGAACTTGACTGGTCTGCACAAATAAGCTCAGACCTGAACCACATAGAACACCTTTGGGACTGTGAAAGTGGTCTTCTTTTCTTTGTATGGCTTTTGAGCTCTTCTAGAAAAGCAATTAACTTTTAAAGGCTTTCTCATTGATTCACTACCTGGGGTTTCCTTAAAAGTGTACCAACTAAAAACTTCTCCCTTCTAAACCTTCTCCCTTAATTGTATTCTGATTCTCAAAGGTAAAGTCTAATGTAATTAAAGGCTACTGTAAGGCTCCATCTTGCTTTCATGTCCAGTCATCTGCTAGATGAATCCACAGCAGTTTGTTTGCACTGTCTGAGCTGAAGATTGCCGGACAGGGTCAATCTGGACAACACAGGTGCAGCCTAGTGTAGGTAATGCTGTGTGCAGCCTAGTGTAGGTAATGCTGTGGTTAATGTTGGCATGAAACACAAGTTGCGATAATCCTGTCTTCTCTATTGTGATGTATATCCGAGTGTAACAGCTTCTCGAATAAGAAAAAAATGTAGGACCGGACTTGATTTTGCCCATCAGCAATTGATTTAATCATTGTGGTTTGCTACTGCTGGAATCTCATGTGATTGACAGGTTGTTCTTGCACCAGTAAACACATCACACAAGAGGGAAGATTATGAGAGGACATGAATTTGAAAAAAATAATGATGTGCATGGATAAATCACTTATAATAAATGCTGCAAAAATCCATAAAAACAAGAATTGTCCATTTTGATTTCATGGCAACTGCCAGATTGCCCAGAGTAAGTCTACTGGAAGTCTTTGGGTAAAATACTTACATGGGTCAATGACGTGATGGGTCATTTTTTTTTGTCCAAAGGCCTCAATAATAATAAAAAACAAAGATATGATATTCAAAGTATGTAAGGTAGTACAACTAGATCTCTTTTAATTGTATTTTGCTATATATGAAGGTATTTTAAAGATTTTTAAGGACCAAAAGTCATTCATTTTAACCGTCCAAAGGCCAATACAGCCATTTCATTTGTGATTAAAATATCTGAAAATGTAATAAATGTATATATTTTTTATTCTGCCATAACATCATATATGAACATAGTGCAAAATGGTATTAAAATTATGTGTAGAAATCGTTGCTTTGTATGAGAAAGAATGTCCGGAAAAATGAATTTCATTGATGTCATTTGGAGTAACCAATATAAAGGAACCGTTTTGGATCAAGTCATGCGGTCAATATCATGTGACAGGATGTAACATTATTCAGATACCTGCAAAAGACCACATGGTTGTGAAGCAAAGTAACTAACTCTCTTTAAACTATTTGAAAAAATCATGTTTTCACTTGCTCATACGCATGTCCCGAAACATCAGGTCATTCGGTACAACCGTTATAAAACGATATTTATATCTAGATATCAGCCTGTTAGCATTGTTTGAAAATATCATCATTGGGTATAACCAAAAGTGTCATTTGGTAAAACCGAAATTTTTTTGGTGACAAATTTTGTCCATCTTGTAAAAAATGACAAAAGCAGTGTTAAATGATTATAAAAACCACATAATCTCATTGTTAACACTTTATAAAACTTATAAATGTATTATATTTCCATTAGGTTTTTTTTTTACACTTTTAAGAACCTTATTCGTCAATGACCCACAAACATAATTACCTGAACCAGTTAACTGTTACAACTGCATGGTTGAGTTATGCTGCTAAACAGACATGGAAATTGGAAACATGGAGTTTAAACTGAATAATTTACTGTATAGCGTTTGCTCACTGATCTATACAAATGATTTTCTGGAATACAGTACAGCAGGATGTCTGGTCACTTTTATGGCAAATGTCTACAGTATAACTTCAGAGTGACAATGTAGACTGCTTATGTACATCATTTGCAACAACTGTAAAACAGTATGTCGTATTATTAGCCAGAGAGCTTGCCTTGCTTCCTACCAGCTCATGTGGAAACCCCATTACTAAAATCGATCAGCACATGAAGTTTGCAATCAATAATTCACCATGCCTTTAAACAAACCAAGCTTTCTTAATCTTCTATGGTGAATGGCAGCAAAACTACTCAGCAGTGTATGGGTATTTAAAAGGCACATTCACATTGAGGAGGAGAAACTTGGTCAGTACCTCCCCAGAGAGCGGCACTTGGCTGAGGCTGCATGTGTGGGAAACGCTAGGCCTGCTCCACTAATCTTTGGCATTCGATAATGGATGTCGACAGGGCCTTTACCACAGATCAAAATGGGTCTCTTAATGCAGCACACTACTACCTACACTAACACAGCAGTTGATGGAGGTATAGTAACTGGATAGTGCTGTACTGTGAACATGCACTCTCACTGTTGGCCATTTAGCGATAATTAGTGTTTATAATAGCAACACCGATTATTTAATGACAGACTTCACAGAGGGTTTATGGGTCAATGACATGGAACGCATTTATCTGTGTGGAACTATTAAATTATTTATAAATAAATATAAAAGAATACATGTAATCCATTCATAAAGTTACAATGAGCATGATCTTAATTTCTGAATGTATATAAAGGCACCCTTTGACCATGTGTGTGACTGTGTGTCAAGGTCATTAATTCAGGTTGTAAAATGTCATCTGGTGCAACTCCCCAAAAACAAAAGCATTCATATTCATATTTTATAATATTTGTATAAGGAAAAACAACAACTTTTTATCTTGAAAAATCTATGTAATTCTACTAAATTAAAAATAATGATTAAGATACTATATACTCAGATGAATATTTTATTATGTTTTATGTTTTGAAATTATATTATTGTTATACTTTTACTTTGATGGTTACACCACAATGCATTTTTAGAATTAATTAAATGAAACTATATATAAAGGCCCCATTTAACCCTCATGACTGTTTGTCAAGGTCAAGTTAATTCAGGTAAAATGTCATGTGGTGCAACTCCACAAATACAAAAGCTCCTCTACTGCTCTATGGCTGGCCCAGAGAGCAGATGTCTTAATTAAAGAACGCATACACACACACACACACACACACACACACACACACACACACACACACACACACACACACACACACACACACACACACACGCACAAGCTCGTTAGCATGGCAGATGAGCAAACACCCCAAGCTTCAGAGGGGATAAGAACAAGGATACACACACAGTTCACAACTCACATTTGACCTCACACACATTCAATGTACAGTGAGCCACCAGGAATCCCTCTGAGAATCTTTTCATCATATCAAGCATGATCTTTCAAACAAGATCCAATCAGGAAAGGTACAGTATGAAGCCAGTATATTCACCATTTCATCAGACAAAAAAAAAGGCAGGGAGTAGGAAGGTAAGCAATGTTACATAAGAAAGGCTGGGGGTATGAGTGATATGGTAAACAGGTAGAGCAAGGATATGAAGGAAGTAAAAGACAAAATGTCAAGAAGAAAGAGTTAGGAAACCAGGAGGAGGATGCATCAACAAGGGTTTTGCAGGCTACGCTTCACTAGAGAACTACAGGCACGATACTGCCTGAGAGGCATGGGCATTTTATCAAAATGAGTAATCTTATCCACAGGGGGTCCACTCTTTCCTGCCCAAACACTCCACATGGGGTGCCAACACATCACAATGTGGGTATGAAAAATGGCCTTTTGGGTATCTTTGCTAAGAAATGTGTATGGATGAATTTAGAGGATAGAGTCACTACAGAAACAATACTGTACTGGATTAATGACGGATTCAAATGATCCAAAGTATTATAGAAAAAATGTTTATATTTGACCCAAATTTTAGTAGAGGTGCAGGACACAGTGTAGCAAACACCAATAAATATCTGCTAATTAACTATTTAATTTTTTCAAAGTAGCTATTGTATAAACCAAAACCTAATATCAAACTTTCAGTTTTCTATTTCTACAAGATCATCTGAATAAGACAACATTCTGTGAACTTTAAAGCCCAAAGTATATTCTGGTTTTTATGTGTATGATAGGGAATGTGTACACTGCACATGATATAAATTTCGTTACCACCACAATATGCATGCAGCCTGATACGCTCAGCTCGTACATTCATCTTGACTTTTTGTGCTACAGTAAGTAGTTTGTCCACTAGAGGGCTTTTTCCACTGCGGTTAACCTCCAGTTCTAAACCCCATTTTTAACCCTGAAAACAAATCTTTCACACTTGTAATTTAGAAGCGGGGTTAACAAATATTCAAATAAGAACATTAACCCTGGGTTTAGGAATGTACGGTATGAAACATCAGTGTAGGAATACCCAGGATTAAATGTTAACCCAGGGTAAATTATGAGCACTGTGAAATGTGAAGCAATATAACCCCAGATTCTGTTTACCCAGGGTTTAGAATAACCCGGAGTTAACTATTTCAAGTGTGAAAAGTCCTAAGGTGGTAACACTGGCCCCGGGCCGTAGTTTCACAACAAACTACACTGTAAAAAATTACCGTGATTTTAACAGTAAAAGACTGTAAAAATGCTGCGGTGAAAAACTGTTAATTGGTTTACAGAAAGTTCCCGTACTATATACGGTGAATAACTGTAATAGATCTAATGGTACATTTAATGTAATTTTACGGTAAAATACTGTTAAATTCACAGTTTTTGGAAGTGAAAATAACAGTTCATTGTAAAATTTACAGTGAAAAACCAAAATTCCCTGTGTGACACTTCACATTTGATATATTTTCGTTGAAAACTGTTTCTTCTTGGTTTTTCCTCAAATTAATGTTTATTGCATTTTTAAAATTTCATGCATGTTACCATGATGGTGTTTAGTGTGTGTGTGAATGACACTGTGTGCACCTTCTATATATTAGTATTGTCCTTCTCAGCTTGTGGAAAAGCTGCTTGTGATGAACTTTGATCCATCATGTGACTCTCATCACCACTGTGTTTGGTGATTGTCGGTGTATTATAAAGGTGCAAAACAGATATTAGTACTTCATTAGGTTGGTAAATTAACATTAATATCAGTTAAATATGTTATTTTACCGTAAATTTAACAGATTTTTTTTTACGTTGCTACTGTATTTTTTACGGTAAAAAACCACAGCTGCCATTTTTTTAGTGTACATTTTACTGGGATTTTTTTTTACAGTGTACTGAAAAGGCAGCTGTGTTTACAAGTGTTTGTGTGAGGGGTTTAGGAATACCCACAACTCTTTCAAATCCATTTTTATCTCATAACTTATGGAGAGAAATAGTGCAGACAATGGACAAAGATGTAACTTTCTAGTGCCACTGAATTCATGAGATTGTCTTGGACAAATAAAGAGTAGCTTGCATAACTGGCTGGCCAGACTAAAGCAGTCCTGCTGTTTACTGCCCAGGGAACAGCAGGCAGAAACTGCAGCCCATTTGTGCATTTATGTAATCACCACTTCAGTTTTCTTTCTGCCGGCCCCAGAGAGACACACGCTTACACAATGCCTCAACACAACCCTCTTCATCCTTCTCTTCCTGTGTCTTTCAAATTCCTGAACAAAATGGATACAGGAGCTTTGATGTTAGTTGAGGGATAAATGTAGAGCCCAGAGAGACACACGCCACAGAATGGGACAGCACAAGAAAAAAACCCTCAAGGTTGCATTTATCAGCTCATGACATTTCATGTGTGAGCACTCACAAATGTACGACCACAACAGACGCAGGTCACACAAGTATTCTTGGTATTCACTCGCCTCAGGTGCGTGTGCATAAACTCCTTTTCATCACAGTATGCTGAGGAAAATTTCATGTTGGCTCATCAGACATGGAGAAGCTTCCATGTTACCATGTTACTCATTCATTGTCTGTTTCTATTAATCAGCGTCATTGCACTGTAGCTGCAAACCGCAGAGAATAAAATTGTGATTGTGTCATAATTTCAGCACTCACAGCATTGATGTGAACATAATACCAGTTCAAATTTAAAGGGATTAAAGATCCTTCATCATTTACTCTCCTTTGTCATTCCAAACCACCTTCTGCAGAACACAAAAGAAGATACTTTGAAGAATGTTGGGGATTTTCAATGTATGGACATTTTTCAAAATATCTTATTTTGTGTTCCACAGAAAAACAAAAGCCATACAGGTTTGGAATGACATAAGGGTGAGTAAATGATGACAGAATTTTCATTTTCGAGTGAACCACGTCTTTATGTAATTAAATGTCCAATTTATTAAAAGTCTGCATAATTAATTCCTCATAACCTGTTCATCACATGCTCAATGAAAACGGGTTATGAATCAAACAGGCTTTATAACCATTATTAAGACATTAAATTGTAGGTGAACACCTGAGGACATTTTGTAAAAGAAACTTCAATCCAGTGAGTTTAAATGAACTTCTAGAAATCAAAAGGGCCTAACATTGAAAACTAATATTCAGACCAAAAGTATCTATAGCAGAAAGTGATGAAAACTGATAGACACATTTATATAGTTAATGTTTAACTTATATAATAAAATAAATAAATTATTAATCATTTGTGAATCCTACTAGTAGATCCATAAAATACATGAAAAATTCATCGCATTATTGTACAAGTTATTCACCCTTAAAGTCAGTGTGTGTAGAAGGTAAAGAGTACTGTAAATATACTTGTTTTAATCAATATAGACATAATTATGATCAGGAAAATTAAAATTACACAGACACAAATCATGTAAAGCAATCCAAAAAAATTGATAGTAAGCCTCATCCCACACACCAGGAAAATAAACGTAGCCATGACTATGACACGACATTTACATATTTACAGCTTTAAATTTCAAAGACTTAATTACAATGAGAGAATCAGCTTTAAGAGCCAAGACATTTGGAGAGATAGAAGCTTCTCAGGTGTTCAGTTTCACATTAGTTTAATCAGAAGACTCTATGTTACCTTGCACGGCTGGCTACAAAGTGCCTTTGATGTACAATTACGCAAATTACAGTATGGAAAAATGAAGAGGGAGGGTGGATTTACTTAAAGGATAGAGCACACTGTTATTTTATCAGTGAGCAGATAAGAAGCAGTATGGAGTGTGTTACAAAAGACCGTGGGCAGTATGAGCACTGCAGTCGAAAAAGTGAGAGAGCACCCTTATATGCTCCCACTAATGCTAAGCGGTGGAACATGATCACACTGCATCTCCATTTCATATAGAGAACATGCTAATGTGTTTAACAGCACTAACAGGAATCTCCATCTCTACCTTCTCCTCTGAACCTGAGA
The DNA here is from genome assembly GCF_024489055.1 of Chanodichthys erythropterus. NCBI lineage: Eukaryota > Metazoa > Chordata > Actinopteri > Cypriniformes > Xenocyprididae > Chanodichthys > Chanodichthys erythropterus. Next base: position 25,973,923 of record NC_090240.1, read on the forward strand.
CAGCAGAGAAATACACAAATTCAGTCAATTAGTCAAATGAAAGACTTGATTTTTAACAGCAGAGATGTCAAGAGGTCACATAATCACAATCCACCTCTGCATATAATATAATTATGATGCATTCGGAATTCTGGCCGAAAAAGATAAGCCAATAATTATGGCTGATAACCAATAAATGGTTTTTGAATGCTACAAGTGAATTTTGGCATCACGACATTATAATGCAAAGCATGAAATAATGTATTTTCATACTGAGATTTCTTAAAGATTACATTTAACTAAGTTATTAAATTATTAGTGTTTTTAAAGATTAACTTTGAGTGAGAGTTAGACGGAAATGGGTTATAAAATTGATATAAAATTGACAAAAAAAAGTGAATATGCACAATAACCAATACAGAACTGAAATTTATAAAAATAGCCAATAATATAAAGAAATATAGAAAATAAGCAAATCAATGACTCACTATTTCATTATTTAAAATATTCTCATTAATTTTTAATTCAGAAATATTTTGCTGATGTAGATTTATGAAGTATCATGTGACACTGAAGACTGGAGTAATGATGCTGAAAATTCAGCTTTGCCATCACAGGATTAAATGACATTTTAAAATATAAATAGAAAACAGTTATTTTAAACTGTGATAATATTTCACAATAATACCGTTTTACTTATTTGATCAAATAAATGCATGCCTCGGTCAGTATAAAAGACTTACTGTTCAAACTTTTCAACAGTAAAGTATATATATATATATATATATATATATATATATATATATATATATATATATATATATATATATATATATATATATAAAAAATCAATTACTCATAATTAATCATTGTAATAATACATTTTAATTCACAAAATGCATATATATATATATATATATATATATATATATATATATATATATTTATAAAAAATATTATTACAACTGATTAGTTATGAGTAATTGATTTGCTTTGACTATATATATATACTGTATATATATATATATATATATATATATATATATATATATATATAGTCAAAGCAAATCAATTACTCATAATTAATCATTTGTAATAATACATTTTAATTCACAAAATGCAAAATGTAGAGAAAAATATGGAGTACACTGAATACGGTATGATGAAACATGCTTCTCATTCACTGTCTCTTGACACTAACAATTACTAAATTTGCCATGAGATATCAATGAACAAGGAAATCCCACTAAATAACCAGCCAACTAACTAACATTCCAGACATTCCTAAACTACGCTTTGCCAACTTTAACCCTTTAAAACAAATTAACCCTACATAACAAATCTCATCCCCAAAGTTACATTTTCTGTTCAAAACTGTGTAAGAATAAAAGCATTTGGTGACACTGAAAGAATTGTACTTGTTGAAATCATGACTAAACTGTCTAAACCAGACAAACAGACTAGAAGGGTTAAAGTTCTACACGTTAATTGTCGGAGACCTCCTCTCACCTACCTATATTTCATGCCAGTTCTTAAGCAGTGGCCACCAGAGGAGGGCATGTTCTGCACAGACAGATGGCCCAGGCTGCGGGCCACCATCGCCACGGCACGGAACTTGCTTTTGGTCCCCAAACTCGGGCTGTTGGTGTTCTGTCGGTTCAGTCGGTCCTCTGTGCTGCGGCTAACAGCTCGGTGGTCCGTGCACACAAATGACACCTGCATGCTGACGGCGAGCCCCCGCAGACAGGATGCTGATGCTATGAAGATAAACTAGTCCTAAAATCTCCCAAGAGGCACCAATGCTATTACCTCAACGATAAAAGTGTCTTCTTGTCCCGAGGACAATGAGGTGAAAAAGTCACTTTTCCCAAAACTTGAAGAAAATGCCGTTAAAAAGGTCAAAATGGATGCGACAGCTGTCAAAAGGTGAGTGCAACACTCTGTTTTAACCACAAGTGCAGGTATTGCTTTGAAGTGCTGCCAGAGTATGTATTTGTCCATGTGGTGTCTGTGTGAGTGTGTGTGTGTGAAACGTGTGTAAGTAAGAGTCTCAATGCATGTGTGTGCTAGTCTCTGTGAGAGTGAATTCCTGCGCTCTGGCTCCAGGGCAGCAGCAGCCTGTGAAGCGATGGACTCTGGGCACCAATCACATCAACACACAGAACAGGGGAGAAATCCCACATCCATCCACGTCACACTGCAGCACATCAAGCACACACTTATCTGCTCTTCTCCGCTTTTCTCTGTCTGCACTGCAAGTGAAGTTGCTTCGCTTTCCCCCCCTCCCCGCTTTCTTCAGCTGATTCTTGTCCGCCCAACTGTCTATTCCTAACATTAACTGACAGTGAATTTTCATACCCTGGCTTCTGGTTTAGATCATCATCCAGTAATGTGCTGAGCAAATGCATAAATGCTATGCGAGAGAAAGTATTTAAAACAGCATAGTATGATGATTGTGCAAGCAAGCATGAGAGAGAGAGAGAGTGTACTAGAGAGAAAGTGGGAAGGTCTAAGCTCACGCTATGTTGTGTTAGATCAGCTCGTACCTGATATTCCACACCGCCTACGCATGACAGAATGTCCGAGGACAAACACAATTCTGCTTTGAGACCATCACATGTTAAAACAGTTGATCAAATTGCAGATGTGGCCTTTTATTTTTATTTATTTCTACTTGTTCTATCACAAAAGATACTGTGTAATTATTTAAATGAGTATGATTCTCACATGAGTGGACTTTAGTGACTTCAGTTCACATGACTGCTTCAGCTCTGTGAGTATAGAAATAAAGCAATGCCTATTATGCAGTCTGACCGACTATTAATATTCATTACAAATAATTGATTATGCAAAATGCAAATTGTCTGCTAGCCTTCATTCATAATGACTTCTCTTGCAGATGGCTTAAACTCCATTCAAGAATTTTATTCTCATAAATAAATAATATCCAATTATTAAATGACACTTTTCCTACTGAAAACCGAATACCTTTAATGCATTCTTGCTGTTCATTTACGTGTTTAGTCTATAGGTTTGCGTGTTTGAGTGTGTATGTGTGCAGAAGCTTGGTCTTTTTTTTTTTTTTTTTTTAAAAAGAGTGTTATTACCAAATTACTTGTCTGGTCCGCATAATACAGAAAAATTAGTTGTGTCCGCGGATCTATGTGAACTAGAATAATTTTGATAATGTTTTATCTATACATAGGGAAAGAAAAGAGAAGGAGGCCATCGCAGGGGATAGTTTAGTTGAAATGTTAGGGCTGCGTTATCATCATGTCTAAATGCAGGTCCTTCATCCCATCTGGATATGGCCTGGATCTGGCAGGCTGCGGCAATCCTCAGGATAAACAGAGAGAGACTAATATTAGCATAGACGCCATTCTTCTTATGATGTAGCGAGTACATCAGGTGTTATGGGAAGTGTTCCTGGCTGACCTAATCTATGCAGCCTAACAATTTACATGATTTGAATTATAGAAGTAGATAATGTATTATGTGTATGCAAGTTTACACAGATGTGTTTTTAGTCTAGATTTAAACTGGCAGAGTGTGTCTGCTTCCCGAACAGTGATAGGAAGACTGTTCCAAAGTTTAGGAGCTAAATAGGAAAAGTATCTACCGCCTGCATTTGACTTTGATATTCTACGTATTATCAACTGTCCAGCATTCTGAGATCGCAATAGATGTAAAGGACTAATGATATAAGAGCTCGCTCAGGTACTGGGGAGCTGAACCATTTAGTGCTTTGTAGGTAAAGATTTTAGATTTTAAAATCTATACGATGTTTAATAGGGAGCCAATGCAGTGTTGACAGAACCGGGCTAATATGGTCATACTTCCTGGTTCTAGTAAGAACTCTAGCTGCTGCGTTTTGGACCAGCTGTAGTTTGTTTAAAGGTGCCATCAAATGTTTTTTTAAAAGATGTAATATAAGTCTAAGGTGTCCCCTGAATGTGTCTGTGAAGTTTCAGCTCAAAATACCCTATAGATTTTTTTTTAATTAATTTTTTTAACTGCCTATTTTGGGGTATAATTAGAAATGCGCAGATTCAGGTAGCGGTCCCTTTAAATCGCATGCTCTCCGCCCCCGGAGCTCGCGCTTGCCTTAAACAGTGCATAAACAAAGTTTACACAGCTAATGTAACACTCAAAATGGATCTTTACAAAGTGTTCGTCATGTATACTGCATGCATGCGTCAGATTATGTGAGTATTGTATACTGTTATATTGTTTACATTTGATTCTGAATGAATTTGAGGCTGTGATCCGTGGCTAACGGCTAATGCTACACTGTTCGCCTGTTCTTCAGATGTCTTTTAAACAAATGAGATTTAAATAAGAAGGAGGAAACAATGGAGTTTGAGACTCACTGTATGTCATTTCCATGTACTGAATTCTTGTTATTTAACTAGGCCAAGATAAATTCAATTTTTCATTCGAGGGCACCTTTAACAGGCAAGCAGAACAACCACCCAGTAGAGCGTTACAGTAATCTAGCCTTGAGGTCATGAACGCATGAACTAACTGTTCTGCATTTGTCATTGAGAGCATATGTCGATATATTTTTAAGATGGAAGAATGCGGTTTTACAGACGCTAGAAACATGGCTTTCAAATGAAAGATTGGTATCAAAGAGCACACCCAGGTTCCTAACTGACGATGAAGACTTAACAGAGCAGCCATCAAGTGTTTGACAATATTCTAGGTTAATATGTGCAAAGGTTTTTGGTCCAATAATTAGTATCTCTGTTTTTTCTGAATTTAGTAGTAAGAAATTACTGGTCATCCAATTTTTTATGTTTTTATGTAAGTTTCGTCAGGACTCGAAGAAATATAGAGCTGAGTATCATCAGTGTAACAGTGAAAACTATTGCCATGCTTCCTAATGATATCTCCCAAGGGTAGCATGTACAGAGTGAAAAGCAATGGTCCTAGAACTGAGCCTTGCGGTACTCCATATTGAATTTATGATCGATATGACATTTCTTCGTTTACTACTACAAACTGATAACGGTCAGATAAGTATGATTTGAACCATGCCAATGCAATTTCACTAATGCATCATAACATCATTTTCATAAACATAATTTAAAAATCTATTCAAAAGAATATTGTGGTTGATAGTGTCAAAAGCAGCACTAAGATCTAGTAACACTAATAGAGAGATACAGCCATGATCTGATGATAAGAGCAAATAATTTTTCCATAGTTGAACAAACAACATTTCTGCACAACTCTACATAGTATTCACGAAATCAAATCAGCAAATCATATATGACACAGCTGTAAGTCAGACATCAGAGGAGAAGCCAAAGATTTTTTTTTTTTAAAAGTACAATTCTGTAGTCTAAGCTAACTGAAGTGGTCCTTAGCGTGATTGCGAGCGTGTCTTTGAATGCGCGTGCGAATGAACATCCCGCAGACCGTAAACAGTGAGATGAGCTCTCCTATAATCTGACACACAAATGACACACGCTATTCCCGCATCTCTAGCACATTACTGAGCCTAAAGCATGCTTCCTAAACCATCTCATAAAACCACTGAGTGACGGAGCGACTGCCCGGTTTTCATGCACTCGGGATTAGAGGAATGTGTGTCATCCCACCTCTAGATGAAAGGAAGTGGACAGACGGCTTAAGTGAACATATAGAGCTTCCTGAATGGCACTGACACTCGCTAGCCTCAGGACAAAGACTCTGCCAGCAGGCTTGAGCGAAGCAGCGGTCCATTTAAATCAGACAGGACACTGAACTTGGGCATCTTTCATCATGCTGTATCTAAAGAGAGGGAACTGACAGGAAATCAAGGCTTGAGATGTGATGAGGAACTCTGTGTCTTTAGATATTTAAACTCCAATCCGCTGGCAACTTGCACGTTAGATCCAGAATCACAGGCACATGCTAACATTATGACACACTGAAATATTATGCAAATATTGATGGCAGTGTTAACCTAAGCTGACATGGCCTCTGGAGCACACATACTGTAAACGAAAGAAAGCATAGCGTTTAATATATAATGCAAAAAGAAAGTCTGCATTGTTTGTGTTGAAGAGATGGATAATGTATAATGCAATGAGAGTTCATGAGTTAGTGGCACTTCAATGGGGTTCTGCACAGTGTTGATTTTGTCAACATTTTTTCCCCAGAATTGTTTAACAAAGAGTTTGATTTCGTCAACGGTAACAAAGATGAGGTGAAAATGCGCAACATGGCACAATGTACAAGTTTGGGCTGTCACTAACAATTATTTTGGTAATCGAGTAATCGGTCGATTATTTTGAAATTAATCAAGTAATCGGTGGTAATAAAAACTGACCTAAGCAAACAATAAAATGACTTATAATAACAATGAGGCAATAATTTTTTTTAAAATTCAAATAAAGTATCAAAAGCAAGTAATCAAATGGTTTCATAGAACAACACTGCAATACATCATATGCATAATACACTGTATAAACAATCATCTTATGCACTCTAAAAACTAATTCAGGGGACCTTTAGTCATTACTTAAATATATATATTGTTGTGAAACAAAAAATCAAGTTCTGAAATGCTGTTAGACTTTTTACTTGTAATTGTTATTTTATTGAGCTTGGATGACACACAAATTATGCCTATTGATTCGATATACTATCATGACTTGTCATAGTTTAACATTTTCAGTTAATCAAAAATGTATTTAATTTTAGGTTCTGTTAATGTAAAATACAATCTGATGACATGTTTCATTGTTTTCAGTTGTATGAACACTTCTTTTGATTTAGACGAACTTAAGTTAAGTGAAACTGGGCTGGGATTTATATTTCCCATCATGCTTTGCCCATGGCACTTGAAAGGGAGAGTAAATGCTAAAATGAAGAGTTATATAATGTTTTTTGCACAAGATTAATGGTAAGGGAGATTTAGCAGTAATTAGTGTTTTGTTATTCTAATTTCGAACAGTTTGTTAATGTGGGTTTTTGGAGATTTACCATTATGGTGACAAGCAGTGCTTGGTAAGTTCATGTGAAATGCGTTTTATTGTGTTCAAAAAGCTCTTCACCTTACTTAAAACATTATGTTGGATCAACTTAAATAGTTGCATTCATGTTGACAATTATTAAGTTCATGTTATTTAAAAATGTGTTTTTATTGTGGCAAAAAAATGTCTTCACGTTACTTAAAACATTTTGTTGGATCAACTGAAAATATTGCTTTGAATTAATGTAATTCTCCCAATTGGCTTAAGTTAAAAATTCTAGTGGAAAACGTTAACATTTTTGTTGTTGTTGTTGTTGTTGAACCAATGTTTTATTTTTTAGGGTGTGTACATTATGTATTATAACAAATACCAAAAGCATAGTGTTACTTTACAGCATATCAAATCCTCCAATATAATTTTTGCATATTGTTTTTGCAAAATGTTGATACATTTGTTAATATATAAAAGAACATAAAATGTTTGAATATTGGGTTTACTTTTACACTTTTGTTAAATAAAAAATCTTCATTAAGTAAAATTAGATGTAATTAAAAAAATAAAATAAAACGTTCATATATAGAAGTATATTTTTTATCAAAATAAATATATATAAAAAACTTTAAAAATGAACACTAGCACTTTACCTTCGCCACAACTCTGCTATCATCTCTGGCCATCTACTGAATGCTGCTATTGTTCCCTAAAAAAGATGTTAAGCTCTAGAGTCTAAGCTGTTCCAAGAGTGTTGCAATGTGATCTGCATGGAAAAGAGTCCACTTACCGGGCACAGTGAATAAACAAGGGGGTAAGAACAATGTTACAGTTTGTCATGGTCACAAATGTATTTGTTTCATTGTGACCCTGTGCAGGGATTAACCCTGAAGTTACAAGATGTACATATAGAGAACAGCCTACTGCAATCCTCATGAGCACCTGTTAGCCTCCTGCCATTCCGATACACCACTGTAAATCAAATCCGTCATCACTGCTAGTAGTTTCAGTGTTAGATTTACAGACGAGTTTTAAATGCCACTGCAGCTGGATGCACAAGCAGTAATTGAATTATCATTACTGAATGGAAACCAGAGCTGCAGCCCATGTGTCAAATGGTTGAGTATGAGGCTTAGTGTTACAGCAGGAGAGATGTGACCTTTCTAATGAATGAGGTGGGATGTGTGAGGTGTACTTGAGAAAGAGAAGGCTAATGTGCACTAGCTGTAAGCATGGCTCTGTGTTAAGGGTGCTTGTCAGTCTGGAGGTGAGAGTCATGAATCAAAGCCCTTTTAGAATTACAGATGGAGAGAGAATATTAGAGCTAAAACATAATTATGCTGTACTTCACCCCTAAAGTCTGTGCTAAAGTCACTAAAATCCCTGCCATACATATAAGAAATTAGACGCATAGACTGCATAGCAGGACTATATATATGTGTGTGTGTGTGCGTTTTTGTGACATATCAGGACACAAATTTGTATAATGACATGGGTATGACATAGGTATTACAAGGAGAGGGTACATTACCCCATGTCCACATTTTTTCTAAAGGCATATAAATCATACAGAATGAGTTTTGTGAGAAAGTAAAAATGTGCACAGTTTTCTATGATGGGTAGGTTTAGGTGTAGGACGATAGAAAATACGGTTTGTACACTATAAAAACCATTACACCTATGGAATGTCCCCACAATTCACAAAAACAAACTTGTGTGTGTGTATGTGTGTATACAACAGGATGTATAAACAGTGTAAACAGAAAATGACTTCATCGTGAAGCATGTCAAAATTGGTGAGAACCTCCTTTGTTCTCTTAAAGGGAGATGCCCTGTCATTTGGGAGTTTGGCTGGGGCCATAGGTCTCCGAAAGCAATAATCTCCCATTGTTCCTTACTTTTAACCTCCCGGCACTTCAAACACCTCTACTCCATTTAAACCGTCAAGCTCTCCCTCCTTCTGCCTTTGATTAGAAGCCTAACTCCATGCTTATCCCCAGTCAAATAAGCTCTGGAAAATCCTCCGGAGCCGTTCAATCATCTCCCACCTCTCACAGCAGAGCTCAGTCTCTCCACAGTGAGCTTCACCGCAGGGCTCCGGCTTTCATAACCACACGCATACACCCAACAATTACTTCTCGGAGCACAAACAACTCTATCATCCACATCAGATTCACAACTTTGTGGATTAAATGAGTAGTTCATCCCAAAAATGAAACTTCTATCAGTAGTTACTTATGTCGTTCCAACCAAAAAATATCTGAGGAATTATTATGACGGCTGACCATTAACTGTAGACTCCAAACAGACCAGAATCACTATAATTGTATCATTAAAGCAGTATTTGTGATATATATCCACTTAAGTTTAAGCCTCTACTCCATTTCAAGTGAGAATACTATCTCAATAGCCATTTATGAGCACTATTCATTTATAATACACCTTTAAGCTAAGCTTTTAAAAAAACAGGTTAGTTGTGTTCCAAATGATGCACTATAAACTATATACTCAACCCTGTAGTGTGTGAATTTCATAAGGTTATTTTGTAATTCAACATTGGAGTCTGATAGCCCCTCCACCTCCACTACATAAGGAAAGCTGTGACAGTTGAGTGTATGAAGTGTCCAACATTCCATACTTTCTTTTTCCGATTAATCATTTGTATTAATCATTTGTATTTTAAAGGTACAATATGTAAGATTTTTGGGTTAAAATAGCCAAAAAACACGTTATATATTTTGTTGATTTGTGTACTTACATTATCCCAAATTTTTCTAAGAATGTTTACATCCAGAGAAACAAGCAATTTTGTGTGTCGCCTATCAATGACATCATAACCGCGTTACCCTCGTTCTCATGTATTATTTTGTAGAAACCATGGAAACACCAAAGAAGCGTTAATATATTATGTGTTTTATTAGACAGGAGAGCAACTGTTCGGATGGGTACATTCATCGACAGAAAACTAATCATGTTATATAGCTCAACACAGTAAGTCTTATTGTTTAAATCTCGTTTTCTTGATTTGCAGTGAGTACCATGTTTAACCATGCCTAATATCAATCTAGCTTACTGTAGTGTGCAACAAGTGTCTCATAGTAGCCGAGCGAATGCAGAGTAGCACTATAACAACTCTCAACACACAAATGTATCTAATATGATAAAACAGCTCTGCTTTACCCCACATACGCTTGACCAGAAGAAGCGGAAGCGGCGACTCTGACATCATAAAAGCTATGTCGCGTTCGTCTCTCATTAGCAAACGCTCCAGCGGCCTCGTTTCTGCTCGCACAGCACTCAGCCCTGCTCTGCTTCATACTACAGTAACATTAATAATCTCATCCAGTCCTGTCCCGATTCTTTTCCACCGACTGTGAGGTGAAGACGACATATCCCAAGATTCAGCGCTCAATCTTGGCGTCATCAAGCTATGCCTTTGTTTTGAATAAGCGGCCTCTAGTGGCGAAAATGTACACAGTGTGCCTTTAAGTATACTTCTTTTTGGAATTTTCAATGTGAGCACACTATTCTCACTATTTATAGGCATAGAATAGTGCACAAGTATGCAAACTGGGACGCACCTATAGTGTATGCAACAGTCTCTGGTGTATGTAGTATGCCAGTAGCTGATCCAAAAAGAAAACAACAAACAGTGCTAATATACAATATATTAGCACTGCTTGTTGCTTGCTTTTGGGATCAGCTACTGGCATACTACATACTTGATGCTTTTTGGTGTTTGTATGTGAAGATCTGTAAACCAAATCCTAAAATAATTCTACTTTGTACACAGGAAAAAAATAGCATAGAGGTCTGTAATACAATTTTTCATTTCTGGATGAACTGCCTGTTCCTTTAACAGATTATTTAGCACAGTCAATGATATAAATTGATAAATGTGTATTCAGATCTGTTAAGAGGTTCATACAGTATACAAAACCTCTACTAGCTCTTTAAAAGAGAGACTTTATGAGTGCTTGAACACTAATTTAGTGTGAATTAGCCATGGAACAAAAGAGTGCACTAACTCATTCTGCTTGAGGCTTCTCAGCGGGAATCAACCAAGAACTTTATCAGATCAGTGTTGATGACTCAAACACAGAAAAATGTTTTTTTATGTGCTCAAATGAACAGAGATTTCACATGAAATATTTATACTTTTAACTAAAGAAAGCAAAAAGGCACCTAAAAAAAAAATCACTCTACCTTATACAGTCATATAAATTGTAACCTTAAATCTTTAAATTGATTAAAAAAAAGCTCCTGTACGTATTATGCATCAACTTCTCATATATTAAAATGAGAAAAAACACAAGAAGGCATTCATAAAGTCGCTTCTCATGCATATTTATAACTTTGTTCTGTCAGAGCCCTTGAGGTTACTGTAAAAGACTCGACATATCCTAGAGCTCTGCAATCCTGATGACATTAAAGGGAATTAAGTGCGCACACACATGCACGCACACTACAGGCTTCTCAGAAAATGTGCCTGCCAATATAGCACGCAACTCAGTGCGAAATCCATAAATAAATATATTTAATATAAGCTGTCTTTTTCACGTAAGCTACATCTCATTAGACTGTAACATCCCCACCGCTCCCTATGATGAAGCGAGAAGACTTCTAATGCAAAATCGAACTCCGTGTAGCAGAGAGCAGCTGCTTTGCCTCTCAGTGTCAACCGCTGTGTGGTTACATACTAGAGCTGTAGTGTTAGAGTGTCTGTGTTTCAGAGATTATAGGTAGAACAAACATATTTAAGTCATGTGGACAGACAAGCGTAGAAAAATGTAATCCCACTTGATTTTATAAAAAAGTAGTATTTGATGTGTCAGAGCCGGAGCAGGTAATAACACACCAGGTGGACAGCAAAACACTGACAGCAATTACAGCTACATTTACCAGCTGCTGCAATTCAATGGTGCTGAGCTGGTCTGCAAAGCAAGGAAAATGAAGAGTGTAATGATCAACAAATTAAATGAACATGCTGCAGAAAAATGCAATTCCATAAGCTCTTACTTCTAATGATGCACACAAAAAAGCAATTGCAGCTCCGTAGGAATAAAGAAAAACCTTACAGGTCTAATAAAGTGTAGAGTACAGACGTTGTGAATCTGACATCTGTCCTGGTTCAATAGTCTTTACATGTAAGTACATGTTCAGATGGTGCATAAAGAGAGGTGTAAAAGTCTGAGAACATATTGGAAATATCAATGTTATGATGTAAAATGGTTGTTCACAACATATATTTTTTTACTTAAGATCTAATTATGATTATTTAGAGTAATTTCAATTAAGATTATGATTATATATAAATATATTATCATATATATTTTATTTATGACAAACATCACATAACAATAAAAAAAAAAATTAAGCTGCAGTCCGTAAGTTTTATCTCTTTGTCGCCATCTCTGTTCAAAACCTGCAATTGTAGTTATTTTCAGAATTATCATCTATACGTGGGTTGTGCGTCAGCACGGCTTCTTAGCACGGAAGAATCTAATGTTTTGAGGAGAATGTGTGGCTGTCAGTCACCGCACTGGTGGAAAATTGATTTTGGATTATTTTTAACCCAAAAAATAATAATAATACATTTGATAAAAGCAAGATAGAAGCATTTTGATTAGCAAAGATTATTCGAGCATACTGTATTTATTGCAAGACAAACTTCCGCAAGAACAATTCCCTATACTCAGGGAAATATTGCTAGGATCTGCAAAATTTCAACTCCATAAAAAAGACTGTCTATTATAGGGCAGCAGTTATAAGGATGAAATGCTGGGTCTTCTGTTTCAAGCTTACGCTGCATGAACAGCTTAATTCACTACAGCGCCTGCGGTTCTCTCACATTGCTCCATCACTCCATCTTCCAGACGTACTCAAAAAGAAAAAAAGAAAAAGCTTTAAATTTGAATTCATATAGCCTGGCCTTTTACTGGGCAGACCTGGAGGGGACAGCCAGACTACTGAACAGAACTGCACACTCAAATGTACATTTGCACTTTGTTTCAGACTACAGTACACACAATGAGTTTGAATATAATAACTTATTCAGCTCAAATATAACTGATACAAAATATCCTTTTCATAACAGAAACTATTAAATAAATTAACATGTATATGTATAGCACTTTTCAAAAAGCATTACAAAGAATAAAAAGTGCTTTACAAATAGGAAAACAGCTAAAGGAGACAAAAAACCAACTCTCCCTCCCTAAGATGTTGAGAAAGAGACCTTGAGAGATACTAAGAATCCATGCTTCACCTTGAACAGACAGGAGACATAAATCAAATACAAAAGCTAACTTTTATATAAAGGGAAGACAAAAATGTGATGGAATTTATTCCATTTGAGGCAGTTTTATAGCACCGTCTAATCTAGGCCCAGTGAACCACGTCTCATGGGTCTGTCTTTAGCTCAATATCGGCCTGCAGAAAACCTTTTTTCCAGAGAATGTGATTATCCCAATTAATCTGTTGTACTGAGATTATGCCAGACTGCAGGACATGTTAATGCATTTAATGCCCTTTACTATTGCTTCTTTCTTCTATTGAAGTTCAAGATGCTCTTTGGATCGTTCTCAAATGCAGTTTATGCAGCTTGAGTGCTGCTGCATTAAAACAAAAAAAGAACATGAATAGAAAGACATGAACTTCATGTTAATATTAAGTAAATATATGCATTTATATATAACCCAGGCTACATTATATAAGTGCATGTTTAATCCAGAGTACATTTCCTAAGGGGAAATACCACACAAAAAAATAAAAGGGAAACAGAAGGAAAAACAAAGAGACAGAATGAGCGGCGGCCTTTAATTGAAGAGGAAGTAGAGCAGAAAAGAGGCCTGCCTCATTAGTTCTGCAGGACAGAGACAGAGAGACAGAGTCAGAGGAAGGGGCTTCAACGTCTTCCTGCACAGCACTTAATAAGTTATTAATTATTACTCTTGTACAGTTAACTGATTACATTTAAGTCCAGGAGTCTTGGGATGACAGCTAAATTGCATTGTGCTTATCGGACTACTTTGGGATTCTGGGACAAACAGTGAATCACGGCAGGACTGAATCATGTCTTAAATCCATAAAAATATAATCTCAGAAAGGACTATAAATAAGTAATTCTATGAAAACTGAACTTGACAAATGAACATACAGACATACAGTAGCAGCACATGTGATGTCAAGATGATGTGCGATTTCTGCCATCTGGTGGACACTATTGGCACAGCAGCATGTTATGCTGCCTTCACGTGCTATCGGAATTATCGTAAATACTAGTTTCCTAGTTTAAAAATTAGACATGAACGCCCTCTCAAGTAAAAATTTAAATGTAATGAGCGTATAATCACGACATCAGAAGTGGGAAGTACGACATTTCCGATGAAGGCAGCATTAGTCCCCACTGGTAGAAGCCATACACTATCCCGACTCAAAACACACATTTTCCCCGTTTACAACGGTTTAAAAGAAGCCGTATATTCTGTCCAAATAACATCCTGCAAGGAACATATTAAATCACAATTTTTTAGTTTAGTTGCTAGTAAAGGGATTGGGAACGTTTAGACATGACAACACAGCTATTTTAATCCACACAGGCAAAAAGGACAGTAAAGGAAGTTGATGATGGATTTAGTGATTTAATAGACCAATATAGATGTATGACCTGAGAGCATGTGACAGTAGAAAATAGACAACTGCTTTCAACATTTCAGCAACAACATGCCTCCCCGAGAATATCAGCACTATTATGAAATGATTCTGTGTAAAGTGTCAGCACTGTAAACAGTGGTTATTTTAGCAGGAAGATCATTTGTATTTCTCATATTCTCTTTCACATGCAAAACTACTTGCTCAAGATGCTCTGTTTAATGATGCACTGCAGATTCAGCATGTGTCTAAAAACAGGACGGGTTACCTTTTTGTATCACCATTTACATTTTTTTAAATCCTTTGCCATTAGTTTTGCTATTATCCTCTGTAATATCATCATCTGTGCAATGAACTGTCACACAGTAAGCAATCTTTGACTCAAACGGGAAGTCACAGACACAGACTGTCGACATTCTATACCCCCTTTATCAAAACACCAACTGTCCCTGATCACCAGTGCATCTCAAATTTCAAAACCATCCACGAGCACCACTGGAAAACAACAGAATGTAAAATGTACAGGTAAATTAGTTAAGATTTATGATTGCAGTGGTAAAATTTGACTTATTAACATTAATTAATACATTAGCAATTATGAACTGACATAATTTTATATTTATATAACACTGAACAACTTTATTAACACTAACAAAGATTGATAAATGCTGTAAACATTGGTTGCTCATTCTTAGTTCATGTTAGCAAATGCATTAACTACTGTAATGTTAATAAATGGACCTTAATGCAAACTGTTACCAACTTAACCAAGATTAATAATAATGTTGTAACACAATTGTTAGTTCTTTACACCTATAATGAATTACTTTATGTTAATGAGCTCAACCTGCTCCCTGCAGCATTAAAACAAGTGACTAGCATTGAGTCACTTACAAAAACACTTACCATTTCTACCAAGTATCATTCCTGATTGATATTGATATGCCTGATCTGTTGTTGAAGGGAGAGTCATGTGAAGGCTCAAGGACTATACCAGCAGGCCACCATGGGACAAATGCCTTCCCAATGGCTTATAAAAGCAAAGCACTTAATCCAAGTCACACAGCTGGTCCGGACCCCTCTTCAGTCTCTGCTTAACACTTGCTATTCTCTCCGGGTGACTTAGATACACACAATACAGGCCAAAACAGACTATATTACACCTCCAAAGTGACAACCGATAGACTAATAGACCAAGAGGTACTTGGTCAGTAGATAACCATGGTGCAGTAAGATAACCAGGTTTAGTTGTAATTGTTAACTAAAACTAATGGTAACCCTTTGCAATAAGGTTCCATTTGTTAACATTATATTTAACTACATTAGATAACATGGATTAAAAATGAAAAATCATAGTATCCATTTACTAATACATTATTAAAATGAAAAGTTGTATTTGTTAATATTATTTAATGGACCTAAGCTAACATCAACTAACAATGAACATTTATATATATTTTTAACAAACGTTAACAAAGATTAATAAACACTAACAAATGTATTGCTCATTGTTAATGTTAGATAATGCATTAAAGGTGCAATGTGTCAAATTTGGGAGGATCTATTGACAGAAATACAATATAATATACATAACTTTGTTTTCAGTGGTATGTAAAGACCTTACATAATGAACCGTTATGTTTTTATTACCTTAGAATGAGCCATTTCTATGACATGCACCGTGGGTCCCCCCACTCCATGTCAAGTCGTCATTTTGCGGCGCCATCTTTCTACAGTAACCCTAAACGGACAAACTGCTCTACAGATCACGTTTCGTTACTATGTTGTTCTTCTTCTAAATCGTTCATTCTTTTAGAGGCAGCTTTCATCCTCACTAGGTTGAATACACACAAAGTAGTAGAAGTAGTAGTAGTTGTCTGGTTTATTAAAAGCAGAGACCGTTCTTTGTTGGAAGTAAGAAGAAACCTCATTGTTTCACACAGCTACTCTCTGCTCTCTCAGACAACCAGATGTCCACCATAGCTACTCTGAAAGGGAGGGGTGCGAGGGGTGTGCACCGTTAGTTGCAGTTCGCAACCTCACCACTAGATGCCGCTAAAATTTACACACTACACCGTTAAAGGAACACTCCACTTTTTTGAAAATAGGCTCATTTTCCAACTCCCCTAGAGTTAAACAGTTTCGAATCAATTTAGCCGATATCCGGGTCTGGCGGTACCACTTTTAGCATAGCTTAGCATAGTTCATTGAATCATTCAAGAGTCAAGTTTTAAATAGGAAAAATATTGAAACTCTTTGGTCATTTTTGTGCGAGATGCTAACGGTCTAATCAGATTCAATGAGCTATGCTAAGCTATGCTAAAAGTGGTACCGCCAGACCCAGAGATTGGCTGAATGGATGGAAAATGAGCCTATTTTAAAAAAAAAATTGAGTGTTCCTTTAACGAATATAAATTAATGGGACATTATTGTGAAGTTTTACATCTAAAACTATTATAAATTCATTTTTGTCATTTGAAGAAGCTGAAATAAAATATAAATATTAGCTGAAAAACTTGAAACAAAAAAATTTTTTAATGTTAATGAAAAATTTTAAATTGAAAGTTGAAGTGCTAAAAACTGAAAATAAATAGATAAAATATGACAAAAGTACATAACAAACTGAAATTAAAATGAAAACTAAAAAATAAAAGCTAATTCAAAATACTACTAAGTACTATAATAGTAGCTATATAAAAAATCCTAAATTAACACTGGTTGAAAGACCAATAACTTTCCAATGAAGAAAGCATCTCTTTCCAAATAATTATCAACATTGATTAATTTGGGAGCCATAGTTTCTATCCAGCATCAATCATCAATGAAACTCGATCCCAAACTTCAAAGCAAGACTTGCATCCTCTCTGTCCCTTACCTGTACCTCATGCCAGTCTGGAAGGAGATGGACTCCTGTAGCGACACTCCATTGGTCCTCAGAAAGTCCTCCAGGTTTTTGAGCTGGGCGGCAGCCCGCACCTCTCGCAGACTCCTAATCTCACCCAGTTCCCCCCCACCCTGCCGCAAAGGGTACAGGCCCTGGTCAGACAGGTAGCGGTCGATGTCACTCCGCATGCTTTCGCTGAAGGACAAGGACAGCATCTTGCTGCTGCTAATGGTGCTGCTCCTTCGCACGCTGTTCCCCGGTGGTCCATTCTTCGGGATCTGCAGGGGTTCGGAGGGGACACTATGTTGGCGACTAAGGCGGCGGCCGTGCCCGACCCGCAACTCAGTCAGACTGCTTCTATGAGTGCCAAACATGCCCTGCGTCCAGGTGACAGGGTCTCACAGACACAAAAGTGAAGCGAGTGGCATGACAGAGACCAGCAGACTGTTGCAGGTCAGAGCCTTTGCTTTAAATAGCGCCCGCCGCCCATGGCAATCAACACCGTTCTCAAACGCCCATGCACTGCATTCAGAGGTGACCCTCCCGGCCCCTTTTCCCCTGTGGGACTCAAATACAATGACAAATTTAAACCGGACGATCTTCGTACAATAATTCAGGTGCTCGCAAAACTGGACTTTTATTCTTCCATACACATGCGTGGTCAGGCAACAGATATGAGTGGACATTCGGGCATGCGTGAAGAATGCTTGCGTGAGGCCTGCCGCAGTTGCTCTGAAGAACCCGAATGCCAAATCTATCCAGCATCCAGTCTGTTAAATCAAGCCTCCTAACGTATGACGGTCAAAAAATAGACTGGCACTGACCCCAACAAAGGCAAGAATCCTAAAAGCATACATGATGTACTTTTCTCTTGTAGTAAGACAGCACAAACAGAGGCCTGAATTTCGAATGTTTTCATGTGGATTTTTCTTCAACGTTGGGCACTTTTATGTCCCTGGGGTTGATTTTTATTCAAATTAACACATTAACATTTTTTTGTTATAACAGATCACATTGAAATTATCATGCCTTCATCACTTATTTTTGGTACTTATTTTTATTTTATAAGGTTTTATTTCTTTACTCTCAAAGTCAGACCTTCAAACTGAAACTATTAAAATGCACCATAAATTATAAATTATTATGTTTAAAATTATTCCAAGTAGTGAAATTAATCTAGTTTAATATTTATTGTGTGAAAATAATTTATACCAATTTTTAAAAAACTGATATAAATCATTTGAATTTTATTACTGGCTAATGCTGTGGTGTCATTTCCACCACACAGAACATTTCGTAATATTAGTGTGCTTAGTTAACAAATAGGCAACCTAAGAGCATGACTGAGAAGAAGACCAAAAAAAGGGGGGGGTTAAAAATTAAAAAATTATAAAAATTATAGTATGCAGAAAGTGTGAAAATGTATTTATTTCATTTTTTTATTTAATTGTGTATTAATTATACATAAAATGCTAGCTATAAAATTAGCTTAAACAAGAAAAACAGTTAATTCCAAAAAATTATTACATTTTCCACAATGTGACTTCTAGATGTAAATAGACTTCAAATAGACTTCTAGATAAACACAATATTTAATTGCTTTAAAGGGTTAGTTCACCCAAAAATTAAAATTCTGTCATTGATTACTCGGCCTCAAACCCGTAAGATCTTCGTTCATCTTCGGAACACAAATTAAGATATTTTTGATGAAATCCTAGAGGTATAAGCAATTTAACCCACACTTTCAAGGTCCAGAATGGTACTAAAGACATTGTTAAAAAAGTCGACGTGACTGCAGTGGTTCAACTTTAATTATATGAAGCGACAAGAATACTTTTTGTGCGCAAAAAAAAAAAAAAAAAAAAAAAATAAAGACTTTATTCAACAATATCTTCTCTTCTGTGTCATTCTCATACATTGTTTATGTCCAGCACTCCCAGGTTCTGCATCAGAACAGCAACTCATATTGTCCGGCACTTGCGCCAGCATCACATGAATGCGTTGTGCTGCTCACGTGATCAGCTTTGGCCAATACTGAGCCGACATTCGGACGTAAATACGGAAGCTTTCACTGTGCTTAATGCGGCAACTACGTAGGGATAATAGTGTTGTCACGATACCAAAATTTTGACTTCGATACGATACCCAACTTCAGTATCACGATACCGATACTTAAACGATACTATGGCAAAAACCTAAAACAGTAGGAAAAGTAAATAAATAACATATGACAGAACTGTGGCTAGCATTTTTATTGGCCACAATTTTGATGTTGGTAAATTACATTTTATATGATTAAAGCTGACTTTCTTATGCTTAAATTACTTTTGAGTCATTTTACTTGATTTAGAAGATTTAAAACACTTTCAAACTTTTAAATGCAGACTGACCACCCAAATTAAGATTACATTTTATATCAGCTGGTATGTACAGGTGGGCAAGAGGTGGACAATGTATGAGCATGAGCTAGTATGAGAACAAGTTATTTGTGTTATGCTATATAAAAGAACAAAGAAGCAAATTACAAAAACAGTAGTAAATTAAAAATAATCTTTTTTCAGATACACTAAGTTTATTTAACATATTTAACAGGTTTTGTTGTTTGATTAACATTAATGATGGACAGGCCTATTTAATTGGGCTGCTGAATGCATGGACGTAACTGACAAATATCCAGTTATTACCCACCTGTTTACGTCCACTTAAGCCATAACCGACTGTATTCACGCGAGATACTCCACATGATGGACATTTAGACATCTGTGTGCACGTGTATTTGACTATTCAGACGCGTGGAAAACTGATCGCGCGCGCGACAGACAGAGAGAGAGAGAGAGAGAGAGAGAGCGAGAGCGCTTCTGTTGTGTGTCATTCAGCGCAATTCCGCCTATCCCTCCTTCACTAACTGCATGTAAATAACGAATTGTGTGATTGGATTGTAATTTTGTGCTACGACGATCTTCGACGACCATTTGGCTGTAAACTTAAATTATATTCAACTCGCCAAAGTGGCTAGTGGGAGTGGCTGTCATCAAGCCCTGCATGTAAGTGTTTTGACAGTGAGAATATTGATTACTGTAAATAATTAGAGCAATGTTATTAAAGCATAAATTGGTTTAATATAATTGTATAGTCCCTTCACATATTTGTTTTTTAAAATTAATTTTATTTTAGCAACCAGATATCACTTATTAGACTCAATAATACACCTCTTTGCGGATGTCTGCTTGCATGAGTAATATAAATAACACTCATTTAATTTTTGAGAGCATAAACATAACGCTGGTATCACATTCACTAACCTGTCGCTCTTTAAATTCTCTGTACAAATCGGGATGTTTGGCAAGTTGGATGCTCCCTTCGCTTGCGTTATTTTGTAACGTATTTTGCAGACGGGCTTTGTGGTGTCCGTGGGCTTGCCCTGACTGTCGGCAATGTAAGCAAAATAATGCCATATTTTGCTTTGTGCATCTGCCGTTGCGCAGTTGACAGGAATAAACACGCACTCAATGTGCCTCAGAAGCAGCGCGCTGCACACACACTGCTCCCTGCTGTCGCACATTAGGAAATACAGCTGGCACTCAAAGTACCGGTACTAATAAAATGAAGAACCGTACCGTTTCTAAAAGCAGGGTATCGCGATACCTTTCTAGTACCGGTATATCGTGCAACACTAAGGGATAATGACAGGGAAGAGAAGAGATTGTTGAATAAAGTTGTTATTTTTGTTCTCATCGCTTCATATAATTAAGGTTAAACCACTGCAGTCACGTCGACTGTTTTAACAATGTCTTTACTACCTTTCTGGACCTTGAAATTGTTGATTATATTGCTGTCTATGGACGAGTCATATACCTCTTAGATTTCATCAAAAAAATCTTCATTTGTGTTCTGAAGATGAACGAAGGTCTTACGGCTTTGGAACAACATGAGGTTGAGTAATTAATGACAGATTTTTCATTTTTGGGCGATCTAACCCTTTAAGAGATTTAAAATCCACAGGGCCAAAAGTACACATAGCAGAATAAACACTTTTTTTAAATTTTTAGTCAGGATATCACATAAAGAATATATATATTCTTATTATATTATATTATATTATATTATATATTCAAAAAGAACAAGTTAAGTGGTCTGATGCTGCTTCTCTTTGGCTTTGATGAATATTCAACTAATCACAGATCTAAGTCTTTATCAGATAGTGTGCAATTGTCATGAGGCATGCTGACAATAGTCACAAACAATACCAAAACTGACTTGTGATGACGAATGACAACGGAAATCTAAAATGGAAATTTAAAATGATATACAAGAACCCTTTGTCTAAAGAACTGTATCCTTAGAACATATTTTAATAATTGACTCAGCAAACATCCACGTAACATCAACAAAAATAGATGGTTTCTTGTAAGTAATTATGACAGTTAAATTCAGAGCAGAACATTTAATCAGAATCAATACCGGTCACAAAATGCCAATAGTGTCACTGTGCTCAAGACTGCATCTATGGGCCATGTACTGTATACAATCATGCTTGTTCATCTAATCTTTTGAATCCACATCTCATAAGAATTTCTAGTCCTGCGATTTCTTGTCCAAAATGACTCCTCTGTCATCATAAAAACTAGCATTAGGCTCTACATCTCACAAATATATCCAGAAAGAGATATAAAGTCTACACGCAGTCCACCACATCTATAACATCACATCCTCTGCTCATTCTCTACAGCTTAGTTTATCTTTCTACCAGGCAAAAGCTCTACAGAGGACAGAAAGTGACTCATGAGGCAAACCTTCCTTCTTTACTCTCATAACTAAAACATCATGGTGCAGTAGCAGTATGTGGATCTAAGCCCTGCTCTCCTTTTCCACATCATACTGATGCCTCTAACTTGCGAGCAGACTGTGGGCATGAGCAGGATCACCATGCAACATCACCTCAACCGGGACCCATGTTCAGCTAAAGTACCAGCCTTGTACTTACCCGGTTCCTCGGAGGGCGAGTCACGTACGGATTTTGCACTACACTACTCATCTGACAACTTAATGGTGGTCCAGACACTGAAAAAGACTGTCGCTTTCCTCCTTAAACTGAGTCTCTTACTGACATGATCCTTAGCAATTAGTGAACAGAAAAAAAGCTCCACCCCTCAAAAACATCAGACACCACCCACTTTGGCAAATGTCACAGAGAATGTTTTGCGCACCTATCGCAGTGCGAGAAAGCTCTGCAAACATGAATTATTCAGGACAACTTTTGCTCTAAAAGCCTTTGATGTTGTACCACAAGAAAGTGTACTAAAAGCCATTTTTGCTTGTTCTCTGTTTCATTCGAGTATAAAATTTAAAAGTACAACCCAGATATCCCAAGAAAATTGAAGAACAAGAAAAAGCATTGTATATTATCTTGTTTATGGTAAAGGGAGGAAAAATAAAATAAAACAAAAAACAAAATAAAAAAAACAAAACAAAACAAAACAAAACGTTTCTTCAATGTTGGGCACTTTTATGTCCCTGGGGTTGATTTTTATTAAAATTTACACATTTTAACTTTTTTTTTTTGTTGTCGTTATATAAAGATTACACAAAAAATGATCATGGCTTCATCACTTATTTTTGGTACTTTTTATTTTTAGGTTTTATTTCTTTACTCCCAGAGTCAGACTTTCAAACTGAAACTATTTAAATCCACCATAAATTATAAATTATTACATTAAAAAAATATTCCAAGTAGTGAAATGAACAATATATTTTAATATTTATTGTGTGAAAATAATTTATACCAATTTTTTTAAAAAGTTCTGCATGCATAGGATAAACTCTAAATAAGGTTCTACAATTAATTTTATAACGAAAATGTCACACAAGTCATAAAGAAGTGATATGTGGCTGTGCAAAATCACTTTCAAGTGCCGATATTCTGCTTTCGATAATGTGATGCGAATTATATGCTGCAGAGAGAGAAAGGTTGAGATTACGTATTCGAGTGGAAGTCAAACCCAGCAGACCGTAAACTTGTTCATACAGTAGATAGTGAGTGCCATTCTCAGCTGCCCATTACAACAGGAAACACATTAGCTTTTAATGTGTAAGCACAGTAGCTTATTTGCTCTTGTGCTAATTACAGTTCTCCATACCGAGCAACTTTGACATTGCTGCAAACGTTGCTGTTTCCTTCATTTCCCTGTGACTAAAGACTCCAGGCGTGCCTTATAACAGTAGCATCTATTATTTAGCATACACCATTTGCCTGTGATGTCACATCCATTCTAAATATATAACTCATTTCATAGGCTGGTATGAGTCTGCATTCCTTCTTTCAGACTGTCTCTTGTGTGAAACACTATCAGAGATTGGCAAGTGAAGGTTCAATGTTCTCTCATATGACTCAGAAGGGCTCATCATGAAATAGTTGAACAACACCTTGGCTTTGTGTAATATGTTCATGTCAGGAATAGTTAAACAGAGACAACTACAGCATCAAGATGAAAACAGATAACCTATTATTGTGCAGATTGCTGGTGATGAATAGTGAGGGAACGATTAGCTTGTCAGATTCTGTTAGAATAATACTGTATTTTGTACACATATTTCCTAAATCAAAGCACAGAAGTGATGCAAGCCTAATGTAATGGGGTCAGTAAGATTTTTTTAATGTTTTTGGAAGAAGTCTCTCACTAAGGCTGCATTAATTTGATTTAAAAAAAAAAACAGTAAAAACAGTTATACAGTGAAATATTATTATAATTTAAAATAACTTTTATTTTATTTTATTATATTTAAAAATGTAAATTATTCCTATGATGGCAAAGCTGAATTTTCGCAGGATTTATTGTAATATGCTGATTTGGTGCTCAAGAATCAGTTAATATCAATGTTGAAAACAGTTGTGCTGCTTAATATTTTTGTGGAAACCATGATAATTTTTTTTTTTTGATAAACAGAAAGTTCAAAAAATCAGTAGAAATCTTTTGTAACATTATAAATCCCTCACTGTAAAAAAAATTCTGTAGTTTTTACAAAATAATTTTGGCAGCTGTGGTTGCCAGAATAATTTTGTAAAAAATACAGAAAAACTGTGTAAACATTTACAGAACAAACTGTAAATTTTACAGTATAAAACTGTAATTTAAGAAAGTTTGAATGTAAACCAATAAATTCAACAATGCACACTACTACTAAAATCTTAGTTTTGTACCTTTAACATATACTGACAACCACCATAATAATGCAGGTCGTAAAAGAGAAAGCCACATGAAGAATCAGAGTTCATCACAAGTAGCTTTTCCACGAGCTGAAGTATATACTAATATATAGAAGGTGTACAGAGTCATTCACACAAACACGATACACTATCATGGTAACCCACAACACTTAAATAATGCAATAAACATTCATTAAACAACAGAAGATGTAACATAAAACCCTAATGTACTGTACGTAACTGATAACAAAAACTATTAAGAAACATGATTATTTAAACAAAATACTTTCAAATGTGGAGTGTCACACAGGGAATTGTGGGAAGTAAATCAGTTTACAGATTTTGACTGTAAATTATACATTGATTTTGTCCTTTTTACTTATAAAAATTGTAAAATTTATAGCATTTTACTGTGAAAATTGCATAAATGTCTGGTTAGAGTTTTTGCAGTTTTTCCCTGTATATAATACGGCAACTTACTGTTAACCTATTTACAAATTTTTTCCGTAGTGTTTTTACAATATTTTACCGTTAGGGCACATTCATTTTTTACAGTGCTGTACTTTCACTTTTAATGTATTCTTTATGAATAGAAGTTGAATAATTTCTTCAAAAAAGTCTTCAGTTTAATC
The DNA here is from genome assembly GCF_024489055.1 of Chanodichthys erythropterus. NCBI lineage: Eukaryota > Metazoa > Chordata > Actinopteri > Cypriniformes > Xenocyprididae > Chanodichthys > Chanodichthys erythropterus. The sequence goes on from NC_090240.1 coordinate 25,999,231, forward strand.
AGTTTAGCAACAATGCAAATCAGTTTAGCAACAATGCATATTTGGTAAAAAAAAAAATAATAATAATAATAAAATAAAATGCCTTTTATGCCAATTTTAGAGCAAATATCAACATATAGGCTACACTGAATACCAAATATAAAAAAAATACAAAATAAGATGTATTTTTTAAACTATACTACCCAGCCCTACAAAATGTTAAAAAGCTTTGCTGTTAACACCAAAGTTTCAGTCCCAGCACATGTTAGGAAGTGGAGAGTTACTGATTTTACAACCCCACTCCACCACCATTGTCCCTGAGCAAGGCACTTAACTCCAGGATACTCCAGTGGGACCGTCTCTGCATTTTACTGTACTGTATAGTGTTATGGATGAAAGTGTTTTATGTAATCTTGTGGAGAGATGGCTATATTTACACATGAAGGGCAGAGGTACAGTACCTGTAAAACTGCAGCTGCCTCTTTGGACTCCCATAACGAGCTCTACAGCAGCAACAACAAGAAACATAGAGGAGGAGAGTTAGTACGACTTAGTTTGACTTTTTAACTTTATTTAGTGGAGGAGGTAAGAATAATATAAGATACAGCTGTTGGTCATATAGGGCTTTTCATTTATCAGTGAACTATTCGCTCTCTTTAGGTGGATGAACGAGAAGGTTCTGCTCACGTATAGGGGGATCCAGTCTGCCGCGTGGAGAGACGAGCAGGGGAATCTGTGTTAGGTTCAGGGTACATGGAGCCGTGAGGGAGGAGAGACCAGCTGACAGCTCTCACTCAGACTCTCAGCTTCTGTACATAACAGAGAGAAAATATCAATCAGCAATGTCATGTAAAAGTTAAGTAATTACAATAATCACATGCCATTGAAAATTGCTTCTGGACAAGATGGAAATGTTTTGGTTGTGCAACAAAAAACACAGGCTACCAAAAGTCTGGTACTAAAAATGTGATACAGTGCAAGGCCAGTAGGTCGCGCCACTTACTTATTTTGTGCCACACTCATGGGGAAAGTACTCTGAAAATCACCCAAAAGGCTAAATTTACACTTATTTATCATAGCTGGTTAACCTGGATATCCTCAGTTTATATAGATCTGTATAATTCTACTTCTAAAAAACAAACTCTTGCTATGTCAGACTAAACATGATGTTATGCTTACTTAACATTTTTGTTGTTATTAAAACATAAACATTAGTGACAATAAAAAAAGACAGTAGGGTTAAAATTAAAGAAAAAACTCAAATTAAAAATGATTTTACCAAAATAGTTCCCATGCAGGGTTGTTACAGCAAATTCAGACTTAATTACAGTAAGATGCAGTAGGTTTCAGAACCAAATGTTGCTTTTTATTTAAAAAACAAACAAACAAACAAACAAAAAACAGTAACACTTTACAATAAGGTTCATTAGTTAAACATTAGTTAATGCATTAACTGACATGAACTAACCATGAGAAATACATTTGTTACTGAAATCATCATTAACGTCAATTAATGGAAATACAGTTGTTCATTGTTTGTTCAAGTTAGTTCACATTTACTAATGTTAACAAGATTTTAATAATGTAACGTATTAGTAAATGTTGAAATTAACATTAACAAAGATTAATAAATGCTGTACAAGTGAAGTTCATTGTTAGTTCATGTTAACTAATGTAGTTAAAGGGTTAGTTCACCCAAAAATGAAAATTCTGTCATTTATTACTTACCCTCACACCCGTAAGGCCTTCATTAATCTTCAGAACACAAATTAAGATATTTTAGTTGATATCCGATAGCTCCGTGAGGCCTCCATAAGGAGCAACCACATTTCCTCTCTCAAGATCCATAAAGGTACTAAAAACATATTTAAATCGGTTCATGTGAGTACAGTGGTTCAATATTAATATTATAAAGCGACGAGAATATTTTTGGAGCGCCAAAAAACAAAATAACGACTTATTTAGTGATGGCCGATTTCAAAACACTGCTTCATGAACTACTACTTCAATGAATCAGTGTGTCGAATCATGATTCAGATCGCGTGTCAAACTGCCAACGGCTGAAATCACGTGACTTTGGTGCACCAAACAGAAGATTCGACACACTGATTCATATGTGTTTCGATGCTTCCTGAAGCAGTGTTTTGACATCGGCCATCACTAAATAAATTGTTATTTAGTTTTTTTTTGGCGCTCCAAAAATATTCTCGTCGCTTTATAATATTAATATTGAACCACTGTACTCACATGAACTGATTTAAATATGTTTTTAGTACATTTATGGATCTTGAGAGAGGAAGTGTCCTAAAATATCTTAATTTGTGTTCATGAGGGTAAGTAATAAATGACAGAATTTTCATTTTTGGGTGAACTAACCCTTTAACTAATGTTAACTAATGAACCTTATTGTAAAGTGCTACAAAAAAAAAAAGCTTATGTTTACTGTTAATTAAAGACAAAACATTTTCTTACAGTAACTTTGGTAACAGAACTGAACAGATGAATTCCAAAGGAAGAAAGGATCCAAATGTTGTAAATCCCTAGGTGTCAATATTAATTGAATATCAATTACAAACACTACTTTGCTGCATTATTGCACTGTAATTGTTGGATTAGTAATTAGTATAGAATTAGTATATCTAAAATATCCAATAGTTCACACAACTAAATAAAAACATAGGATTTGTGCCTGTAATGCTTTTAAAACTTTAAATGGGAAACAAAAGTGTACCCTATTTGTTAGTAAATGGATTGGAGACTGAAACAAAAACATATCTCTGGACATCACATCACAGAATGAACTTTTGATAAATATAACTTAAAACAACAATGCCATAACAACATGAGGTATCAAACTGTAATCCCTGTGAGTTGTAACCAGTATTAGTAAACTCCCATAATTATTAAACAAGCATGAATCTGCTGTTGAAAGCCTGATGAGTCCACCTGCTGTCTGCTCTCAGCGCATGGCCAACTGGCCATCTCCAGCCTGGCAGAATTTTACCAGCAGTATATTATAAACTGCAGATTCACATTCAGGCAAGAGAAATGAGAGAAAGTGTAGGGTCGACACTTTACACAGCTCTATTTGACACGTGGAGTACTGATGCTATACTGCAGAGCAATTCACCATTCCAGCGGAAAGAGGGAAAGAAAGAGACTGTGGGGTGATATACACTTATAGACTGTATGCCTGCCCACTTTTTCAGCGGTGTTGGTACCGTAATTACTTTTTCCATTCATTTTCCCCATAGAGATTTTAAAAAAGTCTTTGTTAAAGCATTATGAGCCATGAACCAAGCCAACCAGCTACAAGTGAATCACAGCATATTTAAAAAAAAGAAAGAAAAAAAAAGACAAAGATACAAGACTGTGTACTTAACAAGTTTATGGAAAGAACTACAATCCCATAAAGCACAGTGAATGACATAATCAAACTACAAATAATCTACAACAACATTATGTATATATATACACCACAAATAACACTGTGAAACATGGTTGTCTAAAAAACAAACAAACAAACAAACAAAAAAACATTGAAATAATGCAAACAGATGGTTTCAACAAAAGCCTATATGTAGCATCGATATACAACCTTGGAGCTCACAGTAGGCCTGTCTTTAAACGTTTACAAGTTATTGTTAAAAATCAATTTCCCTATCTGATCAATGTTTAAAAATCCTAAAACCTTCTGCTTATTTTTAGGTTGAAATCGGACTTTGTGTCTTGTGGTCTCCGATTTTGAATCTCACTTTATAGGCTATAAAATATAACAATTAATCGACTGTGTTAAGGGGAAGAAATAACAATGTAGAGTCCAGCACTAAAGTAGTGCTGTTGTATTTCAATGCATGGTTACACAGCTGTGACATTTCAAGATGAAGGCGCTCAATAGAAATCAGTATCATAGAAACCTAAAACAACCTCCTGAAATCCACACCGACAATTAGGAACATTTTATCAGTCTTTATCGCATCACGCCTTGCGACTCTTGTATCGGAATGCGTCTCATATCAGGATACCCAACCCTTTAGTCTGATGGCTAAATCTTTGGTTTTGAATGTCCATGTGAAAAAGAGACAACAGCTACAATCTGGCCCTCGATCTGCTTACTGAGGTGTCCTCTGAGCGGCCAGGTGGCGTGATCTAGTAATCACCCTGCATGACCTGACCACACCGCACCAGACCATGAAAACTACTGCAACACATAAACACATGAAGTCATGCACATAGAGAGAGACTTTACATGACACATGAAAATGTATGTTGACAGCCAGGCTTATTGATTGGCCTTTAATTAGATGACTAGAGAACATCATGAACTACTGTATGTTCAACACAACCTAAAGGATCAAAGGCAATCAATGTCAGTGTTCATAGTCAATTATATATATACTGTATATGTACTGTATATATATATATATATATATATATATATATATATATATATATATATATATATATATATATATATATATATATATATATATATATATATATATATATATATATATATATATATATATATATATATACACACACTGCCACTCAAAAGTTTGGGATCGGTAAGATCTTTAATGCTTTTATGCTTCAGCATCATTACCCCATCCTTCAGTATCACATGATCCTTCAGAAATCAATCCAATATGCTGATTTGGTGCTTAAGAAATATTTATTATTATTATCAATGTTGATTGACATGATTTTTTGACAAATAGAAAGTTCAAAAGAACAGCATTTATTTGAAATAGAAAGCTTTTGTGACATTATACACTACCGTTCAAAAGTTTGGGTTCTGTAAGAATTTTTTTATTTTTTGAAAGAAATCAAAAGTGACAGTAAAGTAGTCTAGACAGTAGTGACAGTAAATACATTTATAATGTTATAAAAGATTCTATTTCAGATAAATGCTGTTCTTTTGAACTTTCTATTCATCAAAGAATCCTGAAAAAAAAATGTACACAACTGTTTTCAACATTGAAATTATTAATAAAATGTTTCTTGAGCACCAAATCAGCATATTAGAATGTTTTCTGAAGGATCATGTGACACTGAAGAAGACTGGAGAAATTATGCTGAAAATTCAACTTCACAGGAATAAATTTAATTACATTTTAAAATATATTCAAACAGAAAACAGTTTTTTAAAATTGTAATAATATTTCACAATATTACTGTTTTTGCTGTATTTTTAATCAAATAAATGCAGCCTTGGTAAGCACAAGAGACTTCTTTTAAAAACATTAAAAATCTTACCGATCCCAAACTTTTGAACTGCAGTGTATATGCCTAGTTCTCTTATAAAACTGTAGATGGTGCAGGTTGATGGGTCCTTAACGCAAACTGATGATATTCTCAGCGTTAACTACTTGGCACAAGCTGATTTGTTCACGCATTTGCAGCCAATGAGCTTGCTGCTCACAACATTTAAATGGCTGTTTAGTATTCACTATAGCAGTTTGCAGGAAACGTTTTGATTTTCTCTGAAACCCTCCACCTTCCCCAGCTCCACCTGTATAGATCTGCTATGGGTAATTTTATATACTGTATGCTATTTGTGCAGAAGCAGTATGTCTTGCATATTCATAGCAGTGCATCAGTGTATGTATTGGCAGTAGCAAGTTCCTGTACAATAGTCAATAATCCAGCAATAATCTACAGCAACTACAGCAGCAGAAATTCAGCAGCAGCATAGCAGATCTATTCCGCTAAGACCACATACATTAACACTGTCATATCCATTACAATGTTAAAATATTCAGAGAGTTCTCTATATATAGTTGGAATTTGACATGCTAAAAGTACTAATATCCTTTATTAATACAAAAATATTTAATTACTATAAAAGTATGTACATTTTACTTGTATATACACTAATGATCAAAGGTTTAGGGGTCATTAAGATTTTTTTTTTAAAGAAATTAGTACTTTTATTCCACAAGGACACATTAAATTGATCCAAAGAGACAGTAAATACATAAGGTAAATAATTATAATCTTATAAAAGATTTCTAATTCAATTAGGTGATGCTCTTTTGAACTTTCTATTAATCAAACAATCCTGATTTTTTGCTTCCACAAAAACATTTTCAATAATAATATTGATATATCAAATATAATATTATGAAATATTTATGAAGCAAATCAGCATATTAGAATGATTTCTGAAGGATCATGTGACACTGAAGTAACAGCTGCTGAAAATTCAACTTTGCCATCAGGAATAAATTACATTTTAAAATATATTCAAATAGAAAAGAAGTTATTTTAATTTGTAATAATATTTCATAATAGTACTATAGTAATAGTCATGGTGAGCATAAGAGACTTCATTTATATATGGCTACAAATTTAACAAGGCAGCATTAAGCTCACAAAAACATTGCCAGTATTGTCCTGCATATGTTACAATACTTTATTAATGACCTACAGCGAATGACAAACTGCTCAGTAACAGCTCAGCTGTAAGACATTTAGCCAGTGGATACTTGCATTCTGTGGTTATTTAAAATGGAGAGAAATTTTTGATGGAGAGAAAAAACGGAGAGAGAAAAAAGAGAGAACGTAAAAGAGGGAAAAGAACAAGTGAAGAGAAATTACATTTATAATATCAAGTTCACATTTCTGCTGTCTCATGCTGTTACTGGTGGCACAGTGTGGGGGGAGGGGAGAGTATTGGCTGCAAAGGCATGAGCACCACTGCAACACACACACAAGTGACAGGCCACAACTCAGCAACTTTCAAAAACAACAAAAAAAGAATATATTTCAATACATCTTGAGACAGTTACATTTGACCATGATTCAGGGACACCAATTTAAAGTTGGCATGAAACGGAAGTTGCGATTGTCTTTTCTTCCCTATATGTCAGAGTGAATCTGCTTCTCGAACATGAAAAAAAATGTATGGCGGGACTTGATTTTGTGCATGAGGAATTGATTGGATCATTGGATTGTTGTTGTTTGCTACTGCTGTGATGTCATAAGTGACAGGTTGTCCTGTCTTCACGCCAAAGACACGTCATCAGAGAAGAAAAGAGATGCCATTGCAAGAGGGATGGCAAGATATTTTGATTAAAGATTTAGAGGGCACATGAATTTAAAAAAATAATGATGTGCACGGATAAAACATTAATGATAAATACTGCAATATTCCATTCAGTTTTGATTTCATAGTGAACCATATCTAGTAGTGTCCAAACATTTGAGGGCACACTGAAAATCTACACTCTAAAAAATGCTGGGTTAAAAACAACCCAAGTTGGGTTGAAAATGGACAAACCCAGCGATTGGGTTGTTTTAACCCAGCGGTTGGGTTAAATGTTTGCCCAACCTGCTGGGTAGTTTTATTTAAACCAACTACTGTTTAAAAATTGCTATATGGCTAGCTTAAAATGAACCCAAAATAGTTGGGAAATTAAAAACCAGATGCAATTAGAGATAACAATAATAGACAAAAGGTGAATGTTTATTAATAAGCTTTAATATTTTATTAATATAAATTTAATAGTTTATTAATATAAATGTATTAATAAGTAATTTAATACATGTTTATTGTTTAATAATTATTCATTGAACATTAATAAATGTTCATTTCCAACATACTTTGGGTTAATTTTAATTAAGCAATACAGTAATTTTTAAACAATAGTTGAATTAAATAAAACTACCCAGCAGGTTGGGCAAACATTTAACCCTACCGCTGGGTTAAAACAACCCAATTGCTGGGTTTGTCCATTTTCAACCCAACTTGGGTTGTTTTTAACCCAGCATTTTTTAGAGTGTAGAATTCAAATTCATTTAAACCTGAAAATAAAGTTTCTTTTAAGATTTAAAAAACAAAACAAACAAAAAAAACAAACATTAAATGTAATTATTTAATAAGTAAATCTAGAACAAAAAAGTAACTGCTTAACTGGTTTATGCATTAATTTGCACAATCATGTTAGCGCTATTATTTAAAAAAATACAGATCACTATTAAAAACATTACATTTATTATCTACATTCATATTTTCAGCATTCTTAAGGTTATGTAACATCGTAGTTGAAACAAAGTGAGCAGGGAAACAGAGTGATCTACCCTTCAGACATATGGAGTGAGTCAGGTTTAGAGAGAGGTGGGGCAGAGTTTGAGATCATAATGCAGTGAAGCCTCACTGTTGCCTCATCAGGATTCTGGGCAGTGTACCGCATTGTCAGCATGCCCTCGCCCTCTCTCCTGCTCTCTCTCACTCTCTCTGCACTCCTTCAACTCCTCTATAGTGCTTTGTTGGGTGGCTCCTGCTGTAACTCTGCTGTGTTAGAGATGAGCTGAGTGGTGGTCAGTGTCTACTGTAGACATCCCACTTCCCTAAGGGCTTTTAAGAGTAGCTGAAGAATGCAAGAAATGCTGGCTGTCCTCATGCCAGTCCTCATTAGGAATGCATCCAAAATTGTTTTTCTTTTGTGCCTCTCTCTCCAATCAGTTAACTACAAAATCAATCATAAGTACTCTGTTACAGTCACTGCTAATATATTTATTAAAATTTACTAAAATTCCCATTTAATTTGTTTTGGTCCCAACTGAAAACTAAATTGTCGTCTTTCATCTGGTACAATTATGGAAAAAATGGCATCTGAAAGCATAGTTGAAAGAAGTAAAATAATCAATTTTTATTTTCTTAAACTTATGATTCTCTATTATCTCTACTGTATAAGCTGTATAGTTATTAAATAATTCACTTGGCTGTCTCAAAAGATAACTTGAATTTATTAGGCATGACATTATGGTGTTTTGAAACACTGTTTGAAACCAGTTTCAATAGGAGGCACATTCATACAAAAATGTTGGCTGTTAAGTCACTGACTGACTTTACATTAAAAGGTATTACAGTGTGAACATGGAGAAGAATTTGAAGAAAAAAAAAAAAGTTGTATTTGATTAAAGCTTAATGGGAGTGATCTACACTGTTAAAAATTGCTGTTAATTTACGGCAAAATTTTAACAGTATAATCCTGTTATATTAAAAAGCAGCGCATTACTGTTTTTTTACGGTTGGTGAAATGACGTACACAAATTTTAACAGCATTTTACCGTATTTATTCCACAAAGGAAAGAAAACAGTACTTAACAGTATTTTTGGAACTGAAAACTGCAGCGAACACATCTGGATTTTTATCCGTCTTTACACTGTGATTTAACCGGTGAGTGCACCTTTGCCTTGCTCCTTTTACACAAGATAGGCTACACGTTTGCAATTGCAAATAACTGTGCAAATAACTGTAATAATTGTGGATGCTGAGCTTGTAACTGTTTTATACGTCCATTTCAGTGCCAAACCTGCCAACCGTGCAAACTGCGTCACAGAGTGGAGCTGAATTTCGGATTCATATATTTCCCGAGTACGAGGTGAGTTCACTATGTATACCTATACAAGTTTTTCAAATATGATATACTATAAACTCTTCTGCAAAGTAAGCCTTTAACATCATAGCAACAAAGTAATATCGATGTAAGTTATTTCTAACGCGCTGAAATTGTCGTCATCTCGTTTGCTAATTTTAGCTTAAGATCTTTTCATTTATTGGATAATATAGCCTACATTTAGTTTATATTAGACAAAACGTTGATTTCGATAACGTTGTGCTTGCAAATTTGGGTAAGCTTGTTCTAATTTGTACATAACTGTATTATGAGGGGAGTTTTTCTTTTGTTGCTGTTTTGCTTCTTTAGCGTTGGGTGTATTTTGGATTACTTCGACCAAGGTTAGCTTGATAGAATAAGTTGCGCGTTACTACTCAGTAAGTTATTATGTTGATGGTTTGTATTGTAATGTTACTTGGCCCAGTACAGTAGGCTAAATGACATTTTATTTCAGTGGAGACTTTGTTGTTGTTGAGATTTTCGTGCCCAAAGACTGTCCAATTTGACTCGCTGTTGTTGTTTATGTTCTATCATGGTATTATTGTCCTAACAACTGAAATAGACATGCTCTTTCCTAATTTAAAAATTAAATGCATACATTACAGGCATTATTGTTAGTGTATTGAGTCTGTCCTCATCATTGTAACTGTGTCTTAGGCCTCTTCCACTGCAGCTGATGTAGAAAGGACACTTGAACAACCTGCAACTCCTCGACTGATACTCCTTGGTATGTATAGATCTAGTCTATTTTATTACATAAGCCTCTAAGGGTGTTTTTTTTTTTTTTTTTTTTTTTTTTTGTTTTTTTTTTAAGCAAAAATTGTTAATGTTTTTTTTAAAAACAGAAAGGGACAGTTAAAACAAAATAAATATGCTGCCATCTTTTACCCACACTCATGTCATTCCAAGCCCTCAAGACTTTTATTAATATTTGTTATGTTATGACTTTACTTGAGGCACATGACTAATTGTTAAAGGGTTAGTTCACCCAAAAATGAAAATTCTGTCAGTTATTACTTACCCTCATGCCATTTGACACCTGTAAGACCTTCGTTCATCTTCGAACACAAATTAAGATATTTTAGTTGAAATCCGATGGCTCCATGAGGCCTTCATAGGGAGCAATGACATTTCTCTCTCAAGATCCATTAATGTACTAAAAACACATCTAAATCAGTTCATGTGAGTACAGTGGTTCAATTTTAATATTATAAAGTGACGAGAATATTTTTGGTGCGCCAAAAAAACAAAATAACGACTTATTCAGTGATGGCTGATTTCAAAATCATAAATGAATCAAAGTGTCGAATCTGCAGTTCAGAGAACCAAAGTCACGTGATTTCAGCAGTTTGGCGGTTTGACACACGATCCAAGCCATGATTCCGCACACTGATTCATTTATGCTCCGATGCTTCCTGAAGCAGTGTTTTGAAATCGGTCATCACTATATAAGTCGTTATTTTGTTTTTTTGGCGCACAAAAAATATTCTTGTCACTTTATAATATTAATATTGAACCACTGTACTCACATGAACTGATTTAAATATGTTTTTAGTACATTAATGGATCTTGAGAGAGGAAATGTCATTTCTTCCTTATGAAGGCCTCACGGAGCCATCGGATTTCAACTAAAATATCTTAATTTGTGTTCTGAAGATGAAGGTCTTACGGGTGTGAAACGACATTAGGGTGAGTAATTAATGACAGAATTTTCATTTTTGGGTGAACTTACCGTTTAAGTAATATGTCATTGTGGTTATGGGTTTTGAATTAATTTTGAATTAGTTAATAGTCATGTGCCTCAACAAGTAAAGTCATAACATGATACCTTTGTAAATCATTAGCTAAAGATTATTTAAAGCAGACAACTGGAAGTTGAAATGCATGGCTTTGACCGATTGTGGTAATTAACACGTTCATTTACATTATTAGTTAATATAATATGCTATTAGGGAATTAATATATTATGACACATTTAACTAATAACAATATAATGATTACTTAATCTATTAATCATATAGAAACTTTATTAGTTGCTGATGCAGTAATCATTAATTAATGGTTTAGTTCTTCATAAGTCATACATTAACTTGATTATTTGTGCATTAGTTAAGCATGAATTAATGCATATTACCCGTATTGTAAAGTGTTACCTTAATTTCTATTCACATTCTCGTTATGTAAACTTTTACCCACACTAATTCTGAATGTATGCATTTGTTTTTCAGACACTTCATTGGAATAAATCCTGAAAAAGGCACCAAGGGTGGACAAGACTTATCACACTCGGGTTGCCAGTCTACTTAAGAAGCTAATGGACTTAAAGCGTTAGTTCACCCAAAAATGAAAATTTTGTCATTTATTACTTACACTCATGTCGTTTCACACCCGTAAGACCTTCATTAATCTTCAGAACACAAATTAGGGTATTTTAGTTCAAATCCAATGGCTCCTTGAGGCCTACGTAGGGAGTAATAACACTTCCTCTGTCTAGATCCATAATGTACTAAAAACACATCGAAATCAGTTTAATATTAATATTATAAACCGACAAGAATATTTTGGTGCGGCAAAAAAACAAAATAATGACTTATTTAGTGATGACCGATTTCAAAACACTGCTTCATGAAGCATCGGAGCATTATGAATCAGTCTATCGAATCATGAATCAGATCGCAGTTCAAACCCGACAAATGGCTGAAATCACATGACTTTGGCACTCCGAACTGCAGATTCGACACACAGATTCACAATGATCTGATGCTTCCTGAAGCATTGTTTTGAAATTGACCATCACTAAATAAGTCGTTAGTTTGTTTTTTTGCACCAAAAATTTCTCATCGCTTTATAATATTAATATTGAACCACTGTACTCACATGAACTGATTTAAATATGTTTTTAGTACATTAATGGATCTTGAGAGAGGAAATGTCATTGCTCCCTATGAAGCCTCACGGAGCCATCGGATTTCAATGATAACCGTAGACCTCTTTAAGTCATTGGATTTCAACTAAAATATCTTAATTTGTGTTCTGAAGATGAATGAAGGTCTTACGGGTGTGGAACGGCATGGGGGTAAGTAATTTTGAGAATATTTTGTGATTTAAAGTGGCTTTATTTTTCAAGTTTTAATAAAGCACATTTTGAAGTTACTCTGCATTGTGTTAAATTTTTAATGTTTCAAAGGATGTATTTGTACATTGTATTATGGTTTTAAAGCAAGACTTCTAAGGGGTAATTAATAAAATCAAAGAAATATCTAGAAAAATAGTTACACCTTTTTTTCTTAGCAGTCCATTTCTCAATATAATAACATTTGTAGCTTACAGTTAAAAAGTGCAAATAAACATTAATTAACTGTTAATACTTTTGACAGTAATTTACTGTTAATGTAGAAAATAACAGCTTTATGCTGTATTTACAAAAACAGTAACAAACTGTAAATTTCAACAACAGCAAGACACTGTTAATTTAACAGTAACTTGCTGGCAACCGTGCTGCCAGTTACTTACTGTTTTTTAACAGGACAATTTTTAACAGTGTAGTTTTGCAATGTTTGCTTGCAGTATAAATTGCAAAAGGAATGTGACACAAGAGTGTGCAAAAATGTTTTGAGTTAATAGTGGAATTTCGATGCTATGTCTGGTATTGATGCTATGGTACAGATGGCAGTCCATTGTTACGTCACTCAATGAGGCAGTCATGGTCTAATGGTTAGAGGGTCAGACTGGTCACCCAAAAGTTGTGGGGTTCGATTCTTAATGCTGGCAGGAAATGACTCCTAACCCCCAATCACTCCCCTGGTGCCACAGCAAATGGCTGCCCACTGCTCTTGGTGTGTGTGTCCATGGTTTGCTGTGTGTGTCTTCACTACTCCTAATGTGTCGGCACTAACTTGGATGGGCTAAATACAGAGGAAAAATTACAAGTATGGCCTTCACATGTCACTTTCATTTTCATAACTTGGGGGTAAATCAAGATAATGGAGGAATTTATATTCTGTGCCATGGATTCAAATTATTTGAATGTGAGACTGTGAGCAAGATACTGTATGTGAGAAGAGCAGTTTGCTAGCTATCTCTATAGTGGTGCTGCATCCTCTTTGAAGGCTCCCACCTTGCCAATGGGATGATATCTGGTAATATCTCTTGAGGAGATATATCCCTCTCTGGGGGGTCCATGAGGGTTGATGCAGGATGAATGGAGTTATGTAGGACAGTATAGATTCCCTCTACTTCATTTACCTCCCTCCCCAACTACTGTATCCATAGATTGGTGGCAATACCGAAGGGAGGTGCTAATTACTCAGTTTTTAGCACCTTGCATTTAAAATGGAGTCGAAGCTCCTCTGCGTAGGCTGCTCCCTAAGTTGTCAAGTACTGGTAATATGCCATAGCTGAGGAAACTTAGTCGGCCAACGAAGAAAAACTGCCCGACGGCCGTTCGTCGGCTTGGTGTGTTCCTGCCTTTAGAGCTCTGCTGAGGCCTATCCCGAAAGGGAGAAAGGAAGGTGTAATAGCCGGGACTTCCCTTGCTGTAGAGCATAGAAGGTTGGGGATCTTCCCTAGTATATTGGCTTAAGGAGTAGCGCCACTATATGGATCACATGGGATGCTCCCATGGGGTTGATATGCTTCTGATTCCGGCTGTCTGTTGACTTATCCGGTAGTCCGTAGAGTCAATTTATGCCATCCCCACAATGTTTGTTCATATTCACAGCCTAGTGAGGCAGGCATTCCCTTAGCATGGCGTAGTGGATATTGGTTCCCCACAGCATCAATACCAGATGCGGTGTCAAAGTTCCACTTCGAAAGGGAACATGTTAGGTTGAGTATTCAACCCGGTTCCCTGAGGAGGGGAACGAGATGCTGCAAGACTAATTACCACCTCCCTTCGGTTGCCATATCTTGGGCCTGGCTGGCCATCTCCTTCAATCAAAAGAGTCAATGACGTGTAACTCAGGCACTCTATATGCTCATGGGCGCTCCGTGTGTGATGTCATGGAAATGCCATCTGCCAATGATTATTAGCTTTTGTTTACACATGCCTTAGACACCGGTCACACTGATGCCGCTTCTCAGAGAACCCGTTAGCATGTGCAACCTAAAGCCCGGAACACACCAAGCCGACGGTCGGCCATCGGGCAGTTTTTGTTCGTCAGCCGACTAAGTTTTCTCAGTGTGTTCCGCACCGTCGGCTGCAGTTGGTCCTCGACGGCTTTTTTTCAGCTAATTCGACATGTTGAATCAGCGTCGGAGCTTGTCAGTCAGTCGGGCCATCTGATCATTCTGATTGGCTGTTCAGCTACTGCCACCTGCTGGTTCAGAAAGGCATTTCTTCTTACACAGGCGCAGAACGAACATGCTACTTGGCTGTCGAGCATCGGTTTGGTGTGTCAGGGCAACTTTGAACCCAGACGCTGCTGACGTGAGCCTACCCCGCAGTTTGCTTTCGTCGCCACTAGTTCGTCGGCGTCGGCTTGGTGTATTCTGGGCTTAAGATGATTTTAGACATGACAGATAACAAGAAATTTTATGGAGCTCTATTCAAAAACATGCACACTTGCAGTGGCATTAAGCTTATATTACGTATGTAAAAACAATCTATCTCTTTACAGTACCAGGATACTCTATATTTACTGATATAAACAAATCATATAGAATGTGTTATAATGTTTCATGAGGATTTGGTCTGTTATCAATTGTAAAGTTGTGAAAAACTGTTTAACTTCAAAGTGCTCCTGTAACAAAACTCATGTGATGCATAACTTAAAACTTTATATACATTCCTTAGATCCAGGTATATTTTGATGCAATTCAACTCAAAAATGCATTCAGTATCACTTGAAAGATACAGTTCACACAAAAATGAGAATTCTGTGATGTCTCATGCCTGATGTCATTCCAAACCTTTATCACTTCTGTAGAACACAAAAGAATATATTTTGACACACACACACACACACACACACACACACACACACACACACACACACACACACACACACAAAACAACAAAAAAAAACATTTTCAAAATTTCTTCTTCAACTTTCTAAAGAGACATACAGTCACACTTTGTAACAGCATGAGAGTAAGTAAAAAATGACAGAATTCTCATTTTTGGGTTATCTATCCCTTTAACTCATCATCATACAGAACAGCACAAAGCTGAGCTGGAAGTTTAGGACCTCCTGTCCACCTTCTTCTCAGAATAGTCTATACACTCCAGAATAGTCCATCTGCGATCACAACAATCTGTCTCTAGTGAAAATACAATATAACTGAATATGAGGCAGCTAGCAACTTTATGACTGCAGTGAGCCAATCACAGTGCAGAGTTTGAACTGTAGCCAAACTCTGCAAAAGTAGACAGTGATCACCTACAGAGTGCTAAAACGTGAGTGTACACATCAGTGTACAAATAAAGATGCAATGCATCTCTCCTCCGAACATTATCAGGCATGACATTTGTTCAGGAGGAGCCAAGGTTATTCCCCACAGAACAGGATGTGGTTTAACAACTCATTGAGCATCAAAGAACAAAGGTTTGGCTCAAATATCTGGCATTAAACATGTTAAATCATACACAAAGGCTACAGTCTATGATACTAGCATAGATAAAAAGAAATACTGCAGTTGCACACTCACCAGTGTCTTGTGCTGTGTTGCTGCCTGATAACTCCAGCTTGGCTTTCACTGTGAAAACACAGATGGGCTGAGCAGAATCCTGTCTGAAAGGTGTAAGATAGAGAAAGCAAGAGACAGAAAGGGAAGAGAGAGAAAGGGAGGAGTGCGCTCAGGATGTTGCCAGTGCTTTGGCTTGCAGTAATGTATTCCTCCCCAAGCTCAGCGAATCTGCTACCCGGCTATGCAGATCATCAGCTCTGAATGTATGTGTGTCTGTGTCTCTGTGAATGTGTGGAAAGTATCTGAGGTTGAAAGACAACAGCATAATAAATGCTGCTCATGTGCATTTTTAAGTGCTGAGTAAACTAAACAAAAGCCAATCAGATCAGTATTGTAGACTTTGACAATGTCAATTCAACCATCAGGCAAACAAAACAGTTTAAAGTGTTTCACATGCTAACCAACAGTACAGTATAAATATGGATTGCAAACAAAATACATGATTTAAATAAACAAATGGGTAGGTGTTTCACCTTTCACTGGCGTTTCTGATTATGATGATTCTGATAAAGAAAAAAAAAAAATCACAAAGCTGTCTTGATTTTCAGTTGAACTATTTTAATTCTTCACTTAAAACGTAAAAATAAAGGTTCCAAAAGGGGGTTTTCGCAGTGATGTCATCTCTTATTTTTAAGAGTTGATGAGAGAATGTTATAAGATAAGCATTCTACCAAAGAACCTGACTATTGTGTTTTTGTCAACTCTGACAAAACATTTATGCTGAATCATAGTACCCAGCATGTTTTATGAATATACTATCTGGGATCATGATAAATTTACAGGCAAAGTAGATAATAGCTAAAAAGAAAATGTTCTATTTCTGTTCTTTTCTAATGCTTGTTATCAATGCAGTTATTTTTTTAACTTGTGTCTTCTGGTAGAATGTTATTAATACGCCTCATGTTGTAATACATCTCATCAAGTACCAAAGTAAGATTTTAACTTAAAGGTGCCCTAGAACTTTTTTTTAAAAGATGTAATATAAGTCTAAGGTGTCCCCTGAATGTGTCTGTTAAGTTTCAGCTCAAGATACCCCATAGATTTTTTTAAATTCATTTTTTAACTGCCTATTTTTGGGCATCATTATAAATGAGCCGATTCAGGGTACGCGGCCCCTTTAAATCTGGTGCTCCATGCCCCAAGAGCTCGCGCTCGCCTTAAACAACATAAAAAAAAGTTCAAACAGATAATATAACCCTCAAAATGGATCTTTACAAAGTGTTCGTCATGCAGCATGTCTAATCGGGTAAGTACAGTGTTTATTTGAATGTTTACATTTGGTTTTGAATGAGTTTGATAGTGCTCCGTGGCTAACGGCTAATGCTACACTGTTGGGAGAGATTTATAGAGAATGAAGTTGTGTTTATGAATTATACAGACTGCAAGTGTTTAAAAATGAAAATAGTGACGGCTCTTGTCTCCATGAATACAGTAAGAAACGATTGTAACTTTAACCACATTTAACAGTAGCGACATGCTAACGAAACATTTAGAAAGACAATTTACAAATATCACTAAAAATATCATGTTATCATGAATCATGTCAGTTATTATTGCTCCATCTGCCATTTTTCGCTATTGTTCTTGCTTGCTTACCTAGTCTGATGTTTCAGCTGTGCAGATCCAGACGTGTAATCCCTTTCATAATGTTGGGAACATGAGCTGACATATGCAAATATTGGGGTGTACACCCCGACTGTTACGTAACAGTCGGTGTTATGTTGAGATTTGCCTGTTCTTCTGAGGTCTTTTAAACAAATGAGATTTATATAAGGAGGAGGAAACAATGGAGTTTGAGACTCACTGTATGTCATTTCCATGTACTGAACTCTTGTTATTCAACTATGCCAAGGTAAATTAAATTTTTGAATCAAGGGCACATTTAAACCAAAAATGTTAGCTTAAACCATCTCTTTTATTTTGTTTTCTATAGTAATTATCCATATAGTAATTATATGAGACTCTGGACTGACCTGGTTCAAACCTATAACCTTTAAACACTAAAATTCAAGAGCTGTCACCTTCAGCAAGCCACTTACTGTTCTTGGGGTAAAAAAGTACTGTAAATCACTTTGAATAAGAAAACACCAGAATAAAAGAAAAGGTTAAAATGCTACTTCATACACTTTAAAGACAATATGTGTGTGCTAACTTGGAACTGTGAAATACCTCATCGTCTTACAGGTTCCACTAGGCTAAATTATCACTTTGCTGCCAGGCATACAGAGGTGAAGGAACACTTTCTATAGATAAGCTCCAGTTTCTGTCTGGGCTGTATAAGGTGACGCTGCATCGCAGGGTTTGTTCCATCCAACTAAACATTCAACACTTTACTGAAACTTGCACCCAAAGCTCAAAGAGCATCAATAGAAATAGAGGTGATAGCTGCAGAAGTAGGTGACGGCAAAGCTCAGCTACAGGCCCTGTCCTTGAAAGTATAGAGACAGGAACATTTCCATCCTCTCTGTCACTTCAGGTCTTACAGATTGTGGTGATAGACTTGCTTGGAGCAGCTGAAGTCTTTTATGTCACACCACTTACGTCATTGGAGATATAAAGCCAAATACATATGTTCATATTCTTATGTATATATTTATGTATTCATATATGTCTTGTCAACTCCATGAGGACTAAAATTTGACAAAATGTCACTGAGTATGGCAATGGAAAATGACAGCATCTTCAATTTAGATGTATGATGTTGTCATGCATAATACATTTGCCATGTTTTTTATTCAAAGTTCATAACAATGAATTGAATTTGGCATTAAAAAAGGATACGAGGTGCTGAATGGACAGATACTTTCTCTGGACCATGTTTTGAACAAGTGTAATTTTACCAAGGTCAACACCGTTGATCAAAAAAAGCAATGACTGGCAATGTTTTCAAGTGTTCTCTGACAATGGAGATAAAATTTCATCTAGAGGTCATATAGAAATCTGAAGCCTAGTTGTTAACTGTGAAAAATAGTTACAATCAATTAAATTATTTAATTAAAATTATTAAAAGCATCAGGAAAACTTTAAATTAATAAAATTGAGAAAAGTTATATTTTACAAATACAAATAATGTACAGTACCTGATACTGACATCCACTCTATTGTGGTAAAATAGAATGAATGTAAATTTTCTTTAATGCTCTAAAATCTCTTTATGTTGACGCATCAATATATATATTTTTTTGCATAACAACATAATATTGTACAATATGAAAAAATATATTTATTTTAAGATTAGCTATAGATTACATTTAACAGTGTTATTACATTATTTGTGTTTTTGAAGATTAACTTTAAGTAAGAATTAGATGACAGCAAAGGTAATCACAGGTATGCAACTAAAGACATAATTCATCCTATTAAAATACCTACTGAAATGACTAGTTTAGCTGTCTCCAGAGATCACAGAAAATGTAAAAGGTATTTTGTATCACCTTAAGCAATGAAATGCAATGACAACCTTGGAAACCAATACAAAGTGTCAAAAGGTAAAAAGGATAAAGTTCCGGTGTGATCCTTAACATTACACAGGACAGTTGAGGAAATGCTACCTTGTCTTGTCATGGGGTGACATCCAGGTGAGCTTAGCATTAGTTTAATGAAGTATAAAGCCCACACATAGGCTACCACTAAAGCTCCCTGCCCTCCTTCAGTAAAACAGTTTACATTTTAGCTACTTGTGTAAAATATGCAATGATGATGCAAAAGTTGAAGGAGCTCCTTTTGTGCTTATGAAAAAGCTAGGAAATACAAATAAACTCATGAAATGCTCAGTCTTGGACAAGGTCAGGTCATCAGGGTCAACTAGGAGGTCTAGTTGGACGACGCAGCACGGGAGCGCGCGCTGATTTATAGACCATGCAACAACATATTTTTATAAGTATACGTAACTGTCCTTGAGAGAGAGAGAGAGGAATGCACCACAGGTGGACTTGTTTATATTTCTATACATATAATGCTAAATACATTTTACGTTTATGTTTTAACAGTATGACTGATGTCTGCAAATATGTGCTCGCGCTGAGAGTTCTAAACACATATTTGCGTTCTCGTGCTTGCGTGCTGCCTTACCTCTCAATGCTGAGGCATGCGGTCTCGCTGCGAGATGATGTCGGGGAATTCCTAATACAAAACAACAGACATTGAACACCACTAAAGCAAAGCTACGCGCCCCAGATAGACGCGAACAGCTGTCATTGGGCATCAGTGCACTGGTAGGAAGCAAACCGGTGTTTATTTCGCCATTTGTGAGAATCGCTGTACGTGAGGTAATCCACTCAACGTTATGACATTACGTCACCGCGGTGGCCAGTGTAGCGTTCAGTGATGGTCATGATGCAGTGACTGGCAAATTCTTTCACGTGACGTTGCTTAAGTTTTTCTTGACAGATTAAAACACGTTTAATTGTCTTACTCATTCAAGAAAAGGTCTAAAAATATTTCAGAGGCTCATAGCAGCAGATAGTGATGAGACACAAAAGAAAAAAGTATTTTATAATTTTGCAAACATTATGGGAATGTTAGGCTACTTTTGAATGTTTTCTGAACTTTCTAAAACAAGTAGCCAGGTAATAGCTATATATTTAAAAAACTAAAACTTTTAAGAAAAAAAAAAAAAAACATTCCATGAATAATGTATTTGAACAAACATTCAATTAACTTTACTGGAAGAACATGCATAACTTTGAGACAACCCTACTAGAACAGTAGTAAATAAAGTTCTGAACTGTTAGCTGGTCTGTCATGCTAAAATGCTTGAAACCATTTTGATTCTACATTATTAAGATATTTCTTTGGTGGACATCCACACTGAAACTAATGTGGGAAAAAATATGGTGTGCATGGAATCACTGAACCATGCATTCACTCAACTAATTTGTTCAAAACAAATTAAAGGGTTGTAAACGCTTAATAAATGTATTCACACTAACTCAAAACCAGATTCCTGATTTATTTCATGATGCAGCAAAAACTGACTATTATAGTAAGGCAGAAGGTTGTTGTATTTGTGGTTTTCCCATTAAAGGTACAGGTTGTAGAACCTGCCACTAGAGGGCGCACTACCAAAACAATAACAATCGTGTGGTTTGATGACGCTAAGAAGGTGCGTGGAATGATGGGATTTGTTGTCTTCTACCCAACCGCTGACGGCCATCAATCAGACGGAAAGATAAATCATGGATTTAACGGATGAGGTAAAGTTTTATAAATGTTGTGTTTGATGTTATAGTTTTATTATATTGAATTAGACCCGAGTTCAACGATTTGCACGAGTAGATTACATACAAAGTCAATGCAAAGACGGGATCAGACTATGGATCAGATGCGTCCTCGCACGGGTCTAGAGACGCGATGCCCTGCGTTTGGCGTGTATGCCCCATAATACTAATCGTGTTGATCGTTATAATGGCATACGTTTTCTGTCAAGATATGAATCAAAACAACTCACCTGTCGAGTAAAACACAAGCGAGATCAGCATCTCTTTCTAGCTGAAGTTTGTCGCAAAGCTCTCTCCATCTAGAAAATGCAACACCGATATTGATCCTAACTCTTTCTCTCCTCTTGTCCCAAACTCTTCTTGGGTCGTTTGGTTGGCCCGTACGCTTACGTTTACGGGAGCTGTCCTTGTTGACAGAACCAGCGGCAGATGGTAAACAGTTATTATGTTCCATAAATAAGTAACAGACGTGCAAGAAGTAAATAAGGAACTGCTTGAAGCAAGCTAGTGGTTTGCTGGACGCTAGACACTACTTCCAAATTTGTCCACCACGACACGGTTGTCATGTGGTTTCTACGTCAGTAAAGGCGGTAACAAAGGGAACTGACGTCATTGACAGGCGACTGCACTGCCCCGTGTCACTGTTTAGAATGGGAATTTTCTCATGATTTACAAGTAGTTGAAAACATTAGAGATATTGTTAGTAATCAGCTGGACAAAATATATAACACTAGCCTAGTGGTTTTTGGATATTTTACTGCGAATATCTTACATATTGTACCTTTAATATCTCATTACTGCCACATTTCTTACTATGATACTCTGCAAAAAGGTCATAATGCCTTTCCACAGCAGTGTATAAAACTGATTTCTTGTTATCAAGATGAAATTCAAACTTTATTTTGAAAATAAAAACAAAGAGCACAACCATAACTTGATGAGATATTTATAATTTAATACAAATAAAAATGTAATTCCAGTATTAGCAACCTGTAGGGGTGTCACAATATACCGCAAAACAAAAATGCAACAATCTGCATCATGAATAGTGACAATATGTATATTGTGTGTAGTTCACCCAAAATGAAGATTACTTGTGAGAGTTTTAGTGTCAGTCCTACATTAAACTACTATATATAATTTTGAATATAATGTATAATGAGAAGTAGATGTGCAATGAGGGAATGTTTGTGAGTCCTGATAATACTAAATGTCTTATGTTACCGTAAATATTTATGTATTTTCAGCTTCAGAACAATTCATATTTTATTCTGGTGTCTCCATTGTCCTTGTGCTATAATACTGTATCGTGAGTTCAATATCGTGATATAATCTGAATTGTGACATGAGGGTATTGTTACACCTCTAGTTACCTGTTAGACATATCTGAATCATTTATTCATGAGTTATGACCATTAATAACCTGTAAAAGTTAACCTTAATGTAAAGTGGACACCTGTGAACCATTTATTCATGAATTACAAACATTAATAACTTGTGAAAGTGAACATTAATGTAAAGTGGACACATGTGAATCATGTATTTATTAACTATTAATATACAGAGAGAAGATGGTATGATGAAATATTAATATCTTATCTTATCTCATATAATATCTAATGAAATACTGTTAACGCTTTAGGGGAACAATTCTCACTTTTAACTAGTTGCTTATTATCTTGCATATTGTTTATTAGTACTTATAAAGCACCTATTAATGCTTTATTCTGAATTACCATATTCTACACCCCTTAAACCTACCCAATACCTTAACTTAAATGCTTAAACAACTATCTTACTAACTATTAATAAGCAGTAAATCAAGAGTTTATTGAGGCAAAAGTCGTAGTTCATAGTGAATATTTTTGTACTTTTGTTAAATAAAGGTTAAAGAGAATTGACAAACCACAGATTCTAGATTTGGCATGAATTTAGAGGTTGGGCGTGAGGAAGTGTAACATCGCTCACTGCCAGGCCATGCCCAGTGTGACCTAGAGACTGAGGAAACCATTCTTTCAATGAAAATATGTGGTTGACAATTGAGTTTGGATTTAAAGGTTCTAAGGCTAATTAATGATTGATCATTGTTGTCTACCTGACAGTTTCACATCTTATCAAAGACTATAAATGCTTGGCTACTACTTATGTCAATGTCTTTTATGCAGCAGCAAAAGACTGGAATATTTTATATTTTGCATTGCCTAATGTTTTATTTGTCATCCTGTGTACATCTTATAATGCATGTTTTTGCATTATGTCGCTATTTTAATTTTTGTAGGCATAGCAAAGTCTTTGGAGTTGCTTTTAAGTTAAAATAGTTTTTCTAAAGGGTCCAGTTTCATTCCGTTCCTTTCTGTTTGACTTAAAAAAAACAGTGTCCTATTCGTAACAAACTGTTTTTTTTTTTCCAATGAATCAGTTGAACCGATTCAAAGAACCGATCTGAACAATTAAACTGAATCAGAAATGTTACAAATAAAACTTAGTGGATATATAATTATAACTTGATTTTATTGCAGTTTTATATAACATATGAAACAAAAAAAGAAATGTTGCGTTTCTACTTTTTACAACAACTTTTTCAGACAATAGAAGTAAATAAAGTTTTGTGTAGTTTTATGTAAAATATTTAGGTTTGAGTTACACTTTATGCTTTTATTAGCTGAATTGTGGCTGCTCAATACACATACAAATACAAAAGCCTTAAAAATAAAACATAACTGAAAGAAACATGATGAACAGTAATATATTGTATGTGTAATTTTATTGGCACGGCAGAATGTCAGGGATTATGTGACGACGTAATTACATGATGTAAAACAAGTTCTGAATTGATTCAGTTCTTTGAAATTAAGGTTGTTAGTTAAAATTTACTTTTTAATTGTGTTTGTGTAATTAAACTTTCCTTTAAAAGTGTGCTCTTTGTACACTCCATAAAACATTAATTGGCAAAATGACATTCCTTGTAGTATCCTCATACTGATGAAAATTTCCAACTGGCCAAGGTGTTTAATGGGCAGAGGCCACTCTTGGTCCATTGCTAGTTGTCCCACACATCGATCAGTGCCACAACTTCCCTACTTCCCTGACCTGAAAGTGCAGCTTTTCCCTAATTGTACAGGCGGTTAAGGGTTTTCTGGATGCAGTCTACAACATACTACGCTTTCAGCACATAGCTGGTTGTTGTTCTAAGTTGTTGGGGTTTTTTTTCCCCGGCAACCTAGGGTTGTTGCATGTGTCCCACCCACCACAACCTTACAGGACACACCCTAGTCCTATCTCCAAGTGCCCCCTGGTGGTCTCACTAACACCTCTTCCAGCAGCAACCTACTTTTCCCAGGATTCCTACCATCCAGGTACTAACCAGGCACAGCCCTGCTTAGCTTCAGTGGGCAACCAGTCTTGGGCTACAGGGTGATATGGCTGCTGGTTAAGTGTTTTCTGGATGCAGACTACAACATACTACGCTTTCAGCACGTAGCTGGTCAGTCCCGCCCAGAGTGCAGCACCAGAGCTAGGAACCAATACGACAAAAAGGCCAATTCATCACAGATTTCGTATTTTAAAAAAATCATATCTGGGCATTAATTTTGCTACGACATTCAGAAATGTTTTTGACAGTGTTTCATTATGAATTTAACTACTTAAGATTTCAGTTACCTTTTTTTTAGTTCGTCGACATGTTTTTTTTTTTTTTTTTGGCAACCCAGGGTGTTGCCTGTGTCCCACCCACCACGGCCTTACAGGACACACCCTAGTCCTATCTCCAAGTGCTGACTTGGGGTGAACTGATAGCTGTGCCAGGCCCTTAAAAGGCGGTTAAGGGTTTTCTGGATGCAGTCTACAACATACTACGCTTTCGGCACGTAGCTGGTCAGTCCCGCCCAGAGTGCAGCACCAGAGCTAGGAACCAATATGACAAAAAGGCCAATTCATCACAGATTTCGTATTTTAAAATAATCGTATCTGGGCCATAGCTGTCAACATTGAACACTGAAAATAAGGGAGATTTCCCGGAATCCATCCCCAAAATAAGGGATTTTTTACACTATTATACGTTGGCACGGGGGACAGGGGGTCAGGACCCCCGCAGTTTTGAAAAGACAGAAATCGACCCCCGCACTTTTGATAAGGGCTGCTTCAATCAGTCACACACTATATCATCTTTTAGCTTAGGATATTTTCTTTCAAATGAGACCCTTTTTATTTTCACGTTTCTGTGAGCTTTCGTTCGTAAACAATCAACGGAAATGCACTCTCGAACGGAGAAATTAACGCGCGATCTCCAAACCATCGATCAAAGCGTGCTAACATTTTAGGACAGGTCGATGGTATAAATCATGTCCGAACGTTAGCGTTTGTCAATCAAGCCAAACCGCCCATTTAGAAACCGAAAAATTTGAAGGCTGATCTCTCAGGTTGACGCGCAAGCTGGCTTGACTGAAGTTTTCGTTTTCGTGAGGATTTATAGTTTATGGGCTGTTTTGATTTCGGTAAAACATCTAGAAAGGTAAAAGCATTGATGACATCTATAAAAGAAATAGCCTATCTGAAAGCGAAATGAAAGTGATATTGCCTCATCCAGTGGAGGACGCACGAGAGGAGAACTGCGCGTTTAATTGCTATGTGTATACTGTAATACTGCATTTACAATGCTTATCAGTGGCGTGCACTTTGATCGTGAAAGTGAAAGTGCCCTTTGCAGTCGCATCGTGGTGCCCCCGTGTTCCTATTTCTCCCGATGTCCATTACAATTTATATACTTCATTTCCCGCGAGCCTTTCAAAGAAACTCCATGAGCGAGGAAAGACGCGTTTGGCGCATGCATACGTGCATCGCCCGTGGTCAAGTGCAAGCAACTTCACAGACACAGATAGTTGCGTGTTCTGAGTTAACACAATCAGAGCGTAAAAATACGGGATATTTTACGGGAAAATACTAAAATGGGAAGACAGCGGGAAAAGAGCGAAAATACGTGAGAAACCCGGAAAAAACGGGAGGGTTGACAGCTATGATCTGGGCATTAGTTTTGCTACGTCATTCAGAAATGTTTTTGACAGTGTTTCATTATGAATTTAACTATTTCAGATTTCATTTAGCTTTTCTTTTTTTTTTATGTTCGAGGTTCTAGGGTTTTTTTTGGCAACCCAGGGTGTGGCCTGTGTCCCACCCACCACGGCCTTACAGGAAACACCCTAGTCCTATCTCCAAATGCTGACTTGGGGTGAACTGATAGCTGTGCCAGGCCCTTAAAAGGCGGTTAAGGGTTTTCTGGATGCAGTCTACAACATACTGCGCTTTCGGCACGTAGCCAGTCAGTCCCGCCCAGAGTGCAGCACCAGAGCTAGGAACCAATACGACAAAAAGGCCAATTCATCACAGATTTCGTATTTTAAAAAAATCATATCTGGGCATTAATTTTGCTACGACATTCAGAAATGTTTTTGACAGTGTTTCATTATGAATTTAACTACTTAAGATTTCAGTTACCTTTTTTTTAGTTCGTCGACGTGTTTTTTTTTTTTTTTTTGGCAACCCAGGGTGTTGCCTGTGTCCCACCCACCACGGCCTTACAGACACACCCTAGTCCTATCTCCAAGTGCTGACTTGGGGTGAACTGATAGCTGTGCCAGGCCCTTAAAAGGCGGTTAAGGGTTTTCTGGATGCAGTCTACAACATACTACGCTTTCGGCACGTAGCTGGTCAGTCCCGCCCAGAGTGCAGCACCAGAGCTAGGAACCAATATGACAAAAAGGCCAATTCATCACAGATTTCGTATTTTAAAATAATCGTATCTGGGCCATAGCTGTCAACATTGAACACTGAAAATAAGGGAGATTTCCCGGAATCCATCCCCAAAATAAGGGATTTTTTACACTATTATACGTTGGCACGGGGGACAGGGGGTCAGGACCCCCGCAGTTTTGAAAAGACAGAAATCGACCCCCGCACTTTTGATAAGGGCTGCTTCAATCAGTCACACACTATATCATCTTTTAGCTTAGGATATTTTCTTTCAAATGAGACCCTTTTTATTTTCACGTTTCTGTGAGCTTTCGTTCGTAAACAATCAACGGAAATGCACTCTCGAACGGAGAAATTAACGCGCGATCTCCAAACCATCGATCAAAGCGTGCTAACATTTTAGGACAGGTCGATGGTATAAATCATGTCCGAACGTTAGCGTTTGTCAATCAAGCCAAACCGCCCATTTAGAAACCGAAAAATTTGAAGGCTGATCTCTCAGGTTGACGCGCAAGCTGGCTTGACTGAAGTTTTCGTTTTCGTGAGGATTTATAGTTTATGGGCTGTTTTGATTTCGGTAAAACATCTAGAAAGGTAAAAGCATTGATGACATCTATAAAAGAGATAGCCTATCTGAAAGCGAAATGAAAGTGATATTGCCTCATCCAGTGGAGGACGCACGAGAGGAGAACTGCGCGTTTAATTGCTATGTGTATACTGTAATACTGCATTTACAATGCTTATCAGTGGCGTGCACTTTGATCGTGAAAGTGAAAGTGCCCTTTGCAGTCGCATCGTGGTGCCCCCGTGTTCCTATTTCTCCCGATGTCCATTACAATTTATATACTTCATTTCCCGCGAGCCTTTCAAAGAAACTCCATGAGCGAGGAAAGACGCGTTTGGCGCATGCATACGTGCATCGCCCGTGGTCAAGTGCAAGCAACTTCACAGACACAGATAGTTGCGTGTTCTGAGTTAACACAATCAGAGCGTAAAAATACGGGATATTTTACGGGAAAATACTAAAATGGGAAGACAGCGGGAAAAGAGCGAAAATACGTGAGAAACCCGGAAAAAACGGGAGGGTTGACAGCTATGATCTGGGCATTAGTTTTGCTACGTCATTCAGAAATGTTTTTGACAGTGTTTCATTATGAATTTAACTATTTCAGATTTCATTTAGCTTTTCTTTTTTTTTTATGTTCGAGGTTCTAGGGTTTTTTTTGGCAACCCAGGGTGTGGCCTGTGTCCCACCCACCACGGCCTTACAGGAAACACCCTAGTCCTATCTCCAAATGCTGACTTGGGGTGAACTGATAGCTGTGCCAGGCCCTTAAAAGGTGGTTAAGGGTTTTCTGGATGCAGTCTACAACATACTGCGCTTTCGGCACGTAGCTGGTCAGTCCCGCCCAGAGTGCAGCACCAGAGCTAGGAACCAATACGACAAAAAGGCCAATTCATCACAGATTTCGTATTTTAAAATAATTATATCTGGGCATTAGTTTTGCTACGTCATTCAGAGATGTTTTTGACTGTGTTTCATTATGAATTTAACTACTTCAGATTTCAGTTACATTTTTTTTAGTTCGTCAACGTTTTTTTTTTTTTTTGGCAACCCAGGGTGTGGCCTGTGTCCCACCCACCACGGCCTTACAGACACACCCTAGTCCTATCTCCAAGTGCTGACTTGGGGTGAACTGATAGCTGTGCCAGGCCCTTAAAAGGCGGTTAAGGGTTTTCTGGATGCAGTCTACAACATACTACGCTTTCGGCACGTAGCCGGTCAGTCCCGCCCAGAGTGCAGCACCAGAGCTAGGAACCAATACGACAAAAAGGCCAATTCATCACAGATTTCGTATTTTAAAATAATCATATCTGGGCATTAGTTTTGCTATGTCATTCAGAAATGTTTTTGACAGTGTTTCATTATGAATTTAACTATTTCAGATTTAATTTAGCTTTTCTTTTTTTTTAACGTTCGACGTTCTTGGGGTTTTTTGGCAACCCAGGGTGCGGCCTGTGTCCCACCCACCACGGCCTTACAGGACACACCCTAGTCCTATCTCCAAGTGCTGACTTGGGGTGAACTGATAGCTGTGCCAGGCCCTTAAAAGGCGGTTAAGGGTTTTCTGGATGCAGTCTACAACGAACTGCGCTTTCGGCACGTAGCTGGTCAGTCCCGCCCAGAGTGCTGCACCAGAGCTAGGAACCAATACGACAAAAAGGCCAATTCATCACAGATTTCGTATTTTAAAATAATCATATCTGGGCATTAGTTTTGCTACGTCATTCAGAAATGTTTTTGACAGTGTTTCATTATGAATTTAACTATTTTAGATTTCATTTTGCTTATCTTTTTTTTTTTTACGTTCAACGTCGTTGTTGTTTTTTTTGGCAACCTAGGGTGTGGCCTGTGTCCCACCCACCACGGCCTTACAGGACACACCCTAGTCCTAACTTCAAGTGCTGACTTGGGGTGAACTGATAACTTTGCCAAAATATCCAACTGGCCAAGGTGTGTAATGCGCAGAATGTAATGTGTTTGTCATTTTGGTCAATAGCTGCATTTACACTGACAACTTTTGTTTCAATTGTAATTAAATAATTCCAGTTGATGAATCCAAACCCAGTATTTACATGATCGCTAAATAAAGTGATCGGGTTGGTGTTCACATTCAAATCAGAATTGATCTTTTGACACGCGTACACCGCACGATTAAACAGAGTTCCCCCTGTTGGCAAATAGTAATCTTCTTTCTATCATTGCTTCTTTTCTTTGTTTTAAAAAGCAGACTTAATATTTATCTATTTCAGGTCTTAATTAGGAGACGACGAGCACATTAAGCTTTTGTGCCATGCTGCTTATTTTCATCAAACAGTTTATGTCCCGGTCCTGTGCCCAAAACAAGGCACCAACTGTGAATGAGAGTCCGAAGCAAAGGACTGGTGGGATGTTATCCTCCACCACTTTACAGACAATGAGTGGAAGGAGAATTTTAGATTGACACTACAGTCATTAATGACATTACATTCAACAACTACAGCTTGTTCCATGCATCATACGTCATAACACCATTTCTACATCATTGCATATGTGCAGAACTTTCCAGTTTCGTTTTTCAATCCGATCAAGTGTTTACATGTCCTATCGGATGGATTAGAAAAATTTTCTCTTACAATTTGGATGAAATTAAATTGGATTTGGCTAATTCATTCCGATTGATGTGGTTATTCTAGTCCTGTTACAAACTGATTATTCGGGTCCATGTAAATGCAGCTAACTTGTTCAAATTATTTGATTGTGTTTACATTATTTAAATGTGTTTCTCAAAAGTAAAGGTACACTATGTAACAACTTTTTACATTTAAAACACTAATTTCATAACATTATTCTTGCAACTGTAATTGCAGTGCATCTAAATAGCAATAGTATAATAATAGTAATAATAATAAATAATAATTTCTGTCACTAATGCACATTGATTTCACTCATTTACCAATTCCAGCATAAAGCCAACAAAGGATTATTATATTTAAATAAATAAATATGTATTAAAGTAATTAAAAGTGTTCCACAGTATGTAAGTACTACAATATGTAAAAACTGTTTAAAATGTTTTTAAAGTAATTAAGTAATTATAAGAGGGGTGGCATTTTTTCTCACTTAAGCACCTGCCCCTCAAAATGTCTGTGCACGGCCCATCTTATTATAGGCGTATCGTAGTGATTCAGTTTTAGACAAAAACATGGTTTGGAAGATGGATTCATGACGGACTCACTCATATAAATTCTGCAAATTTTGAACAAAAAAGTTACATAGTGTACCTTTTAACTATCTGACAACTTATTTGTCAAATCTTACTAGTTGGTGACTCTTCTGGCATCTGTTGTTGTCTCATGCCTGCTTGTCTTGTTATTGTAGATATTTCGCACTTTCCACTCGCCTAAAGCCCTCGTTGTGCAAATCTGTGTGGTCAGGAAAAAAAAATTCCATTAAGTTATAATGTTTGAATAAAATCAAAAAACATATGCGTAAAAACTCAAGTTTTAAGCACCTGTGAAAGTGATCCGTAGGTAGACGACGTCGAGAGAGCGTCTCCGATGCGAACAGTGAGTGAAAAATTCTAAGCGTCTCGTTTATGAAGGCTTTCTGCTGTGACGTCACAAAGAAACATGCCCCGCCCATAACTGACGATAGAACTCATTAGCTCCTCCCCTGAGTGCGCTGGCTGCATACTACAGTTCGTCGTGTTTATCTCGTTTATCTCCTCGCTAGAGCATATTTGGGTAAGAAATTGGTACTAATGTTATTTAAACAAGAGCAGTGATTTTCTGTTTTGGATTCTCATTAACAGAAAGGGCTGCGTTTTCCCAAAAAAGGCATCGTTTCTACTCACCAGCTCACAATGCTTTTGAGAAAGGCAGTCAAGGATGTGCTACCAAACAGTATATTTGCATTTTTCTGTGTGCGCTCAGAAAACTATATATTAGAAGTTTAAACTGATATGCAAATAATACAAACTTCCATGAGTGAAAATGTCACGTGAGCGTGACGGAGATAGAGATGATAATCAAAAACAAACCTGTTTTTGGCGGAGTAAGGAATCTTCCAGCTTCCTACATTACAAAAATATTATTAATCAACAACCTTAAAAGGACTTATGTATATCTGCTGAAGTAAACTTTCAATTTATTTTGTAAAATTATTTTATAACATTTTTCAAATGTATTTTGAACAGCGTTTCCCCGCTATTTAGGCAAAACATGACCCCGCTCACCAGTCTCCATGGCAGCATCACTCTCTGTTGACATATTTTTTTGTGGTCAGTCTAAAAATATAATTGTTTGCTGTTTGAGTCCTGACGAAAGTTGCATTCATTGTAGCCTGCTGTGTGTTGTCTTTCTCTCTGATTGTCAGTGGTCAAAGATAGATGATTTTGTCTTTTGAAGGCTGAATCCAGTATCTGACACCTGATTTATCTGGTGAAGTGTTCCCCCTCAGCCATTAACATGAAATATATGGTAAGTCACTACAGTTATCACTGTTTTAATGCAGTATCATGCAGTCAGAAACAGTTTATGACATAAAACTGTTGAAATAAATGAATTTGAATTGTTTCAATAGAACCATGATGGGTTATTTTGGCATTTCTATATTTTGCTGGCATAGTCAAATGAAATTAGTGTCTAAGACTCAGTGAACAATCAAATGTCTGTCTTGCCTCAAGTAATTCTACATTGTCATTTACAGAATCAAAAGGTCTTGCTCTTTGTGGTACTCTTTAGGAAGACTTCAAGACTTACTAATAAAATTAACAATTTTACAAAACTAATTTCGAGCATAAATTTATTTAGGTCACATGAACAGCTCTGCCATGCATTTGTTACTCAAAAATAAAATAAAAAAATAATATTTTTCATTTTTTGAACCATTTTTTATCCCAAGATTTGAACACAAACTTAAAAACTAAAATTTTCTAAAATAAACTTTTCTAAAATACACTTGTTAAATTACATTTTGAACAATTTAACACATCTTTTCTAAATAAAAATCTAAATTTCTTTGGCATAAAAATAAAAAATCTTTATAAAAATCTATTAAAAAAAAACTTGTATAATGTATATGTCATGTCAAAGGTAATTTCAAAGTGTTTATTTAGTTCAGTTCTCAACATATCAACTTTCAGGCATTAGCCTACAATGAGTTTTGTCCCAATAGGAAGCTTATTTTAAAGGGATACCTTACTGCTGACAAAATGGGCCTTCAATAAAACTTGACTGCCTAGTAGAAAGGTAAAAAAAGAAAAATGGAGAAAACTTTTTTGGACTGTTGTCCAAGATTGAGAAACACTCATTGTTATTTTCCAACTTATTCATTGTTATTTTACTCATCTTATTTTCCAACTCTGCCACTAGATGGTAGTGTTTGCTTATTTTAAAGTGAGATGATCTGCACTTGCTGGATAATTTACTTCACCAAAAGTATTATTTTTTTGTAAACAAAATAGAAAGTAAAGGATATGCATACTGTAAGAGTGCATATAAATTAAGGCTAGGTTGGGGGGTGAGAGGATAACTGGTCACAAAGTAGCATCATTCATAAAACACTCATCCAGTATTTATTTTGTATCCCAGAACATTTAATAAACAGGCACTTTAAAGCAGCAGTTTGCATTATGTTACACTGATATATTTCATAGCTGGGTGCCTTAAAAGTATTCTTTGAAACAACGGATTAAACAAAGATTTGGGTGGCTTGAGCCAGCCTATTTCTATGAGTGTGTGCAAATCCACCAGCCACTATGGTGATTACCCAAATATGCAGCTGGGCTTTAGGGTCTCACCACAGAGATTCGCCAGCTATTTCCCCTATACTCAGGCGTCTGAGTGTTTTTATTTATTTATTTTATTCCTCACAAAAGAAGCTTATGATGTGCATATGATCATAGTGAGGGAACGCTTATTAAACTTGCTTGTAAACCAGGTAACCTCGTAAGAATGGGGATTAGATTCAGAAACACTAACGATGCAAATGCACCCGCTGTGCCATCTGTGAAACGCTGCAAACTTAAATCAGCCATAGCACAGTATCTTCCTAAACACCCAACTTTTTTTTCCAGCCCTCTTTGTTGTCGTAAAGCAGGGGAAAGCCGCTCCAGACGTAAGGAGGGAAAGAACAAAAAGCCTTTTGTAAACTAATTACTCTGAGCTATTCTTTTCCCTACTGCAAATAAAAACATATTTTTTTTATGATCAATTCAGATTTGTTTTCAATGAATCTGACTTCGCCTACACAGCAGAAATGAACAATCCATGGTGTTATGCAGCATCCCTTTAAACTTTGTTTTGCAAGGCAGTTATTTCTGAAGTTTATAATCATCTTCTTTGTGAAGTATACAAAAAATAAGTATACTTCAGGTTCATTTTATTAAATATACTTAAGAAAATGTCAGCTATATTTTAAGTATACTGTATGTAGTAAGTATACTAACATCAATGTACTAGTATACTTTTAAGTATACTTAAAGTGTAACAGTAATAAACTTTGAGTAAACGACTAGTTTACAACTAGTTTTTGTACTGCAGCTATACTACAAGTGAACATAGAGGTATACTGCTGATAGATTATTCTAGTTAGATACTTGTAACACATTTTTTAGTTTATGAAAGTACACTTAAGTATACCAAACTACTACTTTAAATGAACTTAACATCATACTTATAATTTGCTATTTATATATTATTTTTGCAATTTAAGAAAATACTCTGTTCCTATTTAGGTATTAATTTAATTGAAATATATCTTTAACTTTAGTTTAACTCTTTCCCCGCCAGCGTTTTTTTTTTTTTTTTTTTTTTTTTTTTAGTTAGCAGCCATTGCCAACATTTTTTTTACCAATTTCACTAAATTTTCATGGCTCCCAGAATATTTTGTTGTATGAATATGCAACACAGAACCTCTGCTTTTAAACAAACAATTATTACATTTTTTAATTATTAAAATTATTAAAAAATTATTCTAGCTCCATGCATTATTTTTTCATCAACACTTGAATGTGGGTAAGTTTCATTTTTAAAAAGCAACATTGTGAACAAAAATCTGAGAAAATCGCTTTATTGTCAACCTGTTGTTTGGATTCAGAACGATGCAGATCTCGTCCATCAACACCCCCAAAGCTTGCACCTGTACCTCTTCCTGGGTCGACATTTCATTCAGTAATGTTAGTCAGTTTTGATTTATATTCTGTTTATTGTTTGATGATCGCGCTATTTTACAAATGCATAAGTAATGTTTCTATCTCTTGTTTCTGCTTCTTCTTTTCCAGTGTTTCTCTTTCAGAAGATGCTTAATAGCGCCCCCCTACTGTATTACAGTGAAAACATGGATCTTTCAAGTCTGGGTATCTGCAATGTAAGTTTATGGCCATGACGAAAGGTTGGGGCTTGCCGAAAAGGTAGGGGCATGATTCCAAGTCTTATCATTGGTCACGAAAGCTGGGTGTGGGGTATGGTAGGGTAATATTTTTTCTGTTGTAGCAGTTCACCTTTAGGCACACCCATTAGTCCGACCTGCAGCTATTCCCGTCTTGAAAATTCTGTCATTGGCGGGGAAAGAATTAAAGGAATAGATCGCCCAAAAATTTTAAATTCTGTCATTAATTACACCCTCATTTCCTTCCAAACCTGTAACGATCGTGTCTACGCATCGCAACAGCTAAAAGCTTTCTACTCTGAATGCGACAAACCGACCGTTGCAAAGCACTTGGAATTTGTTGTGTTGCATCGTGTCCAGTGAAAACAATCAGTATAAACTGATTATAATGGTTTCTATTGTCTTTTGAATTACGTGCAAGAACAAACCTCTTCCGGAAGCTCAAATGTGCTGCATAACACAAGAGAATGAACCTCATTAGTTCTCACATATCAAGAAAACAAGCTTCTGTTTACCACAACTGATGTGTGAGTTGATGAATGTTTATATGTGACTAAAAGCCTAAATTCAATCTGTTCATCATATAAAGTGATCGTGTCTCTTCAGAAAATTTGGACTAAACCGCTCAATGCATACGGATTCACATATTAGTTTAGTTTAATAAGGAGCATATCTATTTTCTTTATAAATCAATATTTTCAAACAATGTAAGTTCATAAGACAGAAAAACTATGTGACAAAAGTATTAAGGCAGCTCAATCAAAAGAGTAAACAAAACTACAGGCCAAGTATACTTAGAATACTTTATTATACTTTTAAGTATATCTCTATCAAAAGACTGAGTACAAGTATAGGCCAAATATACTGTTAGTATAAGTCAAGTATAAGCTACTTAAGTGTAATTTTAAGTATATTTCTGTATACATCTGTATACGTATTTTTAGTTTAAAGGTGCCCTAGATTCAAAATTTGAATTTACCTCGGCATAGTTGAATAACAAGTGTTCAGTACATGGAAAAGACGTACATTGAGTTTCTAACTCCATTGCTTTCTCTTTCTTATGTAAATCTCATTTGTTTAAAAGACTTCCGGAAAACACGCGGATCTCAACATAACAGCTATTTTCATTTTTAAACACTTGCAGTCTGTATAATTCATAAACACAACTTTATTCTTTATAAATCTCTCCAACAGTGTAGCATTAGCCGTTAGCCACGGAGCACAGCCTCAAACTCATAGAGAATCAAATATAAACATCAAAATAAATACTTTACTCACATAATTCGAAGCATGCATACAGCATGCATGACGAACATCTTGTAAAGATCCATTTGAGGGTTATATTAGCTGTGTGAACTTTGTAAATGTGTTGTAATATAATCGAGAGCTCGTGTGGCAGGGAGCACGCAAATTAAAGGGGCGGCGCGCTGAAAAAATCAGTGCATAGTTAATGATGCCCCAAAATAGGCAGTTAAAAAAAAAATTATTTATTTTGAGCTGAAACTTCACAGACACATTCAGGGGACACCTTAGACTTATATTACATCTTGTGAAAAAGCATTCTTGGGCACCTTTAAAAGAAGTATATATATATATATATATATATATATATATATATATATTTTATTTTTTTTTTTTTTTTTTTCGTAATGGTGACTATTGTTTCACAATAACACTCACTCATCAAAATAAACAATTCCACTAAGACATTTAAAGAGTTATTAGACATGACCTAGAAAATTGGTAACTCAGAAATCTGGATAATAATAAATTAAAATAAATTATTCTTGTAAGTGTATTAAACTGTCATTTAATTTCACTTTAAATGCAGTATATTATTTTGCTTTCTATACTTATACATCTGAAAGTACAAATAATAATAGTCTGATTTGTTAAAGATGATCATGGCTGGCTTGCCAACTTCAGATTATCTAAACAAGATTAATATCTTATTCCCTCTATAAAACAATGAACTGATGACAAACGTCAGTCTCTGTAATCTGCAGTGTTATGTATATTTTAATGGAATGTTGGACATAATAAATCTGTCATGTAACATGTCAAACCACTATAGTGTTGAATAATGCTGAATAAAAACATTTTAAAGAGTGGAGATCATTTTGCATGGTGACCACTTGACCAATTATTTCACAAAATGCCATCATGCGTGTCATTATACACTACCATTCAAATTTGAAAATGTAAAAATACATTTTAAAATATATTAAAATTGAAATCTGTTATTTTAAATTATAATAATATTTCACAATATTTCTGTTTTACTGTATTTTCAGCAAGAGACTTCTTTCAAAAACATAAAGAAAAATCTTACCAACCCCAAACTTTTGAAATGTAATGGAAATATTAATAAAATTTGTTTTGGGCCAACAGCATTTCTTGCTTAAAAAAGGAAATAGAAATAGAAAATCCACACAATTTAAAGTCATTAAGCAGCACCTCCCACACTATATATTATAAAGAGCCTCTAAAATAACTTAAACTGCACAATTTTTAGAACGGCAGTGCAAACCACTGTGTGGCTCCACATAACGGGATGTTTTTATTATGCTTTCAACATGTCTTAGATGCAATATGCATGACATGTACGCCTGTAGAGGTTTTCGAGTTTCTTCTTGCTGTCCTCAGACCAGCCCCACATGCCTTGTATCACTCACACCTCACGTCAAATCAACGCCTTCAGCTAGCTGCCCTCGGCCTCCATTACAACACCCACAGGAAAGAGCCTCCTCTTGCACCGAGGAGACAACTGATCCCGCGGCAGCACGCAGCTGTAGGAAATGTTGCCATACGATGTAATAAAGACACTGGGATTATAGCAATGACTCACAGCTCCACTGCGCACAGTGTCCCTCCTTCTTCCCGCCATCATGGGAGAGACTGATGTCTTTATGAGGCGATGGTGATGAAATGTTGCATAGCGCGATCCTCTCGAATGGGGAAACAAGAGGAACCATTGAGGAGGAATCTGAGGAGGGCTGGATAAGCCTATGATTAGATTTACAGTCCATTTATTTGGTAGTGGGAGAGGGAAATTTACCACTTCACTACGCATCAAGTGGGACACAATGTCATACCATGGAGATGAACTTCATCGTGAAGATTTCAGATACTTCTTACAGGAAATGAGTCAAATTTACAGAATAGAGTTTAGTCAGTGTTAGTGCAGGTCAGTGTTCTGGACTAAAGACAGATATTCATGTACAAATGTGCTTTCACGGCATGACGAATAGCAATCTCTTGCCCTTGTTTCACACGGTAGCATCCGCACAGGCTGAATTTGCCTTCATCTGGTAGCTGGCTCTGGTTTTGAAATGTGTAATGTCACTTACAGAAGACCCTGACCTCCGTTAACATATGGACTCCATCGATTTACCATCGCTTCCTCTGAAAACCTCAAAATCCCCTTACACACGGGAGATTTACACCCAAAACATCATGGTATAATGTTTCTCCCTTCCCCTCTCTCTCTTTCTTGTTCGTACTCTTTCCCTGACTTTTATACTCTGCCAACATGTTTGCATTTGGGCTGTTGGTCATGGTGCTGTGGATTCACATAGCAATGGAAATGGAGAACAGAGGTTTTTCTGTTAATACTTGGCTTGGTTTACATGTTTGTAACACCTCATTAGCCAGAACTGAGAGTCCTTGCTCAAAACATACAGTTGTTTATACAAAAACATCATTAATACATGAGATCGTTCACGCATATCACAGTACTGTAAGGAGCCTTGGATAATATGTCTAAAATCAACGTTGACATCTATGTCTTGTCATTTCAATTTCCATGTATTAAAACATAATACATTTTACGTAGGCCTAAATTCGTCCCCCAGACTTTTTTCGGGCAAGTGTGTTCACGTACAGGATTTCATGGGCCAGTGTGAATAAATCTAGATTTTAATTCAAAGAGACAAGATAGTCCATGCCTGACCTGATGTTTTATTCTTATCCAAAATGAGGCGATGGCTA
Source organism: Chanodichthys erythropterus (assembly GCF_024489055.1). Taxonomy (NCBI): domain Eukaryota; kingdom Metazoa; phylum Chordata; class Actinopteri; order Cypriniformes; family Xenocyprididae; genus Chanodichthys; species Chanodichthys erythropterus. The sequence goes on from NC_090240.1 coordinate 26,038,192, forward strand.
AACACTCTCATGTAATGTACTGGAAGCTGAATAAAAAGCAGAAATGTTTTGACTGATGAAACATGAGGACAATAAACAAATGACTGCAACAGTATGGTTTATGTGTGTTTTAAAACCATTTTGTGGTGTTTTTATAACAATGAAGTAAATTAATAATGCAGTGCTATTTGACATAGGCTTAGTCTTTATTACAGTAAGCTATAGAAACTATAATATATAATATATATATATATATATTTACATTACATAAAATCCATGATGACTTAATGCATAAATGTTTGTAGTAGGCTACATAAATTAATCATTAAATTGTCATAAAGAAATTATAGAAACAAATATTATAGAATACAAATTAGTGGTTATTGTTCAACAGTGATTTGATTTTGATTTGATATTTGATTTCTTAACCAATTAAAAGCAAGAGAAACTCTATTACACAAAGGACAGAAAAAAAATGGTATGACATTTGACATTTCTGAATTTCAAAAGTACTAAACAGTGATATTCAATGTTCTTCATAAACCAAACTGTGTAAATGCCACTTGACATTGAAGTGTTTAAAAAATTTAATTTAAGTTTCTATAAGTTGCATTCTTAATGAATTAATAATAAATAATATTTTTATTAAATATAGTTAATAATAAACAACATTTTTAAATAATATATTTTAATATAATTAATAATACAAAATAATAATTCACTATAATTAATGTTTAATATTTCTGGTTAAGCATGGTGCTATAAATTCTAAGGTCAAGGGTTAGACTGATAAAACCTTTTTTGTGAATGCTGTAAAGTATCTGCCAAATGCATAAAAATAGCACAATGTCCAGTGGAGATATAAGAAATCAAGAGATCAGGCCAAGCCCCAGCCTCTCTTCCTTAAAAAAAGAACTTCTTTCACTGAACAATGAATTGGAAACAAATGTGCACAGAGAAACAAGTTTTTCCATATAGGACAGGAGTTCAAGAAAAGAAACGATGTTTCTTTATCTACATCCCTCTCTTGCCTCTGTTCGATTCTGCATGACTCATTAGACAAGTCAACTGTGTCAAATGTGTGTCTTCAGTGAGTCACTAAACATCACAGTAAACTGAGTGCAAACATTCATCTTTTGCTCTCTGGCTGCCCAAGGAGTTGCATCATAAAGATGGATGTCTGTGGGATAATCCAGAAAATGCTATTTACAATTTGCAGATTGTATATGCAACCTACACATTTAACTGTGACTCTGAAATTCACAAAAGTAAATGGACAGACTTTGCTATTTTTTCCAGTGTTAGTTATGGAATGTAAAGGAGAAAATATATATATATATGTATGTATTCATTATCTCATCTCAAAAATAGCTACAGCTCACTGTCTATGTTTGAAATATCCCATTATTTTTGCTTTAATCACAGTTGGAAAGGCCTCTGAAAAAAGAACTCAGAAGATGATTCACGCTGATTCAGTTTGTTTTAATTTTGAACGGCTATTTGTCCCTCTTAAAAGGGTGAAAATTGATGTTTCAGCCAATTGACCAATGAAGACATCCAGTCACTGTCCATGCGTCACAGCTGGAGAGGCTGGCTGAACTTTTCTAATGCAGGTCAGTGGAGCTGGGTGTCCATCCATAGGCCTCTCTCACACAACGTGCAAAGCAAACCGTGTCGGTCGCCAGCTACGTGTGCATTGTGCGATGCGCTGGAAGGACAGCAGAATTCAGCTGCTATCTAAGACTTGTGCTGTGCATGGCGCCTCCGCTTCCACAGGATTTGCTCACCCAGTTGCTCCCTGATGTCTGCTGTGGGCTACTGTCAGTGATTTAACCATTACATGGCTATACTGTCTATATGTGGCTATGGGAAGATTAAAGAGTATGTTGGGAACAGAGAACCGGATTATACTGAGTTATATTCATTTTAAATAAATAAACAAACAAATAATGTCATTCACCGATCTGTCTGTGCAGCACTGCTTCAAGTCGAACACACCTATCGTGATCAGTGTAGTTCAGTTAACAATCAAACAGTGTTGGGGGTAACGCGTTACAAGTAACTTGAGTTACGTAATCAGGTTACTTTTTCCAAGTAACTTGTAAAGTAACGCATTACTTTTTTCAACTTACAACAAAATATCTAAGTTACATTTTCAAATACGTAACGCAAGTTATTTTTTCACATTTATTGACAGCTCTCCTGTCCCCATGTTGAGAGAAATAAAGTGCAGAGGTGTTGTGTGCGCTGTGTGAACATGATGGTTATTGTATGTGAACATGCATTTACTCATCTCGCTTGCACGAAAACATTCAGTATTCCTCAAAATGAATAAAAACAGTAAAATACAATCTCAGAATTTTACACAAACCTGTAACAATTAACTATATTAAGTCACACAAATATACTTTATGTATTTAATCTCACTTTATTAACCAAGTGTTTGCTGCTGAACTTCAGTGATCTAATTCAACCATACTAATAAACAAAAATTACTTTAGATTATATTTAGAAATAAGAGTGTTGAACTTCCTTCTCATGTATCCTATCCAGGGGCGCGTTTCCCGAAGCGAACTATGGTCGCAAGTTCGGTCGTTACCAATAGAGTTTAATGGGACTTACAACCATGGTTCACCAACGATGCTTCGGGAAATGCACCCCAGAATGGCAGCACAGCTGAAAGGTTTGTTTGAGTTGCGCCCTCTACTGTACAGGCGTAAATATGCTAAAAATACAACTTTTTCATTGTTGTTGTTGTTGCAGTTATTAAAAAAACAAACAAGCAAGCACAGCCCATGTGAGAAAAAGAAACGCAAGAGTAATGTAACGCATCACTTTTCATAAAAACGAACTACGCAAAAAGTAACGCAATTAGTTACTTTTTCAGGGAGTAACACAATATTGTAACGCATTTTAAAAGTAACTTTCCCCAACACTGCAAACAAATGACTTTTACTAGCCGGTTACTTTTAGTCAATGAATAACATAGGCTGTGTCCGTAATCGCATGATCTCTTGAGTATTTTTCATAAGTAATTACTTCACGACTGCTAAAAAAAGTATATTCTATATAGTATGAATGTGTGTAGTAATCTGAACATAGCCTATTAGCCATGTTGTCATTGTCATGTGACATACCCAACCCGATCTGGCAATATTTGTAACATGGCAATATTTTTTGAGGTACATATTTAATGAGGTGGCTAATTCGTACAAATTTGTACGTTTTTTGCTAAATCATTTGTACGAATGACCTAACCCCAAATCATGTGAATTCGCATGAGTGAGGTCGTACGAAATAGCCACCTCGTAAAATATGTAAGAATTGGTCAAGAGATAGCGTTGGACATACCAGCATTGCTCCACTGCCATTCACAAATCCTATCACGTGATCTAATAGGATAGTACAGTGTCCATCATAATGATCGTATGCACACTTAGGAATCTCTGAAGAACAAGTAGGTCATCCAGGTACTCTTTGTCTACATAATTATTTTTTCACATACTGTTTTTTGCCTTCTTTATAGTAGATAAGAATGCGATTTCGGATGCAGCCATATACCGTAGCCGACATCGGAACCAGTTTATCCTGAATGAATGATTTATGATTGTTTTCTTGAGTCAAAAACAAAAGATATGCCTTTTATCAGTGGGATTTTATACATAAATTTATTAGCCTAAATGTTGCCACATTTTCTGTTTGTTTACTATTGTCGTTAAATTTTAAAGGCCAATTATTGGATTCCACTAATGCTGCTTCTAAAGCTGTGTAAACACATATTTGTTTTAAATGAAGCATATTTATTGTTGGAATTCTCATCATTTGGCAATGGAATTGCTTTTCCTTTTTCCAAGTATTTCAAGTAATTCTTATCCCTAAACAGGTGCAATACAATATCAAGTCAACAGAGGGCACCCTTATCAATTATAGGGGGCTCCAAAGATATATGCTAGTGCAGTGGATATGACCCAAATATGATCAGCTAGGACTGAAGATTACACCCTGCATTAAAATTTTTTAAAATATGCTCCCTGTATAGTTCAAGACAGAATCTACAGCATTCTGTTCACAGGATTTTCAAGCTATAAAATGTCTTCAGGCTTAATCCTCTACATTCACTGGACATTTTGACTCTTTTGACTTTCACAAAATATATGTGTGTGGTACACATTTTCCAGACATAAAATATGTTACTGTCCGATCACAGGGAATTTACAGTGCAAGGATAACTGGTAGAAACAGCTGCACTTCAAGCAGGTGTTTGGTCAAATCACACAGTGCATTTTCATTGATATTTTTGCATGAGAATATCCTCACACCAAACAAACTGTCACAAACACCACAGCCTTCTGTGTTTAAGTGACATAGAGAAACCCTGTGCAAATACCCAGCACAGCCTTTCAGGCGTGACGTCATGAGCGGAGGGCTATCGACAAGCTGCTTGTCTATCTTTATTAGCCAAATCCAATGCAGAAAAATGGATCCCTCTGCTTATCAGCGTGGTGCTCACTGTGGCTGTTCATGAGCCAGAGGTCAGAGACATGACACCAAATTATGGGCACTGTAGACTTATTATATTGATGGAGAAGATGAAGGAGGGTGAGATGGGAGGGTTTGGGTAAGGAGGGTGGGGGGTTAAGAGGATACTGAAGATTAGGAAGGGAATTGCCGCAGTACACTGGCTGCTTTTGTGAGCCCAGTGTCCGAGGGGAAAATATCTCCTGGGGCAAGAGCAGTCTGCCACAAAGCACTAGTCCTATTATAGATACAACAACTTGTTTTCAGACTCCTCAATGTGAGACACCACGTTTTGAGTGGTAGTTTGGAGAGACGGCCATGTGAGCAAGGTCATGTAAAATAATTGTGGGACACAAATAGATGCTGGATATGATGTTTACAGACAAAAACAGTCCAAAAAAATTAGCTGAAGGGAGATTGATTTTATATGTCAGTGGTTCGCTCATTTCTTTTACCAGACATACACTGTAAAGAAAAAAATATTGTAATTTTAAATGTAAAAGACAGTAAAAATGCTACAGTAAAAACTTAATTGGATAACAGTAAGTTCTCTTACTATGGGGAAAAAACTGTAATAGTTACATTTCATTACAGTAAAATAATGTTAAATGTACTATTTTTGGATGTAAAAAAGAACAAATCTTAAAATTTACAGTGGAAATGTGTTTCTGCTTCCCACTGAACCTTTACTGGTCGGAAGGTGATCTGGCAGAAGCTATATTTACTTTATAACTTTTTAAATATGGATATTTTTCTCACACAGATGCATCGCTTCACTTCAGAAGGGCTTTATTAACCCCCCAGAGCCATTTGGAGAACGTTTATGATGGATAGATGCACTTTCTTGAGCTTCATACTCATTGGTCCTGTTCACTGCCATTATAAAGCTCGGATGCATCAGGATATCTATTAATATAACTTCGGTTGTGTTCATCAGAAAGAAGAAAGTCATATACACCTAGGATGGCTTGAGGGTGAGTAAATCTTGGGATAATTTTCATTTTAAAGTGAACCAATCCTTTAAGTTTTGTTTTTTTCCCCTGTAAAAATGACAGGATTTTCTTTACAGTGTAGTGCTCCAGTAAGCATTTAACACAGGAAAGCTGAGGTGGAGACTGAAGAAGATGTTTAATGTTTTAAGGATGAGGGTGGAGAGTGGAAAATTTGTGAGGTGAAAAGTCTAGAAGAAGTATAACAAAACTTTTCAACCAGCTACCGCAGAACAGATTGACAAATAGTGTTGTAAAAACCCAATTTGTACAAACAAACCCCCAAAAAGGCTGGCGGCATCTAAAGCATATCTGGAGTACTTACAACTTTTCTTTTGATGGTGTCATAACCTTAAGCGTCAATATGAAACAGAATAAACAGACCAAGTTTTCTCAAACACGATACAACAAATTGTTTTTACTTTTAGACTACAGATGTGTGAGACATTTTGGTTCGTGTAGCAGAGAGTGAGTGGCGATATGAGCAAGGTCAGGTAAAAACAAAAACAAAACAAAATTGCACACCACCTCTACTTGATCTATAATATAAGAACTACATCTGAAATGAATTAGATGAAAATGAGCTGAGGCTCTGGTGATTTTGTCGACTTCATTTCAGGTGTGGTTTGTATGCAGTTGTTTGTGGGTATAAACTGCACAAGATGCGACAGTTAGCACAATTATCATGACTATGGGTGAACAGTTAGACTACCAGTCAAAAATTTTCTTAAATGTTTTTGAAAGAAGTCTCTTATGTTTACGAAGTCTCCATTTGTTTGATCAAAAATCCAGTAAAAGTAATAATAATATTGTGAATGTAAAATTTTATATTTGAATATATTTTAAAATGTAATTTAAAGCTGAATTTTTAGCATCATTTCTCCAGTCTTCAGAGTCACATGATCCTTCAGAAATCATTCAAATATTCGAATGATTCTCATGGACACACAAAAATAATTTGTGTGCATGTGAAAGGAGTTTTTTTCCCCCTGCGATGTCATTTTAAACAGCGTTTTATGCATTAAGCATTTAAACAAAGTGACTTGTGATGGAGTCAAGGGGTTACAAAGGGCTACATTACTGAAAATTGCATCTATGAAAAACAAAAGCTCTATTACTCTGTAAGTCAGTATTCATAGAAAGTAATGCCTTTTCTCTTTAGCTCCAGTGAGAGTCTCATCCCTCCTATTTGATTGCAGTAAAACCCCTCTCTCCCCGTCAAGGACCGAAGGGTAGTTCGCAGTCTCAGGAAGCTGCTTTGTAATGCCCCACTTATTAAAAAGCAATGCTGGGGTCCCTGAGGTGGCTCGGTATGGTCTATACACACAGGCACAGAAAGGGAGATGTTTGGTTTACGTGGTTCATATTAGCATGGACGGTGATCTAAGCTCCATAACGAAGCCTTCGAGTCTTTCTCAAAAAGAGGGCCCCTTCTCAGTGCTCACATCACAGTGGGGTCCTATCAGACATCACATCTCCTCTAACATATGTGATACAGATCTATGGACTCTCTTTGCAAATGCAGGCTTAATGTTTAAGGTAAAGCCCACTCTTTACTTGAATTTCTCAATTTCCTGAATAAGCTATAAAGCCACTGCTTTTTGATGGAAACTATGATGATCATTACGGTGTATATAGCTACTCTATAAAAACATCTACTTAGAAAGATTAATGCAGTGGGCCTCATTTTAATTGAACTTGACACACAGTCATGAGGATCTTCAGGGGTGATTCTATTTTTTAATAACTCAGTAAAAAATGAGCATTATGTCATAGTCAGTAGCAAAAATCGAATCCACCCACCTCACCTTTTCTGACATCCAGATCTCTCTCACGCTCTCACACTCGCAGGCTCTCACTGTGTCGTCTACTGGGGGCCAGCTGCCCTCTGATGACATCACACACCCTTCCAGCTGCAGTACTGATGGTGATAGGAACAGATGTTGGCTTTTGGGGGGGCCTCTGTCCTCGGACAGCCACAAATTTCTCTACCCACCTCCAGTTACAGGGCCAAGAGTACTGTTGACATCTGCTCTCAGCATTTCACTCATAATAAAGCCTTTGGCCAGGACTAAATTTGTGGGAAACCACCCTCCAGATTGCCACGTCCAGTGCATTTAATTTTTGATAACACAATAAAGTCAAGTTTGTTCTCATGATGCATCCCAAAATGCATTTAAAATAGTCAAACTGCCAAGAGTCACATGGCCCAAACTGATATTGTATGTAAACTGAGCATATGAATCTTATTATCCATATTAAGAAAACAGGGCAGGAGGATTTATTTGGGTTTCAAGGTTTGATAATGACCTGCTTTAGGCAAACTGAAATCATATTAAGCAAATGATAGCAGCAGATGACCTTTTGTATCCTCTTTTAACCCTGCTATTGAAACTAAATCACTGTTGTTGGCACCAGGGCCATCAGTTGAAAATTGGGAATGATGTCCTGGGTCCTGTGATGAGGGAGCACAAGAAAGTTTTTTTTAATATATATATAGTATTTTATAGATGTTTTGTTTAAAAAATAAAATAATAAAATACAAAATAGTCAAGGGTACCCCATAAAAAATGTCCTGATTGGCACCACAGACTGTTCTGGACCTTGTAATGGAACCCAATCAAGACATGAAACAAATGATTATAATCAATTCTGTCTCTTGTGTATAAAAACACAAATTATTAACATATCATTCATAAAATAAGATAAAAAAATATCTGAACACTGAAACCTCAGAGAACTGAGCTTCAGCCCAACTGCTTGGGCACCCATACCGACACATGGAAGGGCCGCAGCTGTTCAGCCAATCTCTCTTTATGCATGTGGGAGAAAAAACATTAAGCAGGAATGGGCATTCTCCCCACTTTTCTCATTACACAACTTTCCCCGTTCTGGCACAACATCACAACCTTCCCTCACACACATCTGTGGGCACAATGAGCTGTCTCTGGCCTAAAGGATGGGGGAGGACGGAATCTCAGCTGTTCTAGTTGTCAGAACCCTGGGAAAGTGTTCTCTCCTCTCTTGCTCCCTCTTTCTATGCCCTCTCTCCCTATCGCTTGTTTCTCTTCCCTTCCCCCTGCCTCATATTTGATGCACTGAAACCTGAGGACTTGCCTCTGATCATAATTTTAAGTAAGACCCAGTGAGGGAAAAGAGAGAGGTACCAAAGGGCTTAGAGGAACATTTATACTGAGGCACGAGATCCCTTTAAATTTGATTGATTGCGTGTTCTGCTTTGAGTTGTGATGTTGATCCCACCTCAGTTTGAACAGGCGGATCTGTTTGATGGTTGCTACAGCTGTACACATTTTGTCAGTGCTTTTGTCTTATGTAGCCTACACATAAGAATGTTCTGTTCAGCAAAACCAACTGAGGTGGAGAGCTAGAGTTATACTTGAACTGTCTTAACACTACAAAAAAAGAAAAAAGTAAGAGAGGTACAAAAAAAAAAGGGGGGGGGGATTCCACACAGCGCTGTAACTTGCAATAAATAATTACTGAAACTACCTTTTTAAGTTTGAGTAACTTACATTTTAAAATCATGAAGTGGAAATTGCGATCATCTTTTATCTGTAAATCCAAGTGAAACGGCTTCTTGATCAAGAAAAAATGTAGATTAGGACTTGATTATGTCCTTCGTGAACTGATGGGATTGTTGTTGATTGCTAATAACTGCGATCTCATGAACTGTCAACACTAAAATAAATTGGATTGTTGTTGTCGGTAAGAGAGGTACAAAAAAAATTCCACACAGCGCTGTAACTTAATACTGAAACAGCAACTTTTTAAGGTTGAGTAACTTACAATTTTATAGTTTTCATGAAGCGGAAATTGCGATCATCTTTTATCTGTATTTCCAAGTGAAATTGCTTCTTGAACAAGAAAAAATGTAGAGTAGGGCTTGATTTTGTCCATCGTGAACTGATTGGATTGTTGGTTGCTAATAGCTGTGATCTCATTTGAACTGTCTTAACACTTAAAAAAACAAAGTAAGAGAGGTACAAAAAAAAAAAAGAAAAATTCCACACAGCCCGTAGCTTACAATAAATAATTACTGAAATGGCAACTTTTTAAGTTTGAGTAACTTACATTTTAAAGTTGTCATGAAGCGGAAACTGCGATCATCTTTTCTCTGTATATTCAAGTGAAACAAGAGAAAATATAGAGTAGGACTTGATTTTGTCCATTGTGAACTCATTGGATTGTTGTTGGTTGCTAACAGCTGCGATCTCTTATGACTGAAAGGATGCGAGGAGGGGAAGTTTTTTGTTAAATTAGGCATTTTAACATCTTAATTTTCTGTAAAAATGTAAATAAGGCCACATGCAGCTGCGTTAACTCTTCCACATCTCTAGGCATTGTCGACAACACACGTAGTGGTGTTTTGTTTCTGAATGTATCAGTGTTTTTAAACAAATCGGTTGAGTGAATGATTCAAATGATTCGCTCATAAAGGCAGTCAACTGTCACCACCTACTGGCATATCGATACTTGCAGAAAAATAGGAGAGATATAGTATATTTTCTAGTTTTAGCCTAAGTATATATCAAAAATACATTTGAATTAGAATCTGAAAGAAATGTGAATGAGATTTATGTGAAAAAAGTGGTTAAAATATTTGATGGTTCACACTGTGAACTAAGCTAACTATGCACTATACTAAGCAACTCAGCTCTGCCTCTCCTTCAAAAGGTATAGCCATTTTATAATATTCTTTATCAAAGAGCTGCTGTCTAGGTTTGAGCCCCTCATTCTTTAAAAATAAGTACCTAAATCTCAGTCATCCCACTGTGTTCTGAAACATTTGACGGCATCATATACAATCAAGTTGGTTTGAGTTGCTCTAATCCCTCAAATTAAAATGTTCTCCCCCTTCTGTGCTATTCTTAGATCAGTACCATATGCCTATGTGTGCAATTGTAATGAGGGAGGAGAATTCTATAACTGATATAAGGCCTTGTAATCCCACTCTCTTCAAGATGTTAAATTCATTTGTAATTGCCCTTTTCCCAAACACAGGTCTGTTGCAGACGTTCACTATTCCCCTGACTGCATGCGGGGACAATGAGAGGGGGATTTCTTATTTTCATCCCAATGAGACTCCAGAGAGCATAATAGATTTAATACAGGTGTTGAGCATAAGAGACAGACGGCAGCTGATTTGCCGTCTCAGGGATTAACATATTCTCAAAAAGTGAAGGACAGTCCCACAAGACATCCTGAATATGTTTTCATAATAAAGAGTCATTGCTGCTTAAAGGCCCAGATATATTCACTTTTTCGTTCTTCACTTAGGGGTAAAAGAGGGAGTATAGACAGACAGACAGAGAGAAACTTGTTTACTGGCACGAGGGTGGGACAACCTGTCACTCATATGAGATCACAGCATTAGCAAACCACAAAGAACCAACTATCCAATCAATTTCCGATGGACAAAGTCAAGTCCCACCCTACATTTTTCTTAATTGTTCGAGAAGCCATTTCACTCAGAAATACGCCACAATAGGGAAGAAAATATTGCAATTTCCATTTCACATCGACTTTAAGATATACAGCTAATGTATTTGTCATTCAGAGCACAGATTGGCAGTTTCTAACTTTCTAAAATACTTGATTCTGCCTGACCAATCGCAGCATTCAGCTATTTGCTAAAATTCTCAGTGGTCCATGGCAATGCTGTATAGACCGCCTGGCGCATAATAAAGAAAGATACATAGTATTGCCCATCACTGCATCCACAAATAATGAAGATTAAGCCTTTAAATGCTAAACAAGAAAGTCTTCAGTAGTATTCATGTGTGTGAGAATTCACGTTCTTAAGATTACTTGTAAGCCTCTATTCTTTATCTAATATTTACACAATCAAAGCTTGTGAGAACATCACAACAATGTGGCTCAGCAAGAAATGTGAAATGAAGATCTATGCAAAATAAAACCATACTTAAGACTCTTCATCTCTCAAGACTGCAGGCTTTACACGACGTATGGGACCCCTTGTCATAATTATTCTTCCTTCCATTCAAACTTGTCCTCCACAAAAGAAAAAACTGCATGAAGACGTAGCAATTGGCCTCAATGTCCAAAAGCCTGTTGGTGCTACATACAATACTGTCCCTCCAGCCTGAATGCAAAGAAAGACAAGCCTCCGGTTAACAGAGAAAGATTCCTTGCACTGGCAGAGGCTGACTGGCACAACACAAGCACCTTTTATTACCGTCATAATTAATGACCCACAGTGCCGCAGATCTGAAAAGAAGCCTGTTTCCTTAAAGGGAATTAGAAAAAGCAAAATGACGGCCAAAAAGAGCTCAATTAATAACAAAGTGGGCACAGCTCTGGGATAACACAAACAAGGCAGAACATCAGTCAAACACACAGACATGTTGGATAAACAAACGCTTGATTCATTCCTCCAGCCCGATGGGACTTCTGATTAAATTAGAAAGCTGAAGAAGTGACAATCAACATGCTGGAGGATAAACAATGCTAGTGTGCTGTAGGGGGCAAAACAAAATGGAACACAGAAACATTCAACGTTTGACACAATTCTTGAGCCCCAGCTGGGTCAACGCTGAGCATATCACACAAAATGTAAACGGGAAATGTCCAAATCGATATATGTCACAGGCTGCAAAAGGTAAATGGATCCTCTCACAATAAGTGAATCAGAACATGATGCTCAGACAATAATTGGACAAATTGTTGAATATTTCACACTTTTCAATATCTATATGTCCAACATCAGTTTCATGTGATATTTTTGTCTTCTTTTCTTTGTGAGAGACAAAACAAAAATGGTGGTGTTCCCTTTTAGAAAAAGGAATTACATTACCATCAAATTCATTGGAAAATCAATGAACTGGCATTGATGGTTCCATGAAGAAACCATAACATCCATGGAACCTTTCCATTCCACAAAAGGTACTTTATAGTGGAAATTTATGTATGTGTTATTTTTTCTCATTTTTGTATCTATATGTTTTATAATGTCTATATTGTCTAACAATTCCAGACAACGAGGTTTTGGCAATAAATAAATAAATATAAAAAAAGGTTCTTTACAAAGGGGGAAAGGTTCTTTTAAGAACTGTTAACTGAAAGGTTCTCTGGGGAATCAAAATGGTTCTTTAATGGCATTGCTGTGAAAACCCCCTTTTTGGAACCTTTATTTTCAAGAGTGCAGAAAAAGAATATTTTTTTTATTATTATTATTCCATCTATTTGTGTATTTATTAAAAAAAAATCCTTGCTACGAGCACTTTACTGTCATAACTGTGACTTCACAAAGCACTTATATACTGTTGTTCTCATGCTGATTTGATTGATTCTACTATTCTCATTTGTAAGTCGCTTTGGATAAAAGACTAAATGTAAATGTAGACAAAACAACTGCACATTTTCACTTTTTACAGTGTATTTTTAATGGTAATGTAACAATGTGAACATCATAATGCTTTCAATTGATATCAATAAATCGTTTAAAATTATTTCAAATTTAAAAGTGCCCTAGAACCAGTTTTTACAAGATGTAAAATAAGTCTAAGGTGTCACCTGAATGTGTCTGTGAAGTTTCAGCTCAAAATACCCCATAGATTTTTTTAACTGCCTATTTTGGGGCATCATTAACTATGCACCGATTCAGCACGCGGCCCCTTTAAATCGCGCACTCCCATGGCTAAAGCTAACATTACACACTGTTGGAGAGATTTATAAAGAATGAAGTTGTGTTTATGCATTATACAGACTGCAAGTGTTTAAAAATGAAAATAGCGACGGCTCTTGTCTCCGTGAATACAGTAAGAAACGATGGTAACTTTAACCACATTTAACAGTACATTAGCAACATGCTAACGAAACATTTAGAAAGACAATTTACAAATATCACTAAAAATATCATGGATCATGTCAGTTATTATTGCTCAATCTGCCTTTTCGCTATTGTTCTTGCTTGCTTACCTAGTCTGATGATTCAGCTGTGCACAGATCCAGACGTTAATACTGGCTGCCCTTGTGTAATGCCTTGAACATGGGCTGGGCATATGCAAATATTGGGGGCGTACATATTAATGATCCCAACTGTTACGTAACAGTCGGTGTTACGTTGAGATTCGCCTGTTTTTTTGGAGGTCTTTTAAACAAATAAGATTTACATACGAAGGAGGAAACAATGGAGTTTGAGACTCACTGTATGTCTTTTCCATGTACTGAACTCTTGTTATTCAACTATGCCAAGGTAAATTCAATTTTTTATTCTAGGGCACCTTTAAGAAATTTAAAATATTCTCTACATTTATAGCTGCAGTCCGTAAGTTTTGCCTCTTTGTCGCCATCACTGTTTGAAACCTGCAATTGCATTTTTTAATGTATTTTATCATCTTCATGTGGGTTGTGTATCAGCACGGCTCCTCAGTGCGGATGAATCTAATGTTTGCTGCCAGTCAACACATCGGTGATACTGTACTTCGGAATCACAGATTGTAATCTTGGAAGTATGACCAAAATATGAATTTTAAGTTTATTAAAAATTATTAATTAAGTAACAAATCTGCCACTTTTGTTCCAACCAACTGAGAAAAAAAGCATTACAATAAATCGCTATCAATGTTGATTAAATCTAATGATCATTTAGCTAGGATCACGTCAAACCATGCAAATTATTATTATTGTTATACTTTGTTCTCAAATTGTTAATGTTAACAACATCAGCATTGCGTGACATCAGCATGTGTATTTAGTGTGTATTAGCATTACCTGTAGCCTACAAGCTAGGACTGGTTATTTATGTTAACGGACGTGACGCAAAGACGAACGGCAGCATGCTCGATTAACCTACCATTACCACTCGAATTAGAACACATTACTGTTGTGAATCGGGCTAAGGTAAGGAGATAGTTTTAAGAACTGTCTGGTTATGTACTTGCTCAAAAATTTATTTTGGCTCATTTTTAACCAAAACAAAAAAGTTACGGAATGCAGCTTTAAGTTAACTAGGGTTTTGTTAGCGGATGGTGAAATTAGTGTGCACTGCAGCTACTCATATGAGAAGCTGATTTTTGAAGAACTCATGCTGGGTTTTTCGAGTGAAAAGCAATTTTCCCTGCTTTCTCCTGCTTGTGTCAAGTTTGCAAAGTCCAATTTTCACATAATATGAAGGTCGTGACTGAATCTGCACTGGTCTTGGTAGGACATAATGGCAACAGAGCTGTAAATTGTTTTTGGGGGAGGGTTGGTTAAGGTGAGGGAAATTACCATTGAGCACCGGTAACACAGTCAGGGACAATGACGAATAGAATAGATTTTCCATCTCAGTGTGTCACATTAGATTTTCGGAGGTGCTCAGTGGCAGGTACATGTGATTAGTAACACTTTAACAATGTAATGAACTTTTTAGTTTATCCATCTTCCAGCTCAGGAATGTAAAAAAAGATCCACCTGCATGATGTGAATGGAGGAGAGAAGAGATCAGTATCAACTTTTTTTTTTTTTTCCTCAGAATTTTGTTAATCACAATTGTCAAGTAAAATTCATTATGATATATTCTATGTTTTTTTTTTTTTTTTACTCCTTACATCCATGACTTTTTCTCTTTTTTTCCTCATGCACTTTCCAAGGTAAAAAAATAAAATTGAATTTCCACAGGATGCTATCAAAAACACGGCTCGGTTAAAATTGAAGGTCACAAAGCCCTGTTTTTAATACCTTGTTTCTGATATGCCGCAGCGCTGTGTTCTCCTTCGGTTTCTTTAGCCTTCTGGTCCTTGAGTTGAGGTGGTCAGGGGCTAAGCCTCCAGCAGGAGGACGTCTGCATTCCTCCAGCTTCCAGCAGCCCTGTTCTTCACTCGCCCTCTTTGTGGCTCACAGTGTGGTGGGGTTAGGGGACTGCCGCCTGAGCTGGCCAGAGCCCAGAGCTGCCGCCTCAAACAACTTCAATGTTAATTTCCCTTTCATCTTGTGTGTGAAATTGCTGCTGGTGTGGCTCTGACCCCCAGCATTATGAGGTCAAGTGTTGAAATCTGATGTGCGCCTCTCAGGCAGACAGTGCGCAGAGATAGATAGAGAAGTGGGAGAGGAGGTATAAGGAAGGGAAAAGTCTTTACAAGTTCTCTCCTAGCATTGTTAAGGGCTTCAGTGGGCATGAAGCAAGCCTTCACACGTGAAGAAGAGAGAGAGCAAATCCACAAAACCCTCCATCATTCCAAGACAATTGCTGCTGTTCTCTTTTTGCAATATTCAGAACTGTGTGAGATGCAAAGCTATCAAGGAAAAGGTCAGCAAGGCCATATGCTGTTTGTGAACTGCTGTTGTAATATATGTTTCAATTTGCTTGGGGAAGAAATACTGTCACACAATACAGCAGCACACTCACTGTTTTAGGGTGGTAACTAATATGTTTATATCAACCTACACATATTATATTATATTATATTATATTATATTATATTATATTATATTATATTATATTATATTATATTATATTATATTATATTATATTATATTATATTATATTTAACAACCCAATTGCTGGGTTTGTCCATTTTCAACCCAACTTGGACAAACCCAGCCATTGGGTTAGATGTTTAAGTTCAATTTTTAATCCAACAGTTCGGCATATTTCCCCCAAATTTGGTTTGAAACAACCCAGCATTTTTTAGAGTGTATATTATATTAATTACCCAAAACAGCCATAATAATCTCAGAATTTTACAACTGATGATATAAAGTATGATTCCTGAGTCTGTATTTACATATAGATGCCACCTGGTCATTGGCATGCATCTCTCTCATCATCCTCAGAGGCTTCACTCACCTCTGAATTACATGCCTTGTTCTTTTGTGCCACTTGCAATTCACCATAACTTTCCAAACGAAATGCACAAGTTAACATCTTTTCTTCTAAAGATATTCCTAATCATAAATAAATGCAATCTCTGGCAAAGAAGGGGGTGCAGAGAGAAACATCTGAGTATAGATAACCATTAGATATGATTCCCATGATAAGACTCTGTAATTTGGCTTTTAGAGATAACTCCAGGGGCTGTCATGCTGAACGGCAGCAATTTACTGTTTGTTTTATTTTTTTCCCTATATCCCTTTTTTACACATTTTTATCTGGCCTGTTAAAGTGCTTTTCATCTTAGATGATTTCCACTCTTTTTTTCTGCATTTGCCCCAGAAGGTGAGATCAGAAGAAGGCTGACTGGCGTGTTTTAAAGCGATGGACAAAATACAAATATTTGAGAATGTATTTCATGGTAATTATGTCAGGTTTCATGGCCTGAGCTGTGCACTGAGGCGCTGCCTGGATGCCTTAATTTGTATAGAAATTGTAATCATTTGTTCATTTCAAGGTGAAAATTGCATTTTTTTAATTTAAATTGTATCCTGCGTGATAGGCTATTATCTAGAAAAATTGTCTTTGTGTATTAGAGTCTATACCTAGGCGTCACGCTTGTTAAGAGCTGACTGCTTTCAAAAAGAAGGTTTATGTATGTATCTCCCCTCAGAATGCAGCAGCGCGTGCTCATTATTTTCATTCTGTAGTATTTCACCTCCATTTTGGATTATTACTATGAATAAATCTACAAGCTGATTTCGCGAGCAACCTGTAAACAGGCTCCACGACTTATCTCTTGGATTTATAGGCCTACCTGCATGTTCACCTTGAAATCCCGCCTTTTTTCCCTCACTAAGGTGAAATGGCACGGAGGACAGAGAGAAATAGACGGCGCGCGACATTAAAGGTAGATACGAGACATATCGATAGGGGAAGAAAAGTGTTGACTGCTCCGAGACTTTTTTCAATAGGGTATATTGAGAGCCTTTTAGACCGAGCGGGGTTAAAGCGACTCCCAGCTCTCTCACAGCTTAATTTTGCAGTTGATGCTGGAGTGTGGAGATTAGAGTCTGGGGGCAAGGAGGGGCACACGGAGGCTTGGTTGAGGGATGCCAGGGTTACTATGGGGGACTATAATCTTGTATTAGGTGCCTGGAGACAGCAAATGAAAGACTGGGTTTAAAAAGGGAAAGTTCGCGTGAATTGCAAGGAGAAATAAAATTGTCTTACCCTATTGACATCTGTACTAAAAAAAATCCATTTTAGAAGAGTATAATGCTTCCGAGAAGCAGAATATGTCGAACAATGGAGTCTGTCAAAGGGATACATTCTTCTCTCTGTAACAATCTTCTGCTAAGCGCTCTACTTACCGATCCAGGTTATTAGGCAATCATGCGATCTGTCGGTGTAAGCTGATTGTAGGAATGTGGAATCCCTTCGGTGAAGATCAGACACCCGGGCTCAGGTACATAATGTATCCTGGAATAATTATGGGATTTAAGGAGATGTTAGGCTTTGTAAGTGCTTTCTTTGTTACGTTTTCGAGAGGTTGACACCGCAGAGTTTCTAAAACATAATAATAACAGCCAAAGGAGGGGGCGGGGGTCTGGTGGTGAAATTCTTCAGACATGTTTTAATCAGTATGTACCTCGTGGCATGTTCTTACCTCAAAATAACAACGTGTGAGTGACCCAAAATACTCATTATCATGAAAGAAGCACATCCCAGAAAGTCTTTGAAAAATTCCACCGATTGGAAAGTCAGATCTTTGATTCAATTGATGATATTGGCCATTTATTTATTCAGTCATTATGTAATTAATGATTTTTTTCTTCTTCTTTTTAGAAAAAACAAATATTACAGTTTTCAGATTTATCAGTGTCTTCATAATATTATTGGGAAAATAATCTAAAAAAAATGTGGTATATACACTTAAATATGGACAAACCCAATGGGGTTGTTTTCACCCAGCCATTTTTTTCAACCAATTTTGGATTTATTTTTTTAGCCAGCAATATAGTAATGTATTAAAAGGCATGTTTTTGCTCACCCCCAAATAGGGGCAAATTTGTGGGGTATTTTTTAAACTGAAACTTGACCAGACCAGAGACTTATATTACATCTTGTGAAAAAGGGTATAATACACTCTAAAAAATGCTGGGTTAAAAACAACCCAAGTTGGGATGAAAATGGACAAACCCAGCGATTGGGTTGTTTTAACACAGCAGTTGGGTTAAATGTTTGCCCAACCTGCTGGGTAGTTTTACTTAACTCAACTATTGTTTAAAAATTACAGTATTGCTTACTTAAAATGAACCCAAAATATCTTGAAAATTAACATGTATTAATATGTTTAATAAATGAACATTTTAATTTCATTTTAGATTCATTTTAAGTCCGCCATAGTCATTTTCAAACAATAGTTGGGTTAAATAAAACTGCCCAGCAGGTTGGGCAAACATTTAACCCAACAGTTGGGTTAAAACAACCCAATCGCTGGGTTTGTCCATTTTCAACCCAACTTTGGTTGTTTTTAACTCAGCATTTTTTAGAGTGTAGGTGCCCTTTAACCCAACCTGCTGGGTTTGTCCATATTTAACCCATCTTGGGTAGTTTTTAACCCAGCATTTTTTAGAGTGTATATTTCAGACATTATATACTGATCAGATTATATGCAAATACACTAAAAAAATGCTGGGTTAAAAACAACCCAAGATGGGTTAAATATGGACAAACCCATGCAGTTGGGTTAAATGTTTGCCCAACCTGCTGGGCAGTTTTATTTAACCCAACTATTGTTTGAAAATGACTATATGGCTGACTTAAAATTAATCTAAAATGAAATTAAAATGTTCATTTATTAAACATATTAATAAATGTTAATTTTCAAGATATTTTGGGCTCATTTTAAGTAAGCAATACTGTAATTTTTAAACAATAGTTGAGTTAAGTAAAACTACCCAGCAGGTTGGGCAAACATTTAACCCAACTGCTGGGTTAAAACAAACCAATCGCTGGGTTTGTCCATTTTCAACCCAACTTGTGGTGTGTTTAACCCAGCATTTTTTAGAGTGTAATAATAATATTATAGTCTAAATTTAATAATAAATGTTGTGTCTTCTGTATTTCAATGTCTTTTTTATTTTTATGTAATAATAAAATATAGTTAAATAAAAATAATTTGCCATCACTGAGGACAAATAAATCATGCCCATCCAAAAAGCAAGTTTGTTTATCAGATCATCCGAGCAGCTGCTCCCATAGCAATATTGGAAATATCTGAAATTACATTTTATGACATCACATTACATTGAGGACAGCTGAATCATAAAAAGGATTCCTCAGTGCAAAATCACATTCCAGAGACATTCCCTCGCTGTGTGAATCCTTTAAATGAAACCAGATGGCCGCACTCAAACTTGTTTACAATGAATATTCCTTTAAAGTTCCTAATTAAACACGAGAGTTTAAAATCCATTCATTCAGAGAGGTGCTCATTCTGATTAGAGGTGCCTGCATCTTCCCCATCTTGCGACATTAATGCCATTACACATTGTCTGGTATTCAGTGCCCGGCCTGTGCCCCCATAAGCAGTGCAATAAATTCCCTCAGGCCCTGCAGCTCTTCTCTGAATGCACTGCTCTGAGAGTCTCTGTTGTGACACTGTCTGCAACACTTCACTCTATTCACTTCCAGCGCAACTCAATTACTGGAAACTGATATTTTTAGTATCTTAAATCACCACAACTGTCATGATGCTCCTGACTTCAAAGTGGCTATAAAAATACAGCATTGTTAGGATGGGGATTAAATCATGATTACAGTTGACAGCGACATCAAAGCAATGAAAAAAGTGTATATGATAAATGCCAATAGATTTTCATGTTTTAAGTATTACAGGAAATGAACATTTCAGATTAACAAGCTCTTTATAAATTTAGTAGATGGTAAAGCAAGCGTACATGATAGCCTACTTCTGTCCATATATATCATCATTGAGTTGAATGCTTAATAAAATGCTTGAGTGTATTTAAACAGATATGAACATATATTTGACTATTGCATGATCCACTTAGTGAGTGTTGAGAAAGAAAGAAGCAGTCTGTGTTTCTTTATCCACTTTTTTGAGCTTTAATCCATAACAGATATGCCAGTGCTACAGTAAAGACACCAACAGGCTGAAGGTAGTAAATGCCAATACAAGTTCCCACTACGCTAGTATTTCATACAGCTGAATAAATTATGCCATGATATTATACACACATGCTGAACGGAAATAAAACAAAGGAAAATACATATGCAAAAGGTAAACAACGAAAGAATAAAGAGCAACTGAGGTTGAAAAGATATTCTGGAAAGGTGTATCGCCTAGTCGGATAGTGCTTTAAATATCCCAAAGGTAGATTAATGATTGCAGTAGAAATGAGTGCTACACACTAAAAACATGATTTTTTTTTTTTCTTTTCACATTTCTTTTTTTGTCTTTTTTGTTTACTACAAAATATTTGAAGTGTTAAAATGGAAATGTCCTCAGTCTTAAGTTGGCACATGGTCATGTGTTCATGTTTCAGTTTCTGTCCTGAATATATATGGCATTTTAGGGCATGTCTGTAGTGACACTGGAGCACAGTTTAGTTTCAGTTCATCTTAGCCACAGAAATTGTCTCTGAGGTTAAAAACACAGCTGAGAAAAGGTGGAATAAGGAGCCATTGAATGTAAACACGGAATCCATAAATGTGGTCATATGTTCCATCTCTCAATGTAATATCTTGGACATTTTTTAAGACAATTCCATCACACTTTTGAAATGTAACTTGGCGTAAGATTTGGATTCCCATTGTACAGTTTCAGTGCATTATTTTAGTGACCACAGAGACAAATGAAGTTCCTCACGAATAAAAAAGTGCTACCAATTTAGTACATCCCCTTTCAAAATATCTGAAACATGAATTCACAAATCGCCCTTCAGCCTTTATCTGATTGCTTTTAAGTTCTTGGATAAATTGTACGCTATATCTATACTTTCCATGAATAGCCAAGAAACATATGGGAAAGTATATAAAAAGCCATAAAATGCTAAAAATGGCATTTGCCCATAAGGGCTCATTATAATGGTAATTATAGTGACCACAGAGAAGAATTAGTCTGTGTTCATTGCAAAAAAAAAAAAAAAAATCCTACAAATCAAAACTATGTATTTTTGTCATTTGGTCATCATATTCCAGAACAATGTATGCATTTAAAATGAAATGATCATAAATAACACTGATAATTCACCCTCAAACAATTTCTACCCATATAGAGCAGGTCACAGACTGCGGTTTTGCCTCAATGACTAGCCCAGGTTTTGTGGAATGTCAGGTTTAAGATCTCAGTGAGCAAATTGTATATGTTCCTTGTAGTTTTGCAAACAGCCTGCCAAGCTGTCAGCGTCTCTCCGTGTATATCCATCAGAAATGTAATGTTGTAGAGCAAGGCCTTGTGGTTAAAATAGAAACAGGAACTAAACATGAGAAAAAATAAAAATGAAACATGTAAACAAAGAGTAATTACAATAGTAAATGCAACAGCAATAGGAACAACCACATTTATAATAACAAATATAATTATAATACCATCATTTTCAGTCCTATAAACAACATGGTCCGATCAGTTTGGAATGGGCGAGCGGCTACAGCAGTAGCCTGTGTGTGCTAACACTGGATGTCGATAGGCAGGGCTTTAGTGATTTGGGATCAGACAATTGATGCTCATTTTCCCTCGGCTTCTTTCTGAAGCCCTGAAAGGGTCTCTTTGTTGTGGAAGAGAGAAAGGATCGGGACGAATAAGGAGATGCGGCACAATAGTGTCTGTTTTTTTATGTGGAATGGCTTTTGTATTCACACTGCTATAGGTAGAAAGTCTAAGACTGCCTGTGATTTTTGAATTTCTCTTGGTCTCTTTCACTCGTAGTCAGACGGTCCACGTGCGGTCGCTGCAGAAAGAATGGAGGGATGCTGGTGAAACACATGGGTGGATGTTCAGTTCGAGATCCATCAATACGCCTGTCCCGTCTCCACCTGTAGCAGTCCGAGCACAGCCGAATGCTCTCCGAGCTTCATCCTTCTCTGCGTGGACAAGCTCACATTCTTAGCCAGGTAATCCACCGCGGCTGCACACAGAGATCAAAATAACTCATTATTTCTCAGAGATATGAAACTCATGTGCAAGTTAATGAAGTGACAATTTTTTTTCTGGATCTGTAAAGTGCATACAGTTCATACAGGTAATTACATGAATACACCTGTTCTACGATGAACACATTCAAATTCTGTTTGTTTTGTTTTTTTGTGACTTCTATAATAGGAAATGTGCAGGTGATCTGTTTGTGACTTGTGCTGCAAACTCTTTTCGGAGGATTACATAATGTTAAACAAGACTACACTTTAGTTTGAAACCTTAAAATTAATAACATTTCTGTAATTGTTTAACCATTTTGTAATATTTAGTTTGTTTGCTTTGAGACACAAAAGCCGTTTTCTCCTATTTTTCTCCTTTAATTTTCTGAAGTGACAAGAATACTTTTGTGCGCAAAAACAAAACATGACTAAGGCTAAAAGTCTTGAAAAAATTTGCTTAATCATTCAATCAATAATCTAAAGTACACACAATTTATAGTCAAATACTTGAATATACCTGTTAAAATTCTGTTTGTGGCAAATCTAAAATTGTTATATATTTATTTAATATTTTTATATATAATATATATATTTTATTTAAAAAAAGCAATTATGAATACTAGCCATATTTTTTTTAAAAACTTGAAAGTCAGTGTGGTATAACCAACATGGCTTGAAAACCACAATGATGTGAGAATTTATGCTTTTTATGGTAATGTAAGTTTATATGAGTAACTGTCAAATGGAGTAACTCAGAGAAAGCAATTATATTAATAGAAATATATTTTATAAATATATATTTTTATTTTTATCATCTTTAAAATTTAGTTTGAAACATCTTTGAAAATAATGATTAAGGTTTATTAAGAAAATATTATATTACTTTTGAATTTAGGGTTATACCACACTGACATTTAGGGGAAAAAATGTGTTGAAATACAAAAAAAAAAAAAAAAAAAAAATCCATAAAAATAGGGCACAATGTACTGTATTAATTTGATGGGATTTTCCGTATTTATTTTTTTACAGGTGTTTTACCTGTATTTTGAATTTTGAACTTCACTGCATTGTGTTTTAGGTTTAATGGAAATATCCATAAAATTACTGGAGAATGTCCTGGTAATTTTTTACCAGTACATATATATATATATATATATATATATATATATATATATATATATATATATATATATATATATATATATATATATATATATATATATATATATATATATATATATATATATATATATATATTTATATATAATATTTATTTATTTATTTATATATATATATATATATATATATATATATATATATATATATATATATATATATATATATATATATATATATATATATATATATATATTTTTATTTATTTATTTATTTATTTATTTATTTATTTATTTATTTATTTTTTATTAATGTATGATGTACTGGTAAAAAACAATTACCAGGACAACATTATTTGTTCCATATGAACAACCTAATATTTTTAATATTATTATTAGGTAAATATTTTATGACTTTTACTTCAGGGTTACACCACTTGACATTGTGGTCTTTCTAAAAAGAAAAGAGAACCTCTCTGTTGATTTTTTCCCTCCAAAATGCATTAAACCATCCAAATAAAAAAGGGACATTTCTACACTTTCACCTCGGACATCTTTATTTGTCATTGATCCATATAAGCAAACTACTATGGGTTTAGTTTTGGGTTGAGTTTCAGAGCAGACACTTGGCATCACTGAGCTCTCATGAACACACTGCTGATTCCAGAGACACGGAGCACCTGTTCCCCACTGTCACTCATTCCTGTCACAGTGAGTATTCCTCAGCACATTCCTCATTATGTCTGTCATCCCTGTTCTCAGAATTCCACGCTTTCCATCATATAATATCATATTGTGACACGCCAGTCTATCCCATCTATCCATCTTTCTTTAAAAAAAAATGCCACCCAAAACACAATAAAAAGCATAAATAAATAAATGCAGAACTTTAAACTTGGGTTGGGGGAGAAAAAGTTGGTGAAGCTAAAACTTTTTCAGCTGTACTGAGTAGATTTAGATAATGAGTCCACTCGATTTTCTACGCCTGTGAAAACTGTTACTGTTGATGGAGATATGTATCTGTACGGCTGCGCAAAATGCAATTGAGAGAGGGGAGAGATGGCAGAAAGAGTGAAGAGATTCCCACCAGATAGGTGTAGCACACAAAATGGTGTGACTAACATATCACCTGAGGGCATGACTCTCATTGGATTGATCTGGAGTCTGGCTTTGCTGGGAGATCTTTATCAGGAGCACGTGTCGACTCTATCCCGCGGGCTAATCCAGGGTCAGAGGGCACCCCGAGTCCCGCTCGCAACCCAGGACCTCAGCATTGATCTGCCTCCCATCTCACACTGTTTCAATTAAAATACACAAGCTAAAGACATTAGGGCCATTTGATTGGTGGAAAAAGACGGTGAATCGAGTTTGGGGTTTGCGAGGACAGGACAGGATGGAAGTGGTACGGCACAAAAACCGGGGAAGCTCCAATTAACCCCTCTAGCCACTTCCCTTTTAAAACAGAAAAGCAACCCTCGCTGAGCCCAACTGGAATTGGCTAACTTATTAAGTTAGCACAGCGCAAGCTGTAACCTTCAGGTAATTATTTGCATAGACGTTTTCCCACCTACATCCTCAAAGCCGAAATGGAAAAAATGAAAGTGGAAACAGTCGAGCGGAGGAGGTTAAACCTGAGGGCTTTGCATTTTGAAACTGACAGGATTGACTTTTCACTACTTGAGTGTTTTTTGGAGTTGGCATTGCGAACACAGCCACTCCTTTTCCGACAAGCGGTAAACACAGTGATCATTTGATCAAAATGTCAACAATAATGACAAAATGCATCACGACAGAGACGTCTATGACTAATGGATATAAAAGAGGCTTCTGAAGGTGGGCATTAGCACGCTGGCATTAGCTGCTGGGATGTCAAGTCTCTCTGATGTTTTTTGGTCGGAGGCCCTTTGATTACCCCAGTCGAGGAGGTGTTATTTGAACCTCTCCTTCCTTTATTCATCATTAGCAGAAGTGTCGAGGCGGGGCAGAGCGAGGGTGCGTGCGGACGGTGCCAGACATCTGTCAGTGTGACAGTAAGCGCCGCACGTTAGCGTCTGTGAGCAAGAGCAGAAAGGAAGCTGTCAGGGAACGGCGGCACGTACGGTAGCAGCCGCATACCTGTGGGTGGGCTAGCTGTCTGTACAGGAGACACTGGTGCTGACAGCTAGCAGAGAGAGTAATCACAGCTCATTTAACCTCTCTCCCTCAGGAAGCCTTCCTCTCCTGTCAGCACCGTTTACTCCTTAAATCCTGCTCAGAATGAATCTCTACCTTCCCTAAGAGAAGCACCGAATCTGCTCTCTGACACTCACGGTCACAGCGAACACGCAAACACGCGCCTCTACAAAGTGCACCCCTAAGCTGTCTCCCGTATTTCAATGAAATATTAGACAGGTGGGCTAAATCAGTGATTTCGCACCCCAGGGAACATTTAAAGGAACAGTTAACCCAAAATGCTGTACTAAACTCAACTAAAATGTATAACTGAATATAAAATAACTGATTTGTAAATAATTTAAAGAATAACTTACTAGGTACTCTTTTTCCATATAATAGAAAGTGAAACCACAAAATTATCATAAAAGTGGTTCATGAAGTCTTCTTATGTCATATGTTAGCTTTGGTGTAGGAACAGACCTAAATTTTAAGCTTCAGAGTCAGTGAGAACTCAAGAACCAGATCTGATTAATTAATGAATGAACCATTCACGTCACATTTGTAAACCAGATCAACTGATCTGAAAACTGATCTGAGTTCAAAAAGATCTGTTACTAGTTGTATGATTTTTTTGGAAGATTTTAGGCTACGTCTACACTAATCCGGATATATCTGAAAACGGAGTTTTCGTCTAAAAACGCTCCGCGTCCACACTATCATTTTCAAACGTTTTCCAAAAGTTGCTCATCCACACTGAAATGTATGAAAATGCTTACATCCCCCTACTGCGCATGAGTAAAGCTTCGACCTGCGTCATTCCCGCTAGGCGTTTATTTACTTTCCGGCTCTTTGAAACTTTGAGGCAATGTCAAGGAAAGGCATTGAGTTTTTTTTAAATGGACCGACAGTGTGGTGGAGTAACACAGGAGTATAAAGTGGCCAAAGCAAGCGAGAATGTAGACTGGGAGACATGTCTTGGCTGAATTGGTCATATGACTGCATCACATGACTAAAAATGCGTCATCGTATTCAAAAGCCTCCGTTTTCACAGTCCACACTTCGACGCGAAGACGGCGTTTTCAAATATATCCGCTTTGGAGAGCGTTTTCCAAAAGCTATGTTTTCGTTGACTTAAAACGCCATCTCAGTGTGGACGGAAGGCCAAAACGGAGAGAAAAATATACGTTTTCAAACGAAAACATATTAGTGTGGACATGGCCTTAGCTATTTAGTGGCTATTTAACGAACTAAAATTCGTTCAATAGAAGAAAGTAAGTTAGTACAGGAATTAATTAAAAAATGTCCTGGGGTCAAAAGTTTTTAATAATTATTTGGAATCTTCTCTCTTTTTATAACCTTAACATATTCAGTTCCTTCATCGAAGAAAATCCAGTTTTTGACTCCAAAGCCCCCCACTGTCAAAGACAACATTTAAAGGACCCTAATATGTTTCTTTTTAAACATTCTTATTTACTGAAACTAAAATACAGAAAATAGTTGCATGTTCTTCAGGGTTTACACTTTTTATTACCAACTAATTTAGTCGCCCGTGATAGCTTTTATTTTCCCTTTTTTTTTTTTTTTTTTTTTTTTTTTACAGACAAATAGCAGTTTATTTTGAGCTTGACATGACTAGAAATATGTATATCACTCTTTTAAAATTCCCATCCAGCTTATATCCAAGACCTATTTTCATGAAGTTTTTTCTTTTGTCAAGTCAACTTGGATTCACTAATGTTGTTCTTATAACATAATGGGCCCTATTTTAATGATCTAAATGCAAACTGTAATGCGCACGGTGCAGGTGCACTCAGGGCGTGTCCAAATCCACTTTTGCTATTTTAACGACGGAAAAACGGTCCGTGCGCCGGGGCGCATTTTTGAAATGGGTTGTACCTATTCTCTTAATGAGTAATGGGTGTAACGTTCAATAAACCAATCAGAGTGTCATCTCCCATTCCCTTTAAGAGCGAGTTGGCTCGGGCCATGGCGGATTGCTATTTACATGGCGGAATTTGTTGGCGGAAAAGCTGAACGCTTTTCAAGCGAAGAAACCGATCTGCTCGTGCGCGAAGTTAAACGTTTAGTTAGAAGTTAAACGAAGTTACATTTTTATATTTATGTAGCCTACACAATAATATTCTTTTACACTGTAATCCTTTTGTTTTTAATATTTGGCATGTTTGTGTGATGCGCATCCCTTTGTGTAATAAGCAAAATCAACGCGCACTGTGGACGCGCCCAGAGGCGCAGTTTCTACCAACGCGCTCTAACAAAAAAATATTAACATTGACTTTAGACTTTAGACCAGGTTTGAGTTGGTCTATGGCGCAGTCTATTTTCAGCTCCTTAAAATAGCAATGCGCCGGCAATGCGCCTGAACACACCTCTTTTTTAGACCAGCACGCCCATGGGCACACTAACTGGCGCAAATGCATTTACTAATTTAAGAACGTGGCGGTGAACGGGAAAACGCGAACGCCGCCGGACGCAAACTAGCAAACACACTTGCGCTGCGCCTTGCGTCGCATTGCGCCGGGTGTATTATAGGGCCCAATATTTTGAGTTTCTGTTGACGAATCCAATCTCTGTTTTTGTATTAACATTTTGAATTCAGTTAAACAAAAAAAAACAAAAAAAATAGTTAAGGCAGCTAGGTAACTCACTTTTTAATTTAAACCAACAGTGTGGGAATCCTGTTTGTTAAATGAAAATGATAGTTGTTGAGGGAACAACAATATAATTTCAGTTTATATCTTGATTTTTAAATGTTGTCTTGTTTTGTCTTATTTTAAATCATTTTAAGTCATTTTAAAGCCTCCTTACACGCGACACGACAAAAGATAATAGAACCCATTATAATCAGTGACACTGTCTACACTGGATGTGGCGCAACACAACAAATTCCTGACAGTAAACTGATTCCCTGTTCTATTTCTGACGTAGTCCAAGTGCTTCGCAATGGTCGGTTTATCACATTCAGTGTAGACAGCTTTTAGCTTTTGTTGCAGCGCAGCGCGATGCGGCAAAAGTCTGGTGTAGACACTGTGTTAGAAGTTTTCTAAGGCCCCATAGTTGGTCTCAGTGCCCTGGATGAGAAATCACTGCAGTGTAATATTAAAAAGAAGTTACTATTAGGAGTTTAAAGGAACACATTTCAGGTTTGGCGTCAATGAACTGGTAACTTACATTTACATTTTTATAATTATTCATTTAGCTGATGCTTATTTTATATAAAGAAAGTCCTACCGATTGGGCTGTGGGGTTAAATATGACAAAAAAAAGCAATTTAAGTAAAAAAAGTAGAGAGGCACTTACTCTGGCCGTACTGACTGTATTGGTAGCCCGCAGTGACGGGGTCCACGCTGTAGCTTGTGGTGCTGTACGTGGGAGGGCAGTAGGACTGGGTGGAGGCGAGGCTGTCGGCGGTCTTGATAGGCTCGGAGCGCTGGCTGCAGCTGGCTGAGATGGGGTTGGAGGCCTCCAGGCTGCTGTGCAGGGGGGAGATGGAGAACTCATGCTGGGGCTGAGGGGCCACAGCACTGGGGTTACTGAGGATGCTCATCACCTGATGGGTAGAAAGGAATGAGAGGCAGGATCAGCAAAAACACAAGGAAAACACTTTATCATAGTAAATCTGTGTCACAAATCATTGTTGGCAACTACATGTCACTCAAAGTTCAAGGCCTCATCCCTGATAGGGGTTAAACATCTTCACAGCGACCCCTTTCCTGCATCCCGAGGGAGCATTTACCAGCCTGAAAACAGTGTCAGCCTAAATAACAGAGACAGAAGGGACCAGTGTAGGGCTGGGTGGTTGAGGGGGGTGTTCAGAGAGTGCCAGGATTGTCTATCCTAAGGCTTTTCTTTATAACAAGCTCCCAGGGAGAATTTAATCTGGAGCCTTCAGCCATCCCACAGTCTCTAACCTCATGAATGATTAAAATAATAAACACTCATAAACAGTAGATGCCCCCAGAGATTGGGAGATTAGACACTTGACAAGGTCTGTCCTTGTTTCATGTAATATTGTTTACAGCAAATGTAAACTGTGCAATAGTTCTGTGCAATAACAATAGTAATATTTTAATATATGTACACGACCAGTCCAAATTTTGGAATCATTAAGGGTTTTTTTTTTTTAAGAAGCCTCTTATGCTCACCAAGGCTGCATTTATTTGATCAAAAATACAGTAAAAACAGTCATATTTTCAAATATCATTACAAATTAAAATAACCGTTTTCTATTTTAATGTTTAAAAATGTAATTTATTCCTGTAATGGCCATCACATCAGTCGTTGAAACAAATTCTCACTCCCAACTTGTCATGTTGTCACTGTTTAAAGCACAGGGTACCCCTTTAGTGTAATTTCTCGATATGTAGGGTACACCATTGCATTCAGTTGTTTGCCTTATGCATTAGATCAAGGCAGGGCCGTAACCACCATAGACATTTAAAGGGGGACAAGTCTCCCCCAATAATTAAAAATGGCCAAATTGTCACTCCCAATATTTGATATTATTGATGCTGCTCTACTGTACTCCATTATGAACTGCTCTGTTTGTTGTTAGGATGACAAAAAAAAGTTTAAAAGTTACATATTTAGGCTGGTTTACCTCAGCGGTCTAACATCGCTCATCACTGTCAGAATAAGTGATCCAGCCAATCAAATCAAAGAAGGCGGGGCTTACTGTTCACAGAAGACGAGTGCGAATTCCAATGCAACGTTTTCATGCAATTATTTGATTAACATAATATGATTAATGTAATTCATAACTGAATGTGACAAGACAAGAAACGTTTTGTGTTTTTGACATATTAGACAAATAAGAGTGAATATATTTTTTATTATTTGCAAAATAATTTAAATTTATTAGACCTGGAACTTGTACCGTTCTTATTTCTTTTTCGTTATTCTCGAAATTCCCTTTAAATCTTTTAATTACTTGGAACCCCAATGTTCAAGACATGGTTACGGCCTTAGATCAAGGCACATTTATTTCTTTGCATTTGTAATATGAATATTTATAATTTTGGTCATAGATATATAGATCATAGATGTGTATATGTGTGTATATATACACACACACACGCACACACACACACACACACACACACACACACACACACACACACACACACACACACACACACACACACACACACACTTATTCACATGTACCTATTCACAAAAAACTGCTTGAAAACCGATGTGAAAGCTACCGGATAGAAAGGGTGGAGACAGAGGGGGGGAAAAGTGTGTCAAAGGAGGTTGCTCTGCCTGCCACATGCTCCCCATCCACAGACTGAAACAAAGCATCCTCCTGAACATCAGGTTCACGTTGTGGCTCGCTACGCCCCACTGCCCTTTGGCCGTCTCAGGACCCAACCTGCTAAACCAATTAGCCCATCACAGAGCTGCTGCGAGCGAAATCAAGCCCACATGCACCGCTCAAAACAACATCCATGGGCTATTTGTTGAAGTCTGATACAACCCAGGAGTTGACAGAGGACTTCAGAATGGTCAGCTGCACACTGGGAAATAAACCAATGTACTACAGCAAGGAAACAACCCACCAGTGTGCATACATGCTCAGACACATGGCCTAAACAGATAAGTGAATTTAGACTAATATCCTCCCAAAGCTTCAAGGAAAATATGCAGCACTTGAAACATATTAAATACATAAAAGGGCACTTGAAACAGAGCATGTTGGGCTATTCGAGTGCGGAAAGTCCCTCTTCTTAGTCGTGGCGCATGTGATATATGATATGAGCAAGCCAAGCAGACTTCCTCTGATGAAGGTAGTGGAGAGAGAGAAGGAAATGTGTTAATTAATAGGGAAGCACATGGTGGGCTGTCACGCCGCTGAGCGCTGGTGTTTGACCCTGGACACGGGGCGATGGGTCAGGGGCAAACCGCCTGCCCGACAGGGGGCTGAATGGGCAGCTGGAGGGGAGACAGACTTAACAGGCGCTTAATTGAGGTCTGATTATATTCAGCTCCAGCCGTTAAATGAAACTCTCAGGTCTGTATGCAGCACTATTGTGTTGAATGTGTGGGATGCAGTTTTTAAAGAAGGTATGAAAGGAAATTCACCCTATATATTTTCGAAATGCGTGCTATATCTTGTTGTGAACATTTCATCCGTGCATGTTTCTTTTATTTTTCTAATTTTTTGACCTCGTAATTCTTAAAAAAAATGAAACGACAGATTTCTCTGTATTGATGTCAGACTTCCCATCGCTTAAACCCCGCCCCTTTCTTACAGCCATCTGCAAGCTTGCTTTCAGATCTGCCTCCATCCAATCAACAACCAATAGACTGAACCATGTCACCGCACATTTTTCACAATTCACTCAGATATACATCATAATACAGAAGAAAAGATGTGTCCGTACTTCCATTTTATCATGACTTTTATATATATTTTTTTGATGTTAGACGACATATTATAGTATAATGACATTTAGTCATTAGACAAGCACTGACATCCAACCCTCACCATTGGTGCCATATCTGATTTAATGAATTATCACAAATTGTGTTTATCACAAAAAGCTATTATAGGATTTGGAACATAGTTCCTGAGTCGAATGGACACCTTTATTATGCTTTAGGAGCTTCCAAAAAAAAAAAAAAAAAAAACACCATAAAAGCATTATAAAAGTGGCCATATGTCTCAGATAGCTTTTAAATTGTGTAATTTAAGATGTCCACATGACTGTGATGATCACAGCTAGATTGACAGATGTGGTCACTATAAACATACATAAGGGGCGGTCACAGTACACATTTCGTTACATTGACTTCCATTCATACACATGCGAATGTGTCAGTTAGGAAACGTAAGTTCATGCGAAAAGTGTCGCATTTCACTGCATTCCAAAGTTCAAGTTTGGTGAACTCTCACCTGCAAATTTGTATCATGTGAGGAAGTGTGACCAGTAGACGACCCATACTTCATGGCATGACCTCTTGGCTAAATTAAAAGAATGCATATTTTTTGTAGTAAAGTCAAGTAGATAATGTAATGTATTACTATTTGTTATATGTTGAATTCATGTTTATTAAAAAAAAGTTTTATTGTCATATGTAAATGTCATGTATTGATGGTATCTTTGCATAAAGTTGATACTATTAAATATCTTGGTGTATGGCTTGATTCTGATCTCTCTTTTAAATCGCATATTAGTCATGTTTTACGCAAAGTCAATATTGGAATTAGTACTTTACATGGAAAACACTTTCCAGAACGATATGATGTTCGTAAGAAACTTGCTTCTCAACTATTACTTCCATTTTTTGACTATTGTGATGTGGTTTATCAAACGGCATCAAAATCAGATCTTGCCCCACTTAATACAACATATAATAGAGTTTGTAGATTTGTTTTGGGATGTTCTTTTTTTACTCATCACTGTACAATGTATGATGCACTTCAGTGGTCATCGCTGTAAACTGCGTTCCAAATTATTATGCAAGTGACATATCAGTAAGATTTCAGTACAATAAACATTCAGATTTTAGTTTTTCTAAGAAAATGTTTGTTTG
Source organism: Chanodichthys erythropterus (assembly GCF_024489055.1). Classification (NCBI taxonomy): domain Eukaryota; kingdom Metazoa; phylum Chordata; class Actinopteri; order Cypriniformes; family Xenocyprididae; genus Chanodichthys; species Chanodichthys erythropterus. The sequence continues at coordinate 26,071,500 of NC_090240.1, forward strand.
TTTGTTTATTTATCCATGTCTTTTTAGATAACTGGTATCAATCTCAGACAAAATAATTTGCCAGATCTATGGAAACCCTACTTAGAGGTTGTTCCACATTATTAAGCAAGTCACAGTTCTCATGCAATATGGGGAGGAAGAAAGATCTTTTTGAAGATGAAAAGCATGAAATGGTGCAATGTTGTGCAAAAGGCATGAAAACAACTAATATTGTGTGAAACTGAATGGAGATTATTGAATTATCATAAGATTTGTGAGTGATTTGGAGTACAGCAGATCTCGGTCAGATAAAGGCTTATTAATGAAAGTTCCTGTCAAAAAACATAATTGTATTAAAAGAGCAGCTATAAAAAAGCCAGTGTTGAGCAGCAAACAGGTATTTGAAGCTGCTGGTGTCTCTGGAGTCTCAAGAAGCTCTCCATGCAGGCTGGCAGTTGTGTGTAAAGATGCATTTCAGCTACTCCAAACCAAACCTCACAAAGAGAAACATTTACAGTGGGTTTAGAAATACATAAAGACTCATTTTTAAATAGTTTTATTCACTGACTAATGCCGTACTACAGTGGATGGTCTAAATGGATGGATTTCTGGATGGTTGGTAAATGGCCACCACGTTCCAACAAGACTGTAATGTCAGCAAAGAGCTGGTGGGTGATAATTTGGGCTGGAATATTGGGAAGTGAGATGGAAGGTTCCTATAGGGCCTCTGAGGGTATTAAAATGACTTTTGTGGCGTTCATAACTGGCCATTTTCAGCTATAAAAAGGAGGATAGTGCATAGTACAATGCACTGTTGTACAGTGCACTATGCACCATGCTGCAAAAAAACACCACGGCAATAAAACTGTTTGAAAATGTATTTTTACACCCACTGTAGATGTTTCTCTTTGTGAGGTTTGGTTTGGAGTGGCTGAAATGCATCTTTACGCACAACTGCCAGCCTGCATGGAGAGCTTCTTGAGACTCCAGAGACACCAGCAGCTTCAAATACCTGTTTGCTGCTCAACACTGGCTTTTTTATAGCTGCTCTTTTAATACAATTATGTTTTTTGACAGGAACTTTCATTAATAAGCCTTTATCTGACTGAGATCTGCTGTACTCCAAATCACTCACAAATCTTATGATAATTCAATAATCTCCATTCAGTTTCACACAATATTAGTTGTTTTCATGCCTTTTGCACAACATTGCACCATTTCATGCTTTCCATCTTCAGAAAGATCTTTCTTCCTCCCCATATTGCATGAGAACTGTGACTTGCTTAATAATGTGGAACAACCTCTAAGTAGGGTTTCCATAGATCTGGCAAATTATTTTGTCTGAGATTGATACCAGTTATCTAAAAAGACATGGATAAATAAACAAACAAACAAACATTTTCTTATAAAAACTAAAATCTGAATGTGTATTGTACTGAAATCTTACTGATATGTCATTTGCATAATAATTTGGAATGCAGTGTATGTCAGAAGACATATTCATTGGCTTCAACTTGTATTTAAATGTATTCATTTTGATTATCCCAGTTACCTGCAGCAATATTTTGTACCTTGTTCATTAAATTATTTAGTTAGGCATTCTGTTCAGATTTACTTTTTGGTTCCTTGTGCAAAAAAAAAAAAAAAAATTGGTAAAAGAGCATTTAGGTTCAAAGCACCAATGGATTGGAATAATTTACCTGTAGATATTAGATCCATTACATAATTTGGGCTGTTTAAACAATGTTTAACATCTTATTTTAAGAACAATTGTACATGTTACCCTTGAGACTGTCGCTGTTTTGTGTGTGTGTGTGTGTGTGTGTGTGTGTGTGTGTGTGTGTGTGTGTGTGCTCTTGTGTTTGTATTGTTAGTTATAATTTATGATGTTTGTATGTTAAGATTGTATAATTTTGAATGTTGGGACCCCCTCGAAAACAAGATGTTACATCTCAAGGGGTTTATCCTAAATAAATAAATTTCAAATATCATGACTGTTATAGCGTCCATTTTGTGTGCTCAAAGTCTAGTGAGACTGTGGCTTTATGGAAAAGTGCTGCATGAAGATTCTTCATTAATTCTTTTTTTTTGTGTGTTTCATGTAAAATTAACAGCAAAAGTGGTCTGGAAAGATATCAGGGTGAATACATAAAACAGTTTTTTTTCTTTTTTTGTGAAATACTCAAATGTTTTTATATCTATACCTCTGCCCATTTAGGAATAACAAGAATTTCCAGCAATCCGCAATGAAGTCATAAAATTCCGTAATCCTCTGTATTCCCCAAATACTGACGTTTCACTGTAATATGAGGTAATTTGAGCTAATAGTAAAGCTTGAGCCTATGTAAGTTCAGCATCTCCCCAGGAGTGGAGTTTTAATCAGATGAGCGGGGGACGCCAACACAAGGGGTGTCAGCCCAGAATGTGGGCAGAGAGGTGGGAGAGCGCCGGGTGCCTGACACCTCCATTCAGCCCTGCGCTTAAGCAGCCTGTAGCCTGGGTGATGCCATTATTGTGCTGGAAGACAAATTATTCAAATCTTCAAATTTAGCATAACCTTATTGACATCAATTAAAGTGGCAAACGGAGAATATTCCAGCACGGTGAGAGGTAGAGCCTGGCTTTTATCACGAGAGGCAGCACGTGGTGAGGCTATTGTCAGCTCAATCCTCTCGCCGCACAGTGCACCGCGGAGAGAGGCCTGCCTTAAACCGCAACGCCCAGCCAGCTGTAATTAGGACATTCAACTTAAAGTGCACATGGAGCCACAACACAAACACTAACAAACAGCAGGACTGCCTGTGAACTCTTTACATGGGCTACTGCACTCACAGTGGGACAACCGCAAAACAGAAGGGGTAGAAACGACAGAGTCTGGCTCTGTTTTAGAAAGGGCTCATTTCTCAGCCACAATTCTGTCATGGGAATCGTTGTGCTAAATTAAAACTATTTTTAAGAATACAGATCTTTTTAGAAGCTGTACTATTTTTCAATGGATGAAATTAAATGTTACAGGATAAATACAAGTTAGATGGCTAGCATAGAAAACAACTTTGGCCCTCAGTTTGAACATAAAATTAAATGATAAAAATAAAAATGGCAAAAATAATCAAATAAAATGGTTGAAGAAGGAAAAATAAATCAAATTCAAAAAATAAAATAATAAAACTAAAACTAAAATAAAATAGTAAATTTGCCCACATAGATGTTTCATGTAACTATCAATGTGTATTTTTATGGTTATTCAAACCTAGTTTTTTTCTCAAGCTTTGTTTGGGAGAAAATGTGGTATTCATTTGGCATATTTATCTGTATTCATTTATACTGTGTGAAGAAACGTTTAATATCAGTCGAAGATTCTGTTAAAGGGCAAAAATGATAAATAATAACTTGGATAACCTTGCCTGCAGTTAGAACCGAATACTATAACCGATAGTCCAGCCAGATGCAGAGTTGTAATCTATTATTTCCTGCCATACTACCATTGCTAAGTAAAAATCAATATCCTTTCCACATGTGTAACCTTTTTTGTATCTGATAGGGCTGGTGGGAGGAAGCTGGAATATTTGCCAATCAATCTGGCTGACAAACAACATCCCCGGGCAAGTGCGACTCTCCAGGCCCACAAACACTAGAGGACAAATCCAGCCCGGCACACACAAGCACACAGTACGTACACCCCGGCTGAGACACACTTAACTTTCTTGAGCCCTTTCAAAGTAACCCCCCACCCCCACACCCCTCAACCCCCCCACCCAACTATTTCCTCTTTCTCTCACTCGCGCTCTCTTTCATTCTGTGAAGCATCCCCCCAGTAGCTAGGCTTTCATTTGTTGTCGGTCTGTGTGAGAGCTGCTAGTGCAGATAATGCCAGGCAGGATCCAGTTTAAAGGACATAGCTGCAGGCATTTCTCCTTTCCCTTGCTCCTCTTGCTCTCTCTCTCCCTTTCACTTTCTGTCTCTCGACAGATAGATTACTTTATAAATAATAATAAAAAGTAATTAATTCTCTCAACTTCAGAGCCCTCTAGCCTGCAGCAGTGTAAATGTAAAACTGGAAATTGATACAATGTGCATCCTTTCAGATAAACAAACAGTGCAGTGGCAATAAAAAAGAAAGCTTTTCACACTACCATAATTTCCTTAACTGTCAAATTATATTTTTTGTCTGAGTCAATGTTTGACGTGACTTGGTTCTTTGTTGGAAATTTTTTTTGTGCAGAAATGGAACCAGGCTCATGCTTAGCTGGAACAAAACTGAAATGTGATGACAGTGATTTTGGTCTCTAAAAGGGGCTAATTTAACAAAACTGGAACTAAACACTTCCACAGAAGACAGCTTAATAACAGTACACTATTAATAATGTGAAATATCAATAATCAATAAATCACTACATAAACTACTGTAATTTGGGGAGTGGGGAATTAAAAGAATGGCTTTTTAGGGCTTGCTGGAGAAATGGTACAAAGTTTTGGTAAATTTGGGGGTTACAGGATTTCAACACATAACATAATATTTAGAGTTTCTGTTGATTAAACCAATCGCCTTCAATGTATGAACTCAAATTTTCAAATTTCATTGAGCTTAAAATTTTAAGGCAACCAGGTAACTTACTTTTTTAAGTTAAACCAACAATTCTTTTTTACAGTGTAACCATAGAAAATAATATAAATAAATACTTAAAATATGCATTTTATTTTTAAATGTACATTGTAAAAAAGATTTTTCGAAGTTGTAAATAAAACAAAAAATATTGGAGTACGTCTTACACGAAAATACTACTTTAAAACTTCAACATGTGTTGCTTGCCATTTCATTTTTTACTCTAATTATTTGTGAAATTTACTAGCAATTTCGGATTAATTCCTACACCATTTTTTGTTCAAATCTGTGTATACATTTTTATATATGTTATACTAATATATATTACATGTACATATATAACATTTATTAATGTAACAGTAATATAATTTATATAAAATATATCTGTTTTTGTATTTTTATAATCAAAAGAAGTTGCTTTCTGTGGTAATCATCAGCATGCTGCCAGTTATGTCGATAGATTATAAATTGTGTTTAAACCAAAATACACCGTTAACCTCATTTGTCTGAGAATAACAAGTGTTATTAGCGCTGTAGGTTTTTCTGTAGGTGTCCTCAGTATAACAGCATAAAAAGACACTCAGAATCCCTGACAATACAGCCCAGAATCTGGCCTGTCCACCTGCTCTAAGAGAGAGAGAGAGAGAGAGCAGTAGGACAAATGTGGGTGGAGACTCTAGGAGGACAGTGTGTGTCTATGTGCCAGCTAACTCAGCCCTGTATCTGCACACACACACAAAATCTCTCTTTTACGCACATTCACACTCAGCTTAATCTGTCCAAGACTGGATTTGTCTGTGTATAAGAGAGCGGCTCTCATTTCACTGGAATATACACAGGCATGTTGGGAAAATGTCACCTGTGCAGAAAGCTGGAATTACAAGGGTGATATCATAAGGCTATCTGCACAGCTAAAGGTTACATGTCCTACCCTTCTAGACCTCAAGTCTTAATATCATTCTTACATAGATCAGCTGTACATAAACTGGTTTAAGGGGGATGTATGTGTTATGAATACATTACATAAAAAAGACATTGCTTCCAAAAATGATATTGGATTTGAGGATTAGGAAACAGAGCACAATGTTGTCTTGAGTGACACGAGTATAAAAACACTCACCGACTTCGGCATTACATTTCAGGGGCAATATCTGATGCAATGCCGCCGTAATTAAAGAAGCGCTGCCATTCTTTGTCGGGAAGTCGCTTTCCAGAGAGAAACCATAATCCTCAAACATCCCAACACCCACAATGCCAGAATCAACTAGCAAACAATGTCAAGAGGCAAGATAGCAAATACATAAATGGAAATGTGGACATTTGAGCGTGGTGGTTCTAGAATGCTGTGAGGAATGATGTAATTCCACCCAGATTTGGGCAACACAATCATGACTCAATGCTGATTAGTGAAAGGTAAAGTGTGTCTTTCTGCACAAGTGAAACCACACAGAATTCACCACCTTGGAATTATAGGGTTCTATCGGGGATATTGAGCTTCAAAGGTTTTGCTTTTCCATTTGACTTTGTAGATAGAACCCTTTTGTTTTCTAAATAAAAAGTCCCAAAATGTACACCACATAAAAAACATCACATAATGTAAATACGTTGTCACAGAATAAGAATATGCAGTGTAAAAAAATAATTGTTGGTTTAACTTAAAAAGTTACCTGGTTGGCTTAAAAATTTGAGTTCACTGAAATTAAAAAATTGAGTTAATACAATGAAGGCAAGTGGTTAAATCAACAGAAACTGAAAATATTGTTATCTGAACAACATTATCTATGATGATGATTGACAAAGGAAAAATGTTCTGATAACAAATCATAAAAAAAACTAATTTTACAGTGTGCGAATAACTTAATGTTGACAAAAAATGTCAGATAGAAACTTACAATTCCAAGGTGAACAACTGTGAAAAAAATAATTTATTACAATAATAATAATAATACACTAAATAAAACAATACAAAAAAATAATCAAATAATCTCCATAATTGAGTTTATAATTAAGTCTTTCCCCCAAATTCATGCCATAGGACAATATCATTCAAAGGTTGGGGGTCAGTAAAATTTTTATAATGTCTTTGAAAGAAGTCTCTTCTTTCATATATCTTCTTAATATATTTTGAAATGTAACATGCAATGTAATAAATGTAATATTTTGTAACATTATAAATGTCTACTGTCACTTTTGATCAATTTAGAAGTATTAATTTATTTAATAAAAATCAAAACAAATAAAAATGCGGTAGTGTATGTCAAATCCACTCAGGACACTCAAACAAACAGATTTCAATTTCAGAAATTACGCCATTCACTTTTAAACATGCATCAAGAATCTAGATAAAGTAGCTTCTGTGAAATTGTTCAATATAAAACCTTGAGATATCAACTGGCAATATAAATTTGTTTCCATATATCATCATCAACATTACTAGAGAAGACACTATGAGTCTTCTTAAACATACATGAACTCACACATCAGAATCAGACCATCATGAGATCAGTGCAGTCGCCTTGAAAGGTGAGCAGCCTGAGAGGCAACACAAGACCCCCACCCGAGAGACAGAATGGCCATTTTTGAAATAAACACTATTGCATAAAATCAATTAGTGGTTTTGTCACGGTTGGAGGCAGAGGTGGGTAATTAGAAGACCAGTCTATTTACAGCGGGACCTTTGTGGGATCTCTCTCTCCCCTAGTGGCAGGGAGCAGATGACATAGATGATTTCCTCTCCTGGCTCGATGTCACTGCGTTAATTGGCCACAGCACATTAATTGAAAGTGAAAAGAAGAGTCGGCCAAAAACGGAGAAGGTGGGAGGGTGGGCGTTTGACTGTGAGAGGGGATGGCACAGACTGCGATATAGGGTGGATGCGGAGGGTGAGGCGGCTGGGGAGTCTTTAATTGTTTCAAATTAGGCATGTGATTGACAGTGACAGAAAGTGGGCATTGACAAGCTGGGCCCAGATGAGAACGATTAGCGTGCAACCAGACAAGCTGTCACTTCTCGCAACATGTTATCTGTAGGAAATATTATGCATATGGCTCTTTTAACCCTGTATAGTAACCCAGGGTTCTGAGAGTACATGATAGGAATCAATATGCTAAATCACTTAAAAATCACACTGATAGTAGACAGTACGTAAAGTTACAAAAAGACCCAATCACTGGGTTTGTCCATTTTCAACCCAAGTTTTTAACCCAGAATTTTTTAGAGTGTATTGGATGGATGGATGGATGGATGGATGGAAGAAAGGAAGGAAGGAAGGAATAGATAGCCTTGTCTGGTTCTCTGCCCAGTGTCACTATACAGTCTAAAAAAAGCAGGGTTAAAAACAACCCAAGTAGGGTTGAAAATGGACAAAACCATTGATCGGGTTGTTTTAACCCGGTGAATGGGTTTTTTTAACCCAGAGGTTGGGTTAAATATTGGCCAACCTGCTGAGTAGTTAACTCAACTATTGTTAAAAACTGCTGTATTGCTTGATTAAAATTAACATTTATTAATATGTTTAATGAATAATTACACAATAAACATATATTACATTTCTTATTAATAAATGTTCACCTTTTGATTATTATTGTTGCCTCTAGTAATTATGTGCCTGATTTTTAATTTCCAACCTTGTTTTTTTTCCCCCAAATTTGGATTCATTTTAAGCCAGCCATATAGTAATTTTTAAACAATAGTTGAATTAAATAAAACTGCCCAGCAGGTTGGGCAAACATTTAACCCAACTGCTGGGTTAAAACAACCCAATCTCTGGGTTTGTCCAATTTCAACCCAACTTGGGTTGTTTTTAACCCAGCATTTTGTAGAGAGTAGGCTATACGACCCTTTGTTTTTAAATTATCCTCAAAAAAAAAATGCTTTTTTCTAGAAATATCTTGCATAACAATCACTGTTAGTCAGCTCTAGTGAAAAACGGACAAGGCTTTTCAGTACCACTGGACCCTAAATGTCCCAAAGTGCTACAAGGCCTGAAGTTAACCAAAGGTTAATGAGCTTATATAGGAAAAAGAGTGAGGTGCAATCTGATTATTTTATTCAGTGTTTGCGGATATGTGAGATAGATTCAGTCACAAGGAAAAAAACATCCCCCTCTGACCTCTCATCCCACCCGCCGGTCTTTTCACGCCTCGCGCTGCCGCCGCCTCCGCTTCTGCCAAATTAAACGTCTGCTTTAAATGATTTCACAAGGAGCGGCTCGGCAGCAGCTATCGCCGTCCAAGAATAATGCAAGGTGGAGAGTTGGCATAGGAGGCGGGAGGAGGGGTGGTGTTTGTTTGCTAAAAACAGCAGGGAGCAGACCTAGTGAAGAATGTCAAGTCAAATTGTTCTTGACAGAGTTAATATCTGCACCTCATAGGGATAATTACATGTAAATAAATAGTGAAATAGCTCTCAGCTGGAGTCTGAGAGGAGAGAAGGGGGCAGTTAGTGTCAGCCAGCTGGGGACTCCATCGCTAAGGATGGCAAGCGAGCGTGAGGGAGGGGGAGGGAAGGACACGGAGGCAGAAAACCTCCGATGTTATAAAACCACATCACAGAAACTGTAAAACTATAGTAGCTTTACATACAAAATCCAAAACAATGAGACAAGCATACAAAAGTCTGTCATAAACTAAGGAGCGGGCAGGGTGAGTGGCAGTTGTAGTTTTGCGAGGCTGTAGTATTAATCATAACTTCACACCTGTCAGACTGGCATCTGGAACTAACAGGAAGCATGTGCACAAAGCTGACCCCCCCAATCCATGGTGTTTTGAGCAGGTTCATAATTGTTGGATTTTCTTCCGTTCATACCCAGTGACCCTGCACACTCTGAATAAAATAAAATAAAATAAAATAAAATAAAATAAAATAAAATAAAATAAAATAAAATAAAATAAAATAAAATAAAATAAAATAAAATAAAATAAAATAAAATAAAATAAAATAAAATAAAAAAGTAATTGCTATTTGCTCATTTTAAAGAAAAGTGGTCTCACACAAAGGTGCACCTGTTCAAAGTGACTAATGATCACATAGAAAATCTCCTTGAGATTTCTCAAGAATTGGGTTAGTCATCGTTTAGGAAAATAAAAAACATCAATCTAGATATTTTAGCTATCATGTTCAAATCCATCCACACCAAAAATCAACACATCAAATGCAAAATCCACAAATTTCATCCTTTCATTCACTCCCAGTCTATTGGTGAGATATACAACCATTTTTACAACAAATTCTGTTCCCTGCATGCCTAGTGTTGCAACTGTGCAATGCATTGTTCCCTGTTTAGAAACATGTAAACAATGCAAATTATCCCTTTTATTTTTATTGAAACAAACCAAATGATATTCTTCAGAAATGTATGTTCATATTGTTCAGGCACTTTTTATACCTATAAGTAATAGATATAAATATATAAATAATTTTGAGGATTTCCTCGTTCTTCATAAGAAAATGAGATTAAAACTATATGGAATCCATCTTATGTATGCATGTATACATGCAATCAGTTTTTTTAGACATTGTAAATGCTGAGCTAATACAAAAAGTTAATAGTATTTTTCAATCCAACAGTTAATTCTCCTGCATTTCACCCACAATGCAATGAGTGATTATTGGCCTCGCTTAAATCCTCATCTCCTGCTCTGCCTCTGTGAGATAAATGTAAATCACATTCTCTTATATCCCTTATTTATCAGGATGCAACAGCTCACTTTCTCTCACACACACAAACACTTTTGAATTTAAATTGTGCTTTTATTGTCTTCAGCAGCCTTTCATCTATATAAGAGAATAAAAACCCTTTTTTGGGGCTTAAAGAGAAGAGAGAGTAAAATAGATGCTGTAAATGAATAAAAAAAGAAATATAGGAAGGAGAAATGAGACTGTCTGGATCAAACTATACATGCCTTATTTAATTTTTCATGAATGAAATCTAGACAAAAACAAGGGATAAACAGCAAAGTTAAAAACATGTTACAACATTACAGCCTTGTTCTCATGAAAAATTACAAAAGGCCCTCAAAATAATCAAATTCATACATTCCAGATATTCAAATTCTCTGAACCCCAATGCTGAAACTTGCCTATGTTGTGGCGATCATAATTAAATCATTCTTAATATTTTTTTTCTGTTTTTCCCCACATACGGTTAAACGAAAGACCCCCTGAAAAACTATTTTCCATCTAGAGTCAATGAAAATATTGAATGTGAAATTTACATATGTATTTGTGTGACCTGAGAAACCTGCTATGTTTCATTAACACATGCACAAGACTCCAATTTCACTCAGCTTGAGCTAGAGAAGGGAGAAAAGAAAGATAGGAAGAGAGAGAGAGAAACTAAATAAATTCATGCAGAAAACATTCTGCCAGTGGATATGATTTAAATTCCCCTGATTTTCTTGGCAGCTTCTGAGCAGGTCTCATCTTTTTTTCTTTTTTTTTTTTTTAAAGCCTCTTACTTTTTAACTCTTGCCAAATTGAAACAGCATCTGTATTTAAGACGGGTTCTAATTAACAAGTATTTCTCCTCTGCTCTCGGAGCACGGGGGTGATGTAAATATGCATTTATTTAGTCTTTTGATTTGTTGATGGTGACACGTGCCAGCTGACACCGTGCCCGGGCGAGCGGCTTAATACCGCAGTCTTAATAATAGCAGAGACGGTACATAGATTCACTCACTGACATTCAGGTGCACAATGTCTAGTCAAAAATCAGCAAAGAAGAAGGGAAAAGGAGTGAACCAAAACTCAATCTTCTTCTCTTCTCACTCTCTTTCTCACCCCCTCTCTCTCTCGCTCATTTTTTTATTTATTTTTTTGGCAACCCCTGTGCAGGCTTCTTAAAAATAATTCATCCAGTTTAAAGTGGCTGCTGTGCTAATGGAGGAGAGGAGAGAGGATGGAGTCCCCCCTCCCTTATCTCTAGCAGACAGTTGTCAGGAATCACTGGTGAGGCCTGAGTTTTGCGCGTGGCTCAGGCAGGGAGGCCTGGGGATACGGATCAAAGGGAGTGCTGGTGAGCACTGCTCTGCCTCTGATCCCCCAGTGCTGAAACCCAGCCTATTCGCTCTCCCTTCCTAACATCAAATGCTAGCCAAAGTTCCTTCATTCCAAAACACAAATCTTCCAACTGCAATGGAGTGGCGCACACAAAAAAGATACCTTTGCCATTTTTCTTTCAATTCTGTTACAAGTGTGTTGATGAATTTGTTTAATAGAGGACCGATTTTTTTATTTATGTTCTAAATACTCATTTAATTCATACATATCATATTTGGATATGTATGAATAGGGTATTTTGAGCTAAAACTTCACATACACACTCTGGGGACATCAGAGACTTATTTTACATCTTGTAAAAGTGGCACACCTTTAAAAAATATATAATCTTGTAAGAGAATCAACATAAAATAAGAAATAAAAATAAAAGTTATAAAAGATTAAATACAAATTAAAAATTATAAAATATAAAAATTTAAATGTTCATAAATATAAAAAACTTCAACAACAATAAACAGAAATTACTAAAATAACAAAATAGTTTGCTAATTTTGTTAATATTGCATTCAGACATCATAATTACCAGTTATGGCCCAATCAACCTGACACTAATGTTGCAGAGAGAAATTGCAGTAATGCTCATTAATACTGAGACACACTAGAAGCTTTACTAGATGACTCAAGCGCCTTGAGGGGTGGAGTTGTTGCTACGAGGCCCAAAACAAAAAGCATGACTGATTATACTGAATGGTTGGTTTTAGTAAAACCTGTTCATTAGACGTGTGCGTGTTGTTTTCCTCTCCAGTTACGACATCTAACAACAACAAAACAAACCTGCACATATCAGACACACCATAGCAGAACGTCTCCCGTTGTAAAACACAATCATCCACCTGCACAAAGCATCTGTTGTAGGAGGGCGAATGACTGTAATAGTAAAGCAGCCTACAGCTTTATTACCGCATTCATTCCTTCTCCACGTGTCCAATGTTTGGACTGTTCTCAATGTCCACCAGAGGATGAAACACTGAAAAGACATGCATTCAAGGCCATAGAAATCTGTCCATAGCTCTGACCCAGTCCAAAAGTGGGCTTAATGGAGATTAGGTCTGGCATTGCATAATTTTCATCCGAACTAAGCTGCAGTGCTGTTTAATGTGTTTTCCAGAGGTTGCAGTGAGAAAGCGCTCTGGTTCTGCTGGCACATGAGAAGAGTGAGAGAGGGGTGTGCACCTGTTGGTGCTGTGAACCCAGCAGGGTTGCATTTCATTCTGGCACACAGCCATCATAGCACATTTACTGATTCACAGCACATTTTCTCCACTCGATAGAGGCTGTAAAGCAGTCCATCCACACAACTGTACAAAAGCGCATCTAAAAATGAGCATAGCTCTCTCACATTTTCCCAATCTAGAAGCCAGGTCATTCCTACCATGCAGTACATGTTCATGTATATCTTAATACAACAGATAAAATATTAAACTTAATTATTATAGTGGTATATTTTAAAGCATTTCACCACCTTCTTTGACTGAATGTTGCCATTTTTGCTATGACCGCAGGATTTGTGCTCTTCTAAAATGAAAAGAAAAAAAAGAGAAAAAAAGATGAAATTTTCCAGTTGTTTCTTCATATTTTTTTTTATAAAAAAATGTTTTAAAGGTGCCCTAGAATTAAAAATTGAATTTATGTTGGCATAGTTAAATAACAAGAGTTCAGTACATGGAAATGACATACAGTGAGTCTCAAACTCTAATGTTTCCTCTTATATAAATCTCATTTGTTTAAAAGACCTCCGAAGAACAGGCGAATCTCAACATAACACCGACTGTTACGTAACAGTCGGGATCATTAATACGTACGCCCCCAATATTTGCATATGCCAGCCCATGATTGAGGCATTAGACAAGGGCAGCCAGTATTAACGTCTGGATGTGCACAGCTGAATCATCAGACTACGTAAGCAAGCAAGGACAATAGCGAAAAATGGCAGATGGAGCAATAATAACTGACATGATCCATGATAAAATGATATTTTTAGTGATATTTGTAAATTGTCTTTCTAAATGTTTCGTTAGCATGTTGCTAATGTACTGTTAAATGTGCTTATAGTTACCATCGTTTCTTACTGTATTCACGGAGACAAGAGAGACGTCGCTATTTTTATTTTTACACACTTGCAGTTTGTATAATTCATACACACAACTTCATTCTTTATAAATCTCTCCAACAGTGTAGCATTAGCCGTTAGCCACAGAGCACCGCCTCAAATTCATTCAGAATCAAATGTAAACAATATAACAGTATACAATACTCACATAATCTGACGCATGCATGCCGCATACATGCCGAACACTTTGTAAAGATCCATTTTGAGGGTTATATTAGCTGTGTGAACTTTGTTTATGCACTGTTTAAGGCAAGCGCGAGCTCCGGGGGTGGAGAGCACGAGAATTAAAGGGGCCGCAACATGAATCGGTGCATTTCTAATGATGCCCCAAGATAGGCAGTTAAAAAAAATAATTAAAAAAAATCTATGGGGTATTTTGAGCTGAAACTTCACAGACACATTCAGGGGGACACCTTAGACTTATATTACATCTTGTAAAAAAAAACGTTAATTGGTGTATAGGTTCCTCACATTTACATTGCATCCTATTTGTCTTTTGTAATTTCTCAAAATAGTAAATTTCTTAAATGACATCATCCTCTATGAAGTGCCCATTAGTTACACTGACTCACTGTAAAACATTTTTAATCAATTTACACTTATATTATAATTACAGAAATTGATGTGACATTTGTATGGAAGCTTGTTTCCACCACTGAATAAAAAATAAAAAAGGTAATTGCGACTTTTTATCTCACAATTGTTATATTTTTTCTCAGAATTGTGTGATATAAACTTGCAATTTTGAGTTATATAGTCAAAATTGTGTGATATAAACTTAGAATTTCAAGTTATAAAGTCAGAATTGTGTAATATAAAGTCAACATTGTTATAAAGTCAGAATTGTGTAATATAAAGTCAACATTGCGTTTTATAAAGTTTGAGTTGAATGAGTTTATATCTCACAATTCTGAGAAAATTGGACTTTATAAGTCACAATTGAGAGTTTATATCTCACAATTTGATAAAATAAGTCAGAATTGCAAGATATAAACTCACAATTGCGAGGAAAAGTCAGAACTGCAAATTTATATCTCACAATTCTTACTTTATTCTCATAATTGTAAGTTTATATCTTGCAATTCTGACATATCTCACAATTCTGAATTTATGTTTCACAATTGTGAGTTTATATTGCAATTCTGACATTAGATCTCGCAATTGCAAGAAAAAAAGTCAGAAAAAAAGCTTCCATACATCTGAGACCAAAATTATGGTTCAAAATATATAATTAAACTTAAGCTGACACTATTGGAGCAATGGCAGTTTTTTTTTTTTAGATCATTCAATTCATTTTCTTGCCATTGTGTAAACAATCAAGTTTCAATTAATATTAATATTAGTATTAATATACAAATGTTTATGTGCATGACCTTGACCAGAATATTTTGAAAAATGTCTACAAAAACAGAGCTCAAAAGGTACTGCATAATAGGAATAAACCAGACCAGTGGCATAAACAGAAATATTTGTTTAATTATGTCCATTTCTAAGCATTGTCCATTTTACAAAGGAGCCAGGCACTTCAGAAGTCAGAGGAAATTGAGGTAAATGGAAAAGAATAAGAAGGATTATTTTGAAACTGTCAGTTAAATGTGCCTCAAAGAAGCAGTGAAAATTCAAGTTCACCAGCGTCAAAGAAGGGTTTGTCCAGACAAATGAGAGAAAGCCATTACACTACTATGACAACAACTTTAGGCTATAAAGCTTTTTAAAATGGCTGATAAGATTTCCCAAGCAAATAAACCAAACAAAAAGCTCTCTGTGCCATCCCACAGTCCTCTACTATTTGACAAGCATTAGGAAAAATAAGCGACAACTGCACTCTCAGTATTCAAACTGCACTACATTAGACTCTACAGAATCTTGCACACAGCTTATTTGCATGATTTGCATGAACTGTCTTCAATGAAGGCAAAATTAATGCGTTAAAATAAATTAGTCGAGGGGGGATTATAAGTAAAAGAAAGACAGTAGAATAGACAAATTATGGAGAAAATCATGATGTACAAAAACAAGCTTGTAAGGACTGCCATGTGGACTCCCTGTTGCTGAGAAGAATGGGGGGGGGGTTGCCTTGTGGGGCACTGGCGGCCCTTTCATGGACATTGAGGCACAGTGTGATGCTGAGGTTGAACTATGATACTCCTGTCAAAAAGAACATTAATTTTTCCTACAATAAGGGCCTGATGGAATAGCCACATGTGACATGTGGAGATGGGTGAGAGGGGCTGGACAGGGGTGGGGAGGTTAAGAGGCTGAGGAGGGGTCGGATGGAGGGTGAACCATCTTCATTTTAGTGAGAGATTCATACAAAACTCATGGAAAAATTCTTGAATTGCTCTTTTATCCTCTTTAAATTTATAAAAAGAAAATCACTGAGGAAGCAGTGCACCATAATTTGATCAATAAAAAGCAAAGAAATATGCTGTAGCAATAAAATAAAATAAAATAATTTATTCTGAATAAAATTAATGAATTACATAATCTATAGTGTAAAACAATAGAGAGCTATTATTTTATATTTTACCCATTTCTGGCTGTAAGTACTCCCCTACACTCCAACCAAGTGCAGTTATTTATGCAGGTTTGCAGCGAGAGCATTAGTACTTAAAGCCCCTCCACCACGATTAACAATCAAACATGCTGAGAAACCCTTATGTTATCCCCAACTCCACAGTACAAGAGAAAATCTCTTTTTTGTCGTCAAATCCCTAATTCTTTCCTCTCTTTTGGAAAAAAAAGGAGTAATACCAGTTTCCAATCTGCTTTGAGAAATATTTGGTGAGGAGGGGGAAAGTGGCCATAAAACGTGTGAACAAGGGGGTAATTGTGGACAAATGCAGTATTGAATTTCATCTTCAACTCCTTACACACCATTTCAATCTTATTTTCTGCCTGTTAGTCAGATCTTCTTGGTTATGGTGGGCAGAACTGCCCACTAATGGTGAATAATTGCTTGTAATATACTCTTCACCAATGATGTGCATCAATAGCAGCCATTTTCATATTATTTAGCTCAATCAACCCTAAGCAAAGAGTCTTATTTTTTTACCCTCATTTTTGAAGGTAGCAGATAACAATGATATATAATGTCTCTAACAAGAACCTGAAACAAAACCTGCCTATTGGAGCAAATTCAAAAAAACAAAAACAAAAAAAAAATACAACAGGCCTTAAATTGAATTACTGGCTTCCCATTTTATGCTTTCCTCTATGGCATACTGAAATTTAACAGGATTCAGAGATGTATCAGAGCCACACAAGGCAATACTTTTTTGCTCTGTTCTAGTTAATTAAAACATCCTGACTTATTTAAACATCTGTTAACTCTTGAAAATGACTTCCAGACAATTAAACATACAGATCCATTAGTTTGCAGAGATTACGCTCTTTTCTGAACAAGGCGCAGTGCTGGCAGCTCTTTATGGGATTTATTCTCTTTAGGGTATCCTGTATTGTCTGCAACTAATTTTCTTAGAATCAAACAATTCAATCTTTATTTTAATTACTAGAGTGGGTAAAACAAAGGAATATTAATTAGAAAACATTATCTTATGAACACTTCACAAGCACAAGGGGGGTATCAACCACTAAAAGACGATTTCTCCAAAACATGCCTGCTCAGTACACATGAGACGCATCTAATCACCAAACGTACACGGTAGCGCACAAAGAATATGCTGTTTTATCTTCAGAGAGGTCTCGTAATTCCACTTGAAAGACTTTTTGACATGTGGCTATAGAGAAGAGTATTTAAACACTGTGGCCAGTGACCCTTACTGACCTGTGGAGATAGTCCATTGCTCACAGGATTCATGTGATTGCTGGACGCTGACTGGCTCATGAAGGTGTCGGTGTAGCTGGAGAAACCATGGCGGTTGGACGAGAGGCCATAGGCGGAGCTGCTGTCGCTCGAGAGCCCGCCCTGATGCATGGTGGAGGGGGGCAAGGGCTGGGGCCGATGCACTGTGCCACTGACATCTGGGAAGAACAGCATATTTGATTACATCAGAAAACTATTCTCAAGTGCATCATGGGAGCTTTCATTTTATTGCCATTCCTGTATTAGATACGTTTTTTGAGTATTAAATAAACATTAAAAAAAAATTGAAATTCTTTACAAAGGCCCTGTCACATTCGGCCACATAAATGCATCTCAGCAAAATATATATATCCGATTCTTCAGTTCCGTGTTACTTTTAATGAAGATGATTGTGTGTTACGCTTCTTGATGCGATGCTGAACTTTCAGCAGCAGTTTGTGCGTCAACTACTCATCTGAAGTGGGCCTTATCTGTGGCGAGTACCGGAGCCGGTAGCCTCTAACACGCTCACATGTTTATTCTTTTTACCTATTTTGGAGGAGTAAAATTTACATATGTGTCTTCAAACAACCAGATGCATTTATACTAGTCCAGTTTTGCCTAGAATGCATCTCAAACCACCTCCTGAAGTTGGATTTAAATCCATCTCGAATGCGCTTCAGAGGGGAATTTACACAATCAGACAGCTATCCCATCAGAGAAAACGCATGAAGTGACCAGGTGTAAACAGGCCCAAACACATTGGTTAGCTTACCTTGTGGTAATGTTGTTGAAGGATAGGTGGACTCAGGAAGCTGGTATGTTGGTAGAGTGGGCATGCCTGTGGGTGGGAATCCTCCAGGTAACAGGTGGTTAAATGCCGCCAGTTGATTAGCTCCAGCTTGTTTACGCCACCTGGCTCGTCGATTGCTGAACCAAACCTAGAATTAAAAATAATAATAATAAGTGCACCAAATTTGTGGTCGATACGATAAGCTAATTATTTTCATGTCCGATAACCAATAAATGGGTGATATTATAAATTTATTCTATTTGAATATTGAAAAAAGAAAGAAAATTAAGACACTGAAAAATAAATAGATTGTAGAGAATTTAGGTAAAACAAGATGGACAAATATTTCTTTTAAAATCTGTTTGAATGAGAAACCAGGTTATTATCATTAACTAAAACCATAAAAAAAAAAAACATTAACTTATTTTATTTCAGTTAGTTGACAAGGCAACATGTGTCTTAAAATGTAAATAAAAATAAAAATTAATAGACTTTTAAAAAATTAAAATTAAAATAAAAGCACACAAAACAAAATTACTAAAAATAATATATATATATATAAAAATCGATTTCAAATATTAACAAACTATAATAATTATAAAACTATAATACAGTGTTATTCAAATAACACTGAATAGGGTAAAAAAAAAAAGACCTTGTAATATTAGAGGAGGGATATAACAGGTTTATATGCATTACATTTTTAAGCAGCTCACTCGGACATGTAAAGCACACTTCAAGAGATAAACCATTAAAGGGTAAAATCTTTGCCAAAATCTACTATCCCTTTAATTTAGTGCTGGCCAACGTGATCTAAACCTAAAAATCTTACAAGAAATATCCGATAATGGCAGATACTGATAAATTAAACATAGCTAAAATAGGCCAAGAACCAATATGGTGCCAAATAAAAGAAAAATGAAATATCTCATATTTGCATATGACATTTCAGAGAATTTTTAAATGAACAAAAAGCCTCTGAAAGAAAAAGAAAGAAAGAAAGAAAGAAAGAAAGAAAGAAAGAAAGAAAGAAAGAAAGAAAGAAAGAAAGAAAGAAAGAAAGAAAGAAAGAAAGAAAGAAAGAAAGAAAGAAAGAAAGAAAGGCTTCTGCCACATTAAGACACATTTTCAAAGTTTCATTCTAATGTGACTCATTGAAAGTGGGAGCACGGCCAGTAACCTGCACCTTTCTGGGGCCGAGGCGCTGCCCCTGTGTATGCAAAAGAGTGAATGACATTGATCTATGCCTCAGAGGGGCCATTCTTCAGACTTTAATACACTGGCAGTGCAGTTAATCTACTGTTGTTTTTCAAATGGTCCCCACCATTGTGAGTGGAAGTGAAAGAGGGGGACAATGGCCCTTCAATGAATCAGACCACAAAGAGAGGGCGTCCCTTTTTAAACAGCTCCTCAAGAATGACGCTTTCAGCCCAGGCATTGATCAAGGGGCTGGCGTAGACATACTGTATGAGTACACACTCTTTCTCTGCCTCTCTCTTTTATCCTCCCAGGCTGCCCTTCAGTCTTTGTATACAACATGACAAAGAAAGATAAAAAAATATTTCATCAAATCTGAAATTCATATTGTAGCTTATGCAGGCAATAAATGATAAATGCAATTGATTTGATTTTATATAATAAAAATAAGGTCACACGTTAGATTTGGGTCCAATTCTCACTATTATTAAATAACTATTAACTATGACTTTTGCCTCAGTAAACTCCTAATTACTGCTTATTAATAGATGGTCATGCAAAATAAGGCAGTAATATGTGCTTTATAATTACTAATAAACAGCCAATATCCTATGCTAATCAGTGTTGGGCACGTTACTTTAAAAAAGTAATTGTTAATAGTCACTAGTTAGGCCTACTTCTCACAAATAGTAACGGAGTTAGTAACTGAGTTACATCATTATAAAAGTAACTAATTACCAAGGAAAGTAACTATTGTGTTACTTTAAAAAAAAAAAAAAAGTCAAATAACTTGAATTCCCCCATTATTAAATATAAGTCTAAGAATAAATTATTCTTGATTATTCGTTTTGTAAAAATTGTATCTTAATTTTAATCAATGTTTCATCAACCAATTGCCTGGATTTAATAAATAAGAAGCAAATATAGCAGACAATATAATCATGGATGCGCGGGCGCGATCACTGGTGCGTGAACTGGAGCGCGACTTATAGGCTAAATGAACCGAAACTCAGCGTATAGGCTGCTTGCCTTGCAGACATGAGAAATATATCTATAGAAAGCTTGAAATATCTAAAAACGAAAAGAAATAGGCTACTCTGATTATATAATCCGAATAAAATGTGCATTCTCTCTAAGCGCGTCCATGGAGATGATGAGAGTCAGCAATGCCAACTTCATCTTTGCAGCCGACAGTGATTCAGAAAACATTACTTTATTAATAAACAATTAAAATGTCTCCTTGCTGTTTTTTTGTCATATTCATAATCATTACTTTTGCCGGTTCTTTATGGCAAGCGTTATGCATGCGCTTAGGTGCATAGCCTATATTACATAAACGCTCATAACATAATAAACATAAAACATAATATCTCTCCAGTATTTAAGAAATTAAATTAATATAAATGTGATCAGTCAACTAATGACTGAACGGACCTTGACCTCGCATGCTCTGACACACACACACACACACACACACACACACACACACACACACACACACACACACACACACACACACACACACACAGAGCATTGTACATTATTATCAGTTTAAAATTATATTTGTGTATGACTAACTGCAGCACACACCAGAGAAAAATCTTTGCAGGTCCTATGAGAGAGAGCTTACTCGGATGAAAACCGCTTCAGTGAGCTCAATTATAGTAACGCAGCATTTTTTTTTTTTGCCAGTAACGGTAACGGCGTTGTAACGGGAGGAAAAGTAATTAGTTTGATTACTCGTTACTGAAAAAAGTAACGGCATTAGTAACATTTATTTACATTTAACGTTTAGTTTATTTATAACGCCGTTATTCCCATCACTGATGCTAATAAGCAACTAGTTAATAGTGAGAATTGGACCCTAAACAAAAATGCTAGATAAAATAAAATAAAATAAAATTTCACCCATTGGACAAAAGCAACAATTAAAAAGAAAAGAAAAGAAAAGAAAAGAAAAGAAAAGAAAAGAAAAGAAAAGAAAAGAAAAGAAAAGAAAAGAAAAGAAAAGAAAAAAGAAAATACTTTCATTTAAAATCCCACCAATGGGACAAAAGCAACAATTAAAAATAAAATAAAATAAAATAAAATAAAATAAAATAAAATAAAATAAAATAAAATAAAATAAAATAATAAAAAATATGTTCATTTAAAATCCCACCCATGGGACAAAAGCAACAATTAAAAATAAAATAAAATAATAATAAAAAAATAAAAAAAAATAATAAAAAATATGTTTGTTTAAAATCCCACCCATGGGACAAAAGCAACAGTTAAAAAGAAAAGAAAAGAAAAGAAAAGAAAAGAAAGAAATAAAATAAAATAAAATAAAATAAAATAAAATAAATAAAATAAAATAAAATTAAATTAAATTAAATTAAATTAAATTAAATTAAATTAAATTAAATTAAATTAAATTAAATTAAATTAAATAAAAAATACATTAGTGTAAAATCCCACCCATGGGACAAAAGCAACAATTTCTGGCATTCCTTTAAAAACTTCCTGTTCCATTCCCATATCTAAACAAACAGTTCTATAGGAAACACCTATAAGACTTTGGAAACACCTTTAAGACCTATATAATCACTCTTATTAACACACCGCGGGGGACTAATTACACACATGGTCAGCAACTGCCTTGAGTAAGCCCGTTCCCAACACCCATCCTTACCTCAACATTAGAAAGAATGAATGAATGAGGCATTTATATAGCGCTTTCTTATGTACTACTGTACACCCAAAGCGCTTTACAAACATATCAAGGGGTCTCTCCTCAACCACCACCGGTGTACAGCATTCACTTGGATGAGACTATGGGAATTTTCCTTAAGAATGTTCTTCTTTTTCAGTATTAATCAATAAATGGCAATACAAATCAGTTTAAATCAAATAAAAGTCAGCAGTACTCAACTATCCCCCATTAGCTGTTCAACTGCTCCTTTAACAATGCCATGCATCAATGACCCTTCTCATAATACCACAAGTCCCGCTGACACAAGCCCCATTACTTTACATGTCTTAGGTTAGGATGGCTTCTGGTATTAGTGAGAACTGGAGAGTAGCACAAGGCATTAGAAGGCGCGTATCACAGTGTTAGAGGCTAGAGTGCCTGCCGCCCCACGCTCAATGGATCTCCTAAGAGGCTTGCTGCGAGCTGGGGCTTCTGAATGCGCCATTCTGGAACCCGATGGCAAAGGCACCTTGAGCAGGGATTTTCTCTCTGCTGCTCCTTCTAATTCCCCACTCTTCTCATTTCCCTGCTCAAGCCAAGACACAAAGCACACTGCCCAACTGAGATGGCCGACTCATTTCGTATTTCTGAAAGAGTTCAAATAATTTCCTTAAAAGTGAACGGAGTCACTTGGCGAAACATTTAAGAGAGGAGATTTCGTGGAGTGTGGCTGAAGGAGCTGTTGTCTGATTGCATTCGGTTCGGAGGGAATGAAAGTCGAAAAATTCAATTCAATATACTCTCAATCTCCGAGTGTACAGGGGGAGTGGGAGAGACAAAAGGAAGGAAGGTAAATGGAAGACAAATCTGATTGTGGACTGTGTCACGATTTCACATTCCACATTCGGCCAGCATCTCACGCTCTCATCCAATATCAATCACCCGAGCCACCCTATCAGTTCCTCTTGCTTCCTTTTTCACCGTCTCTCTTGGATGGCGATGGTTATATGTCTTCCTAGGATTACCGTTTGCCATGCGCAGGGCGGTTGGTGAACAGACAGGAAGACGAGGAGTAAAACCTGGATAAAGTGATTGAATTTCACAGCAAAAAAGAACATAACAGTGGCTGAGAAGCGTAAAAAAGGCCGGCATCAATCTCAGTGCATGGCTCCATGCAAGGGTTTAGGGAATCTAGATGGACAGTGGGACAGGATGGGTTGGTATGAAGGGTTGAGACGGGCTGGACTGGGCCCTAAAGGTAACAGTATAGCAAAACTCAATAAAATGGGGTGTCTCTTCAGCAGAAACATCTGCCAAATTCAACTTTTACTACACCTGGATACCTTGGTTGAATTATAGAAGATTGTTAAGTACATGAATATCCTCTTTCTTCCTTTTGTAATCATAAACATACATATATGCATATATTTATGTGATCTATTCATTGAAATCCCACATTTTTATATAGGTCAGGAGCATAAGTACAGAATTATTGGCTCCAGATTTTTCAAGGATCAATCAAAATGCATGTGATATGACTCAACATCAGGGGGCTGACACTTGTGCCCTGGACGTCTTGTTTCCAGACTGGA
This sequence comes from Chanodichthys erythropterus, assembly GCF_024489055.1. Classification (NCBI taxonomy): domain Eukaryota; kingdom Metazoa; phylum Chordata; class Actinopteri; order Cypriniformes; family Xenocyprididae; genus Chanodichthys; species Chanodichthys erythropterus. The sequence continues at coordinate 26,095,312 of NC_090240.1, forward strand.
TCAAAGGGTGCTAGATTATAGAAAGGAAGTAGAGGCATCTTCAAACCTGCTTGTGTGTAACATGTGGAAGGACTAACTCTTCTCACTCCATGCCTGACAAGTATACACTACCATTCAAAAGTGTAAAAAAAATAAAATAAATAATAATAATAATAATACTTTTATTCAACAAGGAGGCATTAAAGGTGATAGTAAATATATTTTTAACATTATAAAAGATTTATTTTTCAAATAATTGCTGTTCTTTTGAACTTTCAATTCATCAAAGAATAGATGACAAAAAAGTATCAGTTTCCACAAAATATGAAGCAGCACAACTGTTTTCAACATAGATAATAATAAGAAATGTTTCTTAAGCACCAAATCATCATATCAGAATGATTTCTGAAGGATCATGTGACACTGCAGACTGGAGTAAAGATATGTAATGTAAATATATTAAAGGTGCCCTAGATTCAAAAATTGAATTTACCTCGGCATAGTTGAATAACAAGAGTTCAGTACATGAAAATGACATACAGTGAGTCTCAAACTCCATTATTTCCTCCTTCTTATATAAATCTCATTTGTTTAAAAGACCTCAGAAAAACAGGCGAATCTCAACCCCAATATTTGCATATGCCAGCCCATGTTCCCAACATTATGAAAGGCATTAGACAAGGGCAGGACGTCTGGATCTGTGCAGAGCTGAATCAACAGACTAGGTAAGCAAGCAAGGACAACAGCGAAAAATGGCAGATGGAGCGATAATAACTGACATGATACATGATAACATGATATTTTTAGTGATATTTGTAAATTGTCTTTCTAAATGTTTCATTAGCATGTTGCTAATGTACTGTTAAATGCGGTTAAAGTTACCATTGTTTCTTACTGTATTCACGGAGACAAGAGCCGTCGTTATTTTCATTTTTAAACACTTGCAGTCTGTATAATTCATAAACACAACTTCATTCTTTATAAATCTCTCCAACAGTGTAGCATTAGCCGTTAGCCACGGAGCATAGCCTCAAATTCATTCAGAATCAAATGTAAACATCAAAATAAGACATGTTGCATGACGAACACTTTGTAAAGATCCATTTTGAGGGTTATATTAGCTGTTTGAACTTTTTTTATGTTGTTTAAGGCAAGCGCGAGCTCTTGGGGCGTGGAGCACCAGATTTAAAGGGCCACACACCCTGAATCGGCTCATTTCTAATTATGCCCCAAAATAGGCAGTTAAAAAAATGAATAAAAAAAAAATCTATGGGGTATTTTGAGCTGAAACTTCACAGACACATTCAGGGGACACTTTAGACTTATTTTACATCTTTAAAAAAAAGTTCTAGGGCACCTTTAATACAGAAAACAGGCATTTTAAATTGGAATGATATTTCACAATATTACTGTATTTTTTATCAAATAAATGCAGCCTTGGTGAGCAAAAAATCGTAATATATGTCAAACCTATGTCCTATCTAGTTTCATTTATTATTCATAATATAATCTAAAGAGGAAGTTTTCATTGCGATAATGTAGCACGTCTGGTTCTTCCCTCCATCTGTCTATCCTCCTCATATCATAGCACAACTCCAAACCTGATACTTTAGCACATCACAAAGATTTCATGTCTAACTGAGTTTAAAGTGACATAACTGTCACTGCCTATGAAATTTCCTGTAAATCTCAGTTCATTCATCTTGTTTCTCCCTCTGGCCTTACAAACTGCAGTAAACCAGACAGACAGGCAGCAGTGCTATGAGACCTGGAAGCACTTATCCCTGTGCTTAGTCAGATATGGATCACTTCCTCTGATTTGTCATACGGCGCAGTAAAACAGTGGAAGCATGAGTAACGTGTCTGTGGTTAAGAATAACCACAGTGACAATGCTCAATGAAGACAGATGACACCTAATAGAAAAGCACCAAACACATAAATTAACACCTTTGACATCATCGCTGATCCATGTCTGACTTCCTCACTTTGGCAGCAGGAACACTCCTTCCCTCTCTCCCTGTTTTTCTCTCTCTCAGACATCTGGATACTGTGTCAGCACAGCTGCACTCAAGTGGGTTGACACTGAGGCCGCGGGGTCTGCCAAAAGCCAACAGGGTCAGACACCTTCCCCTCCACAAAAGCAATGATCCCAGAGCCCTGGCATCTCTATGTGAGCTATCTCGAGCCAGAGATCCTTACACATCATCTGCTTGGCCTCTTAAGAACCAACTGCTTGGCTGTGACAGGGTTGAGAAAACAAAACATGAGCTGTTGGGCCAATATATTGAGGATGTGGTGGTTTCATATGATCTTTGAATTATCTTGATCATATAAAAAGAGAACATTTGATTTAACGTTCATGATTGGATTATCAGTTTTTACAAATATAATTCAGGTCTGACATAACAAGGTCAGAAGTGATATAATGTTTATTCACTTGTCTAATTAGCATCAGTCACCATAAACACACAAAAGGGCCAAATGTCCCATGGGGCTCCTTTCAGGGAGAGCCGAATCACTGACATGGCAGAAAAATCAGCAGGATCTCTGACACTGCCAGCGAGAGATCTTCTCTTTACTAAAAAGCCTGCCAGAAGGCCACTATGGGTCAACTTTTTCCAAAATTGAGTCATTCCTCTGTGTGTTAGATCCATTTTATACCAACATTTGTTTTGATTGATTCAATTGTTTGGAACACAGTTTATAAATCTAAATCCTGCTAAGTTAAAATAAAGCAAAGTAAAGCATCTGCAGCTTTATTAAAGGGATAGTTCACCCAAAAATGAATATTCTGTCATCATTTACTCACCCACAGTTTGTTCCAAACCTGTATACATTTCTTTCTTCTGCTGAACACAAACAAAGATATTTTGAAGAATGTCAGAAACCAAACAGTTTATGAACTGCATTGACTTCCATAGTATTTTTTTTCTCCATACTATGGAAGTCAGTGGGGTCCATCAACTGTTTGGTTAACCATACACTCTAAAAAATGCTGGGTTAAAAACAACCCAAGTTGGGTTGAAAATGGACAAACCCAGCAATTGGGTTTTTTTAACATAGTGGTTGGGTGAAATGTTTGCCCAATGTGCTGGGTAGTTTTATTTAACTCAACTGTTGTATAAAAATTACTGTATTGCTTGCTTAAAATGAACTCAAAATATAATATGTTTAATAAATGAGCATTTATTAATAAGATAATGAATAATAAACAATAAACATTTATTAAATTGCTTATTAATAAATGTACACCTTTTGATTATTATTGTTGCCTCTAGTAATTATGTGTCTGATTTTTAATTTCTCACCTATTTTGGATTCATTTTAAGCCAGCCATATAGTCATTTTTAATCAGTAGTTGGGTTAAATAAAAAAAACCCAGCAGGTTGGGCAAACATTTAACCCAACCACTGGGTTAAAACAACCCAATTGCTGGGTTTGTCCATTTTCAACCCAACTTGGGTTGTTTTAACCAAACATTTTTTTAGAGTGTATTCTTCAAAATGCCTTCTTTTGAAGAAAGAAATTCATACAGGTTTGGAACAAATTGAGGGTGTGAGTAAATGATGACAGAATTTTCATTTTTGGCTGAACTGTCCCTTTAAGGAGTCTAATCACAGAAAGAGTAAGACATTTGGCATCTTGAAAGGTGGTGACTGCATTTTTGCCCCCTAAAACGTGGCTGAGAGGGAAAAAGAGAGAGAACAGCTGCATTTCAATTATGCAATGATGTCATTTAGGCAGCTTGCAAACATCTGACATACAGTGTTTACATATAATATTTTATCACAAAATCAAATAAGTCAAATTAACCTTATGTGCCATTTCACTGTACATTACTACATTAATGTAACGTCCAGAGCATTGGCGTTTGGAGAGCACAATCCTGTGCCATTGCAGAGGTGAAGCAGGCAGCAGGGGCATGGCGAGCGGTCATATCTTTTACAAGCTCTTGATTGATTAATGTAACTGGTGGAGAGGGGTTCCCAAGAGAGTGTGTGGGATGCTCTCTGATATGCAGCAAATTTTACAAGGAGCGGTGGTGGGCTTGAAAGTGGTGGGAAGAAAAGATCCCAGCCAAAAGCTGAAGTGAGAAATCCATCAGGAATGCACTCTCGCTCTTTTTATCCCCCTCCCTTTGCTCCCAACAGCTGCTGCCATAACTCTACTGTATTTTCCCCCTCTCATTGTTTCAACTATCCACATGGTTGACAAGCTGTCAGGACCAGTGGTGGGAGGAGCCAAAACCTTTGCATGTAAATGTTTGTTATCCTTTGCAACAATAAGTACATGCATTTCAAATTTAGTCAATTCATTTAGCAATTCATTATGTAAACTCACTAGTTCAACTGAAATCACACCAGTCCCTTCTTTGCAAAGTTTTTTCCATGTATACATACAGTACACATTTGCATGGACTTCAATTGGTCTGAGTGTTGTGTGAATGCTATGAAAGTCAGAAATGACTCGAAATGTTTTTTAATCTTTCATGTATGAATTGGATCATGTATATTTGGACAGAAAGATGAAGACTACAACTGCTGTAGCTCAATTACAACTGTGCACGTAAACATACGTACTGCATCATTTGTTAGATGCAAACAAATGAGCCACTTTGATTGCAAATGTATACTTTTATACCTTAGATAATCTTTAATAAATAGTTTTGTCATTTTGTCTACAAGTGTTTAGCGTCCTCCAACATGTATTTTAAAATTATTTCTATAAATATAAAAAAAGTTTTCCTACAAAAGGTACAAAGTTGTGATGTAACCGAAGCAGCAAAAGATCTTTTCTTGTACATCAAAATGAAATGGATCATCAAAAAGAAAATAAATGTAGGGCAGGACTTCAATTCATTGGCTGGATGGAGTAGATGTGAATGTAAACTTGCAGTTGATTGTAAGAAAAAGGAGTTTACGAAAACCAAATGATTGGAGAAGTCTGTTGTTTCACCGGAAGATCGACTTATGACATTTTGATTAAAAATTCAAAGGTCAAAAACTAAATTAAATGAAACATGCATGGATGAATCATTCACAACAAGATCAATTTCATGCATTTAGAAAATAGATCTTGTGAATTTTCCCTTCATGGCAACTTTAACAGACATAGTGCCATGTTAGCCACCTGATCGTGTTTCTCTTCGATATGGCTGACAGGAAGAGGCCCGCTGTGTTTTTTAGCACTTTCTTTGAGATGAGCAGTTGCATTGTTACACGCATCATCAATCAGAGGACCTTAGTCCAACAGATCCAGTGACACTTTAGAGCTCTATAGACCTCAAAGCACATAGCTGAACTCTTACTGAGCTCTCATTGTGCCATCTACATCTCCAGCTGAGAGCATCAGTCTTACGAGTACCATACTTTAAACTTCATAGATGAGCACAATGGATAGTTCACCCAAAATAATGAACATTTTGTCATGTCATTCCAGTGATTTTAATTTTTCAAAAGACAAAATTGGACCCAATTGACTTTGATTGTATGCATTCATGGTCATCATGATTTTGCCAAGACTGGAACAACATTCCAATGAGAAAATTTAGTCCTAACCCTATTCCTACTCCTAAAACTCACCCAACCCATAACTTATCCCTAAAATCAGAGGGAAATGATAGGTGAATAACACTAATGTAGAACCCCTAATTGTGAGCCTAAACTTGACCTAAACTATAAACTTGTCCCTCAAATCTGATTGGTTGATTACAATGATGTTCCAGGATCAAAAAAGATGGAATGACGTGAGGGAGAGTAAATGATTTCAATTTAGGTGAAGTATCCCTTTTGTAAACAGAATGATGTAGATAATGGCTCTTGATTCAATAAAACACATTTTGAATGTGTATATCTCGCAACTCCAGACATTACTTTAGTATTTGATAGTGTTGTACCTGTACTCTGGCCTCGGTGAGCTTGGTTCTCTGGGCTAGCTCCTCTCTGGTGTAGATGTCTGGGTAGTGTGTCCTTTCGAAGGCCTTCTCCAGCTCTTCCAGCTGCTCGGCTGTGAAAGTGGTCCGACTGCGCCTCTGCTTCCTCTTCAGGGGCAGGTCCGGTTCAGACTCGACGTCCGAGCCTTCGTCCATTCGACCTATCGGAGATAATAGAGAACTGAGTGTGATGTGAACGCCACTATAGGAGTATCTACTTTCCATAGAGACGCACTTCCCAGAAAGCTCTCTGCTTATGAATACTGTCATGATCATACTGATTTTGATGTGTGAATGAATGTAGACCCAAAAAAAAAAAAAAAAACGGATGGATGGCGGCATGGTGAAATGATTCGCTTTCAAGCGAATATTATTTCAATGCACGGCTATTTATATAAGCGAAGCTCTTGTAAATACAATCCCACATCAGTACGCATCCCAGTTCGCCCGGAGGCCATAGAGGGAAAAGGGGGGAGTTAATCTCAACAGACCACCTTAGCGATCCTTGTACTGGTATTCTGTGCTAAAATGAAACAAAACTGGCACTTTGCAAATAACTCATGTATACGATTGAGTTCATTTAATTAAATGCCATCCGCAAAATATTCCTGCCATCTTTAAAATAAGAGCGGTGGATTATCTGTCAAATGCAGCCATGTCAACTATAGCATTTCTGTTTAGTGGTTCGCTGGAGAAAAGATGAGAAACAATGAGCCCAAATCTGATCTAATGCAAACCAGAGGAGTGTGGGTGGCAATTCAAGCTGAGTAGCTTAGTGATGAAATGAAAATGACACATTAGCTTATCCGTGCTGTGCAAAACAGTGACCTTTATACAGGTGTGTAAATGTTGCTGCTAACTTTGCAAATACTTGCAGCAGGCATTAATATTAATAGGTGTAAACGTATTGTATGATAAAAGATTGATAAGTATGTTGGCAAAAAACAATCACTAACAATAAAGATTCTATAGATCTACCTTCAGACCATTCTTTAGTCAGATCGAGACCATTTCCACACATAACAGGGAAGATCTTACAGCCTGTTTTTATCATTTCATTTGAGTTGATTCCTTATTTATTTCCAGTTTGGCTGGCACTGGGCTGATCCTTGAAAATCCCTTCAGCAGCATTGGGGGCCTAGCTCGGCAGACACTGGCCTTAATCCAGGCCATGACTTCCCGCTAAATTGAAGCAATTCTACATTAGTGATGGCTAAACATTGGCTTCTTATTGGCTGTGGGCTTCCAAGACTGGCCCCTCTGAATATGGTTGACTATTTAGGAGCCGAGTGGGCTGTGTTCTGCCTTTCCTTATACATTAGTGATGTTTTTTCCCCAAATAATCGTGATTCATGTAAATGATTCTGATATTGATTTTTAAAATCTCAACAACAACAAAAAATCTCTTAAAATTAAAGGACCTTTAACATTCGTTGAACTGTTTGAATGCACAAAAGGTTCTTTATAGTGGAAAAATGTTCTTCAGATTATAACATTTTTCTTCACACTAAGAAAAAAATGTTCTTTAGGGTACTGAAAATTGGTCTTCGTGTTGCCTAAAACTCTTCCCTGTATACTTTAATAGATATAAGAAAATCTCATTCTGCTAATGCTGTAAACATTATAACTGAAATTAATCAGGAATCTAATCAAAATTTAATTGAATCAGGAAAACTGTATCAATGCCCAGCCCTACATACAATTTAACAGTGAGATTCAGAACATATATTCTACACCCTAAACATCCGCTTTTTACCAGGGTCATTGGAAAGACTCAATACAGTAAGAACTGGTTTTTCAGGCTAGGTGAAACACATGAGGGATTTGAGAGGTAATTCAATGACAGTAAAACTTGTAGAGGACAGCAGATCTTTTCACCATACGGAACCTTGAGGCAAGTCAGAGAAATATAAATTCTTACACAAACTCATAATGTTTGGTTTTATTCCCCAGAATAAAACCCCAAAAAATGTTTTTTATTCATTTAGGCAAATAGTTGTTTTATTTCCCAGGTATTCGCATATGAGTTCAGATGAATTGGAATGATTCTACATACATTTTTATGTGAAAATATCGTGTTTTCACTTTGCCACTGTCACCTGACATTGGTTTGGTTACAACAACAAATGCTAACCAAGGGCAACACCAGATTACAGAATGAACGTTTGCACGGCACTATATTTGTTTGTTGGACGATTGGACAGAAAGTCCCAAAAATAGCCTCCGAACAAAAGCACAACAATGAAAGAGCCATCAAAGTGGCTTCGACTCCAGGCCAGCTCTGTCTTTTAATTAAACAAGGAATTATGGGATTACAGGGAGGTTCTCATTACAGGCCACTTGAGGAGTCCTCTGGTAGATGTCTTTTTGTCTCCCAGAGCTCACGCTCAGGAATTCTCGACGGATTACACATGGCCGTAGGACATGAGGCCGCATTAATTAAATCAATTCCTTTGCCTTTTCTTTTAAGATTCATTTTGCCAGAATTCTCTCCAAACACTCAGTTAAAAACATACTCAAGTGTACATATATATTGGAACTCATGTTCTTTAAATCCCTTTGTTGGTTTTGGAGAAATTGTGACAAAGTGATTTGGTTTTGACTCGCCATGACGACCACTTAAGGCTGGTGCAGTGATCTGTACTGATTGTTTTTCCAAAAGGTAGCCACTACTTTCATTGAAGACACAACATGGAATTTATTTTTTCTTCCCTACACTGCTAGCGATAGTTCGCCCAAAAAATTTGACATTATTTATTCACCCTCATGTCGTTTCAAACCTGTATTTCTTTTCCTCTACGGAACACAAAAAGAAGAAAGTTTTTGTCCATAACTAAACAAAACTGCCATATAGGCAAAAAAAAAAAAAAAACATATCTTCTTTCATTTTCAACAGATGAAAAAAAGTCATGAGGGTGAATGATTGATCCGATGACCTACTTGACTACCATTTAAAAGTTTGTAGTCAGTATGATTTTTTAAATTGAAATGATTACTTTTATTCAGAATGTATGCATTAAACTGATATAAAGTGACAGTAAAGACATTTATGTAACAAAATATTTCTGTTTTAAAGACATGTTGTTTTGAACTTTCATCAAATTTCCACAAAAATAGCACAACTGTTTTCAGCATTGATAAGAAATGTTTCTTGAGCAGCAAATCAACATTTTATAATTTCTAAAAATAATGATAATAATAATCTTACCAACCCCAAACTTGCAAAAATTGGTGAATATCCAACCCCCAAAGCGACACACTTTTCAATTTCCCCACATTGTTACTTTCAGACAGATGAATAAAAATCAGGGGCACAAATCTAAGAAACGCAATTTGAAAGGCTACAAGCTTGATGCAGTGGTCCCTGCATGACTGATGAGTATGTATTCTGCCACATCTCATTCTTCCCTTGTCACAACAATTACAAAATCATTTAGCTGCCATAACAGAAAACCCACAAGCTGCTCCCCAGCCAGCCCTGCAGAGACAGATAAAACCAGAATAAGTTTGACAGCACTCTCCTGCTAAAGGTCAGCATCTATCGCTCTCCTACTCGTAGTATAATGAGGACAGGATTATGGAAATGAAACAGACGCTGATGCAGATACGCGTCTAAACCTGGACCTCATCTTTGTCTCTGCAAGATCCCACGATTGACATGCTGGGTCCCATCACACGAATGAGACGATGGCAAGTACCCAGATCTGTCGAATGTGCTGCGGCATAAATAGAACTGAGTATGACACATTTTGTCTGAGATGGCCTGAAGCAGACAGCAAGCTTTTGAATAAAGGTAAATAGAGCAAAAACTGGGTCTTAAAAATAAAAAAAGCTCTTCGGCCAAACCACTAATCAGAAAAGAACAGGAACACTTAATTACAATAAGACGACACTCTTAAATCTATTAAAAAGTTGAAGGAATGCTGATTAAATGTTTTTATCTTAAAATGTGGGCTTAATTAAAAATTCCCTGTGAATAGTACTCCTTTATCCATGTAGTCCTCCAGGGTTCATGGTTTTGTTCAATTCAATATGTTTCAAGCAAAAGGATGCAAAAACACGGCATAAATTTCGAACTGAACAAGATAATCTGACAGCAAATGAGCGATGTTTTCTTTCAAACAAGCTCTGACAAGTACCCAAATCCTATTATTTTCCGAACTTAAAATTGTCTCTTTGCATCCCATCAGTTATTAAGAGTGAACGTGCCCCATGGGATCAACCTGATTTGTAGCACTTACACATCAAAGGCAGTTAATCAGAGGAGAATTGGCCTAATATATCTTGAAAAGGAATTCGATTAAAAGCCCTTTGGTGAAACTGAACCAGAAGAGTCGCTGTAGCACTTTTAAACTGATTCACATAGATTTGCTTCATGCAGCCAACCTGACTGAGCTTTTTGTTGACAGCTGGGCGAGAGGCTCCGAGAGGCTACACGGCGGACAGTGATTAACCGCTACGGGTGAGGAGTGACTAAGGCCAAAGAGAAGTCATGACCACCCAACATAAGCCTTCAGACCACTTCCATCACCGATGAGCCTGTGAGCAGATGGGATATTCATCATCACGGCCACACTCAGACCTCTTTCTCCTCTCTGTTGTCTTTTTATTTTCATTCCCTCGTTTTCGCTCTCTCTCCACCTAACCTTTCCTGCCACAGTCCCTGTGTAAAGAGCTAAAGAGCCTGGGGTAAAGTGTTCGTCCACAGCTGCACATTCCACTAAGCTTAGCATGGTAGCACACATTTACACATTTGTCTTCATCAGAGTTGGCTCTCAAAACAATATTATATTCAGGTCGGACCGGTATTTGCTGTGGCACACAACTGGCCTCCTTGTTTCTGACACATTCTCATCTTTGAGAATCCAACTGGATAATCACAGTGAAGGTACAGTAATGACTGTCCCATTTATTTTTAAATTATTACAGGTGTAAATTCATATGTGGATCAATTTACATCTACTGTATCATTCAAACTGTAATCCAAACATATCATCGGGCCATATGAATGAAACACTGTATAGATATATTCTATTATTTTACACATTCATTTGCACTTGCTTCCAAACAATCTCTGTGATTTAAGAGTTGCAAGGCTATAAAAACTAGAATTTTCTAAAGAAAATATCATGGGTGGTTGCCAATCTCCACAATGCAAGGAGGTTCTAGGAAGTTACTATTGGTGATGCACCTACATTTTGGCACCTACAGTTACTTTTAAAAGTAATGCATTACAATATTGTGCTACTCCCTAAAAACGTAAATAATTGCGTTAGTTACTTTTCAGGAAAAGTAATGCGTTACATTACTTTTGTTTTACTTTTTCTCACCTGGGCTGGGCTTGCTTGTTTGTTTTTTAATAACAACAAAAAAAAAGTTAAATTTTTGGCAAACGTAAAGGCCCTTTCGCATCAAAAGTGAAATGAAGGAAATGCATATTTACGCCTGTACAGTAGAGGGCGCAGCTCAAACAAACCTTTCAGCTGTGCTGCCATTCTGGATTAAAGAAGAATAGGTTACAGAAGAAGGAAGTTCATCACTTTTATTTCTAAATCTAATCTAAAGTCATTTTTGTTTATTAGTATGGTTGAATTAGATCATTGAAAGTCAGCAGCAAAGACATTGGTTAATAAAGTGAGATTAAATACATAAAGTATATTTGTTTCATTTAATATATTTAATTATTACAGGTTTGTGTAAAATTCTGAGATTGCTTTTCACTGTTTTTATTCATTTTGTGGAATACTGAATGTTTTTGTGCAAGTGAGATGAGTAAATGCATGTTCACATTTAGTCTAGAACTACAATAACCATCATGTTCACACAGCGCACACAACGCATCTGCACTTTATTTCTCTCAACATGGGGACAGGAAAGCTGTCAGTCAATAAATGTGAAAAAGTAACTTGCGTTACCTATTTGAAAAAGTAACTTAGATATGTTGTTGTAAAATTAAAAAGTAATGCGTTACTTTACAAGTTACTTGAAAAGTCATCTGATTACATAACTCAAGTTACTTGTAATGTATTACCCCCAACACTGAATTTTGGTAGCCAAAAATATTTGACCACAACAACAACAAAAAATCATTGATCGAAACAGTGATCAATGACATATTTGGACTGTAACAGTGTCTACTTTGTGCATACATGGATAGGGTCCAACAAGTAAACATATTAGCATTGTAGATGTACTAAACAGTGACCAAAAATTAGCAATAAGTAAAATTTGTTTAGCAGAAATATCGAGAAACAGCTTATTGCTGAAAAACATCTTTATACGACACCCTAAACAGCATAAAGAGTACAATTAACCCAATCACACAAATTTAAGCATAGGTTTTTGGCTAAAAGAATACTTAAAGTTTGGTGTTTAGGTAAAAAAAAAAAAAAAAATTGGCATATTAATTTTGCTGTAAGTGGTTTACTTACTGACCCAAGTCAGAAGATGCCATCCCAAAGTCTCTATGATATTGTGGGCCAAATGACTCAGGACCCTCCTTCAGTGTCAGTCAAATGGATTGTTTATACTGCTTTATTGTCCAAAAATCATAAATTTGTTTTAAAAAAAAGACACAATTTAAGTAATCATTTATGTTTGTGTCACAGAGTTATGTGCCAAAGTTTAATACCTATGTTTACGAATTTACATATAAACACATAAGTATGAGCAAAAGTACATGGTGATGTTACTAATTAATTTGGGTTATTCAAAAGATGATGAGACTCAAACTTCATAGCATTTATTATTCAGCATAACACTGTTAACCGTAATGAGTACAGATTTGTTTTAGAATGAAACCAAATGCTACATACAAAACCAAAACACAATAGTCTGCTTTCTGCTCCACATTCATTAATTTCTTTCCATGGAATGGAAAGAAAGGAGGGAAAGCGGCGTAATTTTGGCTCCCACAACAAACAATTAGCCCTCCTTTCTTTTTGTAGCATTCAAAAACATTTGAGAGAAAGAGAGGGAAGATGTGAAGGAGAGGTGATGGGTGATGCTCTTTTATAGGTCTTGTCATGTGTATGAAGGCTCAGTGGGCTTTTTGTCCACCGTGCCTGTGTGAGAGTGTGCTCACCTTAAACAACAGAGAGACTCGGGGGCCTCCATTGCCTTTCAGGCCCAATAGAAGACGCACCTTAGGGGGCCATTTAAGCCTGAAAAGAGGCCTGACAACCCTGTGCAGCTCCGAGGGCATCAATAAATGCTGACATATTGACTCTCTGTGCCCAAGCGCCACTGGAAAATGCTGCCTGAATATGAATCCATTTAAGGGCAGGGGAAAGGGGGTGGCAGTGCACAGAGACAGCGAGAGGGACACTCTAAGGATGGCTTGTGTCTCTTGGGTTTTGAAAGTTCTGGAATGTGGTGACTGAAAAGGAGTTTTGACAATGAAACTATAACTATTGACAGACAGGATAAAGAATGTTGAAGATAGAATATGTTAGGATAATAAGACCTACTTTGCACATCATGTTAAAGAAATCATGTTTTGCTAAAGTTATCAGATCCACACAGAACATGAATGTGAAGATCACATCTGTTCTGCTGTATTAGCTGAATTTCGCTGCATTGCTGTTTAAGAACAACTCTGAAATGGTTCTTAAAATATCTTTAGGCAATTGAGGGGGTTGAATATTCTTTATAGATATGTGCAGCGCAGTCGATTTGGTGGGAAGTGCTGACTTAACTTGGTCAAGTGAAGCCGGAGAGCTCTAATTTAGTTTCTAGCTGCAAGAAACTGAAAGGCAGGTGTCCATTTACTTCCCGTCTCATTCTTTCTTTTTCATATAGAGTTTTCATTTCCTAGGATTGAGATTTTGCTAATTGAGGTCAAAAGCAATCAGCACCGTGGAACTTAATCAAATATCTAAAAGGTGAGAAAGACGACAAAATCAGCTATTTAAACTATCATGCCTATAGCTTATTAAACTATGTGTGTGTGTGTGTGTGTGTGTGTGTGTGTGTGTGTGTGTGTGTGTGTGTGTGTGTGTGTCTCAGAGAGCACCAAAAAAAGAGCATAATTTATCCTTCAGCACATTTCAGTTGGAACAAGAGTCTGTAAACTATGTAAGATTTTAACATGATATACATTACAAGCAGAAAATTCATTTCCTCATTGTCTTGCTATGTAGGATTTACAATTTTCACTCAGAAATTGCTAGTAAATTTCATAAATAATTACAAAGAAATGGCAAGTAATGCAGTGAATTAAACTTGAAAGACTGAAATATTATTTTCTTGTAAAACGTACTCTAATAATCTTTGTTTTATTCACAAGTTCGAAAAAACTATATATATTTTTTTTTTATACAGTGTTATTTTTTTCTGTCTTGAACAGAATACAAAAGAAGATATTTTGAAAAATGTCCTTTTTGTCCATACAATGAAAGTCAGTGGGGTACAATGTCATTTTGGGCCCATTGGTAACACTTTATTTTAGGGTCTTTTAACTAGTTGCTTATTAACATGCATATTACTAGAGTATTGGCTGTTTGTTATTACTTAAAGCACATATTAATGCATTTTTCTGCATGACCTTATTCTACATTCCTAATCCTACCTAATGCCTAATAAGCAGTAATTTGAGGGAAAAGTCATAGTGAATAGTGAATATGTGTTACGGCCCATTTTCTTCATTTTAAAAACAGTTGAAACATTCTTCAAAATATCTTCTTTTGTGTTTCACAGAAAAAAAAAAGAAAGTCATACAGGTTTGGAATGATATGAGAGTGAATAGATGAATGTTCTGTTTTTTAGTGAACTATCCCTTTAGATGTTCCACATACATTAATAGATATTAAAAGCAGCTCTGACACAAAATGCCATTGTTAATATCCATTGTAGTCATTGTGTCAAATGAATTGCTGAATTGAAAAACCATTACAGATCTATTTAAAAAGAGAGAGAGAGAGAGAGAGAGAGGGGTGGAGGGGTGGCCTCAGATAAAAGTTTCCTTGCATTATTGCAATAAAGTAAATTTGCAGAAAACTTTATGCTTCTCCATGTGAGGCCTTCCCTGTAAATACTTAGAGTAAAACTGCAGCTGAACTTAATTCCATCCTCACAAAGATGTTTGTGTTATCATGGCTTTATGTCTTAGCAAACTACCATTTATTAAATGCAAAGCCTTTATCCGCTTTTCCCACAGCGGTGGCGTGTGTCTCTTCTTGAGATAAAACAGTTGCGTAAACAAAAAAAATGCTGAATGTCAATTTTACCACTGACTTAGCTTATGGGAAATAAATCTTAATATATCAATGTGAGCTTTAAGTGGACAGCCTAGGGCTTAAATACAAATGCCAAAAGTGAAAATAAATAAATAATAATGAAAATCCATAATCATATTTCCAAAAGAAAAGCAAATAAATAGTCAGAGATGAAGAAAAAGTGATTTCATATAGTGCATCTTAAAGGAAGAGGTAAGCTTTTCTTTGAGCGGTCTGTCAAGACACAGACCCTATAACATAAATGAGGGGCTCTGATGTCTTTACGTGCAAACCCGCCAAACACGATTCATTGGGGGGCCATAATAACTCAACGCTGCACCCAGTTGTTTTTAAATGACAAATCTCATATCAAGAGATGCAAAAAAAATTGTGAGCAGTATTTGCCTTTGTATACTGCAGGGTGAGAGAAAAAAAAGTCAATGTGGAAAGAGTAGCCTGAAGAAAAAACTGACAATGGCTGCATAAATAAGCCCATTAGTTAAAAATGTACGACAAGTGCCCTGTTTGAAGCCTGCGTGGGGAGAGGGGAGCGGGGTAGACTCCCTCACAGCTGCCTGGCCCCTCTGCAGCTCTCACACTGCCCAGCACATTCACCATTTAAGTTGGTGGAAAAAATCTGAGCAAATTTCTGATTTGCAACACTCTAGGAACATGTTTATTGTCTTTGTTTGAGTGCAAAACACACTTATAAATAAAGCTAATGAAGAGTCTCGGGGTGAAGCCGCTAAAGAGCATAAAATGAGAAATTTTATGGCCATAAGTAGCATGGGCTGATGGTGATTTTTAAGCCATTGGACCATGTTGTTCAGCACTAATCATAGGACTGATGCAGCGCAATTGCCCTCCTTACTTAATTACTGTTACCTATAAAATGGGCCATGTTTCTTTAGTCATTGAAACTGGCCAGATTTCTAAGCATATTTTTGTTACAGATAAGTTATTCATAATCATGGTCTTTAGATTGAAAATCTAACTTACACCATGAGATATTTAGGGTTAAAGACCTGTTTACATAACACCGTTTTCAACAGAAAACTTTTTTTGCATTTTGGCCATTCATTTACACAACAACAGTGTTTTGGGGGCCTGAAAATGCAAACTTTTGGAAACGGTTTCCAAAGTGCGAGTTTTTGAAATTAATACCGTTATTGTCTCCTTGTAAACTACAAAAACATGAATTTGTGAAAATGGTAGCGTCATGCACATACATATTACGTGTTCAGTCTTTAGGCGTGTAGTGTTTTTTTTTACAAAGTGACATCGCCATCTACTGGCCTGGCATGCATAATACAGAATTTTTAGCTGTTTTTGAGAATCTGTTAAACGTTGTCGTCTGTATGCTAAAAACTTAATGGAAAAACGTTTCCGTTTTTAATACATCATTGTCATGTATTCGTACCCTTATATTACTATACTGACTTTTTATCTTGTGCCAGGCTGAGTATCAAGCTGTGAACAATCATAATCAAGCTCAAGTGACAACATTATTTCTCAAGACTGAAACAACAATCAAATCAACAGTCAATATTCTCTTAGTCTATAGAGTGTTATATTGCAAAAATTACACAAAATACTAAAACAACTAGGTTATCATCAGTGTAACTTGCTAAAATTTGGACAGTAATGAGGAAAACATAGAAATCACTTGTTTGTATACACTGCTCTGTTTCTGAAAGACTTGTTTTTGGAGCTGGCAATGTGAAAGCATTCTCAAAGTACATTTTGAGCCAAAACTAAATTGCTTTTATTCATGTCTAAACAGAGTCAACATTGTGGACCGGAGGAGAATGCAATTATACTTCTCGTGCCAGACAGAAAGCAATGCATGCTCCCTCAGCTTTCACTAGCCTCTTTATGGGTCTTCAATAACTCATTATAGCAATGATATGTTGTTTGTGTAAAGGGACAAGTAAACAAGTCTGCCTGAAAATGACAAAAAAAAGACAAGCAGATGGAATGAATGAATGCTAGTATAAAACAAAGATAAAGTTACAAAGAAAAAAAAATGTTTATGTTTTTATTAATCATGTAATCTTTCCCTTATCTGGCCCTTATTTTTTTTAACATGCCTCAGACTGATCTGCAAACTCACAGCTGAAATATTTAGTGGTAGCACATCACAATAAACTCAAAATATTAGACATTGCCAATAATCTAAGCCAGTTAATAAATAAACATTTAATTGCTATTTTAATTGCAAATAAGAATTTGAAAATAAAGCAATACAATTTAGTTTTAAAATTATTTTTAACCAGTGCTATTTAACCAGATATGGCATTAAAGTTAAAAAATTAAACACACCTCCTGTCTATATTTTGAAACCTTAAACCTTTACATGGAAGCCCCATAAATCCCATTGCCTGCATTGAGACAAAATTCAAACCCTACAAACAGGCAATTTCAAGTCATTCACTTGGAAAATGCTCTGTTTAAAACGTCAAAAGGAGGGTGACTCTTTTCTTTTGCTCTTAGATTACCATATTTCTCTCAGGCTTGTGACACCTGCAGCCCACTGAGGGCGTGCAAAACATAGGACTTTACTTCAAACAGCCCAAAGGGCTGTGGGTTTGGGCATTGACTGGGACTGAGCTCGTCCAGCTTGGACCCCTCCTACCGCAGATGTACATTAATGCAGGAAAAATACAAATCTGGGCAGCAGAAAGAAAGGCAGTTCCTTTTAACATGCTGTTGTCTAGCTTGATCGTGTCAGTTTGAAGGAACCCATTCAAAGGTATTCATGCATCTGCTTTTGAGGAACAATGGAAGCTAGTTTATAAACTGTCTCTTTTGGCTGCCTAAAGGCTTTAGACACCATTGTTTTGCTCCTCTTAATAAACTTTTGGAGGAGTTCATCAACTTGCCTGAATAGCCAACGCAGAGAGGCCAAAGACACAAAATAACAGACGGTTGGCTTTCCCCTTTTCTTTCTCCCTTTTGAAGTGACTGTCTTTAAATCAGGAAAGAGGGCTGTCAGACACCAGAATAATTTTTGGTCAAACAAAAAAGCAAACCGCAGAAGGAACAAAAGTTAATTCGCAGAAGAATTGAGGACCTGACTTTTTAAACGAAACTGATAAAGGTGCACCTTGAAACAGTTTAAACACTCTAACATCACATGGTAGATTTGTTACTACAGTAATTAATGAGCTAAATGATAATTAATGGCCTACATTATGCAAATCTTGATGGGATCTTAGACAGAGCAGCTTAAGCTCAAGTAGGCTACTTTATTTAGAACTTTTTGTCTTATAAGTAAAAAAGTTTAGCCTATTACAAAACAAGAAGAACATTGAAATAGACAATGTTCTGCTTTTTCATTTTTGTTTATTTAAATTTAATTTTATTTAAAATAGCTACCTTTCAACCTTATTCACTCCAAAATATAACATAGATCCTACTTTTTGTCTCACTTTTTTAGCTAAAAATGAATAAACACATTATGGCCAATAGGCTATTTCGAGATGCATTTTTTCAATGAGCCCATCCTCTTATTTATGTCTATTCAATGACCCTACATTAATAGTGTTTATTTAGCGTATTTGTACACGGACACATGCAGTGGATAAAAACTGCCTGAGCAAATGCTCATTTGCACAAACACATATGTGGACCTATAGGTTTCAAAATTTGTGTTCAAAACGTTATAAGAACTATCGGCAAAAGGTTACTTTTCCTTTGGTCTGTTTATGAGTGCCCTGAACCACGTTTGGCACTCCTTCTTTGTGGAAGGATTCCCTTTTGTTAGATGATCAGTCTCCCATTGGGTCTCCAGACAGGATTCTTGGCATTTGTCGGCAAAAATGAAAGAAGGATTAAGGAATGGCTACTGAACACTCCATGGTAAAGGAGTGGGCAGCAATTCCCCCGATTCAAACCCCCCTCTTCCACTTTGGTAACTCCTCTTTTCGTATATTTGTATTCCCAAAGAGGCCATTAAAGCTGGTTTGTAAGCGATACGAACAATAAGATCAAAATCAACAAGTCGAGTCGTATGTCGAACGTTTGCTAGTCTTTGCTTGTTTCCTTAAATTGAACACCCATAAGGGGCAATTAAACCATACATATATTAATTTCCTTTTTTCATTAATTCATTATGATTTATTTTGTATAGCTATCATATACTTTGGATTGAAATGCGTTTATTTTAGCTACAATCCGCTGTTAGAATTTAGTCGTGTTATTTTTATTCGCGGCTACTCAATACATTCTTAATATTTTATTAGAACATTTATTCTTATTAGCCTGCTATATGCTATTATATTATGATACATCGGCGTTGTTTCAGGAATAAAGTAACAATTCGCTTAATTTAGTTTGATTTAATTACATAGTTTGCAACCAATCCGAGTTGCTGATTTTGGACTATAATGAATGAAGCATCTTTATGGGGTCACCAAGAGTTCCGTGCTCTTTCAATTATACAGGGCACCTTATACAGCACTAAAGCGATGGTGAGTCGAGGGAATCAAAAACACTTTTGTGACATTACATAGGAAGCCCGGAGGCCAATACTTTTATTAGTGTCAGCAGGAGTTTTCCCTAGTCGCTTGTTCGTTTTGTTCTTCTGGTCTAACAGGATGCCCCCCACTCTACAGAACAGTGCAAATCTCTGACATGCATTTTTGACCATCTAATTGTATGATTGCCCAACACATCCCATAGGTTGCAGGTATGTCAGGGCTTAATTGAAAACTTGTTGGTTTCATTTTATTTCTGGCGACAACGAAGGGGATCTTTAGTTACTGAGTGGAAAAGGATTATGCGCTTTCTTTGCGAGCAAAAAAAAAATAAAAAATCTGCATGTCTTCTACAGTGGACTTTTCCAAAAAAAGGGATGAAACAGCTGATATCCAAAAGCCATTCGCATAGTAATATGTGCACTGATAGTCCTTGTCCCACATGGCAAGAAATATTTTAATTAATAGACAGGCCGTCTTGAAAGCAGCACTGGCAGTCTGTAATATGATGAACTCCCATTGTCGTGGTGTCACCACAAATGTTTCCGATAAGAAAAAGCACCCAAGGATCAAAGACTATAAGCCTCTCAATTTCCTCCAGACGCCTTTACTTTTCTGCACCTACTTTCTATTTTTTTCTTCCTCTCTCCCTTAAACATCTGAAACACACAAAATCCTCTTCATTGCATCTATAGGATCCGCCCCAGGTTAACAGGTCAGCAAAGCTGTTGAAAATAATTGCATATTAATATTCTGTTCAAGAGGACTTACGCAATCTTTTGAC
The DNA here is from genome assembly GCF_024489055.1 of Chanodichthys erythropterus. Classification (NCBI taxonomy): domain Eukaryota; kingdom Metazoa; phylum Chordata; class Actinopteri; order Cypriniformes; family Xenocyprididae; genus Chanodichthys; species Chanodichthys erythropterus. The sequence continues at coordinate 26,115,701 of NC_090240.1, forward strand.
ATTTTCTAAATGATTGACGTCAAATACTATTCGTAAAGACTGACTGTGATGACGCTATTCAGTCGAATATTTACGGCTACTTTTGTCGTATCCTACACAATATTAAGAATTATATATTAAACAATCCATATACAATATTTAATCAATGATAGACGGAAATAATCTGTCAAAACTATTCCAAAACGAATTCAAAGAGAGCGGTGTAAAGCTGTCAAAAGATGCTAGGAAAAACAGAACTACTGGATTCGACATTTTCCGACATTCGATTCGTTCCACGAATTAAGGACCTGGATTTGGTGCAAGCCTAGTTTTTGTATGAACCTCATCCTGGGTGAACGTTTGGAAAATAATTTCCTCAGCAAAGTGCAGGAATGAAGTTAACTAGCATGTAATTCAGTTACACTGCAAATGTTTCACTAGGCAACGCCGTTGACACTAAACAGGCGCTCTGGTGTCATGATCTCTGGATTAGCATATTTCACAGCATATAGTCTCATCATTAGACGATGACCTTGCAAAGAGATTGGTTATACAAACGTCAGATTTGTTCTATTAATCGGAAGAATACTGCATTTCATATCCAACAACAGTTTTATCATATTATGTGCATTTTAATTACAGCTGCTAGTAGCATTTGACCAATAGCCTAGCAGCAAATGCTAATATGAAATGGTTCAACATATTACATTAAACTTTGATTAATTAGGCAAATGAAAAAAGAAAAATGTTTACTTAGCTACCAGAAGCTACATGCAGGTTAACTAATTGTAACTTAATTTGTATTAAACTGTAATTCTGTGAATACACATTTATTTGAATACTGTATTGTATACAGTTATTATTATTATTATTATTATTATTATTATTATTTTTACAAAACGCCCCCATATCAAAATTCCAATGAAATATGTTGGGTATAGCAGTGTAGGGGAAAGGGGAGGTTAATCCGAGTTTAATACATTGATGCAGAGCGCAGGACAGCGGCTGTGATGATTGTGTTATCTCTTCCCAACATTTGGGTCTCCCTCAATTTCAGCCCAGCCAAATAGCTGCGAGAAAGTGCAGATGGAGTGAATCTCGATGCCTGAGGAAAAAATATTAATAGCTAAATAACTTCCCCATACTTTCACTAAATCTCTCTCTCTCTCTCTTTTTCTCTCTCTCTCTCTCCCCATTCCAGATGGATTTGTTTGAAGTGGTCTCCCGACTCATCCTATGGTCTTCTTTCTTCAAACGAGGCTTATTTCAAAGTCTCAAATATACCGTATAACTTTGGTTTCTCTACAAATATCTGGGAACTACCCGCTTGCAAACACTTCTCTCGATGTAATTGGTCTTTTGCAGAATTCTCGAAACGAATGACCAAAGCTCAATAAACATTCATTTAATAACCACCACAAAACATTTCACTTCATTCGATTTTATTCGATATTTTTTTTCTATAAATATCGTATTTTTGGAAGTGTTCACGTGGTCACTTAACGTATTAAGTGATTAATTGTAATGGTAGTGTTGAAAGAGTCATCGTTTTAGATTTACTAATCTACCACTTAACAGGTAAGAGATGCACGTAATCCACCGATTTGTTTAAACGATCGTTTTCGTTCTTGTAGGATTAGTCCCTAAACGCCAGTATGTTTAATCAACTCCTGTCAAATTGGGAAATCAGTCAATCTCCATTAATTGGCCGACAGATTTTTCTCTGGGTCAAATGACATTTATTGGTCGAGTAAAGCACCACATGTGCGCCCGCCTTTCGTGCTCCGATACAAACACTGTGCGTTAAGGGGGGCAGTGAATGTCAGAACATGAAAAATAGGAGCACAACAACTGTGAAAATTCGTTAAATACAAAATGACAGCTTTGGGGACAGCTAATTTCAGAAGTTACTAAATAGACATGCTTAATGTTTTAAAAAAGAGTGGAGTTTTGGCTTGGTTATGAAGCCAGGAGTCACTTCTCTTTGTTCAATAATTTCACACCCATAGTAATACTAAACTGCCCAATTTGTCCACAAATAGTCTGCTTGGGGTTTCATTCATTTGCCATGTGTTTGTGCGTCAAATCAACTAAAATAGACCAAAAATACAATAAAACAAACATACGAACAAGTGTGAGAAAAATGTAAAATCTCAAGAAATTGTGCCGAAGGCTAGCTGGTGAGGGCCGTTTAAAGATGAAAGCGAAGAGAAAGAAAAGGCTCAATTTAATCTCCTTTAAAACCTTTCAAAATAACGTTGTGCTTGGAACTCAGGGAGTGAGAGCTGATTGGGGATAAATAAGTTTCTTGCTATGCCTGTGAGCTATTACACCCATCTCCAACACAGCCGTTTGTTCAAAAGACACGTTTTCATTACGAACTCTAATAAGTCTTAACATTATTAAATGCCAGTTCGATGATCAAGTGAAACAAGCCCCGAGAAAAATCTTTTTTTAAGTCTTGAAAAAGATTGCATTTTAGCCCCATCTCGTTTGCATGACATTGTATAAAGCTAAAATGTGAAAAGACATTTCACAAGACAAATGTGAAGATGTAAATAAACATTACTGATATTTACACAAATTATTCATGAATCCTGGCAGAAATGCATGCATTCATAAGTTTGAAATAGGCCTATTCACATTTTAAACGCACAGCATTTAGGGCAATGGCAAAAATTTCTAATCACGGATTGTCACTTCGTATATCCGTAATCCAATAGCTGTGGCTCCTGCTGGCCTCTGAATAATGTCCACATGGAGGTTGTATGAGGGTTTTGAGTTTGCGCGCGTAAGCACACATAAGCGTAAACACAAACATGCTTTCGGAAAAAAAATACAAATTTAGATCAATCGTACACAGTCTTGTTAAAGGCCATTTTAAATAGTGCAGAAAAGCAAGCATCCTCTGAATAGAGAAAAGCCCTTTGCGATATTTTCAAAAATGAAAACATTCCATTTGTTGTTCCCTGTTAAAAACATGTTTAAATGACGAACTTATAACAACCGATTAATGCTGAATTAATTTTAATGTTGAAATAACATAAGTGTAATGAAGGGCCGAGCACCTCCTATCTAAACCACCTCTCTAAACGTCAGCTAAGAAACACAATAGTGATTCCAAAAAGAGCAGTGGGCATTTCCAAACAAGAATAAAACATTTTGCACCCTCCAAATCTTATTCTATTCCAACAGACGATTCCATAATATTACAAAACTATCTACCAGCAGGGTGTATTGAATAATTCATCTCTCTATAGTTCCCCTCTTGGCCTTTTGTTAAAAGTTTTTTCCCCCTTTACGGATTTTTGAATGTGAAAGGAAGGGTTCATTCCTTCTTTCGAAGCCTTGCTTTTAGGCTTTGCTTTAGATTCCTCGCTCCAAAAGAACTTCAGTGAAGCAGAGATCTTTGGACTGAGGTTCATCTTCAAGTGTAAAAAAGATTGTCACAAAAGAAAATGTTTTGTAAGAATTATTTTACGCAAACAATACGACTTGTCTTATTGAGTTGATTTTTCTACCGAGATAAAACATCGGACACGACTACTCAATAGCTAAAAAACAAACTATTGTGTCATAATAGTGACCAAAAATAAAATAAAAATGTTCCAAACCACCTTAAAATTATTCGTATTATTGCAGTGTTGTTAGGGGAAATGCTCATTACTCGTTGCCAGATGGAAAGGTCTGTTAACGTGCGAATAAGCGTGCCGAATTATCGCGAGAACCAGCGGGCAATGTTGAACTTATGGGCTGTAATTGATATTGATTGCCACATCGGTCATCTGTCAGTTACCGTTTTCAAGGGACCGTTTCCTCAGTGTCAAATCAAATGAGTCTGTTATACAAATAGATCAAGGCCTAAATACCATCCGTCAGAGCCAGTATAAATACACACTAAATCAAATGACTAAATGACAGTTGAACAAGCAGAAAAATCTCAAGCGATTGGGAAAGACGCTGAGCACTGACACAAAAAGCACACACCGATTTAATGTGCAGATTTAACAGATCCCAATAAACTCAAGCGCAAAGTTTATGTTTTTTTTTTTCAGCATATACAATCAGAAGACAATTTAAATGATTTACCTTTGTCTCCCAGTATGCCATCAATGCTGTGCTTGGTTTTTTTCTCCCCACTGTCATCTTTTTTGTCGCAATCATCCTCATCGTCTTTTTTGCCGAAACGCGCACGTAGAACCCGGCTGATAGAACTTACTGATGGGGTAATTTAAAAATAATAATAATTATTATTTTAGTAGGGAAATAATAATAATAATAATAATAACGTCAACATTAGCCAAAGTCCTACCTGTAATTTACAATAAATATAATTAGGCTATTCTACAAATAATAATCAATTATCATTAGGCTACTTTTATTTTCTGTTCAATTTGTTAAATTATGTATAAAATAATTGTGATAGAAATTACGCTGGAGGACATGATAAAAAAGGGGGTTGCTTACCAGATGCGGCCTCACCTGAGGGAACTGTACTTCTGTCACACACACCGTCCTTCAACAGTTTGTCTCGAATCTCCCAACTGAACATGCCGGGATTTTCGCGCTTGTATTCTTCGATTCGTTTTTCCACGTCAGGTGTTGCCACCTGCTTTTGTGTTTGATTGAAAAGGCGAGGAGATTCAAAGAGGAAGGAAAAATAGAAAGTGTGGGTGAAGAGGGAAAAAAAAGAGAGCAGAACAAATTTTAGTACAAATTGTACATTAACGTGCCTAGAGTATACCTTTCCTTCCTTTTCTTTTTAGGCTACGGGCTATCATCTTTTCTCAAACGTATTTAAAATGAAATCATTCATAAGCTCCACAATTAAAACGCTACTAAATACACTGCATAATAGCATAAAAACAACAACAATAATAAACTTACTCTGGGTTTACTTCCTCCTATCGCTCCCGGACGGATTGAGCCAGTTTCTTGATACCGGCAGAGGATTTTGGACACACAACCGTGGGAAACGCGAAGTTGTCGGGAGATCACGCAGGGACGGATGCCGTGGTGAGCCATTTCAACAATTTTGTGACGGATATGATTTGGCAAAGGCCTGCCATTGATGAATACTCCGCCAAGCTGATTCACTCGACCTTGACCCAGAGGAGTTGAAACTGCGGTGGAGAAATGGGAATTAAATCTAACTTTGGCTAGATATCACTAAAAAAATCCATACTTCAGTTTTACACTCTTAAATTAAAAAAAAAAGTGTCCTCAAAAGAAGTAAAATAAGAGTCTAATAATAATATATCTTTATGCAAATATAGTCTATCAAATCGCCTATACGGGAGAAGCACTTTGAACTGTGGAATCACATCTTTTAGTTTAAATCTGTCTTACAAAAACACATTAATAAATACTTATTTTTATTCTTCTAATTAAAAACATAAGATGCAAAAAAACAAAAATTTAACTAAATGTTCTTGCTGCTTGAATTTCTTGACAAGTTGTTTTGAATTGTGTTTTCTGTCAATTACTTAAAGAAAATCTATTTTGCATTTAATGTAGGCTAATTTATCAGATTGCTCTTGAGTGGTCCTCTTGGCCTGGATGCGTCCTGCTTCATTATTTGCATGCTGTTCAATTAACAGTATGATCCTTTGTGAATTCTGGAATCAGTCGCGCCACTAGATCAAGTCAACAAATCCTACAGTGACGGGTATGGCTTAGTTTTTGGAAGTTTTGTTTGAACCGCTTAAAGAAGAACTTCGGCAGCAACAAAATGGCCCTAAAAATATTTTTTTATTCTGATGCACTGAATACGCATTGCATTCTGATCAACAAAAATGTAATAAAGCAACTAAAAAAGAAGGAGAACTTTAAGAAAGAAAAAATTCTCAGAAGCGAAATCTCGGATATTTTGCGTACATAAATACATTCGATAATTTGGTATTCGCAAGTGAAAATGTACACTTTAAAGTCTTTAAAAACCTTTTTGGCTACAATAAATCTGTATCTTGGAGGCCTGATATTGTTTACAAAAATTAACTGCAACAAAACAAAGTAGGCTGCCCTACACCTGTCCAACTAACCTTCCAAAGGGAATCCAGTGCGGGGATAGTTCTGTCCTGGAGCAGGTCGCATCATTCGCGGTACTGTTCCCGGTAAAGATGACATTCTACTTTTAATAAATGACGAGGCACAGTAAGGCTGATGATTAAACTGCGAAAGCAAGTCCAGTCTTGTTGATGAATGTTTCCTTAATGACTAAAAATGCACTTAAGTCCTCTTTTCAAAAAGGGGAAAATAAAAAAAATAAAAAATTGATATCCAGTCAGACTATCGCGGGGATGTGAAACCTCCAAAAAAATCAAACAAAGATAAACACTGTCGTTTCGTGCGGAGGGGGGCATGAGCAAAATAACCACCGCAAGAACAAGATACAGCGCGCGCCAGGGAGGGGGTACTCCAAACGCTCTCGAGTGAACAAAGGTTACTTAATTCTTTGCAGTGTTTTCTTAAAAGGTCTGATAGTTTTGGATGACAAAGTCTGCTTAGGGGTTGGGAGTAGTTGAAGTGGATAACTTTAGCGCGCGGTGTAGGAGGGGTGTCGCGCGCGCCGATAGGCTCTCGCAGTCTTCTTTTATTCATGTGGGCATGGAGGGGAACAAGCAAGTTTTTTTCGACCAATCACAAAAAGCACAGGGTAAGACAAACACGCAGGAACACGCGGAGTGCCTAGCTTTTCATTCACTCCATCAGATTGCCTTTGAGCAGAAAACAATGCAAACATTTGATTGATCGCTTGCCATTTGTTGACAAGGCCTAAAAGTCATAAGCTAATAAAGCAGCACTTGTTTAGATAATTATACTTTAATTTTTTTTTTTTTCATATACAATTATAGGTAAGTGTGTTTTGTTTATTCATAGTCTCTCAAATGTATACAGCCTTGGCCTTTCGTTCCAACAACTGCAACTCAAATATAGCTGTTTTCATTAGTCTATAACAGGCGCACGGGTTAGTATACCAGTCCGTCGAATAAAATAAATCTTGTGTTTGTGCTAACTGATTTGTTCTGTTTTACAGTAACATAGAACCTTTAATTAAAGTACAGATAAGCTAATAATGTTCCAGGTAGGACTTGAACGTTCAAACCGGGAGCACTGCAATGATTGTTAGTATAGCTGTAGAGTAATTTTTAATCATTTTACCTTAGTTTAACACCACGACTGATGTAAAACCCAAGGAAAAAAACGTATTATAGTTTGAAAAAAAAAATAAAAAATAAAAAAAACAATAAGCAGAAACTGAACACAACAGCTCTAAACGAAAAAGACAATTTAGGCTACAAAATTTAGACAGGCCAAGAATTTGTATTACGGTAAAAGAAAAAAAAATTGATTAAAATGATCGGGAACCTCATTTAAATACCATAATTACCAAACAAATGGACAGTCTTCAAATTAAACGATGAGAAAGAAAACTTTTAAACGTGCCGAATAGCCCTATACGCCTATAATAATTTTTCAATAATACATCTTTACTACCATTATGATGCTTAACATCAGCAATTACTTTACATTCAAATAGCAATAAAGATTTGATCATTAAAGCAATAAAGATCACATTTTATATAGGCCTATTATTTATATATAAATGTAATGTTAATGGTATTGAAAGCTATAAAGTGTCTCCTGAAAAGTCCTTGAATCATGATGATACATTATCATTAATTCATCCATGCTATGAACATCCACTGACAGTTCAAAATCAACCTTCTTCTTCTTCTTCTTCTTATAAGTCAGCATTGAATCGCATTGAATTATATCTACTTTGATTAACCACTGCCAAAACTACAATTAGCAGTGATTGTTTAGGCGTCTCTGTATGTGCAGGAACATTGGAATTCATCTTTAAGAATATACATGCAGTAATGACTTGAAAGCTTCGCTTAGATGTTAACAATGGTATCGTTAATTTGTGTGCATTGCTGGTTAATACATAGGCCTAACTTCCACATGACTAAGCATGTCACATCCCAAGGGACCAGTAGCTTGAATGCCTTTGTGGTCTCTTAAACAGACATCGGAGTGAAGCAAGACAAAACTGCCACGGGTTATTTGGACAAAGACTTCGCCATATCAGTCTATAAAGAGTGAGGAGATGAAGCTAACGAAATCTACTACTTTAATTGTGGCAGAGGTTTATAGGAGACATATTTGTCACTTTTCAAAGACACTTGCTTTAATGTGTCCCTTTATTTTTTTACATCGCTCCTATGGCCTGGCTCTTGTCAACATGTTTTATGTTATCCGGTAAAATAAAAAATAAACAAAAAAATCTATTTTTTAAAATACACGTTGTATACCAGCTTAATAATCAGTTTAGTGAACTGAATGGAACACAAACCGAAACTACAAATAGGCCTATATTAACATTTTTAGATTAAATTTAATATCACTTCAGTTTTTTGTTTTTTGTTTGTTTGTTTGTTTTTTTTTTTTTTTTTTTTTTTTTTACAATTAGGTTGCATGTGCCTGCATTAAATATAATTTAAATAATTTCTAAACACACCGTCTACAAGAGAAACACCACTTGCTGAAAACTATATGTCCTGAAGACCATTCTTTGACTTCTTTCTCCAGAGTCATACAAGGAAAACTACATGACATGTATGCAAATTTATGTAGATTCACACGTGGCCATTGCTGGTCTAATGTGAAAACCATGCTGCATATTACGTCTTCGTCATCTACGAATGACATAAATTATAGAATTTGACTATAACTTATAGACCACTAGATGGCGATAAAGAACCAAAAATGTAATTCCTGAGGATTTTCTTGGTTTTTCACTGGGATTTCACTCGACTTTATGTCCTATGATGTTCAGCATACACAGTCAAGCAAAAAGTGTTGATTTCATAACATATACTGTTTATGGCTCTTAACCATTAATTTTATAGCAAAAGATTTTAATCATAGTACACCACCCTCCAAAAGTATTGGAACAGTGAGGCCAGTTCCTTTATTTATGCTGTAGACTGAAAACATTTGGGTTTGACAACAAAAGATGAATATGAGATAGAGATCAACATTTCAGCTTTTATTACATATGGATCTGATACACAACTCATGTGACCAAAAGTATTGGAACATAAATGATGTGTGTTTTGTTGCCCTGGTGTGTCCTATTACATTGATTATTCAAACAATAAATAGCACTGAATCTCTGTGCTCAGTTTCAGATTTGGGTTTTGCCTGTGCAGACTCATTTATAGTTAGACGTGTAACCAACATAAAAACCAGTGCTGTCTGTGTGATAAATAAGCAATTGTGAAGCTAAGAAAAGATGGAAAATCAATCAGAGCCATTGCACAAACATTGGCCATAGCCAGTACAACCATTTGGAATGTCCTGAGGAAGAAAGAAACCACTGGTGTACTAAGTAACAGACCTCGAACGGGTAGACCAAGGAAAACATCAGCAGTTGATGACAGAAACATTGTGAGAGCTGTAAAAAAAAGACCCTAAAACAACTGTTAGTGACATCAGCAACAACCTCCAGAGGGCAGGAGTGAAGGTATCACAATCTACTGTTCACAGAAGACTTCATGAACAAAAGTACAGAGGCTACACCAGAAGATGCAAACCACTCATTAGCAAGAAGAATAGGAAGGCCAGGCTGAAATTTGCAAAAAAAGTACAGAGACGAGCCTCAAAAATTCTGGGTCAAAGTTTAATGGACTGATGAGACTAACCTTTACCAAAGTAATGGAAAGGCTAAAGTTGGGAGAAAAAAATGATCTGCTTGTGATTCCAAACATAAAAGCTCATCTGCGACACACAGTGGAGCCCAGGTAATGCCATGGCTTGCGTAGGCTTGCATGGCTTCTTCTGGGACAGGCTCATTAATCTTCATTGATGATGTAACATTTTGTCTGCCAGTTTACAGAAAGATGCAACCAAACTGGGGTGCGTTTCCCAAAAGCATCCTAATCCAAAATCATTGTTAAAGGGATAGTTCACCCAAAAATAAAAAAATCTGTCATCATTTACTAACCCTCAGGTTGTTCCAAACCTGTATAAATTTATTTGTTCTGTTGAACACAAAGGAAGATATTTTGAAGAATGCGAAAAAGTGAACAGTTCTGGGGTGCCATTGACTTCCATAGTATTTTTTTTCCAATGGTGCCCCAAAGCAGCCTGGTTACAAACTTTCTTCAGAATATCGTTCTTTGTGTTCAGCAGAACAATGAAATTTACACAGATTTGTAACAACTTGGGGGTGAGTAAATTATGACAGAATTTTCATTTTTGGGTGAACTATCCCTTGAACAGAGTTCAACGATTTCGTGTTTCCCGAAACCATAGTTCAAACGAACATTAGCAAACTGCATCTCAAACTTGTGTGGTTGGAACGACAGCTCTCGAGCTGTGGTTAGAATCATAGTTTCTTGTTTTTATGACATGTGGACTTAAGCAAAATAAGCAAGCTGACATTAAGTAGGCTACAATGTATAGGCTATCTTTTATTTCGAATATATAATGTCGTTTACATATTTTAGTTTGTCAAGAGATTTTAAGCACCGTTTTTGAAGAGTGCGCATGTGCGTACGTGCTCTGATACGTAAGAACGAGCCTATGATTGAATCTGGAAATAAAGCAAAATAACTAGTCCTCAGATGCCATGTCCGTAATTTATAGCAAAAAAAATCCATCATTAATTCGATCTCAGACGGATTCATTTAAAGAAGAAAGAAGTTATTACTCCACCTGCGCGACATCATTCACCAGTGTGGTTGAACGACATGTCAAGTTTACTTTTTTTACAGTCTATGGGTTTACTACAATACGGTATCGGGAAACAGTCGTGACTAGCTAGTTAATTTGTTCAACGATCGTATTATGGTAGTTAAGCAGCGAGTTACGCAGTTATTGCAAACAAAGGATTTGCAACTAAATATTAAGTCTTATTCACTTTAATGTATTTTAAGTCAATCTGTTCCAATACTTTTGGTCACATGAGCAATGCTTGGGTTCAAACAAAAGGTGCTATCTTCTAAACTGTGTATCAGATCCATGGAAATAAAAGCTGAAATGTTGATCTCTTGTCTCATAGGCTATCCATCTTTTGATGTCAAACCCAAATTTTTTCAGTCTACAGCAGAAATAAAGGAATTGGCCTCACTGTTCCAATACTTTTGGAGAGAAGTGTATATCTCACAAGTGTTGTGGCCCATTGCTGCCCTATGTGTAGTGAGAAGAAGAGCAAAGGAAGTGAAAGCATGAATGTATGAGAGCAAGCAAGGAGAGAGGGGCAGAGGGAAAGAGAGCAGGTGCACCAGATCACACAAAGCCTAGCAGACTAAGGTTGAGTTCCATATGACACTTTTAGCATTGGGGCAGAATAACATTCCAGCTGGAAGCATTTAAGAGTGTTAAATCACTGGCTTGGTAATGACATTTTGTCCCCATACATCACTGAAAGCGAGGGAAGGAATGTCTGTGAGGTAGCCCTGTCTTTCTCAGGCATTCCTACCCATTTCCACAGAACAGTATAGCTTTAGATTAATGCAGATACTTCAAAATAACTAGCAAAACAGATGAAGTCTGGTGCAGCTTTTTAAGTCCTTTTACTCAACTACTGCAAATAACATAAATCCATAACATATAAACTGTTATTTTGAACTTTCTATTCAAAGAATCACTGAAAAAAAAGTATCATCAGCATCAGGATCATGTGACACTGAAGACTGGAGTAAAGATAAATTACATTTTAAAATATATTCAAATAGAAAACAGTTATTTTTTTCCTTCCATCTTTTATTCAGACATAAAACGCACCATGAAGGCTCTTGGGATGTCTCCATATGCCAAGCATGTGATCTTGTCATGGAGCACCAAACCACTGCACTGTGAACTCTTGTGTCTCGTCTTCTGGCATGATACCTCCCCAGCTCCCCTTTGTCCAACTCTTTCATGTGCTGGTGAGTGCTGTGAAGTCTGATGGGGGGACATGAGTGAGCGGGAATAGGTCGTGACCAGGAAGGTCATGCTGCGTGGGGTGCTTCTTTCTCTCTTAAACCTGAATACACTGAGACTATTAACTACATACAAACCAGGGGTCATGGGCAGACTCAGTAACTGAGCTGATTTGGAATTACTTTGTGTCACTCATAACCTGATAAAAATATCATGTGGTAGAAAGAGGTCTATTGACCCTATAGATGAACAATATAGGAAATAACTTCTGCAAGTTTTATTGTAAATGTATAATTAGGACAAGTTACAAGCTTATTTGGGTCAGTGGCTAATTTAGGTGTCCATGGAGAAGTAAAGAAAGGGAAAAATCAGGTAAAAATAATGCACAATACCACAGAAGTTTATGGGTCAATGATACATCAGTGACACGTAATCCTCAATGAAAAGGAATAAAAAAAATCAATATGGTAAAAAAAATGTTTATTCAATTTTAAGTACAGTTTTAAATGCCATGTGGTCTAGCAAACAAGTATAAAGAAACAATACATTTTAATGTACACATCTCAATCTTATTTTCAAAAAAACATTTAAAATCTATTTTTCTATTTATTCATAAATATAATTATGCTTTACGCTCACACCACATCAGTGTTATTTTAGCCTCATCGTTTTTGTTTTATTTTGAATTACATTTTATTTTATATTTTCACTTCGATTTTAAAGTTTTAGTAATTTGGTTGTTTTTGTCATTTTTATTATTATTATTATTTTTAAATGTCTATATACTATTAATTTTTAGTTTATTTAGAGGTATTTTAGTACTTTTAACTTAAACTAAACAAAAACGAGAGTGTTGCCTTGGCAACTATAGCTGTATAGACTAGCTGTAGCTAGCTTATATTTATTTTATTTTAAGTCACAAAATTTTTTTATGGTTTTAGTTTTAGTTAATGATACAGTATAATAATCCTGCACCACATGATATTTTGCCACCTGAAGTAAGCTTGATTTTTCATTATCTTTTATGTTAAGAGACTTACTGACCTTGATATTCAAAATATTAAATTTAATTTTAAATCAGAAATGAAATACATGATCATCAAAGAAAATGGGTATTCAAGTTTCATTGTATGGGAGAATTGCATTTCTAATGTATTTTTAATCAGATAGGACAAACAGAACAGGTGTCACAAAATTGGCTCAATTTACTACTAAGAAAAATGTTATGGCACAATATCATCTCTTCTGTGTTTAGCGGTACGGTGAGCATGGAGGTTGTACCTCTTCTAACAAGACATGTCTCAAGGTTTATCAGCATGTGATAGACTGGTTGTTTTTTTGCCATAATCAGTTTGTCTGGACCTTCCCAGAAAATGTCAGAGAAGAAAGAGGTCTGTTTCATGTAGATGAAAGTAACATCCCCAATTTTACATGCTGCCCCAATTGGTTTCACTAAATCAATCTGAAAGACTAGCGCATGAAGAGAATCATTTGATGCCCCTTGTGGCTCTCCTTAACTGTGACTTTTGCCCCTTGCGTGTGTACTTGCTCTTTTAAAATGGCATATGAAGAGTTATGGAGAAAAAAAAAACGAGGGCATTAAAAGGATGTATGATATTCTGGTGTCCAAGTTTTATCAAATGACTCATCAGTTCCTGTTTGAAACTTAAAAACCTTTGACTGAAACATCTAAACGACTTATTTTCCCCAACTTTACCACTCAAGTTCCTTTCTAAAAGGCCAAGACTGAAAAGACAAGAACCTGGATGTAAAATCTATTCATTTCATTTTTATGACTATATATAATGCAGAGTAAATTCAGTTATAGTAACAACGATAAAAGAAAAAAAAAAAACATGATTGTTAAACTAAATCAATATGTCTAGAAAGCCTAAACATTGATTTAATCCTCATTTTTACCCTAATTAGTCTGAGTGAGTTGGCATGCATTAAACAGGGCATTGACAATGAATCCAATCAAATTACTCTGCAAAATTTGTCTCAATTTGGTGTCATTCACTGTTCAGCAGCATGGAGGTTACAGCCAAATACTGAAACACAAACGTTAGTTCAATTGATAATCTGATTTAAGAAGAACATTTCCCAAATTCCCCAAAACCCAAGAAGGTTGTAGTTCTTATTTTAGAGATGGGAGTTGTGGTAGATGCTATTTATAAACATTATATAAATATAATTCTGGGATATCAGTCAGGATTTTAAAATAAAATAAAATAAAATAAAATAAAAGATCATAAAATAAAATAAAATAAAATAGAAGAACATAAATAAAATCAAATATAAAATAGAAGAACATAGAATAAAATAAAAAATAAAACTGAAGAAAAAAATAAAATAAAATAAACTTACAGTCTTGACTAATTCTCATTCTGGGATATCAGTCAGGATTATAAAATAAAATAATAGAAGAACATAATATAATATAATATAATATAATATAATATAATATAATATAATATAATATAATATAATATAATATAATATAATATAATATAATATAATATAATATAATATAATATAAAAAATAAAATTGAAGAAGAACAAAATAATATAAACTTTTAGTCTTGACATTCTAATTCTGGGATATCAGTCAGGATTATAAAATAAAATAAATAAACACTGTATATGAATAAAATAAAATTAACTTTTAAAGTCTTGACTAACCTTAAAAATTGTAAATGTGAGATATTTGGCACGAGACAGTGAATAATCCTATCATTCAATACAATGTGTGAATTTGTTTGAAAAAGCAGTAATCATTACTAATCACAATCACATTTTCTCACATTGTAAAGACAGAAATCACCAGATGCAATGTGAAAATAGCAATCAGACAGGACTCGTGTGCAATAAAACTAACTTTTGCGAACAAGCCAACTAAACACACAGTCTTGTGTTTGCACAGGCGTAAACATAGCTAATTTAGTATGGTGGTGTATTTTTTGTGCTTTTCAGAGTGTTATCAGGTCATCCCAGCATCTCTAAGTTGTTTGTTCATAGATGATTATGACTGGAACAGACAGCTTTGGAATCCAGAAGAGCATGAGACCTTCATGCGGGGCTGAGCCACCTCCGGGATCAATGTCTGCATTTTGTTGATCAAGAACTGCAGATCCACCATGCAAGATGCATTTTGTTTGCTAAATAATTATCTGAAGTCTCTATTCATTTGCAGATTTTTCACACACAAAAAGAATGCATGATAATGACGTTGTATGGTTGAATAACATCTTCAGTCTTTATTTGGCACAATAGGTGATTAACAGAGTGAGATTGCTTCTGGTGCTTCTCTGTTTACTGCATGCTTTGACTTTGCTTTATTTTTATGTCTGAATGTCAATTTCCCAATAGAATGCAATGTAGAAATATTTTAGAGTATTAAAAAGTTTCAAACGATTGATGCATTGGCAATTAAAATGTGACTATTCCACTGAGTCTAGGGGTTCGCTATCTAATGACTTATATGTTAGTCATTTTATCAAGATCCATGTATAGATACTACACATGGCATTGGAGTTTTATGTACCTTAAAGGGATAGTTTACAAAAATTTACTCACCCTTATGTCATTTTAACCTGTATGATTTGTTTTTGTATGGACATTTTTTCCATATTGAAGTCAATGGACCAAAACTGTTTGGTTCCCAACATTCAAAATGTATTGTTCGTATTTATTGTGGAACTTGCATGGCCATATAGCTATATTTTAGTGACATTTGCTCTGATTAAACTGTTTTAAGTCTGATTATGTGAGAACAGAGAGAGTCATAACATAAAGTATTAACACCATCAGTTTGGCCAATTATCAACAGGATGAAATCACTATAACTTTTGTATCAACAGCAATCTTTGTACTTAATATTAATTTACAAACATTATGGATAAGCAGCTAGCTGTTTTTTACTTATTTGTAGCAGACAAATATAGGTTAAAATTGTCAGTGTTAAAATTGTTGTTAAAGAAGTAAGATTTCAGTGAAAATGTAAACAAAACATACTTTTATATCATGCTTTGTGAAAAGTTCAACTTTATTAATAGTCACTCTTTTCCTAGCATTGTTTTAACTGTCTACAGCAGGTGTCCAAACTCTGTTCTGCAGAGTTAAGCTTCAAATTCCCTCAACACATCTGCCTGGAAGTTTCTATGTCTGGTAAGACTTTGGTTGCATCCGAAATCACATACTTCCCTGCTATAGGCGAAAAACAACAGTATGTGACAAAAGATGTCCACTGTAAGAAGTATTATTTTCACAGTACTCATAAAAGAGTAGGCAAAAGTACCCGAATGGCCAACTACTTCCGGCAAGATTCTGAAGGATGCATACCATCCCATGATTCAAAATAAGTACCTATTCAAGACAGTATGTGGACCTCCAGGAGCAGGATTGGACGCTCCTGGTCTACAGCATGAGAATTTTAAATATAAAACAATGTTTTACCACCATCTACTGGATAAAGGAAAAAAATACATCTATCTGCACAGTGACGTTGACGTCAGTTTGTCCATTGAAATGACACGTTATAGAGGCAACTATGTTATTAAACATTACTGAATACAGAAATAGAAATATTGTGACATGCAACATGAAAGAAAAGAACGAGGAGGAGGATTGTGTGAGAATAGATTTCACTCGACTGTCAATTGTCAATAAATAGCCTATGTATCTATTCATTAATTCATTGGCATCAAACTATTGTTTGGCCAAAAGACAAAGAAAAAACTTTACAAATTTTACAAACACAAATTACAAACTTTTAAAACGACAACTTGTAGCCTAATAATAATATAGCTATCCTTTGTTTTATTTGCCTGACAGCTAACCTTAGTTTGGTATAATATCATTCACAAAAATAATCTAATTTAAGACATACAACACCATATAGGAAACATCTTTGTACCTGGACGTTTGATTTAACTCTCTCAAAAAGTCCCGTATGATAGCATGATAGCTATAGCCCCGGTTTTTCCTACCTTATCGTCAGTCGTGTAGGCTACTTTAAAGGGAACCCCTGGTATTAAGACTTGTATGGCTTAATATAATGTAAATTATGTCTCTTACTGAAATATGTAGTAGAAAACCTATGAAAGATTTACGTTATTTAAAAAAATCCATGACATATTTGGACAATGGTGGCGCCATTTTGTTTAGGTGCACAGTGCGTTCTATGTCGATGACGTCAAATGGTTGCACTCTGTGAGCTACTGACGCTATTTTTACCGCAACGCAACTCGGAATATAATATACGATGCCACATTGTGCTGCTTTTGGATGTAATTTTCAGTCGATGAGCCACGAGAGGCAATGTAAGTCTTCACTGCTTTACTAAAAGATAAGTGGAGAAAAGAATGTGAAGTTGTGAAGAATGTGGACGAATAAAACTTCTGCGTCTTTGTTCTCTTCACTTTAGCCCTGATGCCTTTGATACTTTTTATCTGTATGTTTTGGTGCAACTGTAATCTAGTAACGCATACAAGTCTTAATACCAGGGGATCCATTTAAGATGTAGAATCAAGTGAAATATCTTTGAGTCATGGGTGCTGCCTGCAGTTGTAGAAATTCACATTATGCTTTATTCCAGGAGTGAAAATGTCCAATTACCGCGTGATTATGGAGATAAAGAAAGAGTTTAGCCTTAGACAAATCTCAATCCAGACAGTCATGTTTACAAACATTGAAATGCATGCACATTGCACACTAAAATCAGTGGCAGAAGCGTTGCTTTTCTATGCAGGAGAGGATGCAGCAATAATTCCTGAAAACCTCCATTAAAGACTGGTTAGTATTTATCTGAGAGGATTATTCTGTTAAACAGTGGTAATGTTTTTTGAATAAGCACTGCAATGTCAGTACTGGGGGAAAAAAACAGCAAGAAAGTCAGCAAATCAAGAAAAGAAACACTGATTATTTGTATGAATTTTAGGTCAGGGACTACATCTGATTTACCTCTGGGGTCATTGCCTACAACATCGTCAACTACATCTGTTTTGCAGAGCCACAGATAGATATTACTCAGAAAACAAAGACAGTCATAAATATTGCCATTTTCATTAAAACTGCATTTACACTTTTTTTTTTACTAGAGTGAAACCAACTTGTTGAGTGTTCTAAATGTTTTCCGTTTCCATTATAGATGACGAAAAGCCAAAATGGTTTGGAAATTAGTTTGGACCACTAACAGAGAGTGACCCATCTAGTGTAATATACAGTCATGCTCAAAAGTTTACATACCACTTGCAGAATCTGCAAAATGTTAATTATTTTAACTAAATAAGAGGGATCACACAAAACAGTGGCCCCACGTTCCCATTTCTCTTCCCCGGAATGCGATTTCTATACTGCGGGAGAACAACCGAACAATCATAAAATGAATCCATATGAATTAAGCGGTTTAGTCCAAATTTTCTGAAGAGACTCAATCACTTTATATGATGAACAGATTGAATTTAGGCTTTTATTCACATATAAACATTGATCAACAAACAGAAGCTCAACTGAACCTGCTTCACACGCGAGAACAAAACTCTTGCGGAAGCTCAAACGTGCACATGATTGAGTAAATCGAGAGAACAAATTAGTAAGTCGTGCACGCAATTACATTTTTTTTCTTGCATGTCATGTGCGGGGCTCCATACATATGGATTAGTCTTACAATCTCTTTATAAACTTTTTGAAGTGTCCGTTGCATAGCTGTCGATGGAGGGACAGAAAGCTCTCAGATTTCATCAAAAAGATCTTCATTTGTCTTCTGAAGATGAACAGAATTCTTTTGGGTTTCAACACGAGGGTGAGTGATTAATGACAGAATTTTCATTTTTGGATGAACTAACTCTTTAAGCCTCGTCTGTGAAACCAGAGGCTAGTGTTGCATATTTTGGTATTGCTTGACTGGAGTAGTATGCTAGTATGCTTTTCTAAATTCAGCCCTTGTGTTAACTCTCAGCTTAATGAGGCACAGGTGAAAACAACAAGCTGATTGAGGAATAAATTTGATTGGCCAACCAGCATCAGCTAGTGGTTCAAAAGTGAGTACAAATAGCATAGTTTGTCTCAATACACTTGTCAATCTTTATAGTCAAGGATCTTTCATTAAATGATATTGGTGCCGTTTGCTTGGGTAGTAGAGTAAGCTCACCATGCCTTGGACAAAGGGCATCTTGCTTTTCACAGTGGTTGTGATGACACTGATTTCATCTTTAAGGGCTGGTCCTGTGGCTTTTCCTGAAACTGGTGCTGTTCATGGAGCAGTCTTTGAAAACACAATCCCTTTTGGCAAACTTCTAATAGGTGCTCAAGGTACAGTATCTGACAAAGAAAAGGGAACATCTGAACTTAAATCAGCAGAATAGTTTGAATATTGGTCAAAAGAACTTAATTTGAACTTTTTTTTTTTTTTTTTTTTTTTTTAAGAGCGGTTCCACCTTGCTAACGCAAAGCTGCATCGTTTGGGTCCTTCTGTGCGCTGTGGAAATGATTCAATGACCTTGAACATTCCAGGGGCAATAAGAACACCACACTTTCTGGTTGATCGAGGTAAGTTGTTTTGGGCTAGTGAGTATATGGTAGTTTATTTACTTTTTTTTTTTTTTTTTTTTTTTTTAATTCATAAATTAACCCCTCTCCACCAGGAGATCGGTCAACAGTGCCTCTGTCTAAGATGCCAGCCCGCTGTGGTTTCTCACTGAAGCGGGCACGCAGAGATGTTTCTCTTGTTGCTCCATACCAGGGCTGTCATGTCCGACTACAGGTTAGTGTGCGCGCTAAAGATAAGTGTGCTGTAGCTCTGCTCTGACCATGTGAAGAGTGAGCCTTGAATGAGTTCTTTCTCTTCCTAAATCTAAAAACAGGAAGGAAGTTATGTTCTGCCACTGTATGTAATGGGGGCTCCGGTGCAAATGTCTTGCCCTGCAAGTCGCCTCCTCCCTACAGTGTCCTGCTTTCCCTCTTACATGACTATCTCCCTTGGCGTCGGAGTAGATGATGTTAAAGTTAAAGGTAAATCCCTTAATAATTTGCATCTTCTGCAAGTCGAGAGGTGCTTGAGCTTGACTTTATTTTTATACCCCCCCCCCCCCCTTGTAGTTGATGGATCATGGCAGCCTTTGTTTTTAACATCATCTAAATGCTCATTCACACTGGAGACTGTTGATGGTTCACTGGTTGTCACTGCACCATTCATAGGAAACTGTTTGGAAATGAAGGTGAGAATAATTGAGAGTGCACTTGTCAGATTTTCTATGTATGGTAGTTGACATTTCGTGTCTTCCTCAGGATACTGAAATACAGCTCTCTCTGATGTATGGTGACCAGGAAGTGACTCTTTCTTGTCCTGTGACTCCAATGCCGGCCCCAACCATTGCTCCTGTCCAGGACCCTTTGAACGATCAACAAATGTTTTACCCTTTCCCATATGGAAAACCCTGGTGGTATCGTCCACATTCTCCTGGTTACCCTCTACCTCCCACTGTGCCTCCTACGACAACTCAAGACCCTAACCAACGGGTGTACCCTCACATGTATCCCATGTCAATGTTTGATCCTTACATGCATTCTAGTGGTTCTGCAGCACAACAGCCCAGGTACCCGAGGTTTCCTCCCTATATGTACCCCTTCCAGAGCCCAGTTGAAGCAACAACGACGCCTTCCACGACCACTGCTGCTCAATTTGAGCAGTTTGCAGGTTATCCTCCAATGTACCCAATGTTCTATGGGCGTCGACCCTTCAAGCCTTTTGTTCCTCCTGGTGTAAAATACCCCTTCATGCCCTAGCATCCTCAAGATCCAGGATTTTCTAGATCTCATTTTATAAAATTTACTGGAATAAATGAGTGGTTGAAGCACCTGGCATGATCCAGTCTTTTTATTTTTTTGTTTTTTCTATGGTTGTATATTGCTGTTATAAGTTCACAGGTTACTTTAAATTTAATGGAGAATGTTTCTATATATACACAAAACAAATGGGTGTATCTAGACCTGTACCTCTATAGGTAATTGTCTATTTCAGCTTTTACACAAACATTAAACTTATCACACATTGTCTCAACACACAGCCATTTTAGCAGGTCATTGTCACTCAAGAATGCTTCAAAGTTGTGTAGTATAAATGTTACTGTACAATCAAGTTCGCATACATGGTAAAATTGGATCTAAATTGGCACAATGCAGAAGCCGTAAGAAGCACTTGTTCACTAAAATAATCAAAGTAATGGTGCTGAATATGATCGTATCCATAGTCCCTGGTGTAGGGCCTAAATTTGGGCCAAACTTTTTTTTTTTTTCTTTTTTCACCATTTTCATATCCTGTATGTCCTATAAATGTTCATCCAGTTTTTAATTTGGGGAAAGTTTTTCACTTTGAAATGTAAGCCTCAAGTCTTTAATTTGGATATAACTTGTTCTGCCACTATTCAGCTCTTGGAATGGTTTTTGCTCAATGGACTTTGGAAATTAACAGGATAAAATGGCTTGGCTCTTTACTCTGATTTTTGGACTGCTTCCAGAAATCTCTCACTTCCCTTGGTTCTATCTCAAAACAACCCTTAAACCACAACAACCTGAACATTCGGGCAATTGATGGCTTTCCGGAAACTATACCCGTGTTACGCCATGCAAGCTGGATTGAGGAAAGAGTTTAAAATGGGTTGTCCAAACTTTCTTGTACCTATTTGTCTGAACTTTAGCATAAATGAGGGCTCGGGGTAGGAAGTGGATTCAACAGAGCCTTGAGGTTATGATGCCCTCCAGTGGTCCACTGGAGATTGACGTTCATTCCAGAGAAAAAAAATACATTGAGGTGGAAGAGTTAGGTACTCACCATACCCAGAGTTCCACAAAAACGTATATTGATGATATCATTTTAGCTAACAATAACAGTGTCTCTGATAAAGCCACATCCACAATGGTTGTTCGGTTGACTACAGCACCCATACCCACATAAATAGCAATGAGAGAATGAACAAAGACCTTTTTTGACAACCATCAAACCAATTACAGAGAAAAACTACTGAAAAATTCCCAGTCAATATGTATTTAGAGACATTTAATACAAATGTAGAGGTGAAAAACAAAAAAAACATGAAGACTTCTCAAGATACAAAGCACCAGGGGTTAAATTGGGCCGGGGCTGAGCCCTGGCACATAGGCTTATAAGGGCTCAACAATTAACGATTCATTTTTTGAAGGGGCAAGAGAAAGAGAGTTTTACTTGTCCTGATTAAAACAATAACAAAAATAGCTAGGGAATCACCAAAACGCAAGCATGATTCTATTACATTTATTAGTGTAAGTGGCGATTGATAATGGATAATAATAATATCTAATGTCTAATGTGCTGACAGTAACCAGGTTGCGCTGCCTCTCGAGGAGAAATTGAAAAAAAATGAGTGCAGCACAAAGAAAACATGCTGCTGTAAAAAATTCAAAATGTGAAGGGTTTTTATATTTATAACATATGATACAGTTATAGAGTTCTGTTATCCGGGTTATTGGAATCACGATTGAAAATGTGACTACTTTTATACATTCAATAATAGGTTAATTAAGTAGGTCTAACTTCAATACAAGTTAATAAAGTCACTTACATTTCAGAAAATATTTCGAAAATATTTCCAAACAAAGATCACAGCAGAACCACAGTGTGTCTCTCACAGCGACACTCAGCTGCGTTTTATTACTGAATGATTCAGCCGTTTGAACGAATCGTTTGAATGAATGACTAGGACAGTCACTTGCCGCCACCTACTGGTGGTTCAGTTTCAAGTTTATATTTTCTCAACATTTCTTATTTGTATATTCAAGAAAAGAATATCATAACGTTATTTAAAGCAGAACTAAGTAACATTTTTTAACCTTCATAAATAGTTTTCTAAGTCCTTATGACGGTTAATTGACTTGTAGTGGTGTGTTTGAGGCGTGCACTAACCCCCTCTGGCACGTCTACGGCAGAAAACAGCACTTGCAAGTTGAGCTGCACCAACCCGAAACAGTCTCGCCTCATGTTCACGTTCACGCGAAAGTGACAAAATGCTTTACGGTAATTCAAAAGCAATGTATATATTATGACTTTATAAGACAATTTCGAAAATTACCCACCTCCATTGAGATTTCTTGTACTGCATTTGCAAAACTACTGCGCTGGTGAGCGTTGTAGTCGTTGTAGTCTAGAGCTGCGCTTGGAGTATTTACGACAGTGTGATTCACTGAAGGAACCAGTAGGGGGAGCTTATCAAATCTTACTGAGTTCCGCTTTAATGCAATTGTAATTTTTCAGTGTAAATTATTTAATCTGATTCGTAACACTACTGCTTTATTTTTCTTATTGAATTTATTGATCAAATGTAAAAATTGGAAATAAAAGATGAAGTATGCAATAAGATTTGGGGGAAAACACTGTTGAAAATATTTCTGAATGTTCTCCTTAAAGGTGCTAAAGAGGATCTTTTCGTCGACTGAGAAACCAAAGACTGTTACTGAGTTTTTGAAATGAGCGCATGAGTAAGAACAACCCCCCTCCTTTCGAGGGAACGCCTCCCAAAACTCGTGCACGAGTATTGGAACACGAGTGTTTACCACCGGCATTCATTGTGTTTTGTTAAGGCCAATTCACACCGCCCCGACGACGGCCAACAAACACCAACAAACGCCAACGAACAAGTTGGCCGTTGGATTTAGAATTCTATGAGAAAAAACTGTCATGTTCACACCGCCCCAACAAACACCGACCAACGCGAGTGACATCTGACTGGGAAAATTCCACAACTACACAAGTAACCATGTTAACAATATGTCAGGTTAGTTTACTATATTAATAATATAGTATCATATATAGTTTTATTGTATTAAAGTATTGAGGCAAAACAAAAATACTAACCTGAAATCCGAAGCGCTGTAGCCATCGATCTGATCGTAACCTATTGCGCTGCGGTTGGTATATCGGTTTTTAAACTTTTTTTTAGCGCGACCCTTTTTATTAACGAGGCCCATAAGCATATACAACCATGTAGCTAAACAAGTCAAAACGAATTATTAAAAAACGAAACTGAAGGTAAACCTGCGTTGCTCTCATGGTGGTTATAACGTTACCTCTCTCTTTTGGTGAAGTGGAGCAGCTGCTCTTGCTGAATGGCACGGATTGCACTATAGACTATTGTACCTTTTGTATTTATATATATATATATATATATATATATATATATATTTTTTTTTTTTTTTTTTTTTTTTTTTTTTACTGTATTTTATTTTTTATAACGAACAAGCTGCGATGTCACGTTTCCAGTGCTTTGTTGTGTGTGCGTGAGGCGCGGGCGCGATCAAATAGCTGTCTTTGCAGGGGACTTCCCTCATCGTCATGGCAACGGTTCGTTAACAGGTCAGATTACGTCAGAGTTGGTTGCCGTCTGTTGGAAAACTGTTCACACCACGCAGACATTCCACGACCCGACAAACGCCGATTAAACATGTTCAGTCGGGTGAAAACCAACTCCGACCAACGCCAACAACGGCCAACAAACGCCAACAGGGGTATCACACCAAACCAACAAACTCCAACAGACGAGTTTGTTGGCCGTCGTCGGGGCGGTGTGAATTGGCCTTTAGTGGATTCATTATGTCGGACTCACCGCAGGTAACTCATAATCTGCAGTTATTACTCCTGTCTTCTGACAAAAACATTGCATGCGCGCCTGTGGAGTGTGGAAAGTTACTGGAGCGCGCATCCGCGCTCGTCTCTCACAAGGAACGTCATGGCAGTGATTGACAGAGGGCCAATCGTTTACGCGATGATGGCCCTACCTCGTGCACAGATGATGTATATTAATATTATTCCTTTCAGTGCACCTAATAAATAGTCTTTTATCAGTTAGTAAAGACATTTTTAAGTAATATTGCATTAAATGTTATAGAAACGTTTTTTCTTGGTTATATGAACGTTAAAGAAACATTCCATTTCATAGCCTAATTCTTCAAACATTGTGAGAATGTTACTTTTGATTGTTCAATGAACATTCTGAAAAAAGATTGCAAAAGTTTTAGACAAATGTCACAAAAAAGACATTCCCTGAACGATGTATAAGGAATGTTTTTGAACCAACGTTTTAAGAACATTATTAAAGACCTGAAAAAACTGAACGAACGTTGTATTAACGTTACTGGAAGAATATTTGTTCACTTGAGAGAATCTTGAACCTTATCCAAAGTTCCGAGAACACAGGGAGGATGCTTACACTTTATGCAGTGTAATGCGAGTAAAATATCATACATAATAATGTAAAATGCTTAATTAAACTATTAACTAAAATGCATAAAATACATTTAAATAAATATTTAAATGAAAATAAACTTACTAAATACATACAATAGATGAATAAGTTGAATAAGTTTACAAATAGCCTACACTTGGTGTGGACGACCACTTGGTTTCTGCAAACAAACAGGCATTTGGTCTAACACCTTTCGGTAGACACTTACAAATGGCTTGTCAGAACAGAATTAAGCAGGAAACCCATTTCTCGCACACATCACGTTTGGACAAGAGATGGCGCTGTTCGACTGTTTCAATAAGGCTCACCATAATTCAAAACTCTATTGCTAAGGAGCTGTAGATGGCGCAACGTGCTATAGAATGATAAACGTTTAGCTTTCATGTTAAATTTTAGTAATTACTTAAACGAAGGCGGTTAACACCAGTTAACCATAAAAATCCACGTGTATACAGACAATATCTTTTGGTAGTTATGTGGTCACACACACGATTTGACATACTTACATTAAGGGAAACAGCACTCATTTTGGTAGTTCACCACACCACAAACTCGAGATAGACGACAGTGACTCACTGAGGGCAGCTTACTTTAGAAATCTTCCACTTCTTTGTAACATTTCGCACATTGATGCGGTGGTATTTTAAAGGAAGTGACTCAGGCTGAAGTTCCAAAAGCTTGGCCGTCTCCTCATTATAACAGCTTTGAGCAAACAGCACAGAGATAAAGACACAGCAATCACAATAAAGCTGAGATCACCTCTCAACATTTCCTTCATACCGATAAGACAATGCAGGTGCCAGGCTTGAACAAAGAAAAATCTATATCATTCACTGATCATATAGTGTTGGCATCTCGGTTCAGCCCTTTGATATGTTGTGATTGGTAAATTTAAATGTAAAGCTATGATAAATTCAACACACTGCAATTGAAATGATTCAAGAAATCTGTGTACAAATAAGTTACTTTATTTAAATAGTCTGGTGTGAAAAACTACACCAATACTGTACATTTTAGAAGTGCACGTTTCCTCAGTGGATGAAACAAAGTCAGTTAACATTAGCCTTCACACAGAAAACAGTCATTTTGTTGGATGGACATAAGTAGCTGGAAACGTAAACAGTTACTGGTCTGATAAATGTCAAGATTATAAAAAGTTTAACCAAAAACAATCAAGTGTGCTCAACTTTTGAGGAGAAATATATGAAAAAAAATACAAGACCAGGACCAGTCATGGGCTTCCATGACTTCCTTTCATAATTTTCCTTTGTGGTAAATGCTTCAGTGAAGCAACTTCATGGTAAACAGTACAAAAATACAGCAAAATACCATTCACCAACTACCCATTTACAACCAGTGTCCTGCATTTCGACACCAAACGGCAAGACAGTGGCATTTCTACCCTTGTAACAGATGAAAATGAAACTGCAAGTGCCATTTTTTATTAAGAAAAAAAAAAAAAAATTATATATATATATATATATATAATCAAATGGATTCATTTGTGTCACATCTGAATGGAAAAAAAAAAGAAAGTGACAGAACGAAAAGTATAGATTAATCTTCTCATGAAGACTAGATTACTATCACTTATGCCCAGTCCTTTCCATTTGTCACTATATTAGTACTGACAAGAAGTTTTGATCCCCACACTTCTCACTGCTGTCAAACGCATGGCATAGTCCTTGACTTAGCTTATAAAATGATCCAATAAATGTGGACAGCTCTTTTAATTATCAGGAATTCAGGGAATTCTTATAGCGAATACTAGTCAGTTGACATTTTTCAGCAATATCAGAATTTATACTGTTTGTTCATAATGTCTTAATAGGAAAACCAACATTCACCTTTACCAAACCATATTACAGAGTGGAAAGAAGAAGAAAAAAAAAAAATCATCATAAGACCAGCTTATACTCAGGTTACACAGTTCATCCTATTCCTTCATGATAGGATACTGTACACTCTAATTTAACATACAGTAAGGAAATCGTACAACAACAGCAAAAAAACATTGACACCAATACATAGGGCAGCACGATTTTCTGATAAAAATTGAAATTGAGCTTTAAAATGCAATTAAAGTTAGTTTCAGGTTTGCTGTGGACATATAGTTGTCTTAATTATCAAACATTAAACCATCTAGCTTTTATGGCGGGACACTTAAATGACACTTTTAACAGAGTTGCTCTGCAATTTCCAGCAGTGGTAAACCAATTATTTTTGTTTTTCTCTGTGTGTAGTCCGAGGACATACTGTCCAACCCCTAAACAGACCAGTAATTCATAACACTGAAGAATCAGTTCAGTCTAACAACATATCCATTTATATCCGGCCTTCCTTATTCTACTTCAGATTCTAACTGCTCGATCACTAATAATCACTACGAGTCTGACTCTTTAAAAAACCTCTCAAACTTGTCCAAGTACCCGGGCCGATGAGGGAGGAGGAAGTAATGTGTACTGCTGACTTTCTTCCCATCTTCCATGATAGGCAGAATACAGGGGCTGCGAGGGGTCGGCAAGCCATTGCAGCTTTGCTTCTGTTGAGCCTTACTGACATACTCCGGATAGGGAGCAAAGCTCTGAGTAGGAGGCATTACCCCGTTGACGTAAATCGGGAGACTTTTTGGACTAATGGCACGCGGTATGACCTGAGGGATGGGCTCCCTGGGTGGAACTTTAGGAGGTTTGTCCGTATCAAAGTCATCGACTGATGGCCGCCTGCTGTCCGTGCTCTCGCTGAGGCGAGTGCGGATTGGAACGCGAGGTGGGACTTCGGGTTTCTCCAGCGGGTGGCTGTGGGGAGAATGGTGAAGGCTGGTTGGCCTGAAGTTGGAGGCCTTGAAGGATCCGGCAGGGCCAGAATTGGAGCGATGTAGCCGGCGCTGGGGTCTGTCTTGGTTCTGCGTTACCGCCTGCTCCCACTGAGGCCTCACTCCACAAAGTTTCTGATGTTCTTGTAGCCCTTCATGATATGCAAAGTTAATCTGACCGTTTCCCCGAAAACTGCGCCTCCCTGGCAAGCCGTACTGGAAGGATGAGGTTTTAGGCACCAGGCACTGGCTCTCAGAGGTGCTGGAGAAAAACTCCACCTCGTTGTCTTCTGCTTCATCAGAAGACAGGTCGCCTATGTCCGGGAGGGGAGGGAGAGGCTTCGTCGTTCTCCTGGGTGAACAAGGGGGTATGTGCTCATAAACAGACAGTTTTTGTAAGGATGGAACCACCTGGTCTCCCACAGGCGGGTGGCACTGGGAGGAAAACAGCAGCTGTGCAGGATTTGGAGTCTTAGGAGACAGACACGGAGGAGAACAGGAGCCAGATGTCCTTCCTATGATGAAAAATACAGAAAAAAAAAAAAAAATGAGGATTTAAGCACAGACCATCTACAATATGACATACATGTTCAATGTTGTCATCAATTTCATTTCAGTTGTTATTTTTCAGTGGCTTTATCTCCCGAGATGGTGCCAGCCTCAACATAGTGAGTTTATCAAAGGATTCACTTATCAGACAATCATACAACTTCCTATAACCTTCTATGCTTCCTGAGAAACATACGCAACATGCTCAAAGAACAGAGGGTCACCAGACTGTGATATAGCTGATATAATTCAATATCAAGCACTCACTCACTTTCAAAGCCCACGTTTGAAGAGTTTTGCTGATACATTCTCAAGCTGTGATCCATGGACTCCGAACCAAATCCAAAAAACAGCCTGCAAAACACAAAAATGGAAAGCGTCAAAATCTGGTGACTAGAGAAGCATATCTCTCATGATACACAAGTTGGTTAAGCGGAGGACTGCTTTCACACTCACTTATCCATGGTGTCATGGTCATGGTGTTGATCCCAATATGGTTGGGCTGTGGCCATAATGTTTAAGAGAGTGGAGGCTAGTTCAGGCCTGCGGGGGTCTCCACTATTCTTGATCCTGCAGAAGTCATAATAGAGCCATGGGTAACCAAGACAGGACTCTTGTGCTCCACTTTTCCAACAGCAATGGGAAAACCTGCATGGGGAGAGGAGGGTTAATTAGGCCACTTTTTCAGTCATTTTAAAATGGTTATTGTTAATGCAACAGCTTTTTGGTAAGAAAAAAAAGCCAAAAATAAAAAGACCATTACAAATTAAAAGTTGAAGTTAAATTAAATGTAATATGTATAATATACACTACTGTTCAAAAGATTGGAGTCCGTTTGATTGCATTGAATTGATCAAAAGGTGACAGTGAAGATTTCAAATTTCAAATAATTGCTCTATTGAACTTTGCATTTAAAGAATTCTGAAAAAAAAATCTATTAGTTTCCACAAAACTATTAAGCAGCACAACTGTTTTCAGCATTGACAATAAAAATAATAAAAGGAGAAGAAAAAGAAGAATTTCTTCAGCATCAAATTAGCATAATAGAATGATTTCTGAAGGATCATGTGACACTGAACTATGGAAGCTTGTTTCTGCCACTGAATAAAAAAAAAAAAAAATTAAAAAGGTAATTGCGACTTCTTGCAATTCTGACTTTTTTCTTCAAAATTGCATGTAAACTCGCAATTCTGACTTTTTCTTCACAATTGCGACTTTCTCAGAATTGCAAGTTTATATCTCACAATTCTTACTTTTCAGTCTTTTTTCCCCGTCAGAATTGGACTTTATAACTCACAATTGCAAGTTTCTCACAATTCTGAGAAAAGTCAGAACTGAGAGTTTATTTCACGCAATTGCGAGTTTCTATCCCATAATTCTGACTTTACAACTCGCAACTGCAACTTTATATCATGCAATTCTGAGGGTGGGGGGAGTCAGAATTGTGAGATGTAAACTCACAATTGTGAGGAAAAAAAAAAAGAGAAAATTGTGAGAATATATATAGGCCTATACATACACAGAGCCAAACTTTTGAACAGTAGTGTACTTTATGTAAAACCTGGCCTTATAGCAAAAAGGAATTATCTCTCTTAAAGCCAGAAATGCATTGTCTTGTAAAAGCCATATGTGCCTTTAGATGAATATGCAGTTTTTCCATAGTTACAAGGGCAGGCAGATATAACAAATAGCTTAGCTATGAAGCTTCGGTGATGCAACAGTTCTTTAAGACATTACACCAAAACACAATAAAGCATCTGTGCTAGAAAACAAAACCATTCAGTGAGAAATGTGCCGGAATGCTTGGGCACAAGTCAGAATGTAATCAATGAAATACCCATGCAGGCTACATTATGCAACTTATCACATGCTCTGCCTCTGCTTTGCCTCAGTCAGAACCGTGAAAGGCAGAAACCAACAATCGTCAATTCTCCCAGTAAAGACCTCCATGCAGATGCGACGCTAAAGCACAAATGGTTCTTTGTGTGTTTGCGTTGGGGTGAGTGCCTGTACATTTTCAACATCAGGCAGCTCTTATCCGAGAGGTTAAACCCCTGCCAGAAAGGCATGAAAGAGGTGTGAGGTAGGACGTCACCAGCAGGGCCTGGGAGAGGAGCCAGAGGACACACTGATCCACTACTGAGAGGAACAGCATCAACATGCCAAATAGTACAGTGGTGCAAATTACATCTTCAAAACTAACACTACAGAAGGTCTCAAAATTAAGCTTTCACTGTAAGATCCTATTTGCACCGAACTAGTTTTTCCTGAGAAGATATACATATTCGCACATATATATATATATATAAAATATAATATATATATATATATATATATATATATATATATATATATATATATATATATATATATATATATATATATATATATATATATATATATATAAAACATTATTATTATTACATTATCAATACCATTATATTATATTATATTATATTATATTATATTATATTATATTATATTATATTATATTATATTATATATGAATGATCCTGGACCATCATAAGTTGCACAGGTATATTTTAGCAATAGCCAACAATACATTGTATGGGTCAAAATTATAGATTTTTTTTTTTATGCCAAAAATCATTAGGATATTAAGTAAAGATCATGTTCCATGAAGATATTTTGTAAATTTTCTACCATAAATATTATCAAAAAAAATATTTTTTGGAGTGGATATGCATTATGCATTGCTAAGGACTTAATCTGGAAAACTTTAAAGGCGATTTTCTCAATATTCTTTTTTTTTTTTTTTGCTCCCTCAGATTCCAGATATTCAAATAGTTGTATCTCTGCCAAATATCTAAATATTGTCCTATCCTAACAAACCATACTTCAATGAAAAGCTTATTTATTCAATTTTCAGTTGATATGTTTTATATATACATATATATATATATATATATTTTTTTTTTTTTTATTTTTTTTTTTTTGGATTAAATGTTTTTTTTTTTCAAGCATTCTACTATCTTTTAGATCGATTTTCCTTGGAAGAGAGAAATTATAATATATATATATATATATATGCAGTTACAAATGTATACTACTAACTATAATAATAGTATACATTTGCACACAAAATTTGCACACAGACAAATTTTTTTACATTAAATTATTTCGATACATCATCTTACCTCACCTTAATGAATTCTTTCCCTTAATTATGTAATTACGTAATAATATATGCAATAACATACCATTAACGCCCATAAGACAACACTCCCACTTCAGTAATTAACAATTAAAGAGATACCCATCCCCTCCAAATTAAGAGGCATACATGACAGGCTATGAGCAATAAATAAGAACACCTATGGGGGAAAAAAAATATATAAGAACTGATAATATATCTACAGAAAGGCAGAATGATTTGGAGCACGAGGACGTCAGGCGCACTCGCCAACAGGAGATGAATTACTACAGAAGACGTGCAAGAGTTCAGACATCTCTGGTAAATGATAAACTAGGTTACTACTACACGGGACAGATCGTACTCAACTGGTTGTCGTCTTGTAAACAGTTCTCTGGAATGACGCAGGGCTGCTTGTAAAGTCCGAAATTGCAGTACTACGAATATAAAGATCATTCTGATATATGGACAGGTTTTCTACATCTGTTTCAACACACCCACTGACAAACCCTTTCTGACTCAGGTGCGACTCATCTCATTCTGTATTTCAGTCCAAAGAACAACCATTAGCCTATAAAGAGTTGCACATACAGTGTGAAATGCACTTAACAGTTTGACATATTTCACTAAAACGGAAAAAAAAATAATAATAAAAAAAAAACATAAGCAACTTTAAAATACTTAGCTACTTACCGGTTAAATGTTTCGTAAGGTTGTGTTTATTTATGCTCTCTTATATCCAGTATAGCCAGACAAGTGCTGTTAGAAATCCCGCGTATCTTCATAAAACAGTCACCACAATATATTAAACAAAACGCACGTGTATTAGAAGTTTCTGCCGCTCAACTAGTCGCTTTCATCATGGAAAGCTGCGAGCTGGAAACTATTTATAAGGACTGTTCACGTCAGACCGTAAGCTCCGCCCACTATCTTAAAGGCGCCGTTTAGTGCAGACTTTTATAGGGCTTGCAACACCTTTGGTTCAGATATGTTCTCAATTATTTAACACTCAGAAAAATTCCCTGTATTGAAAAAAAATTTATAAAAACAAATTCCAGTTTCGCATGATAAGAATATAAAAATGCTATTATTAAGTGCTTGAGATAAGCTAGCAATGATAAAATTCACATTATGTTGCATGTTGTGTTGGCTCAAATCCAGTGTTACCATGTCCATTTATTATCGACTTTGGGCTCGTTTATTTCATAAAGCCCAAATATGGGCAGTAGGTTGCCCCTTTTTCTGGGATTATGTCCAGAATACAATTGCGTAACATAAAATAACCTCTTGGTCATTATTCAGTGTGAAATTTCAGATGTTTTTCTCTATAATTTCTTGTTGTGTTAAGATGAGCAAGAGAAATAGCTTCTAACTATTTGCTGACACAGTTCATTTTTCCATTTTGAAGCCTATGATTCAAATATACTGTCATGATAAATAAATATTAAAGAATGAATTTTTAAGATCGAAGTCGAAATTTATCAAGTCATCTCTTCATGTGAGAGATTTAGACATCAGTGAAACTGAAACTTAAATATGTAACTGTTTCATAAACATTTATTTCCAGAAAGTTGCAATTCTTCACATAAGGCAAATCGCTTATTTTGCAACTGTTTTGTCAGATCATGTCACTTGTTTTTCTAGAAAGATCTGGCAACACTGCTCAAATCCAAACCACTGTAAGGATGTTTCTTTAAACTTTCCCTGTGCACAAGCTGCAATAGGGAGGTACACGTGGGCATGTCTAGCTGTCATAGCATGTGGGCGTTGTAAGTGGGAGTGTGAGGGTGGAATTTTCTGTGGAGGTTGCACGTTTCCGCTGGATCATTCTTCCATATGGAGATGTGTGGTTTCGAATCACTGCTCCAGAACGCAAACAACTCTAGGGCTTTTACAGAGAAGGGATACAACGTGTGATGAATCACGTCCATTCAAGTCACAGAAGAAGGCTTTACATAACTCATTAATAAGATTGAATAAAACATTCAGACTCAGACATACATATATTCACTCTGAAGGGTAGATGAATAAATCATTCTGACAAATCATGTATGGGAAACAGAGTCACAATTGCATTGCTAAGAATACAGCATGCTAACTTAACAGATGAATGTTTGAACTGTAAATCATTGTGGAAAAACAACCCCCTCAGCAGCATGTTGATTTGCTGTGCTGTTTGTGTCTCTGAAGCCTGTGATGATTGTTGAGAGAGGCTGGAGCCACAGGGGGACTGAACTCCCATGGAGAGGGTCAACCCATTTCCTGTCCCTGGTCCCACACAGCTGCTGGTGTCATGCATCCCATGTGAACAGTGTCCTTAGATAACTATATCAAAGTTGACCCACAGTTCCTCTAGGAATAGTTCTGTATAATAATATCATTGTTTACAGACAATCTTTATTATATTATATTATATTATATTATATTATATTATATTATATTATATTATATTATATTATATTATATTATATTATATTATACTAACACTGCAAAATCCACTATACAAAATGATTAAATCATTCATGACTGCCTTTTTGTGGCTGGAAGTTTATAAATATTTAAATAAGGAAGGTGACAGAAAACACCTTCTTGTTTTATTGATCAGGAAGGAGTGGACTAAAAATATCACTAAAATCCGTGACAATAACTTTACATTTTATTTCCGCTATAAAGTCTTCATTGTGATCAGTGTTAGTTTTGTCTTTTATACTATTACAGTATTTTATAATATTTGAAATTAGTTTTTACTTTTATATTTTAAGTTTTGTTTTTAATTTTAGTAATTTTATGTGCATTTTTATGACCTTTTATTTCCATGTAGCTTTAATACATTTTTATTTTAGTAATGTTAGTACTTTGATTTAAAACTTACACTGTGTTCCAAATTATTATGCAAGTGACATATCAGTATAGGATTTTAGTTTTTTCAAGAAAGTGTTTATTTCTCATATCTTTTTAGAACTGGAATCAGTCTCAGACAGGTTTAAAGGTTTAACCGTAGAACCTCTTTTTAAAAGATGTAATATAAGTCTAAGGTGTCCCCTGAATGTGTCTGTGAAGTTTCAGCTCAAAATACCCCATAGATATTTTTTATTCATTTTTTTTAAATGCCTATTTTGGGGCATCATTAAATATGCGCTGATTCAGGCTGTGCGGCCCCTTTAAATCTCATGCTCCCCTCCCCTGGAGCTCGCACTTGCCTTAACCAGCATAAACAAAGTTCACACAGCTAAAACCCTCAAAATTGATCTTTACAAAGTGTTCGTCATGCAGCATGTCTAATCGCGTAAGTATGGTATTTATTTGGATGTTTACATTTGATTCTGAATGAGTTTTATAGTGCTCCGTGGCTAAAGCTAACATTACACACTGTTGGAGAAATTTATAAAGAATCCAGATCCAGACGTTAATACTGTCTGCCCTTGTCTAATGCCTTGAACATGGGCTGGCATATGCAAATATTGGGGGCGTACATATTAATGATCCCGACTGTTACGTAACAGTCGGTGTTATGTTGAGATTCGCTTGTTTTCCGGAGGTCTTTTAAACAAATGAGATTTATATAAGAAGGAGGAAACAATGGAGTTTGAAACTCACTGTATGTCATTTCCATGTACTGAACTCTTGTTATTCAACTATGCCAAGATAAATTCAATTTTTAATTCTAGGGCACCTTTAAGTAGTTTTCCAGTCAGATAAAGGCTTATTAAAGAGGTCATATAATACCACATTTACACTTTTTACACTTTTAAAATAAGTCTCTGATGTCCCCAGAGTGTGTATGTGAAGTTACCCTTGAAGAATACCCTTCAGATAATTTTTAATAGCATTATGATAAATTTGTCACTTTTTGAGGGTGAGCAAAAACACTCAGTTTTTGCTTGTTTCCCTTTAAATGCAAATGAGCTGCTGCTCTCAAGAAGAGGGCGGAGTTTCAAGAGATCTTGTTAGCAGTGCCGATTACCTTACGCAGACTCACTGAAAATGTCAGAAACTGTTCAGCCTTTTATGTTCAAACCGAAGTCAGACAATGATGGAGAGACTCAAGAAGAAGTGACAACATGTAGAATGCAACAGGACATTTTCTGAATGGTTAGTTGATGAATTTATGTTGCTGATGTGGTCTGATCTTAAAGTCATTGATTAGCATATTCTGTCATGATAATCTATAAATCGCTGACGTGGGAACTGTTGTAAGATCCTACAGAGCCAGAGAAGATTATGCTGCATGAAGATAGAACAGGTATAGTTTAGTTTAAATACAGTTATAACTTATGTGGTCATCTTGCTTTTATGACATGCTATTGCATTTGTGTTACGTACTGTATTGCAATAACATGGCCTCACCCCCTTTGTTGCGTGTTCTCAGGGGCAGGGTTTATGTAAATTTTAGGGTTAGTGATGACACTAACCCGGGAAGAAGCTCATTGTAGTCCCTACCATTTGTTGTAGTTCTTAAACAGAGAATTCTTTAAAAGAAAATATCTCCCTTTGCATTGAACTTTGAGCATCCTAACTTTGTAGATGTTGTTTGTGCTCTAACAGCAACATTACACACTAACTAAAGTT
Source organism: Chanodichthys erythropterus (assembly GCF_024489055.1). Classification (NCBI taxonomy): domain Eukaryota; kingdom Metazoa; phylum Chordata; class Actinopteri; order Cypriniformes; family Xenocyprididae; genus Chanodichthys; species Chanodichthys erythropterus. The sequence goes on from NC_090240.1 coordinate 26,151,972, forward strand.
AAAAAAAAAAAAGTGAAATCAAATAAATTAATTGTATTAAAAGAGCAACTATTAAAAAAAGCCACTGTTAAGCAGAAAAAAAGGTATTTGAAGCTGCTGGAGTCACTGGAGTCTCAAGAACCTCTCCATTACAGTAATTTTAGAAATACATGAAGGTTCTTTTTTAAACAGTTGTATTCACTGATGAATGCTGTGCTGCAATGGATGGTCCAGATGGATGGATTTCTGGATGGTTGGCGAGTAGCCACGCAATTCCAACAAGACTGCAATGTCAGCAAGGGGCTAGCGGGTAATATTTTGGGCTGGAATATTGGAAAGTGAGATGGAAGGTCCATTTAAGGTCTCTGAGGGTGTCAAAAAGCAACTTCATGCACAACTGCCAGTCTGCATAGAGATGTTCTTGAGACTCCAGCAGCATGAAATACCTGTTTGCTGCTCAACAGTGGCTTTTTTTTTTATAGCTGCCCTTTTAATACAGTTCATTTGAAAGAAACTTCCCTTAATAAGCCTTAATTATCTGTCCAGTTCTTCTGTGCTCTAAGTCACTCACAAATCTTTATACAGTTTGACAATTTCTATTCAGTTTTCACAAAATATTAGTTGCTTTCATGCCTTTTGCAAGCGAGAAATTGCACCATTTCATGCTTTCCATCTTCAGAAAGATCTTTCTTCCTCCCCATATTGCATGAGAACTGTGACTTGCTTATGTCCCCCTGAAATCAAAATTTAAGTTTTTTAACTTTTAGTACAAACCCGATTCCAAAAAAGTTGGGACACTGTACAAATTGTGAATAAAAAAGGAATGCAATAATTTACAAATCTCATAAACTTATATTTTATTCACAATAGAATATAGATAACATATCAAATGTTGAAAGTGAGACATTTTGAAATGTCATGCCAAATATTGGCTCATTTTGGATTTCATGATAGCTACACATTCCAAAAACGTTGGGACAAGTAGCAATAAGAGGCCGGAAAAGTTAAATGTACATATAAGGAACAGCTGGAGGACCAGTTTGCAACTTATTAGGTCAATTGGCAACATGATTGGGTATAAAAAGAGCCTCTCAGAGTGGCAGTGTCTCTCAGAAGTCATGATGGGCAGAGGATCAACACTTCCCCCAATGCTGTGGCGAAAAATAGAGGAGCAATATCAGAAAGGAGTTTCTCAGAGAAAAATTGCAAAGAGTTTGAAGTTATCATCATCTACAGTGCATAATTTCATCCAAAGATTCAGAGAATCTGGAACAATCTCTGTGCGTAAGGCTCAAGGCCGGAAAACCATACTGGATGCCCGTGATCTTCGGGCCCTTAGACGGCCCTGCATCAAATACAGGAATGCTTCTGTAATGGAAATCACAACATGGGCTCAGGAATACTTCCAGAAGCCATTCACCGTTGCCGGCTAAAACTCTATAGGTCAAAAAAGAAGCCATATCTTAACATGATCCAGAAGGCGTTTTCTCTGGGCCAAGACTCATTTAAAATGAACTGTGGAAAAGTGTAAAACTGTTCTGTCAGACGAATCAAAATTTGAAGTTCTTTTTGGAAAACTGGGACGCCATGTCATCTGGACTAAAGAGGACAAGGACAACCCAAGAAGCCTGCATCACTGATGGTATGGGGTTGCATGAGTGCGTGTGGCATGGGCAGCTTACACATCTGGAAAGGCACCATCAATGCTGAAAGGTATATCCAAGTTCTAGAACAACATATGCTCCCATCCAGACGTCGTCTCTTTCAGGAAAGACCTTGCATTTTCCAACATGACAATGCCAGACCACATACTGCATCAATTACAACATCATGGCTGCGTAAAAAAAGAAGGATCCGGGTACTGAAATTGCCAGCCTGCAGTCCAGATCTTTCACCCATAGAAAACGTTTGGCGCATCATAAGGAGGAAGATGCAACAAAGAAGACCGTCAGTTGAGCAACTAGAAGCTTGTATTAGACAAGCATGGGACAACATTCCTAAACTTGAGCAACTTGTCTCCTCAGTCCCCAGACGTTTGCAGACTGTTATAAAAAGAAGAGGGGATGCCACACAGTGGTAAACATGGCCTTGTCCCAACTTTTTTGAGATGTGCTGATGCCATGAAATTTAAAATCAACTTATTTTTCCCTTAAAATTATACATTTCCTCAGTGTAAACATTTGATATGTCATCTATGTTGTATTCTGAATAAAATATTGAAATTTGAAACTTCCACATCATTGCATTCTGTTTTTATTCACAATTTGTAACGTGTCCCAACTTTTTTGGAATCGGGTTTGTATGAATATGCTAGCCTTAAGGTTATGAATAAGCTGGTGTGTTCCAAAACAATGACAAAATTCACATTTAGGAGATATAAGCATTCAAAACTTACAGTTTCTCACTTCTGCTAAAATGAGGATTTTGGGATTTTCATGACATCACTGCAGACTTCAGCTTCTCATCAAATCTTCTGTCCAATCAAATGCTCTATAGAATCTGAAATCCTGCCCCCTCCTACACTATAAACAGATGCTGAAGCTACGGCTGAAATCAGTCATTTGTTCACACGTTTACTAGTTCCTATATGGTAAATGGCACATAGTGCACAATATAGGGGATAGGGTATGATTCCATTGACCCAAATGAAGTCTGTTTTTGCGTTAGTGTCACGTGAACAGCCGCAGCATGAGCACAGTATGCTCCGGTTTAGAGACAAAAGAGCACAGAGCGGACCATACGCGTGAGTCGGCACAGACCACAAATCATTCGGACACATTTGAATTCTACAAACAATGCTATATTTTAAAGCAATATGCTGGAGAAACGGTTAGAGATTATTGGGTTTTACGAGCTCAACGGCTCTGGCTGAGCTGTGATCTCTAGGCGATTGGCTATTTGAAAAAAAGGGGAGGGGCTTCTAGATATATCACACCCTATCTTCCTGTTTCACTGGAAATTGTCAACAGAGTGAATAAAACTGTGCATTCCAAGGCACTTCAGGGGGCTTTAATAATGTGGAACAAGTAGGTTTTCCATTTACCTAAGAAGACCTGGTAAACTACTTAACAAACCTGTCTGAGATTGATACCAGTTATTTAAAAAGATATGAGAAATAAAACAAACGCTTTCTTTGAAAAACTAAAATCTGAATGTTTATTGTACTAAAATCCTACTGATATGTCACTTGCATAACCATTTGAAACACAGTGTATTTAATTACCTTAGTTGCCAAGGTTCTAGTTCTGTAGTTCTAATTCTGTTAAAGTTTTTCATCTAATATTTATAATTTATTTCAGTGTTATTTCAGTTACTGAAAATGATTTTTAATAGTTTTAGTTAACAGTAACAACTCTGGCTGTAATAAATCTGCGATCACACAATATAACCTTACAAGCAATAATGTGAGCTGTATCCAACATCATAGTCTTGAGATTTAACCAACTTCCTGTTAAAGCCATGAACAATAGGCACCCCGTGGGCCTTCTAACAACCCCAAAATCAGCCTTGAGAAACAGCTTATCTGGAATATTGGGCCTTTCTGGGAATGAACTGTGGGTGTGTGGTCAAAATGAAGTGCTCCCAGGTAGGCGAACACAGTGCAGAGCAATATCTGAAAACCACAAATCGTTTCTACAGGAAGTCTATATTTGAATGCTATCTCCTGATGCAAATTACCAAATGTTTTAAAATTACCTATTTTAGCCATGCTTATCTGAAGCATATAGCATACATTTGGCGTACACTGAGGAATCGCGTGCCGTAAACTGCAAGGCAAATGTTTTACAAGGATGACTGCTTTCGGTGCATGTTTTGTCAATTCACAGAATGCTTCCCTTGACATACACATCTTTTCACCCTCTGTTCTGGATGTTCCGCTGAGTTCTCCACAACATGAATGATGGCAGCTTGAGAATCCTTTGCATGTTCTCTAGAGCAATAGAGAAAGGAACAGCCTGCTGACTGATAGCATTTCCTCTGTCCTGATTACTTGCTCCAGATATACTCTTTATCTCTAAGAGCAATAGAGGAAAACAACTGAATGGAAATGACATTATAGCATGGGAGGAGATCTCTGAGCAAAATAAAAATTTTATTGGTGTTTTTTCTATTAATGTTTTAGCTGTTGTAAAAGACATTGTTTTGTAGCCTGTCAAATATACCATCACTTTTTTTTTTTTTTCTTTTTTTTTACCCCTTTTACATGATCGACTTGAGTTAGTTTAGGTGGAGGAACCTGACAGGGCTGTTGAGTGGCTTTCTCTCTTGTTGTTTTAATGGGTCATGGTGGCTCAGATCACCCACTGCATTTTTTCTTATGAGTAAGTCTCTTTGTAACCAAGTGCTGCAGTGAGCTTCACTCGAAAGGCGGGGTCATGCAAACACACTGGCTGCCCCTGTCACTCCATAGCACCACTGTACTGCTACATGTCTGTGTATGGATACACTCACACAATGTACAGAATGAAAGGAAGTAAAATAATTCAAGGATGCCGTAAGATGGATGCACAATTTCCAACTCAGAATATGATAATGACTATAGAGCTTTATTGTTTGACTATAGAGCTTTAACCATTCAAGTCATTTTTTTATTTTATTTTTTTGGGAAAGAAATTACTTTTGATCAGCAAAGATGCATTAAAGTACGGAAGAGGATTAGGGCCAAGCAATAATAAAAAAATAAAACCATCTCGAGAACAAATTCGTTAAATTATGAGAAAAATGTTGTTAAATTTCGAGAAAAAAGTCGAGACAAAATGCTGAGAATAAAGTCATTAAATTATGAGAAAAAAGTTGTTAAATTATGAGAACAATTACTTTTTTCTCGTAATTTAATTACTTTATTCTCATAATTTAATGAGTTTATTCTCGTAATTTAATGAGTTTATTCTCAACATTTTATCTCGACTTTGTTCTCGAAATTTAACAACTTTTTTCTCGTAATTTAACGAGTTTATTCTCAATATTTTATCTCGACTTTTTTCTCGAAATTTACCGATTTTTGTTTTCTCGAAATTTAACAACTTTAATCTCGAGATTTTTTTATTTTTTTATTATTGCTTGGCCCTAATCCTCTTCCGTACTCTTCCATATTTAAAGGGATAGCTCACCCAAAAATGAAATTTCTGTCATTAATTACTCACCATAATGTTGTTCCAAACCTGTAAGACTTTCTTTCATCTTCAGAACACAAATGAAGAACTTTTTGATGAAATCTGAGAGTTTTCTGTCCCTCCACTGACTGCACAACTACCACTTTCAAGTCCCAGAAAGGTAAAGACATCATTAAAGTAATCCATGTGACTCCAGTTGTTTAACATAAATTTTATGAAGCGACGTGAGTGCTTTGTTTGCGCTCTATAAAAACAATTTACCACTTTATTTACAAAATATCTCTGGCGCACATTCACGCGACCGTCTGCTCTCATGTCAACACATCACGCATGAGTCGTCATGCTCTCGTGAACGCAGAGATTACTGTTTTTTAAATAATGTTAGGAATTATGTTTTTTAGCGCGAACAAAGCACTCGCGTCACTACGTAAAATTGAGGTTAAACCTCTGGAGTGGTAGTTGCGTAAATAAACAGAAAGCTCTCAGATTTAATTAAAACGATCTTCATTTTTGTTCAGAACGACATGTGGGTGAGTACAGAATTTTCATTTTTGGGTGAACTACCCCTTTAAGTTGATCAAAAGTGACAGTAAAAACATTTGCAATGTCACAAAAGATTTTGAACTTTCTACATAAAATTGCATTACGGTTTTCACAAATTATTAAGCAGCACAATTGTTTTCAACATTGATAATAATAAATATTTCTTGAGCAGTAAATCAGAATGATTTCTGAGGGATCATGTGACACTAAACACTGGAGAAATGGAAATTCAGCTTTGCATCAAGGAATAAATTACATTATAAAATGGTGAGATTAAAAATTATTTTAAATTCTAATAATATTTAACAATATTACACTTTTTACTGTATTCGTTAAAATAAATGAGCAATTACAAAATTGACTTTTTTTACAAAATGTTACCAACCCCAAACTTTTGGACATAGTAAATACACACGTAACATATATATATATATATATATATATATATATATATATATATATATATATATATATATATATATATATATATATATATATATATTTTAGTTGGTTGTTTAAATAACTTAAAATGTTATACTTAGTATATGTGGACAATACAATTACCCAGGATCAATGATGTTAAAGTATTACTCATTGTCATTTCATGCATGCTGAAAACAGCCCCACTTTCCGGATATGTTGTAAGACAAATGGTACCAAAGTTGGACTATTTAAATAGTCCCAAAGGTTGATTTAGAAATATTTGCATTTCATCATATTCTGGGTATTGAACAAAGGTTGTTGGGATGTGTCAGGCTGCCATACGCAAACCACACAAAAACTCCAATGACTACAAAAAATGTCTTTCTAACACAGAAAAATATTAGGCTTTTAAAACATAATGAAAAGGATCTACATGGGAGTTTTTTCAATGAATGAACAGGAGGATCAATTTCCTGTCACTGAGTCCCTTGAATGTGACCTTGAGCAGCGAGAGCAGCTGCGGGGACAGTAAGTGCGGCACTATCAACCACGACTAGCAGGACCAAAGAGCAAACGGAAGTATAGATGTGTATTTTTATACCAAAGCAGCTGCTCATACAAAAAGTGGTTGTATTATATAGATAACAAAAACATGAGGCAAAATGCTTATCTATTGCCCCTTTCATTAAAGTACTTTAGCTTACAAAAATCACAACGGCCACTCTCAAGAGGAGTCTGGGACAAACACAAACACACACAAACACTGAGCTCCAGTCACAGGAATACAAGGGCATCCATTCTCAAGTCACGCACACTTTCCCAGGATTCTAAGGGAACTGAGACAAAGGGAGTCATTTAATTGAATAAGTGTGCTAGGAAGTAGCAAATGATTTGAGGACAAAAAACTAATGATTTCATGGTAACAGAAACTATGAAAGGCCATTTAGGCTGGATCGTAGAAAAGAAAGAGGTAATTACTGCTGTTTGCCTGGGATACGGCAATAGAAGGACGGGTCACTCAATTACCCATGGTTCCAGGCAACAGAGAGGCCATGAGGTTTGTTCACTCAGAGGGGAGGCTTCCGCAGTATGTGAAGAAAAGACCAGCACATTAATCTCCTCGAAAAGTGCCTTTTTTCTTTAGGCTGAGCTCCAAAGACTCAGACTCAGAGAGGAATACAAAAGAGGCAGATCTTGAGGAATAAGAAGAGAGAACAAACTTCCTTGGATCATTTATAAGGAATTTGGTTACTTGGGGCATGTGTTTTGACTGCTAAAAAGCACTCGTTTTATATGTAAAACATTGAGATTAATGTTGTGTTTTTAACGACATTTACATTAGTACCAAGGCAGCAGGTCACCATTTAAAAAATGTGCAAATAAAAGTAAAGTAAAATAAGAGCCTTGTCACCCTTCATGACCAGCAACAACTCAGCTAAGTTCTATCTGAAAGTTCTGCTGAAAAAGCAGAAATAATAAGAAACACATATTGTTTGTGTTTATTTTAAGTATTTACAATGCTATTTGAAAATTTGGTGTCAGTAAGTTTAGTTAAAGAAATTAATACTTTTAATCGGCAAGGATGCATTAAATTGATCAAGCATAACATGGTACAAAAGATTTTGGTAACACTTGAACTATCACTATTAACGGGATAGTTCACCAAAAAATGAACATTCTGTCACCCTCATTTACTCCCCGTCAAGTTGTTCAAAACCTGTATAAAATTATTTGTTCTGCTGAACACAAAGGAAGATATTTGGAAGAATGTTTGTAACAGTTCTCGCCCCCCATTGACTGCCATAGTAGGAAAAAAAATACTATTGTTGTCAATGGGGGTTGAGATCTGTTACAAACATTCTTCCAAATATCTTCCTTTACGCTCAGCAGAACAAAGGATTGTATACAGGTTTGGAAAAAATTCTATTTTTGGGGGACCTATCCCTTTAACTAGTTTCTTATTAAAGGGTTAGTTCGCCCACAAATGAAAATAATGTCATTAATTACTCACCCTCATGTCATTCTACACCCATAAGACCTTCGTTCATCTTCATCTTCAAATTAAGATATTTTTTGATGAAATCGAATGGCTCAGTGAGGCCTGCATGGCCAGCAATGGTACTTCCTCTCTCAAGATCTGTAAAGTTACTAAAAACATATTTAAATCAGTTCATGTGAGTACAGTGGTTCAATATTAATATTATAAAGCGACAAGAATATTTTTTGTGTGAAAAAAAAAGACTTTTTAACAATATCTAGTGATGGCTGATTTCAAAACACTGCTTCTGAGCATTATAAATCTTTTGAGTCAAATCAGTGATTCGGATCACATGTCAAACCGTCAAACTGCTGAAATCACTTGACTTTGGCGCTCCGAACCACTGATTCTATTTGTAAAGCTCCGAAGCTTCATGAAGCTGTGTTTTGAAATCGGCCATCACCAGATATGTTAGTCGTTATTTTGTTTTTTTTGATGCACACAAAATATTCTTGTTGCTTTATAATATCAACTGATTTAAATATGCCTTTAGTACCTTTATGGAGAGGAAGAGACAGGAAGTACCATTGCTGGCAATGCAGGTTAACTAAGTTAGTTTACCCAAAAATGAAAATAATGTAATTTATTACTCACCCTCATGTCGTTCCACACCTGTAAGTCGTTTGTTCATCTTCGGAACACAAATTAAGATATTTTTGATTAAATCAGTGAGGCCTGCATCGCCAGCAATGGTACTTCCTTTAGTCTAACCCTTTAACATGCATATTACTAGGAAACTGGCTGTTTATTAGTACTTAAAATACATGTTAATGCATTATTCTGCATGACCATATTCTACATCCCTTAATCCAATACAATACCTAGACATAATAACTACCTTCCTAACTGTTAATAAGCAGTAAATTAGGCCTTTATTGAGGCAAAAGTCGTCAAAACTTTCAAATGAAAATTACCCAAAGTTTTACTCACCCTCAAGCCATAGGTGTAGCATATATGACTTTTTTTTTTCTGATAAACACAATCGGAAAAATATTAATAAGTATCCAACGCATCCGAGCTTTATAATGGCAGTAAGCATTACCAAACGAGTATGAGCTGAAGAAAGTGTCTCCATCCACATCCATCCATCATACACATAGTCCACATGGCTCCGGGGGGTTAATAAAGGCCTTCTGAAGCGAAGCAATGCGTTTGTGTAAAAAAAAAAAAAAAATCGAAGAATTACGAAGAATGTGTAAAACTCTAGCAGTTCACAAAGCTTATGCTACGACCTACGCCTTCTTCCCAACTTACGGAAAAAGTGTAACTGATGCGATGCCAGTTTACACTTTCTTCGTAACTTGAATACGGAAGGTGGTGTATCTTACTTCACAACTTGGATTTTATTTATTTATTTATTTTACACAAATGCATCATTCTGTTTCAGAAAGCCTTATTAACCCACCAGAGCCGTATGGAATATGTTCATGATGGATGGATGGCTTGAGGCTGAGTAAAGCCAAAGTCCCTTTAAGACAAGTCATTTCACTCGGAGGCCATCTTTGAAACGCCTCTCGGGCATCCTGGGCATTATGCAGCTCCTATCTCTTTGAATGGGGAAACATCAAATTCTCCAAAACTGTATGCCAACCTTACGATTAAATTTCATATTTGAAATCACCAATGAAATCTAACAACAACCGGCTCATAAATTTAGTTTCTAAACGCTCGAATCATGACAGAAAAAAATATTTTTCAGGCTGGATCAAGTTAATACGCATGCGCAGACTTAAATGCGCGTCTCTTCGGAGGCGCGAGTCTGACTGTTTTTATAGAAACCGGTGATTCTAACGGCCGCTGAAGTGACGCGATGACTTTACCAGTCGGCGATGGCTCATTTAGAAGGCGGGATTCCGCCATATTGCGCGTTACACTTTCTCCCGTTCAAAACAATACGAGTGACACGCCTTGTGTTATTCTATAGTCTTTGGTAAAGCTTGGGGTAATTTTCATTTTGATAATGATACAGACAATTCAGCTTCGTCATCACAGGAATAAATGACATTTTAAAATATATTCAAATAGAAAACTTCTATGTAATAATACTTCACAATAGCCTATTACTGTTTTTACTGTATTTTTGATCAAATAAATGCAGCCTTTGTGAGTATAAAAGACATTATTATTATTATTATTTTTAACATAACAACAATACTGTATAGCGTTTATGTTTTTACCCTTACAGAAGGGCAGAAGAGATTAAAAAGTGAGAGGGAGTGACTAGTCATGTGTGGAAAGGAGTATCCGGTTATAAATACGGAAGCGGTCTGTCTATTTAGTCCTACAGATTTCCTCTGAGGTCCCAGCCAGGAACTTGTTTTGGAATCCAGGAGGCTGCTGCTGCCTCCACGTTTTTCAGCCAACACTCACCTCACAAGCTACATCCTGTGACTCACCATATCAGAGTCATGTTGAACAGTAACAGTTCCTGGCCTGACTTTTTTCCTGATTCCATCAGCGTGACCTACATACATCAAAAGAATAGATTTTGAGTGTCATTCAGAGACTTTCAGGATGCGACTCAAAGATTTAGGCCATGTGCAATTATGGAGTTCTTTTTTACTTAGACTTCCTGTGGCTTACAGTTTGCCATACTGAACCGTTTTAACTCCCACTAACCAATTATTTAGAAAACACACATTGATTCCCGGAACTGACTTTAAGAAAAACAATAATTCCACTCTGTTATAAGAACCATTTGAGTGGATTATTGAGCAACCCAAGTTTTGAATAACTTTTGTGCTCGCTAGAAACCATGAATATGTCCGAACCTGACTGGAGATTTTAATCAACATAAAAATCCAGTTGAAACAAAATAGGTGTGCAACTTTGAATGTGCAATATGCACCTCAATACATCCTAGTGACATCACTAAACCTAGATAACTAACTAAGCATATCACACAGCTCAGTAAGAATGCAATTGTACTTCCAAAGGATAAAAAGCCTGCTTTTGTCTGAGTCAACAGCTGTATTTTATGAGTCACAAGGTTCTCAAGCTGAGCTCATGATGATGCATGCTGGTTTCGAATGGAAATCATTTGTTCTTGGCTTTGGCCTCACTGATGAGATGTCATAGTAAAAAAAAAAAAAAAAAACATTTTCTGTTGGCTATAATAATCAAATCCATCTGTGCAACGCTCATGTTAGAGGTGGGAGCTAGTCGTCATCTGATTCATTACACAACCAGTGAGCTCACTGTTCACCCTCCCTCACAGTCATAACGAAACTATGCTTGTTGAAAAGTGGCCACTGAGCAAAGTGACGCAATGTGGTATATCCAGTATTTTAGACATTGTGGCAAGGAGAGAGTTTTTATTTGACATTTTGTGAGTCAGTCAGGGCAGAGATTTTTAAAATGCACCAAGATTCATCCCCTGGCTCTATATACAAGAGAAAGAAATAATGACTTCAACAGGGCCTTAACCACAAAGCTTAGGACAGAGATTTAATAAAGTTTCATGAGCTCTACTGTATGGACTACAGTTCAGCCTCAACCATTAATTTCTGTCTAAATCATTCATACATCCATTGAATTGAAATCAACTATTTACATAAGAATGGTTCCCTTTCATGGGAATTATCGATGCTACGTCGGATGACGTGATGGGAACCCTCTGTATTTTGTGTTCGTGAAGCACCTCTGTATCCAACCAATGAAAAGATGCGACGTCAGAGGCGGGTGACGTCACGGATCAGGAAGCTATAAAGCACACCTGAACACAAAGCACGCCAGCTTCTGTTGTCTTCAGCAAGCGCTCTCTGTATCTCGTTTGTCTTATTTATTGTTTGTCTGTCTGATATATTCACACAGTGATCTCTTCGTCCGAGGACAAGAGTTTCAAAGCACAATAAAAAAAGACATATAAAGAGAAATATTATGGCGGAAAAGCAGCAATTCAAAAAGTGTGTTCCTCCCTGCCCACGCTTCATTGTGGAAGGGGATACACACGATATGTGTGTAAAATGCCTGGGGGTTGAGCACGCACAGGCGGCTCTCGAGGGAGCCGTCTGTGTGCACTGTGAGCGGCTCACCCTCAGAGTGCTGCGATCGCGTCGAGCGCTCTTCGAGGAGGGTGCCGAGGCGAGTGTTCCCTGCGGGTCCGGTCCCGCTGCTGCCGAAGCACAGCGCAGGCTGTGCTTGTGGGGTTCACAGATGGATCTAGCGGAGGGGGAAGAGACGGGCCCTGCCTTATCGCTTCCCTTACCTGCTAGACCCAGTGTCTCTCCTTTGGTGGCGGAAGCACGCGTAGCGGTTTCTTCCCCCCGAAGAGAGGCACCGATGCTCAATATATCTTCCTCCGAGGAGGTTGATGTAGAGAGTGTCGATGATGTACCGCCATCAACATTACCGGCTTATGAGGAGCTATTAGAGGTAGTGACCAGGGCTGTTGAAAAGTTGAATATAGAATGGCCTGCGGAGAAAGCCGAGTCCAGAGTTAAAAGTAAACTGGATGAACGCTTTCTTCCCCCTCGGTCACTGCCTCAGTGCTGGGGTCTCCCGTTCTTTCCCAACCTCCATGCCGAGGTGTCGAGGTCGTGGAAGAGACCCGTGCAGTATCGGCTGTACAGCCCGCAGACATCGCTGTACAGCAATATTGTTGGCCTAAAAAATCATGGCTATGGGGCGATGCCTCGGGTAGAGGAGACGCTTGCGAGCCATCTCTCGCCCGAGACCGCGTCGTCCCTTAAGACCCCGGCGCTGCCCACCAAGCCTCTGAAAACTACATCCAGCTTGGTGGGCAAGGCTTACTCGGCAGCAGGTCAGGCGGCGGCATGCCTTCATACTATGTCTATCCTCCATGCATATCAAGCCGACCTGCTGGGGGAAATTGATCAGAGCGGGGAAGCGTCCTTTGAGGCGATTCACGAACTGCGTAAAGCCACAGATTTAGCTCTCCGGGCCACCAAGGAAACGGCCAAATCCATCGGCCGTTCTATGGCAGCCCTGGTGGCCACGGAGAGGCACCTATGGTTGAATCTGTCCGATATCAAAGAACGTGATAAAAATACGCTCATGGACGCGCCGCTGTCTCCTGATGGCCTGTTCGGCAACGCAGTTTCAACAGTCGTTGACAGGTTTCAGGAGTCATGCAAACAAACGGCGGCGTTCTCTAAAATCATTCCCCGCCGCGCTCATCCCCCCGAGGCTGCTGGGCGGGAGCAGCCTCGGCCGACAGCCAGCTCCTCAGCAACATCCGCGCACAGAGCGCAGCAAAAAGCTAGTGTCGCCTCCCGTACTCCCCCACGCAGTGCCTGGGGACCGGGACGGGTGGCACAGGCGAAGCCTTCCGGAGGTAGGGCGGATCTGAGGACCGTCATTATCTCTCGGAAGGCTTCAAAGAAGAAGTCCTGACACTAGTGTCACAGGATTTCTTGAGGGCAGCCCCCTCCGGGAGGATTCGGATATCGGGTCCTCCTCGGTGCCCTCAGGGGACCGTTCTGCCAACCCTGCCACCAAGTGTGAGTCAGGGTGCAGCGGTCTCCACCGATCCTCCGAGGGGGGTCGGTCAGCACGTGATTCGCTTGTCTGCCGGTGCGCCGCATCAGATGGACAAGCCAAGTGCTCAAAAAACACCAGAGACCAGTCTCGAGAGACTGGTTCCCTTAGTAGAATATTTGGAAGAATGGAAAAATCTCCCGAATGTTTCGAAGTGGGTGCTGCTCATGATAGAACAGGGCTACAGAATTCAGTTCGGTTCACGACCGCCCAGGTTCAACGGGGTGCTTCCCACGGTGGTAACCCCAGAGCAGTCTCTGGTGATGGAGCAAGAAGTAACGACGCTTTTGCAAAAAGGGGCTATAGAAAGGGTTTCCCCTCCCAGCAAAATGTCGGGCTTTTACAGCCGCTACTTCATTGTTCCGAAGAAGGATGGAGGGTTGCGTCCGATCATAGATTTACGTGTGCTAAATCGATCCGTAAAGAAGCTGAAGTTCAAAATGCTTGCACTCAGACAGATCATCCCTCAGATCAGGTCCGAGGACTGGTTTGTAACGATAGATCTGAAAGACGCATACTTTCATGTATCCATCCATCCTTCACACAGGAAGTTCCTCAGGTTTGCTTTCGGGGGCGAAGCTTACCAATACAGGGTTCTTCCGTTCGGCCTATCCCTCTCACCCCGCACGTTCACGAAGTGCGTGGATGCAGCGCTGGCTCCGCTGAGACTCCAGGGCATCCGCGTGCTGAACTATATCGACGATTGGTTGATATTAGCTCAAACAGAACAATTGGCAGTTCAACATCGAGATGTTGTTCTGTCGCACATGAAGAGGCTTGGGCTGAGGCTCAACGCCAAAAAGAGTGTACTGGTCCTGAGTCAGGTTGCAAACTACTTAGGTGTATTCCACCACGATGCAGGCGCAGTTGTCCCCTGCTCGTGTGAGTTCCATTCTCGGGGCCGTGAAAGGGGTGAAGTTAGGCCAGTCACTCACTGTAAAACAGTTTCAGAGACTGGTGGGTCTGATGGCAGATGCGTCCAACGTTATTACTTCTGGCCTTCTGCACATGAGACCCCTACAGTGGTGGCTCAGGACCAAGGGGTTTTCCCCCGAGGGGAAATCCTTTTCGCATGGTCAAAGTCACGCGGCGATGCCTTCGTGCTCTGGTCATGTGGAGGAAGCCTTGGTTCCTAACCCAGGGACCCGTGCTGGGGACTTCTGGTCGTCATGTAAGGCTTACGACAGATGCTTCCCTCACGGGTTGGGGAGCGGTCATGAGTGGCATGACAGGTCTGTGGGAGGACCATCAGCGCTCCTGGCACATAAATCGGCTGGAGATGATGGCGGTGTTCCTTGCACTAAAACACTTCCTCCCCGACCTGAGAGACCATCATGTGTTGGTCCGCACGGACAACACTACGGTGGTCTCGTATATCAACCATCAGGGGGGTTTGCGGTCTCGCCCATTATCAAAGTTGGCCAGCTGCATCCTCCTCTGGTCCCAGGGAAAGCTCCTCTCGCTGAGAGCAGCTTACATCCCCGGGCAGTTGAATGTGGGAGCGGACGCCCTGTCGAGGCAGGGCGCGAGACCGGGGGAATGGAAACTCCACACCGAGGTGGTGGAGTTGATATGGAAAAGGCTACGTCTACGAGGCTACGTCTGTATGCATTCCCCCCAGTCTCAATGCTCCCGGGAGTTCTGGAAAAGGTTCGCCAGGAGAAGGTCGACCTAATATTGGTGGCCCCTTACTGGCCGACCAGAATATGGTTTTCGGACATAATGTCTCTACTGCACGGCTCTCCCTTGGAGCTTCCTCTCAGGCAGGATCTCCTGTCTCAAGTGGGCGGCACGATTCTCCATCCCCGCCCAGAAATGTGGAAACTGTGGGCCTGGCCCCTGAGGGGGCAAGGCTCATAGAAACTGGTCTCCCAACCGAGGTTGTGGAGACCATCCTTCATTCCAGAGCTCCCTCCACGAGGAAATTGTACTAATACAAATGGAAAGTGTTCTCTCTGTGGTGTGAACAGCATAATTTGGACCCGGTCCATTCCTCAGTCTCAGAGGTGCTTTGGTTCCTTCAGGAAAAGTTCTCGGAAGATTTAACCCCTTCCACGCTGAAAGTATATGTGGCCGCTATTTTGGCTCATCATATCCCTGTAGGGGGCTCCTCGCTGGGTCGAGACCCCCTAGTAGTACGCTTCCTCCGTGGTGCACTCAGGTTGAGGCCTGTGGTGCGCACAAAGACCCCGACCTGGGACCTCACTATTGTGCTCCAAGGGCTGGCTGAGGCTCCCTTCGAGCCAAAAGAAGAGGTGTCAGACAAGTTCTTGACACTCAAAACTATCTTTCTCTTGGCCATCTCTTCTCTGAAGACAATTGGTGATTTACAAGCACTGTCAGTCACTCCAACTTGTCTTGAGTTTGAGGTGAAAGCCTTTCTACATACCAGGCCGGGCTATGTCCCAAAGGTTCCGACGAAGGTCCCAGGCCCCATTGTACTGGAGGCCTTCTGCCCGCCTCCTTTCGCAAACGTGGATCAGGAAAGGAAGAATCTGCTTTGCCCTGTAAGAGCATTAGATGCGTATGTCCACAGAGCTGCCCTGTGGAGAAAAACAGAAAAATTGTTTGTGTGTTATGGGTCCCCTAAGAAGGGGGGCCCAGCATCTAAGCAGTGGATGAGCAAGTTGGTGGTCGAGGCCATCTCACTTGCGTATGAGACGGTGGGGCGCCCGTGTCCTTTGATGGTGTGGGCTCACTCCACGTTCCCTTAGTAAGGGAACGAGACACTAAGTCACGTGGCCGTATCTCCTGCATACCTGGTGCGCTTGCTTCAGAAAACCTACAGAAGCTGGCGTGCTTTGTGTTCAGGTGTGCTTTATAGCTTCCTGATCCGTGACGTCACCCACCTCTGACGTCGCGTCTTTTCATTGGTTGGATACAGAGGTGCTTCACGAACACAAAATACAGAGGGTTCCCATCACGTCATCCGACGTAGCGTCTCGTTCCCTTACTCAGGGAACAAGGGTTACACTCGTAACCTGAGACGTTTTACACACACACCGTACTGTTCAAAAGTAGTGGGGTCGGTAAGATTATTTAAAGTGTTCACCAAGGCTGCATTTCTTGTAATATTGTGAAATATTATTACAATTTAAAATATTTTAAAATGTAATTTATTCTTGTAATGGCAAAGCTGACTTTTGAGCATCATTACTCCAGTCTTCAGTGTCACATGATCATTCAGAAATCATTCTGACATGATGATTTGCTGCTCAAGAAAATTATCAATTTTAAACACAGTTGTGCTGCTTTTTTTACTTTTTTTGTGGAAACCATGACACGTTTTTTTTTTTTTTTTTTCACGATTCTTCAATGAATAGAAAGTTTAAAAGAACAGTATTTATTGGAAAAACACATTAAATAAACATTATGGTAACATTATAGGTCATCTTTTGATCAATTTAGTACATCATTGCTGAATGTTGAGTATGATTAACAAAGTTAAAGTTCTGCTCATGTTTCAAGGCACATGATTTTTGTAAGAAAACAATGTTTTGTAAAACAGTTGCTATACAGAGCATATTTAAAGGTGGTATGTGGTGTTCATAAAGACATTCATAAAGGTTTTTTTTTTTAACTTCATGAATGTCAAATGCATTGCTCTTGTAATCTGTTCAAGTAAGATAACCAACCCACAAAGTCACCAAACTAATAAGGTTGAGAACTGTGTGGACAGACTGCAAGGTTATGACACCCTACAACTCACTGTGACACTCCACCTCTCCTCAGTCTGAAATGCCATTTACTAATGTAAATGACTAATGTAAAAAATGGCTGTTACATAACTATAGACAATTTCACTATCACGTCACCAGCGTTTACATTTTAATGTATTTCAGTGATCATTTGTCATCGTCATTGCTTTAAAATATGGCATTAAATATGGCATTTAAATTAAAGGGTTAGTTCACACAAAAATTAAAATTCTCTCACCCTCATGTCGTTCCACACCCGTTAGACCTTCGTTCATCTTCCAAACACAAATTAAGATATTTTTGATAAAATCTGAGAGATCTCTGACTCCTCCATAATATAATCAACACTTTCAAGGTCCAGAAAGGTACTAAAGACACCGTTAAAACAGTCGATATGACTGCACTGGCTCAAATTTAATTTTATGAAGCGATGAGAATACTTTTTGTGCGCAAAATCAAAACAAAAATAATGATTGTATTGAACAATTTCTTCTCTTCTGTGTCATTCACCTACACTGTTTACGTTCAGCGCTTCCAGGTTCTATTTCAGAACGCCAACTCCTTATTGGTCGATGCTGTTCACATGACCAGCACGACGCATGCATGTGAAGCTGACGCAGGAGCGAGACAAAAATGAGTCGCCGTTCTGACATGAAGGTGAGTAATTAATGACAGAAATTTCATTTTTGGATCAACTAACCCTTTTAAGAAATATTCTGATTTCATTACATAAAAAATACAGATTTTTAAAAAACTTTATATAAATTCAAAGCATATGCAGACAATCACTTAATTTGACTGTAAGCCTTTTTCATAGTCCACTGCATGACCGCAAATGATTATGCATCTTTTGTACAAACACAAAAGACCATTATCAGAGTAAACCACTGACAGATAAACAGAATATAAAGATGAAAATTTGCACTTTAATTCTGTAAAATCCATATTTTGTTTTTTCAAGTTTTGGAGGGCTACTAAAATAATAAAACAAAATAAAAATCCATTCAAACTGAACAAAACGGGCAAAATATGATTATTTTTATTGAGGTAATTTATAATTACACATGATTAATTTGAATTTGAATACATGGTCACATAACTTGATCTAGATAAATATTAATATAAAACATTAGGTGTTACACAAATTCAAGTATTGCAAGAAACACGATTCAAAATGTACTGTTTTATAAATCTTCTAAATAAAACAGACACGATTACATAAAAAAAATCTACATTTATCACATTTGGACAACTTCTAAAATAACTGAATAAATCACAATGTAAGAATGTAAGTGACATCTAGAACAACAAAGAGAATGTGAACACGTAGTGGAATATAAAACAAGTCCACAATGTGCTCTTATACATTTATCTGCTCTCGCCATCACATGGATTCCCACAGAACATAACTCTGTTTTCCAAACGGGCCCGTTCAGCCGCAAACACTAGTTTATGACTTGCCAATGTCTCCTTAGGACCTGACCTAATCAGAGTTGGGTCCTTATTCTATATTAAGAAAGAGAGAAGCATTGGAAGTGATCAATTTACTCAGATTCTACAACAAATACAGAGAAAAATTATCTATCGTCTCACCATCACAGCTGCAATGAAGGAGTCGATAAGGTGATAATCTGCAGGCCCGTGACCACCTTTACCAAAGTTGCCTGGAACTCTCATGTCTGCGGTGTGCTTTGTGGTCCTATTAGTGAGGAAGTCAAACACTTTGATCTCATGTCCATCATAGGACAGTTCCCCCTTGTGAGAGAATAAACAAATAGGTGTTAAGCCCCCTTACAGTCATCAAAGTGCTGGAATGTTGACATAAATGAGCAGGAAGTCATACCTTACTACCATGGATAGATGTTCTGCGTTTACATATTTCCTCTGTAAATGCTACCATGGTGAACGCAGCAGTCAAGCCTCCTTCAAATTCCATGGTTACTACCTGCAATAAATTAATTAAATAAATAATAAAACAATATACTTTGTTAATGACAGGAAACATCATTACTGATTATGTGACAAGCAAGAATATACTGTATGAGATTCTCCAACCTGATTTGAGCACACATCATTGTCACATTTGTAGACACAGCGGCCATAAGGTCCTGTTGTGAGGGCTTCAGTCACAGATTCAATATCAGGAACCGAGTTTTTGCAAATCACTGAAACTGGCCAGCCAACCTCCCCCTGATTTAATAAGCATACATTCTTTTTGTATTAAATACATCAAATGATTATAATAAACATCAAAAAGTACAGTAAAGAAAGTTTTGAGGTCTGTAAGATATTTTAATATTTTTAAAGGAAGTATTATATGTTCACCAATTCACCAATTCTGTTCATAAATACAGTTAAAATAATAATATTGTGAAATATTCTTTAAATTTAAAAGGTTTTCTATTTGAATATATTTTAAAATGTAATTTATTCCTGTGAGGACAAAGCTGAATTTTCAGCATCATTACTCCAGTCTTCAGTGTCACATGATCCTTCAGAAATCATTCTAATATGATGATTTGCTGCTCAAGGAACATTTCTTCTTATTATCACAGTTGAAAACAATTAATATTTTTGAAAAATACTGTAATAGATGTTTTTCAGGATTCTTTGATAAATAGAGAGTTCAAAAGAACAACATTTATTTGAAATAGAAATCATTTGTATGTTATAAAAGGTATGTTATAAAAGTCCTTACAGTCATTTTTGAGCAATTTAATGTGTCCATGCTGAATGAAAGATTTAATTTCTTTAAAAAAAAATCTTACTGAAGCCAAACTTTGGAATGGTAGTGTACAGAAATACGTTACTCTTTTCACTCGATCCAGGTAGATCTTCTTTGCAGAGTACGCACAATCCCCCTCTACAGGACAGTCTAAACAGCGATTTGCAGCGTTTGCTGGCTAGGAAAATTGCAAAATAATTGCATTTTTAAGAAATCTCACAATGGCAATGTTTTTCATTTAACAGATAAAAAATAATATTACATAATATTAAAAAACCCAACCTTGTTCTCTTTTGTGAAGTGGCTAAGCGACCCAAATGATGAAACTTTTACACACCTGTAAAATAAAATCCCAAAAACTATTATTTCACCATCTAAACCAGGGGTGGGGAACGTTGATCCTGGAGGGCCATTGTCCTGCAGAGTCTTCCGGATTACTAAAGTTACAGGCAGGCGAGTGTTTTTTTTTCAGGGTTGGAGCTAAACGTTAGGAACATTAATACACAAAGAAGCTGGAAAAGTTATATTTGCGAAAAGGAGTGTTAAAAAAGGCAAAGACAGAGCTAAAACTTGAAAGCCTTTTCCATATTATTGACCCAATAACATGAGGTTAAAAAAGACCATCCCATGCAATCAGCCTGAACATATAGAGAAACACTGATAAAAGAAGATAAGACATTCCATTCATTCTTTCTATGCATTCACTATTTTTTCAGCCCAGCTCTATCACATGTGTGCAAGTCATGTTAGATTAAGTGTACCTTCGTCCACCAGCCCAATGATGAATCAGATCCAAATCATGGCAGGATTTGGCTAACAGAGCAAAAGAGCTTTCTGCCTCGTTTCTCCAGTTTCCTCTGACAAAGGAGTGAGCAAAATGATAGAACCCCACCTATCAGAGAGGACAGGGCTGACACAACACAAAGAGACATTGCACGCAGCACACGCACACTGCAAGTTTATTTAAACACATCCTACCGGTTCGAAATGTTGAATGTGGATGACATCTCCAATTACTCCGCTGTCAATCAGCACCTGATTTGTAGAAAAAAAAAATTGTACATGTTTACTTTTGCCTGAGAACTAATATAATTGTTTATTAGGATTTAAAGGAAAGTGTAACTACTTTTATTTTGTGGATGACTGGGTCGTATCGGAGAACGTGGCACACCGTGAGCATGACACCACTCTGAATGCAAGTCTCTACAATCTCTGTGCAGTCCTCCTCTGTAACCTTAGAAATATTATTCATTTAATAATAAAATAAAATCATACAAAAATCACAAACAATACCACAGATGTTTGTGTATCAATGAAATATAGTATGAGAGTGAAAAATCGTGTTTATGTAAAAGAAAAAAAGAAAGAAAAAGCATTATGTCAAGGACAGGGTAGCATTAACGATTTTGTCATTATTTACTCACCCTGATGTTGTTTCAAACCTATATAAGTTTCTTTCAAAAAAGAAGATATTTTGAAGATTGTTGGTGACCAAAATGTCTGGTCTCCATTGACTTCCATAGTGTTCTTTTTTATACAATGGAAGTCAAGCTACTGTTTCATTACCAACATTTTTCAAAAAAAAATCTTATTTTATATTCCACACAAGAAAGAAACTTATCCAGGTTTGGGACAACATGATGTTCATAAATAATGACATAATTTTCATTTTTGGGTGAACTATCTCTTTAAAGGGTTAGTTCACCCAAAAATTAAAATTATGTCATTTATTACTCACCCTCGTGACATTCCACATTCGTCGTCTGAACACAAATTAAGATATTTTTGATGAAATCTGATGGCTCAGTGAGGCCTCTATTGCCAGCAATATCACCGAACCTCTCAGGATCCAGAAAGGTACTCAAAACATATTTAAAACAGTTCATGTGACTACAGTGGTTCAACCTTAATATTATAAAGTGACAAGAATATTTTTTGTCTGCCAAAAAAAAAAAAATAATAACAATTTTTCAACAATATTTAGTGATGGCTGATTTCAAAACACTGCTTCGAAGCTTTACAAATCTTTTGTTTGGAATCAGTTGTTAGGAGCACCAAAGTCACGTGATATCGGCAGTTTGGTAGGTGATCCGAATCACTGATTCGAAACAAAAGATCCGTAAAGCTTTGAAGCAGTGTTTTGAAAAAAAAACGCCACCAAAATGGATAAAATGTCCCTGAAATTCCAGATAATGCCCCTGAATGAGTTTTCTTGTTTTTTTATATTTGTAGTGTACACAAGCAAGAATGCTGTTTTCCTGAATATCAGCACAATTGCAAATGTGATATTTACTTTATACTAACAGTTCAAAAACCAAGAAGATAATATGAAATTTCTTTTATTTTAGACACAATATTGTATGTCTTTGCCAACGAAAATAGTTCTAACCAAAGCCACAGCAGAACAGTTGTGTGAGCAACACACAGTGGTGTTTCGTTCCTGAATGAATTCACGTTTGGAAAGAATCAGTTGAGTGAATGATTCAATGACCCATTCATAAAGTCAGTCACTTGCTTTGTTCCTGAATGAATACGCCATTTTGAATGAATCGGTCATGGAGCCTTTTGGCAAAAAGTCACTTACAGCCATTGGTTTCTCCAGCAATACATGGTAGCCTTTCTTAGCTAAAGCCACAGCAGGGTCCTGAAGAGCAAAACAATGGTTGGACACAGCTGACAACTTGAAGTGCAAGTTATGTCATTCATTAACAATTAAAAGTTGCTAAGCACACCATGCTGATCTAAAAAAAAAACTGTATCATGTGAACACTGCCCAAACACAAACCTTGTGAAGGCGATCGGGTGTGCAGATCAATACAGCATCTGCAAATTTCTCTCTCTCTGCTATACAATGCCAATCTATGCAAAAAGCAAACAAATGTACTGCAAAAAGAAACACAAGCAACACTTTTATTGTAACAAAAAGCTTGAAAATGAAGCTGGACATACCATTGAAAGTGTTTTGATCAGCCACTTTGTGACGTGCCTGAAGCTTCTTTCGGGCAAAATCTCTAGGGTCAGCAATTCCTACTACCTGTGAGGAAACAGTTATAGTCATGGTTATTTTGGTGGTGATGAAAAAACAGATTTGCTGACTGTCGATGTGAAGATTGAAACACAATTCATACCCGCATGCGGTCAGGATAAATCACAGCATAGTCAGAATAATTTTCTCCTCTGTTGCCAGCTCCAACCACGATAACATCCACAGGCGAAGGCATTATAGCAGACCCCTGCAGATTTAACAACCCATAGACTTAATGTTTTTTAAGTTTCATTCTTCCTTCAACCAAATAATCAGTAAATACTGGCCAAACATACATAGTTTGATCTAAATATTAAATAGTCTAGCTTTTGACATCTTACCATGCAAAACTCCTAAGACTGAGTATCTGTGGTTGTTGGGACTTTGCTTTATAAGTTTGTCTTTCCTTTAACTTCACAGGATTATAAAGGTCAGTGTGGCTTTATGATGGGTTAGATACTAGTTACCAGACTGCAGTAAATCATTAAGTCAAAAAACTGGCATTTTAGCATGGTATTTATGCTAAATCAAATCTTTGCAGTGACAAGCAATAGACTGTGAATCTGAATGGCAGAGACATTAAAGCGAACTTTTCTTTTTTGTAAACAGATCAAACGCTTTGTGATATTATCTGAAGAAATAAAGGGGCGGGTTTTGTTTTTTCAAGCGTTACCTTATATCGAGCTCCCAGCGCGCTTTAACAACGCAATAATATCTCACATCGGATTTCTTGATCCTGAATCAGGTTATGTGCGTGATTACATGTATAAATACAAACATCACCAGTGATTACATATATAAACATATGTAAAACAAAACGGAGAGACAATTTAGGCTGACAGCTTCTGTTTCAGATGACTGGAGCGCTCGGCTCATTCACTATGGATTTGTTACTTCCGTGTTTACGTTTGAGCGATGACGTTTAAATGACGCAAGAGCAACACTTGAAAGAACATGCCATCGTTCCACGGAACACATACAATTTTTGAAGAACATCCTGGCCTAAAATTACATAGAAACGCCATAAAAGCACTTTCATAAATGATACACGGTTTGTGGCCTATAGGGTACAAACGGGGTAAAAGACACACCTTAAGGAATATTTGCTATTTACTAATCCAGTCATGCTATAATTGTAAAATATAGCCTATATATATATATATATATATATATATATATATATATATATATATATATATATATATATACATTTATTGGCCATTGATAAAGCAACACATTTTGTGGCAAAATAAACAATCAAAGTAGTTTGTTTTAATAAAAAATCATATAAACTTAAATGCGCTGAGGGGGGCCTTTTACAAGTGGGGTAAAAGGCCCACCATGGGCTTTTTACCCCACTAGTGATGTAAACATAATACTGAGTAATATTTCAGTTAAAACTTGTTCAAAATAACCACTTCTGCAAAGGTTATACCATTTTGTGTTTATTTTTTACTTTAATAAATATTTAAAACATCTTACTTTAATAAATAAAAAGCAATAAATACAACAGATATGCATATATTTAAATCATTTCAGAAAACATGGGACATTTTCAATCTATAATAGTTATTTTAGGCATATTTCACAAGTAAATCTGTCTCCGTTGTGATCAGAACAATCAGTGTGGGCCCACTTTTCGAATCACACATCAAATCCATTCACTGCAGTAGAGGCATTCAGCATCTTTCTCATCTGCCAAACACTCTTTTTGGTGTTTTTTTTTTTCTTGACATTTGTTGTCCTTTTGCCTCTAATATGCTTTTAAAAGGAGAAGATGTTAGGACAGTGGCAGACTCCGCTTTCCTCTTTCGTGGTCTGTGCTGTTGCAATTTTGAACGCGGAGACAGTTCTTTTATGAGTGCAGCAACTGACAAAACAAGTATTCACAAATTATAATAATAGAAAAAGCCCAAAGAAAAAGAAAGAAAGAAAATAGATTCTGATAACAGGTGGTCTGTAATATCTGTAAAGGTGGGAGTATTTTCATGTCACACATATGGCTGATCTCCAGTAGTTAAAATATCTGACCTGGAGATTACTGTATTACAAAACATAAAGGTTTTGTAACCTATTACACCTATTTGCTATTTGTCTTCTGTATTCTTTCTTATTTCATATATCTCCTTTTCTCAGTCGAACTATATTTTGAGTTATGGGTTCTCAAATATATGGTAAGTACAGTTTTTCCTTCAGGAATTACAAATCTGATACTACGTGAGATTTATACTATAGAGTTTCCACTTCTTTTTCAGTCCATGTCATTAATTCAATTTGTTCTTTGAGCTGGATGAATGTACTGGTTTTATGTTAATATATGTAGGCTTTTGCATCAAGATCACCTGAGGCAGTACTCCCTCTTGTGGACGCAGTGATAAATACAGCTGTCAGAATTGAATCTGTAATGCATTTATTTAGTTTTTACCAAAAATCTACATTCACACATTTAAAAGGTGCAACAATTTGTCATATACAGGATTTCTTTTAGCTTTTAACTGTTCTAAACTCACCCACGCGATCATTTTGGTGTCACCTAAGAGCCACTTCATAAAATTTGCTGACGACACAGTGGTCGTGGGACTCATGACTCGAGAAAGTGTAGAGGCGAGAGACAGTTGTGGTGTACTGAGTGGTGGAATTTCTTCAGAGTAAGACGATACAAGCAATGTCTGAACTTGAATAGACATTGTCTTGGAGGGCTGAGGGACAAACATCCTAACAAGAACTACAAGACTGAAGCTTTTTCAACAGTTCATCAGTCAGCTAAACAACACCATGTCCCCTCCACAAATCAGAAAACTGCTGAAGATACTGACCTACTAAGCCCAACTAGTTTCCAATGCAGACATAATTTCTATATGCAGTATCTCACAGAAGTGAGTATACCCCTCACATTGTAAATATTTTATTGTATCTTTTCAAGTGACAACACTGAAGAAATTACACTTGTATAACAGTGTAAATTTGCTGTCCCCTCAAAATAACTCAACACACAGCCATAAATGTCTAAACCGCTGGCCACAAAAGTGAGTACACCCCTAAGTGAAATTGTCCAAATTGGGCCCAAAGTCAATATTTTGTGTGGTCCTCTTCCACTCCTCCATTACGACATCACGGAGCTGGTGGATGTTAGAGACCTTGCGCTCCTCCACCTTCAGTTTGAGGATGCCCCACAGATGCTCAATAAAAAACCCCGGGTTTAGGTCTGGAGACATGCCTGCCCAGTCCCTGCGCCATGGACGGGCATTGGGGGGCCTGGCCCGCCCTGTGAGTCACTGGTGCCCGCCCTGGATGAATCAACTCCAAGTCCCACCAACCACCAGTCCTTGCTTTTTTTTTTATCAATAGGCTACTATTATCAAAAGTTATCATTTTGTATATACATAACTCCTGGATAAAAATAAAAATGTGTTTGGTCTGATTTAAAATAAATAAATAAATTAAATGGATTTGATTGGTTTGTCGATAGTGAGCGCGGAGGTTGTGTGCTAAGCATAGCGCTGCCGCTTAATGTAAGCTGTCATTTTTAAACAATTATGCTGGGATCTCGTGTGACAGTGACTGAGGATATACAGCGTTTCTTTGATCAAAGACCACCAAAGTTGGCAGGAGAGATCAGTGAGGTAATGCTAGGCGAAAGCCCGAGTGTTGCTGTGAGACTGACGCGCTTCTGCTGTGATCTTTGTTTGAACTATTTTCGCTGCTAAAACAGAACAAAAACAGTCAATATTGAGTCTAAAATGTAAGTAAATTCATATTACTTGTTTATAGAACTGCCATATGAATCAATGTCACATTTTCAGTCGTGATGGTATTATTCGGCACTCTTGGTCGTGTAATGTTGCTTTACTGTATCATGTCATAAATATAAAAACTCCACATTTTGAATTTTTACTGCAGTATTCAACCACGGCTCGTCTGTATGGGCAGGTGGGGCAGAGCCCAGCAAAATATTCATCCAAACATAGACCTCTATATACACTGAATTAATAATAAATTATAAACGTGTTCAGCATTCTGCAACAAATATTTTTCAGATTTTCTAGTCATAAAGTGAGCAGAATATATTAAATGTAGCGCAAGGATTCGGCAGGCATGAATCATGATAAGCGGGGCATCCGGTCTCAGAGCCCTCCCAGCTCTACAGCGCCACACAAATTTCCAATGTAAATCTGTGGTGTAAAATGGAACTGCAGCACCCTCTCGTAGAGAGCAGATTTCTGGCTGCCCCGCTCATTTCCATGTGACGTTACCTCACGTAAACCTCGCTCGAGACCAAGACGACATCAGTCCGCTTCATATGTGTCTGTATCTGGTAAGTAACTAGATGGCATGTCTGTTCTTCCTATGTGGAGTAGCGTATTAAATGAATGAGAGTATAAACCTTAATTTAAACGTGCTTATGTGAATATCTTTTATATATAATTTAGTAGTTCTGTTGTGTTTGTTTTATGTTTTTTTTCTGAGAATAGACAATTCCTACATACCGTGTAACATCCTAAAACACCATTCGAACACAATAAATGCTACATTGAGGCAATTCAGATTTTATGCGTTTGTTTGTACTAAAGTCTGTCAAACATCATTAGAGCGCCACCCTGAATAACGCAAGGACATTCGAATTCTGCCAAACTGATGTGTTCAGCGATTAGGATATAAAGCTTACAAAATGTTTATCATAAACTAGCACTAAGACCCAGAATCTGCCCTACCTAAATTTATGGCCAGGAGACGCTACTGGCAGGATGTTGACTGAGTTTCTTTGTTTCTGCTGCGCTCATTTTTTTCTGCTGCGCACATTTGTTTCGATTTCTCCTCGAGAGGCAGCGCGAGCGCATCAACAGCGCAACGTTTTGTTAGCGTCAGTACAATAGTCAGTACAATATATTATTATGCAATATCGATAATATGCTCTATCGATAATATAGATATTATTATGCACTAAGCCACTTAGACTAAATGAATGCAGAAGCATTATCGCGTTTTGGTGATTCCCTAGTCATTTTTTTGTTATTGGCGTTTAAATCAGGCCAGGTAATTAAAATTCTCTTTCACTAGTCCCTTTAAAAAAATCAACTTGTCCCGGGCAATGTCGAGCCCTGCGACGTGTGTTTAGTTCTTCCTCTTTTTTTTTTTTTTTTTTCCCATTTAATTCATAATTAATGTTACTATGCAGTGAGTTTGATCTCATTTGTGCCCCCCTGAAAAAAATGTAATGCCCGTCCGTGAATTTGTGTCTGGCGCCGGGTCTGTGCCTGCCCAATTGATTACCCTTTACCCTTAGCTTCTTTAGCAAGGCAGTGGTCGTCTTGGAGGAGTGTTTGGGGTCGTTATCATGTTGGAATACTGCCCTGCGGCTCAGTCTCCGAAGGGAGTGGATAATGCTCTGCTTCAGCATGTCACAGTACATGTTGGCATTCATGGTTTCCTCAATGAACTGTAGCCCCCCTGTGCCGGCAGCACTCATGCAGCCCCAGACCATGACACTCCCACCACCATGCTTGACTGTAGGCAAGACACACTTAGGTACTCCTCACCTGGTTGCTGCCACACACGCTTGACACCATCTGAACCAAATAAGTATCTTGGTCTCATCAGACCACAGGGCATGGTTCCAGTAATCCATGTCCTTAGTCTGCTTGTCTTCAGCAAACTGTTTGCGGGCTTTCTTGTGCAACATCTTTAGAGGAGGCTTCCTTCTGGGAAGACAGCTATGCAGACCAATTTGATGCAGTGTGAGGCATATGGTCTGAGCACTAGCAGGCTGACTCCCCACCCCTTCAACCTCTGCAGCAATGCTGGCAGCACTCATACGTCTATTTCCCAAACACAACCTCTGGATATGACGCTAAACACGTCAAAAAGTTGACGTCAATTTGATGGGGGTTTTTTTCGACATCAATTGGACATCAGTGTGTAGACGTCAAATGGATGCCAAGTTTTTACCTTCAATTTGGTGTTTTTTTTTTCTACATCAATTGGACATCAGTGTGTGGACGTCAAATTGGCCTAAAAAGTTTACGGGGGTTTTTTTTCAACATCAATTGGACATCAGTGTGTGGACGTCAAAAAAGCGTCGTCAATTTGATGGGTTTTTTTTTACATCAATTTGATTTTTTTTTTCGACATCAATTGGACATCAGTGTGTGGACATCAAATTGATGGGTTTTTTTTCGACATCAATTGGACATCATTGTGTGGACGTCAATTTGACATAAAAAAAATGACGTCAATTTGATGTTTTTTTTTCTACATCAATTGGACATCTTTGTGTGGATGTCAAATTGATGTCAAAAAATTGACATCAGTTTGATGGGGTTTTTTTTCCACATCAATTGGACATAAGTGTGTTGATGTCAAATTGGCCTAAAAAAATTGACGTCAATTTGATGGATTTTTTTCCAACATCAATTGGACATCAGTGTGTTGACGTCAAAAAACTGACGTCAATTTGATGGGGGGTTTTTCAACATCAATTGGACATCAGTGTGTGGATGTCAAATTGACATAAAAAAAATGACGTCAATTTGATGTTTTTTTTTTTCTACATCAATTGGACATCATTGTGTGGACGTCAAATTGATGTAAAAAAATTGACGTCAGTTTGATGGGGTTTTTTTCCACATCAATTGGACATCAGGATGTAAAATTGACATAAATTTTATGGGGGGTTTTGCCACATCAATTGGACATCAGTGTGTTGACGTCAAAAAATTGACGTCAATTTGACGGGGGGTTTTTCAACATCAATTGGACATCAGCGTGTTGACGTCAAATTGACGTCTTAAAACTGGCGTCAATTACATTTTTTTTTTCGACATCAATTGGACATCAGTGTGTCGAGGTCAGTTTGATGGGGGGGTTTTTTCCGACGTCAATTAGACATCAGTATGTGGATGTCAATTTGATGTTTTTTTCCCACATCAACTGGACATCAGCATGTGGACGTAAAATTGACATAAATTTTATGGGGGTTTTTGCCACATCAATTGGACATCAGTGTTGACATCAAATTGGCCTAAAAAAATTGACGTCAATTTGATGGATTTTTTTCCAACATCAATTGGACATCAGTGTGTTGATTTTTTTTTTTTCGACATCAATTGGACATCAGTGTGTTGAGGTCAGTTTGATGGGGGTTTTTTTTCGACGTCAATTGGCATGGCCGCGGGAAGTGGGGGTGCTGCAGCACCCCCTAGTGACGAGAGGGAGATTTAAAAAAGATTGTAACATTTATTTTTTTGGCAACAAGTGTGGGATCAGCTTTGACTAGCCAAGTAATTGTAAGTAGTACACTATAGTATTTTTGTAAGGTGGTGGGGATGGAAATGGAGAGTATTATTTCGTTCGGGTGTTCTTTGCGTAATGGTTGTGGAGAACTGTTAAATAACGTTTAAATAGTCAGAGATTATTTCCTTGTGGTTTGTGTAAAAAGGTTGGAGATGGAGACAGAAAGCTTTATACTGTGCGTGTGTCCTTTGCGTAATGGATGTGGAGAACTGTTCAATAAACAATTAAATTGCTTATATAGTCAGAGATTATAGGGGTAGGGGTTTCCACATAAATTGGACATCAGTGTTTTGACGTCAAATTGACGTGTTAAAATTGACGTCATTAGAACATTTGCATAAATTAGACATCAGGGCTGTTTTGACGGCTATTAAACGTCTTACAGACATAAAATTGCTTGCTGGGTGGAGCGGCAGTCTTTTTAGCTAAACATTCACAGCATCCAAAAATCAAATTAGAACGAGTTGAAATGTTTTGAAATCACTTGCACCTTACCTGATTGAGAGGGACAAAAAATCAGTCTTTCAAGCGATCTGCCTGTGTCCGTTTGATTCTTTTCAAATAGCGCGCTAGTCAGCTCGTAAACGTTGGCCGGCAGAAGCGCCCGTTTGTTGTTGTTGACCGGTAGGACATGAGCTGTTGACACAACTTGCATCTTACGTTTTTTGGATCATCTTTTACCATTTGAGAGTGCATCCAATTCTACACTTTAGATTTTCTTATCCCAGACATTGTTAAAGATTTAATCCCTGCTGCTCCTCCTCGGTCACGGACCATATGAAGTGAAACTTGAATCTCTCATCAGGGGTGGTTGGATTTATTCACATTAAAATATTTATTAAAAGCTTCTTTCTTTTCACATTTTTATTTCACAGTAGGCTGTATATGAACAGGTCTATAAATGGTAATTGGTAGTCGAATCAGGCTCCTCCTATCGAAGCATTGAATTGTCGACTAGGGTCACCCCTGATTATGACAACTGCTTTATAGTTGTAAAGCAGCATAACTGTAGCAGCATAACTCGAAGAGAAACATTTACAGACAAAACACAAATAGCTGAATGAACATTAAAATTCGAAAGTTTGTAATCTGTAAGTTTTACGCTTTTGAAAGAAGTGTCTTATTCACACCAATACATGAAAAAAAAAAAAACAGTAAAACACTCATTTAAAATAACTTTTCTAAAATGTAATTTACTCCTGTGATGGCAAAGCTGAATTTTCATCAAACATTACTCCAGTCTTCAGTGTCACATGATCCTTCAGAAATCATTCTAATGTGCTGATTTGCTGCTCAAGAAACACTTCTTATCAACGATGAAAACTATGTGCTGCTTAATATTTTTGTGGAAACCATGATACTTTTTTCAGGATTCTTTGATGAATAGAAAGTTTAAAGGAACATTATAAATTCTTTACTGTCACTTTGGATTACTCCATGCTAAATAAAATAATTTAATAAAAATCATACTGACCCCAAACAAAACAGTATGTCAGACATGACTACACCAAATGTTCAATTTTGACAAAACTTACATTAGATAATAAAAATTCCAACACAAAAAAAACTGTATAAAATGTTTTTTACACAAAGGTAAATTGTAAGAGACTGTAAGTTACAATACTGCATTCTTATGATTAGAAATTCTTGCCCTTATGTTTGCATGATTAACCATAAATTACAGTAATATAAAGACATAAACCATTCTATCACTATCGGTTCACATTTAAACATCTTATTTATGTTTCATCTCTAATGGACAGTACATGGACCAGAGACTTCTCGCTTTATTCTAGCCCTCAGTCTGCGCAGTTCTACATGGCCACTGTCCACTTTAAGCCCGGTCTCTGTCAGAAGCCAAGCTTTGTCAAGTTTCTGCTCTCCATAGTTCTGCAGGGCAAAGCGCAGGAACTTTTCAGCAAGGCGTTGTGTTCCCAGACCAGCCTCCACACACAGCAGAGCCTGTCCCTCGTGTAGATCCAGGGCTTGTGAAATGTCCTGTAAGCCAGACTCTTCATGGGAACACAACAGCAGGCTACGGCCTCGGCGGCAAAGGTCCTCTGCCCAAACCCTTGGCTCCCCACTCGCATCTGCACTGTGGCCCTGGATGACCTTACTCAAATCAGATACGGCCCTGTCGTGGAGGCCCAGGTGGGCCAGGCAGGCTGCACGCTGCCTGAGGTACTGAAGCTTCATCTCATTGACCGCTCGCACTGCTAGTGTAAGGAGGGCTAAAGCGTGCTCCCACTGACCACCTTCAGAAACAACGCTGGCCTGCTGAGATGCTGCCTGGAAGCACAGAATCAATTTATTAAATACAGTTGAGTTGAATTTGCCTTGAGTAACATAATCACATCTTGGAATCTCCATATTAATGTAGAATCAAAATAGGAAGTATGTTTTAAATAATATTTGTTTAAAATCTTTTAACAAAGTAGTAAACAAGGCCAGTGCTGCACAATACTAATAACATTAGTACTTCAGTTTTCAAAGATAAAATGTGTAAATTATGTGCAATTTAACTGTAATGGGTTGTCTGTGTCTGTTTTGGTTGCGTTTCACATGTGTTTTAGTTCTGTTTCCTGTGTTTGTATAAGTTCCCATGGTTTCTTATTGATTTCATTATGATTTGCACCTGTTCTCTATTTTGTTGATTATACACCCGGCGCATTGTCTAAAAGGGTTGTCCCTATTCTCTTAATGAGTAATGGGTGTGTTTGAGTCTCATCTCCCATTCCCTTTAAAAGCCAGTTGCGCTCGCGCCATGACAGATTCGCTATTTACATGTCGGAATGTGCAAGTGGAAAAACGGAATGCTTCTCTAGCGAGGAAACGGCTCTGCTCATGCGCGAGGTTAAAGCACGCAAGCGGATCTACGGGACAAGCCAGATTCCACCAAAGCATTTTTATCTTTATGCACACAATAATAATCTTTTACATTGTAATCCCTTAATATTTAATTTTTAGATATTTGGCATGTTTGTGTGCTGCTGCACATCCGTGTGAGTAACAAGCAGATAGGTGCATAATACTAACGCTCTCTTTAAATAACAAAAAAAAAAAAAAGTGTGCCATTGACTTTAGACCAGGTTTCATTTGGTCAATGGTGCAGTCTATTTCAGTTGCCTCAAAATAGCAACACACCTCATTTTCAGATCAGCACGCCCATGGGCGCACATAAATTTGCCAATTAAACAACGTGGCTAAATATTTATTATATATTACTAAATATATATATTTCATGCTAAATATACAGTAAAATCATTAATTAAAACATTTCTTTATATTTTTATGGAGCCTCTGAAAATGGAGCAAAACAGTGTAGCTCAGGCAAAGGGAATAAAATATGGACGGTGCATTAATTATTTTTTAATGCAATGAACAGTCTATCTTAATCATATTAACACTTAACACATTATTTTTCCAGTCCTAATTTGTCAAGCTATTGTACTGTTTTTTTTTCTGACAGTGCAGTCTATCAGTACTGAACATATCAATATGCACACACACACACACACACACACACACACACACACACACACACACATTGGTTTCCATGTTTTATGGGGACTTCCCATAAAAAAAAAATGATTCTTAATCAGTACAAACTGTATATTCTATCCCCCTACACCAAACCTACCCATCACAAAAACCTTTCTGCATTTTTAGATTTTCAAAACTCTTAATATAGTATGATTTATAACACACACACTCTCTCTCACATACACACACGCACACAACTAGTGATCACCTGTGCCAAGCGTTTTCTTTGAGCTGACTGAACAAGATTGATTAGAAAGTCAAGAGTTGCTGGATCTTTCTCAGCCACCACACTCAGATAGTTGGCTGCCACTTTGTAACTCTGCTGCCAGGCCTTCACGACACCCCATCTGGCCTTAGCTGCGACATCTCGAGGCTCTTGACCAAACACCTGCTTCAGGTGTGCTCCTGCCGCATTCACCTCCCCTTTACAAACATCATTTAAAACACCAACTTTATAAAAAAAAACATTTAAAGGATTAGTTCACTTTCAAATTAAAATTGCAGCTTCAAATTGTTCTAGAAGACGATCCCAAACGAGGAATAAGGGTCTTATCTAGAGAAACCATTGCTCATTAAAAAAAAAAAAAATTCTATACATATTAACCATAAATGCTTATCTTGAATTAGCTCTCTTCTTCTTCTCTATTAGAATTCTTGCAGTGTAGACATTGCTAAGTGTATTACTGCCCTCCACAGGTCAAAGATTGAACTAAATTGTCATATACAATATGCTAGTGCAAATATATAACAATTAGTTCAAACTTTGACCTGTGGAGGGCAGTAATACACTTAGCAGTATCTACACTGCCTGAATTCTAATAGAGAAGAAGAAGAGAGGTAGTTCAAGATGAGCATTTATGGTTAAAACATATATAATTTTTCATTTTTTTTTTTAGAAAATGAGCAATGGTTTCTTTAGATAAGACACTTATTCCTTGTCTGGGATCGTGTAGAACGTTTTGAAGCTGCAATGATCATTTTGACCTTCAACCGTTTGGAGGCCATTGAAGTCCACTATATGGAGAAAATTCCTGGAATGTTTTCATCAAAAACCTAAATTTCTTTTAGACTGAAGAGAGAAAGACATGAAAATCTTGGATGACATGGGGGTGAGTAAATTATCAGGAAATTTTAATTTGAAAGTGAACTAATCCTTTAACAGACATAATGTGCAACATACATATTTTTAATTTGTCTAACACATTTAATGTGCAATAAACAACCTACTGGCCCTCATACTCGACTCCTATATGCTGTATACTGCTCCCTACCTTTGGCAAGTAGTGTATCTATGTACAGGAGGTGCCACCTTGGTTCCCTGCAGTCAGTGTTCATTAGTGCTCCACCAATCAAAAAGGCCTCTCGCAGGTGTTCCTCCCGGCAGGGTACAGGGTTGGCCAGCAGAGTGTCTGACAGGCTGCTGCGACAGTGCTGACCCAACCATTCACTGACGAGTCTCTTCGCTTTGTCTTTAAGTGACAGCATGCTCTGAGTGACCTCCTCAGCACCACACTGAAGGGCAACTAGTATGTCTAGTGTGCATTCCTGGTGAATTATTGATATTACAGTGTCAGTTTACAAGCATGCAGGAAATATTACTTTAATGTGTGGTTTCTCAGACAAGGCTTAAGCCTAGTCCAAGACTAAAATGCATTTTTGAGCTGTCTTAACTAAAAGCAACTTGTAGTGACTTATCTTAAAATATGCCAGTGCCATTGTTTTGTCTCAAGATTCACACCAGTAATGTTTTTTCTAAGGCACATTTAAAAAAGTTACTTAAATGTCCTAATTTAACTAAGGCGTAATCCTGGCTTTATTTAAAGGTGCCATCGAACGTTTTTTTACAAGATGTAATATAAGTCTAAGGTGTCCCCTGAATGTGTTTGTGAAGTCTCAGCTCAAAATACCCCATAGATTTTTTTTAATAAATTTTTTTTAACTGCCTATTTTAGGGCATAATTAGAAATGCACCGATTCAGGCTGCGGCCCCTTTAATTCCTCACGCTCCCCGCCCCCGGAGCTCGCGCTTGCCTTAAAAAGCATAAACAAAGTTCACACAGCTAATATAACCCTCAAAATGGATCCTTACACAGTGTTCGTCATGCATGCTGCATGCATGCATCAGATCATGTGAGTACAGTATTTATTTGGATGTTTACATTTGATTCTGAATGAGTTTGATAGTTCTCCGTGGCTAAAGCTAACATTACACACTGTTGGAGAGATTTATAAAGAATGAAGTTGTGTTTATGAATTATACAGACTGCAAGTGTTTAAAAATGAAAATAGCGACGGCTCTTGTCTCCGTGAATACAGTAAGAAACGATGGTAACTTTAACCACATTTAACAGTACATTAGCAACATGCTAATGAAACATTTAGAAAGATAATTTACAAATATCACTAAAAATATCATGTTATCATGGATCATGTCAGTTATTATCGCTCCATCTGCCATTTTTCGCTGTTGTCCTTGCTTGCTTACCTAGTCTGATGATTCAGCTGTGCACAGATCCAGACGTTAATACTGGCTGCCCTTGTCTAATGCTTTGAACATGAGCTGGGCATATGCAAATATTGGGGGCGTACATATTAATGATCCCGACTGTTACGTAACAGTCGGTGTTATGTTGAGATTCGCCTGTTCTTCTGAGGTCTTTTAAACAAATGAGATTTACATAAGAAGAAGGAAACAATGGAGTTTGAGACTCACTGTATTTCATTTCCATGTACTGAACACTTGTTATTCAACTATGCCAAGATAAATTCAATTTGATGGCACCTTTAAGCCCTGTCTGGAAAACTAGGCCTAGGTGTCTATTATTTCATCCATTTCATAAATAATTTTAAGTAAATCTATAAATATAAATTAAAATTAAAACATGTTTGAAAATGTATTAGTATATGTAGAAGTTGACATTAACCAAGATTATTAAAAGTTTGTTTATTGTCATTTTGTGATATCTAATGCATTAACTATGCGTTAACCTTATTGCAATGTATTACTGAATCATGACCATCAAACCATCTCTAAAACCACATTTTTACAAATAGGTGGAGGTATTTCCTTTAGGTGGAGGTCTTTGTTTTTGCTACCACACCTTTTGCTGGTTCAGCATAAGATAAGTAAATCCTCTTCCACACAAAGCCTGCACATGGTCTGGGTGCTCTTTAAGGATCGCAGTGAAGTCATAGATAGCCGTCTTCCATTGGCCCAACAAAGCATAACATCTTGCTCTCTCCAGCAGGGAATCTATTGCTTCACCACCTAAAGAATAATCGGTTAACTCAGTTATGAAAATAGCAGTGTTATTAGTTACCTTCATCTGTTTCTTTATAATATAATTTCTGCTAAGTAATTATGAGAGTTATATGAAATATAAAAACCAAGATTATATAATGGAAATCAATTACAGACAGAAGTAAATGAAAATTGAAGAGCTGAAGAGGAAAAAAAAATTTTCTTCCCCCAAATAGAACTTGCGTCAGTCAGATAAAATCAGTGGTGTGAAATAAATTCCTGTTTGCATTTGCACTTTCCTCTATATTTGATAACCAGAAATATTTTGTAATGTAAAATAATATATATCTGAATGCGTCCTTGTTACCTGAAGCCATAATGGCAATGGACAAATAAGCCACAGCTTCCCTTATTGCACTTTCTGCTTGTTGGCCACACAGTATACGTTTGGAAGCAGAGTGACAATGTTTTTCTAGAAGTGCTCGGTCTTGTAAAGACGTTACAGAGAGAAGGGGACGTAGACAGCTGGTGTCACCTGAATTAATCAGCTTCTTCAGTAGCTGTAAGACACCAATATAAATAAATTATTATCATAGAAATACCTTAATAATTGAAATGTGATTTAACTATGGTGAGCTGCAGGAGGAATATAATCTGGCACCTGATAGGCATCATAGAGGAAGCCACGATGCAGCTGCAGAATTGCAAGGCGTGCGAGAATCGGTGGTCGTGGGGCTGTGTGCTCAATGTTGAGAAGAAGACGATAAGCCTCCTCAACACGACCCAACTGGTACAGAGCATCTGCTGTGAGAATCTGGGGTCCATCGGCACCGGGCTGTAACTCCATTAGTAGAAGAGCAAGAGCGTGCACACCAGCCGAAGACCTGGAGGAAGCACAGGAGACTGAATAAGACAGTGGTGTCCAATCCTTCTTCAAGATGCCCAAGAACCTACAGATGTTAGTTACAACCAGGGCTTGACATCCATCCGTCAAATGCGGGTGGCTTTCAGCAGTGGCGTGTAACGCAGTCACTCCTACTCTTACGACAGGTTTAATTTAATATATAATATATACATTTTTCAATTGTAGTCTTTTAAAAAAACATCTGAAATAATAAACTAAGTGCAATGTAGTGTTGTCAAAAATATAGATTTTTTCGATACATATCGATACTGAAATATCTGAAACGCTTCTATAACTCATTTTCTACAGAATAGATACATGATACCAGTTGCACTTTCTCACTCTCTCATCTCTCCGACAGCAAGTTGACACACAAACCTGCCTCCCCTCAGCCATTTCATTTGCTGAGGATGAATATCATTGGTGTTACAGGGCTTTACTTTGAGCGTGAGATTGCGTGTATTGCACATAATTTTACTCATTCCCGCAGATTTTGTGCTCACAGCCAAAGTGCGTGCACATAAAGCCACCTTTCAGTACTAAATTGAATACTTTTTCACTGCTTATCACAATTAAACAGTCAAATACACAAAATAATTTCAAAATGTTAGTCTAGGAGAGTATTTACATAAACACAGTCAGTTATGTTTTAAGTGAAAGTAAACAGTTGAGAAAGAAAACGCATGTGTAACAGTATAATAATCCATCTGTCAGGTTTTAAAGTGACAGCAGCCTAATATGCCAGCTGCCAAATTATGAGATAATATTAAAGAGCACCTATTAAATTACATTAAGATGTAATTTAAGTCTCAGGTGTCCCTAGAATGTGTCTGAAGATTCAGCTTAAAATACCTCACAGATCATTTATAAATCCATGTTGTAAATACCCATTTCTGACTACAGCCAAAAACAGGCTATTTTCGTGCATGTGCCTTTAAATGCAAATGAGCTGCTGTGCCCCGCACCCTCACCACGATCACAGTTCCTGCCTCAATTGGATTCTCTGCCAAATAAATACTAACAAGACATTTGCTTGGTTTTGATTATCATCTAAATCGCGATCACTCTCATGGATAGCATAGTTCTTCTTTCATCAATAAAGTTTATTATAGTTAATTTATAGACTGCACCCTAGGGAGGTTGCATATGTTGGCTGCATACGTCATTAGGGCTTTCTCATTTCAGAAAAGTAACCATTCTAAA
The DNA here is from genome assembly GCF_024489055.1 of Chanodichthys erythropterus. Taxonomy (NCBI): domain Eukaryota; kingdom Metazoa; phylum Chordata; class Actinopteri; order Cypriniformes; family Xenocyprididae; genus Chanodichthys; species Chanodichthys erythropterus. The sequence goes on from NC_090240.1 coordinate 26,191,197, forward strand.
ATTTCTTGTGAGAAAAATATAAATTAATATCATTTATTGCTTACTTTGGAATCTAATGGTTACTTTTCTGAAATGAGGCAGCCTGAATGATGTATGTACCCAATAAATGTGAGCTCTGGAGGGTGCAGCTTTCAAAATGAGACACAGCAACTAAAAACTTCTAGTCTGGTGTGTGTTTCCCAAAAAGCATTGTTAGCCAACTAACGTCGCAACTTCCATCGTTACTAAAATAGTTCAAACGAACATTCGCAAATTGCACCGCAAACTTGTGTGGTTGGAACGACAGCTCTCGAGCTGTAGCTAAAAGCATACAGTAGTTACTTGTCATTTACATATTTTAATTTATCAAGAGATTTTAAGCACCGTTTTTGAAGAGTGTGCATGTGCGTACGTGCTCTAGTACGTAAGAACGAGCCTATGATAGAATCTGGAAATAAAGCAAAATAGTTGAGAAAAATGAGAATTAGTCCTCAGATGCCATGTCCGTAATTTCTAGCAAAAAAATCTAGCATTAATTCGATCTCAAACAGATTCACTTAAAGAAGTTATTATTCCACCACTGGTTGAATGACAGGTTTACGGCAATACGGTTTCGGAAAACAGTCGTGACTAGCTAGTTGATTTGTTCAACAATGCATTGTAGCTACTATGGTAGTTAAAGGGTTAGTTCACCCAAAAATGAAAATTCGGTCATTTATTACTCACCCTCATGCCATTCCATGCCCGTAAGACCTTCGTTAATCTTCGGAACACAAATTAAGATATTTTAGTTGAAATCCGATGGCCACCATAGGGAGCAATGACACTTCCTCTCTCAAGATCCATGAAGGTACTAAAAACATATTTAAATCAGTTCATGTGAATACAATGGTTCAATATTAATATTATAAAGAGACGAGAATATTTTTTGTGCGCCAAAAAAAAACAAAATAAGTGAAGGCCGATTTCAAAACACTGCCTCAGGAAGATTCGGAGCATAAATGAATCAGCGTATCGAATCATGATTCAGATCGCGTGTCAAACTGCCAACGGCTGAAATCACATGACTTTGACGCTCTGAACAGCAGATTCGACACACTGATTCATAACGCTCCAATGCTTCCTGAAGCAGTGTTTTGAAATCGGCCATCACTAAATAAGTCGTTATTTTGGTTTTTTTTTGGCACACCAAAAATATTCTCGTCGCTTTATAATATTAATATTGAACCACTGTACTCACATGAACTGATTTAAATATGTTTTTAGTACATTAATGGATCTTGAGAGAGGAAGTGTCATTGCTCCCTATGGAGGCCTCAGGGAGCCATCGTATTTCAACTAAAATATCTTAATTTGTGTTCCGAAGAATAACAAAGGTCTTACAGGTGTGGAACGGCATGAGGGTGAGTAACAAATGACAGAATTTTCATTTTTGGGTGAACTAACACTTAAAGCAGCGAGCTACGTCGTGGTATGGGAAACACACCACAGGTAGGTTGGAGCTTAACCCTACAGAAAGGTGGCCCTCCAGGAGTGCCTATCGACACTGATAAGCCGATAAATATTTTCATGTCATGGCTGATTCTATACTACAGTATTTTGTCTAAAAAAAACCTACAAAGTGAATTTAGGCATGACAAAATTACAATTTACAGTATGAAAAATGGATATTCACTTTAAGACAAAAGGAAACATATTGCAAGACTTCATTCAGAATTTGAAAAATACAAATGTACCTCTGTTTGTTGTTGGTGTGAAGTTCCTCATGCTCTTGTTGTGCTGTAGGGTTTGAGTCAGCTTTTTGTTCTTCAGTCCCCTCAAGCATAACCCTTCCCTGTTCCAGCAGCACAGTGCACAGCAACCCACGGTAGTTCCATGGCACCAGGCACCTAACAGTTACAGCGGTGTCCTGCAGCTGTAATCGGCTCGCCGTAACGTAATCTAGAGCAGTAAGGTAGTGTGAGCCAGCCATCATACGCAGGGCACCCCTACCACAGAGCGCACGGACACAGCTGGGCGGGTGAGGAGTGCTATGTTCAATAACCGCTTGGAAATCTTCTAGAGCACCTTTATGGTCCTCAGTGAAGAGTCGAGAAAACCCTCTGAGCACTTGCACTGTGTTCTGGTAGCTCTGCTGGGCTGGAGCTGCAGCAGCTAGCTGGCTACTTATGGAAAGGGCTTCTTTATGTTCCCCACGCAAGAGGAGGCAGTCTGCCAGACGCACCCGCAGTTCCCTACCTCCACCGTCTGACTCCAAGTGGCAGAGAGCTCGCAGCTGAGCAATAACGGGATCCAACAACTCCACTCCTTTCAAAGACCGAAGGTCAGGCCTCATAAGAACTGCCTCCCTGAACTCCAAGACACCTTTCTCTGCCTGTTGGCGCAGCTGGATGCGAGCAGCCAACCCTATACCAGTGTCCGAGAAAAGGCTCTGGAATTGCTGTCTTGCTGTTGCCGGATGAAGTGCAAAGCCGTCACCCAGATCTTTGCAGACTTCTCTTGCTCGTCCTCCTGCTGAAAAGTGAGCAGCTGCTCTGCCCACCAGTAAACAAGCTCTTTTCTCTGGTGCCATTACATGTTCTGTCTGTGATTCACCTAGTTTAACAGCCAGCGACAAAGCTTCTGCACTTTCTGTGAACTTTCCTGATGAAAACAAGACTGCAGCTTGAAGCTCTCTCACCTGGATATCATTAGGTGAAATGGCAAGTAAAAACTCAACAGTTTTAGTAGGATCGATGCCGTCACTTGCTTGTGTAGAACTCGATGCTTTCTTCATCTGAAGAATGGAATATCTCGGAGACATTTGCTTATAAAAGGCTTTAATTAATAGCTCCACATGTTGAGTTTGCCTTTCTTTAACAAGTCTAATAGTTTCTGATTTATTTACATGAAAGGCTTGCAGATAAAGCTGAGGACCTTTGGGACTTTGAGGGTCTGAGAGCAAGCAGGCCAGAGCTCTAGTTAACTCCAGAACTAACCGTGTGTGGCCCGCAGGTTGGGGCATTTGTTTTCTCTCTAGAAGAGCAGAACATCGTGCAAAAATCTCGTCCGAGGCATGACCTGTCCCCTGCAGGACAGACTCCATTTTATAAAGAGAAGCAGAAATATTATTGGGGCATAATGTAGACAGAAATACAGCAACAAGACCTTTGCTCAGACCCTCAACTGAGTTGTTCGAAACGTCATCAAGCGAGGCCTCCAGAGCTGAGATCACCTCCTCCAAACAACCTGTGTCGAGGCCACGCATGTGTCCTACAGTGGATCCTGCATGATTTCCAAAAGCATGGGTGTACAGAACCGCAGCTCTGCCAGGGTCCCCAGAGAGTAATATTTTGTCCCCCTCTCTGCACAGTTCAGCTGCACCTTGTATGCCATTCATCTCTCTTCTCTGTAATGCTATTTACATTTGGATATTTCCTCTACAAGAGTCCTCAAAGACCTTTAAAAAATTATTAAAAGACATCTTTATCTTGCTTTTATTAATATCACGCATTGAATGAGTTACTATAAATATGAATTGCATAAATAAATGACACTAGTATCTTTTTATGTTAGCTATTTTTAAAGTAGAGTGATGAGTATATTTTTCTGTTTTACTAGTAACTATTCATAGACACTAGTAATTATTCCAATGTTTACTAGGCAACCAAGTCCATTTGTACCAATCATTAGGTGCTTATTTCCTAGTAGTAATTAGCCAAGTAACAAGTATCTATTTCAGTGTTACTAGTGCTTATTTATTAGAAACTTGTAACTAGATATATCTACCATTTATCAGTTCTTAAACTTGTTTCCTTATAGTATAATGGCTAGTCAGGCTACTTTAAAGTTCAAGTACTAATCTAATTAAAAATATTACTAGTTAGTTGTCACTTTTCGGATAGTACCAGTGATTAACTCGCTGTTGGAATACAGTAAGTAGGCTTTGAATAGTTGTTAAAAATAACAATGAAACAGATAGCCTACTGATGGATTATCAGCAGCTCTAAGCTATAAATGTTAACATGGCTTCCAATAGACATCAATGTAAAACAGATTACAATATTTATGAAAAGAGCAGGGCATTTTATCGTCTCATATGAGATCGTACACACTCTTAATGATGTTTACTCACCTTTCTGTGTCTGTGAGAGTCTGAGAGAGAGAGAGGCTACAGTCCACGCACTTTTGGTCGACTTCTCCTGTCTTACGTTAAACGAGTTAAACATTATTTTCTGAGATGTGCTGCATATTAAACACCATTTAGATGGACCACATTGGAATCTTCATAGACTTTATTCAGGATAACTGTCAAAAGACGCGACTGTCTGGTTAAAGAAAAGCTTTGTCCCGAAAAAAGGTCTTGCTGAAACTCAATATGCCGACCCCATAAGTGAAAGACGATAGGAAGACGAAACATTAAAATAAATAAATAACATTTTTAACATATAGAACACACAAAATCTAAGACGTTAAGGAATGTAGCTATAGGTTTCGGGCAGGTGCTCGTCTGTTCTTTAGTAAGAATACTAATAATTAGGCTACTTACGACTATGTGACACAACGCGTCAGTCTTCATTAAATACTTATCTTGTTATATCTTAGCAACGTATAGGGCAAAAATGTAATGAAGTCTTAAGGGTCTTTATTCAGTCACCTGTTGCGCGACTTTGTTACATCCAAATTCCAAAAACTTTGGCTCCAGGCAAACACGCGCTTTGAGATGCATGTGTTCACTGGTTGCTATGGAAACGATCAACTAACAATGTTGTGTTCTAAGAACACTTTTCTAAAGTTTAAGTTTCCTAACCATTACATTATAGAACCGTTAGTACCAAAAACTCCGAAAAGGGAATGTTTAAAAATGTTTTTAAAACGTTCTGGTTATACAAACGTTCTAGATATTAAACGTTCTAGATATTAAAACGTTATTAAAACATTCTATTTTGTTATTATGTACATCCTGTTGGCATTTTGCTTATATTCTGTTGTTTATGCACCGAAATATCCACATGATTATGACTGAATTTGCGACAGTTAAAGAGGATTAGACAAAAGTAGCCTACAATAAAACACATATAACATAGAACATAAAGTAATGAAATTAGTAGATATAAATAACCTAAAGCACTTTATATATATCAAAAGAAAAACTAATTAAAAGTATTAAAAAAAAACTAAAATAGTATCTCAATACTATAATAACAATGATCTGTGGTAGGTCAGATTCAGGGAATGGGTCTGCAGGCTGCAGAGAGAGAGGTGCTGATGAAATACAGACAAACAGGGTGAAAAAAAAAAAGTAACACTGGGCATAAGGATCAGTGAGACCTGATTTTCTATAAAGCTGTCTTTATAATACTTATGGACAAAATAAAACTCTGAAACACCATGGACAAAATGTAACGATGTCTCTTTTTTTTCTTCATCAGTGACAAATGATTGGCTGTACAGCGACACCTGAAAAAAGTTGTTGAAATAGTGGCCAGGGTGGGCATTTTAGTTAAAGGGTTAGTTCACCCAAAAATTCTGTCACCTTACAGAAAAAACACATGAACTTCACATGTGCAAAAACTCATGTGGTCACATGTGACCACATGCACATGTGATTTTTGCACATGTGAAATTTAACATGTGAAAACATGTGAAAAGCACATGTGATCACATGTGACAAAATGCACATGTGAAATTTAACATGTGATCACATGTGAAAAGCACATGTGTTCACATGTGATCACATGTTTTTCACATGGGAAATGTGTGCTTTTGGAACATTTACACATGTGAAACACATGTTTTCCCATGTGAAACACATGTGAAACCCATGTTTTCCCATGTGAAACCCATGTAAACATGTGTATATTCCCATGTGAAACCCATGAAATCACATGTGAAACATGTATAAAATAGCCATGTGAAACGCATACATTCCCATGTGAAAACCATGTAATCACACGTGAAATGTATATTCCCATGTGAAACCCATGTGATGGAATGTGAAACCCATAAAGTCTCATGTGAACCCCAAGTAATCACATGTGAAATGTATATTCCCATGTGATCACATGTTAAACCCTTATATTCCCATGTGAAACCCATGTAATCACATGTGAAACGCATATTCCCATGTGAAAACCATGTGATCACGTGTTAAACCCTTAAATTCCCATGTGAAACCCATGTAATCACATGTGAAATGTATATTCCCATGTGAAACCATGAGATCACATGTGAAACATGTACATTCCCATGTGCGATCCTTGGAATAACATTTGAAACCCATCAACAATCATTTCTAACAAAACAACAACAGAAAATGATAGCATGTTCTTATGTAGGGCCTATAGCCATGTTTCCCAACATTAAAACAAACAATTCAAATTTATTTACAATTCTTTATTTATAAACAATTATTTTATTTAATTTCATTAGAAATACAAATGTGAATATGAATTTTTAAAACAAAAAAAGCAAAACCAAATATAAAAATATGAATTGTGAGTTTCTGAATGTGTGGAATGTCGTTTCAGTCCTCTGTGTCTCCTTCAGCAGGTTTCCTGTTTTGGGATAGTAAAACAATCAGATTAGGGCAGTGCAAACATCTATCCTGATAAAGTAAACTTAATAAATAAAGTAAACTATCCTGATAAAGTAAAGTTTTATTTCTTTTCTTTATGGATTTCAGGATCGTATATGATATGTTATATTGGTAGTAGCCAATCATATCCTGTGCGCACCTACAGCATGCCCTCTAGAAGCCATCCAAAATGGGAGTTCTAATGACTAAGGATTTCTAGTGAGGTAAAAACATAGCATATAAAGATTTGTATCTGACTCGGAGTATTCTATTTATGTCTACGTATATGCAGGGTTCGTACGGGTGCTTGAAATCCTTGAAAGTGCTTGAATTTTGATGATGTGTTTTCAAGGTTTGAAAAGTGCTTGAATTTTGGATAAAGTGCTTGAAAATCATTGCAATTGTAACTGTATTTCTTTTACAACAAATACCTATCTGTTTAATAAATGGAGAAATAAAATGGCGCGTTTATATTTTCGCCTGGCTCCGCTTTGCGAGCATAGACCGTAAAATAGTGATGTGTCGTTCATGAACGATTCGTTCATTTTGAACGAGTCTAAAATATGACTCGGGACAACGAGTCATCTCAGAGAGCGATTCGTTCATTTTGTGTTGACCGCGCATGCGCAACATCTCATAAGCATACTACGGGAAACAGAAAAGATTAGTTCATTTCTCGAGTCCGCGGGTCCGAGTCGTTCGTTCATCAAGTCACAGCTCCATATTAGGGCACGGATATGCAGTCTGTACTGGTGGAAACAGAAAAGATTAGTTCATCTCTCGAGTCCTCGGGTCCGAGTCGTTCGTTCAAATCCCCATAGGCTGAATACAGAAACAGAAATGATTAGTTCATCTCTCGAGTCCTCGTTTGTAATAATATTTATTTTAAATAATTTAAATAAAAACAACACCACATTTAACAATAAAAATATTCTTACACAAACAAGATGGAACTTTCTTTTTGTTCAGATGTTTATTGCAGACTTATTTTGATAATTTTATGATAATTCTTAAATATAGTAAAATATACAGTCTATAATCCGAATGTAATGTTGTATATTTTGCGAGACACTGGACCGGGAAGCGGTCACGTGACAAAAGAACGAGACTCGGACCCGAAGACTCGAGAGATTAACTAATCATTTCTGTTTCTGTATTCAGCCTATGGGGACTTGAACGAACGACTCGGACCCGAGGACTCGAGAAATGAACTAATCTTTTCCGTTTCCGGATGCTGGTGCTGGTATGCTGGTCATCAGCATACCAGCACCAAAACACAACATATGCTGGTCTTGCTGGAATGGGATGCTGGTGCTGGTATACAGTTTTATTTTATTCTATTTACAACTACATTGAATTTTGTTATGATGAAAATCATGAAAATACAAGCTTTCATTAATACACATAAGTTAATGTAATAATAATAATATATTGTTCAGTAAACAACATTAACACAATAATAATAATTTTTTAACAAAAACAACAGTCATCTGGCTCAGCAAGCAAATTACAATAAAACATTAATTCAACAATAATTCATTGTAAGTGCTCAAATTTTTAAGGATTTTATGTTTTTTTTTTTGGTCTGTTGAGTTGCGAGTTATAGTCAGAATTGCTTGATATAAAGTCAGAATTGTGAGAAATAAAGTCAGAATTGTGAGAAATAAAGTCAGAATTGTGAGAAATAAAGTCAGAATTGTGAGAAATAAAGTCAGAATTGTGAGAAATAAAGTCAGAATTGTGAGAAATAAAGTCAGAATTGCTTGATATAAAGTCAGAATTGTGAGAAATAAAGTCAGAATTGTGAGAAATAAAGTCAGAATTGTGAGAAATAAAGTCAGAATTGCTTGATATAAAGTCAGAATTGTGAGAAATAAAGTCAGAATTGTGAGAAATAAAGTCAGAATTGTGAGAAATAAAGTCAGAATTGCGAGTTATAAAGTCAGAATTGTGAGAAATAAAGTCAGAATTGCGAGTTATAAAGTCAGAATTGTGAGAAATAAAGTCAGAATTGTGAGATATAAAGTCAGAATTGTGAGTTATAAAGTCAGAATTGCGAGATATAAAGTCAGAATTGCGAGATATAAAGTCAGAATTGCGAGATATAAAGTCAGAATTGCGAGATATAAAGTCAGAATTGCGAGATATAAAGTCAGAATTGCGAGATATAAAGTCAGAATTGTGAGTTATAAAGTCAGAATTGCGAGATATAAAGTCAGAATTGCGAGATATAAAGTCAGAATTGCGAGATATAAAGTCAGAATTGCGAGATATAAAGTCAGAATTGCGAGATATAAAGTCAGAATTGCGAGATATAAAGTCAGAATTGCGAGATATAAAGTCAGAATTGCGAGATATAAAGTCAGAATTGCGAGATATAAAGTCAGAATTGTAAGATATACAGTCAGAATTGTGATATATAAAGTCAGAATCGCGAGTTATAAAGTCAGAATTGCGAGGTATAAAATCAGAATTGCGAGATATAAAATCAGAATTGCGAGATATAAAGTCAGAATTGTGAGTTATAAAGTCAGAATTGCGAGATATAAAGTCAGAATTGCGAGTTATAAAGTCAGAATTGCGAGGTATAAAATCAGAATTGCGAGATATAAAGTCAGAATTGCGAGTTATAAAGTCAGAATTGCGAGTTATAAAGTCAGAATTGCGAGTTATAAAGTCAGAATTGCGAGTTATAAAGTCAGAATTGCGAGGTATAAAGTCAGAATTGCGAGATATAAAGTCAGAATTGCGAGTTATAAAGTCAGAATTGCGAGGTATAAAATCAGAACTGCGAGATATAAAGTCAGAACTGCGAGATATAAAGTCAGAATTGCGAGATATAAAGTCAGAATTGCGAGTTATAAAGTCAGAATTGCGAGTTATAAAGTCAGACTTGCGAGGTATAAAATCAGAACTGCGAGATATAAAGTCAGAATTGCGAGGTATAAAGTCAGAATTGCGAGATATAAAGTCAGAATTGCGAGTTATAAAGTCAGAACTGCGAGATATAAAGTCAGAACTGCGAGATATAAAGTCAGAACTGCGAGATATAAAGTCAGAATTGCGAGATATAAAGTCAGAATTGCGAGTTATAAAGTCAGAATTGCGAGTTATAAAGTCAGAATTGCGAGGTATAAAATCAGAACTGCGAGATATAAAGTCAGAATTGCGAGATATAAAGTCAGAATTGCGAGTTATAAAGTCAGAATTGCGAGTTATAAAGTCAGAATTGCGAGGTATAAAATCAGAATTGTGATATATAAAGTCAGAATTGCGAGATATAAAGTCAGAATTGCGAGATATAAAGTCAGAATTGCGAGGTATAAAGTCAGAATTGCGAGTTATAAAGTCAGAATTGTTTTTACTGTATGTTGATCCAATGAACGCAGCCTTTGTGAACAGAAGATACTTTAAAAACATTAAAAATCTTATCGACCCCACACTTTTGAACATTAGTGTATGTTTAAGAGGCTTTACTTACTAGTCATTTGGTCCGACAGGAACTTTTTTATCCGCTCCAACTCTGCTATGGTGCAGGGCATCAACAGGGAAGGATCTAGGAACATAAACAATTTGTCACAGAGCCAACAATATTATTATTCAATGCCAGGTTCATTAAAAGAAAAGAAGCTAACGTTACAGCAGGAAAAGAAGAATACACATAAACTGAATTTATGTTTTTTTGTTTACTTATTCATTAAATATTGCTCATACAGTGTCACTTACATTTGGATGTCAAAGCCTTCTTAAAACAAATTAAATAAATAAAAACTGTAAATTTGAGAAAATAAAAGAAGAAAATAACAGATGCATGGTATAGGTAAAAAATATTGTGGAAAAAATGGATATGGAGTTAATTGGTGAGTTTCACCTGTGTTTCCTTCCTGTCAGCAGGTTCCTTCAGAAATGCTGAAATCTTCTGAGCTTTCCCTCTGTTGTAGAGGGGTTATTTTGTCGCTGCTGAAATCACAGAACAATGTTTATCAATATTTGTTTACCATGAGAGATCAAAACGCTTTTGAAAACTTGTGCTCCCTGCAAGTTACGTCACCGATTAACAGTAGGCTACATTTACGTTTATAAATTAGCCAGCTTCTAATCACCCATAGACAGCAAAACCTTTACACATAAACCTCTACACATCATCTACACATAAAGATGTGATTAAAAGCCTAAACTATTATAAACAAATCGATCGTTAGAGTTAGCCTACCTCTTCTGAAAACGGGATGCTAACGGAGATGATAACGGAGTTTTTCGAAGACACTAAACTGTTTCTGTAAAGTAAATATTCAACATAAGTGTGTCAATTACATGTTAGAGAAGTGTCAAGAACAGTTGTGTGTGTTATTCGTGTGATTTTAGCGACTAAACTCACCTGAAAGAAGTGAAAACAACAGCGAGAGGCTGCTGTTTTTGCTGCTTGTCAGTTGTTGTTTCTCCGTTTCCATGGCAACTCTGCGCCGCTCCAGTGTTTGAAAGCGGTTCGGCGCGCACACGCATTAAAACACGTCACAGTCATGCAGCACTTACATAAATAAACATCTAGAATTAAAACATTACATAAAAAAATCTCATTAATATTAAATCATGAATTTAAAACTCATTTTGTAGTTTTATGACCCTATAGGAGCAAAATGCCACCCCAGCATAGTGGGACAATTGTGGCACTTTTATAACTTAATAAGTGTGTAACTTTTATAACTTAATTATTTATTTTTTTTTACAAACATTCAACCACGTTATTTTATTTGAAAGCGTGCCCATAGGCAGTTTTTTTATACCAAGTTTTTGATATAGATATTAAGTCAGTCTTAATATTTTTTATTCAGACTTTCAGATTTTTTAACTGTAAAAATAATATAAAATAAATACACACTTATCAAAAAAGATGTCCTGTAAGCGCTTAGTAGAAACTGGACCGATTATCGGCTTGCCACTGGTGTACCAACGGTGACCCAGCAGCGGCAAACCGCTGGTGATGTGCCACCCAAAAAACGCTGTCAGATTGACGGCATTTTCAGATTGGTCAGCTTGCCGATGGTGTGCCGACGGTGGTCCGACCGTTTCAAGCCGCTGACTTTGTGCCGCCCAAAAAATTACAACATGTGAAAATATATTCCACATGTGCTCCACATTATAACCTATAGGCTAGTAACATGTTTTCCATATGTGCCACTTGCTCCATTATGTTCAAACTTTGTTCACATGTGGTGACATGTTTTTCACATGTGGTGATTCACATGTGGTGACATGTTGTCACATGTGTTGACATGTTGTTCACATGTGGTGACATGTTGTTCACATGTGGTGACATGTTGTTCACATGTGGTGACATGTTGTCACATGTGGTGAAATGTTGTTCACATGTGGTGACATGTTGCTCACATGTGATCATATAAGTTCACATGTGATCACATGTGGAAAACATGTGATCACATGTGAAGTTCATGTGTTTTTTCTGTAAGGGTAATTACTCATCCAAACACATAAGACTTTTGTTCATCTTCAGAAAACAAATGAAGATCTTTTTGATGAAATCTGAGAGCTTTCTGTCCCTCCATAGACAGCTGCGCAACTACCACTTTAACGCTTCAAAAGGTTCATAAAGAGATCGTAAAACTAATCCATATGAATCCAAATTTTCTGAAGAGACTCAATCACTTTATATGATGAACAGATTGAATTTAGGCTTTTATTCACATATAAACATTCATCAACACATCAGGTGTGGTAAACCTAAGCTCAAGCGTGTTTGCTTGATGCGTGCGAGAATAACCAATGAGGTTCTTTCTTTTGTTACGCAGCACGTTTCAGCTTCCGGAAGAGGTTTGTTCTTGCTCATCATGCAGTTTTCATTGAGCTTCTGTTTATGTTCACTGATCAATGTTTATATGATCTTCAGAAGATGAATGAAAGTCTTGTTTGGAATGAAACAAGGGTGAGTAATTACTGACAGAATAAACTTTTAAGCTACTATTGATAGCTAGCTAAGTAATAGGCCTACTTTTGTCTAAAGAATTTTAACTCTAACCATGTAAACTAAGTAAACATTATGTATGTCATCACTAATCAAAGTAGACTATAATATTTTGATCATCCACTCATCAAAAAACTCAACTATCTAGCTAAGTAAGCAACTTACCTGACAGGTGCTGTCTGGTTATGTCAGATAATGACACACATCCATGCCCTTCAAAGTGACTTAATTACTGTAGAAAAATGACTTTCATAGGCCTACAAAAAGGCTAACAGGGCCGTGTAAAGCAAAATAATGGAAAATAACATGTATTACAATAGGTCTGTTTTCCTGATGGCCTGCAGTGTATGGAAAAACCAACAAAGCAAATGTAGTCTGAGTCATTCTTTTATCGAATTTCTCAAAAACATGAGCTACTTACTGGTTCGGATAAGTTTGACTGCATTCACTCTGTGACGTTACTGCTGGAATGTTTGCTCAGAACCTTTTGAACACTAAAATGTTTTTAATTTTAACAGAACATTACATTAATTTACATTAAAATACTTCTTTTTTTTTTTAGTAAAAAGTATTTATTACTGTTTGGTTTACTCTTTGGAAAAAAAAAATACATTTAACAAGGCAATTCATACAATATGCTTATGAGCAAGTAAAAAAAAAAAAAAAAAAAATCCACCAAGTTTCATATTTATTTAATAATCACAATAACGAATAAATATAATGTCATTTGAAATAACTAAAGTTATGGGTTTGAGGGGTAACGTTTCACATTTCCCAGAGAACATACGTTTCTTCGAACTGACAACAACTAGGTTATGGTAGTATTCAAGCCTGGAAAAACAAAATTTAAAAAAAGTAAAAATCCTTTTGATCTTCAATTGTGGTTTAAACAGTATAGATGAACCTCCACATGAGGGGAATTTCCTAGATCAGAGGCCACAGCAAATGTTTGCTGACATTAACTAAACTTAATGTCAGTACTTTTCTCTTTCTGCACAGCAAGGACAATTTCACTGTCACGGTTTTTATCTATAACTACACATTGCTGTCAGTATCTGAGCCATACATATTCCACACATTCATCAGTTGTGTTTTATTAAGAAAAGTAACAAATATACAGTGGTGTGACAAAGTGAGTCAAGTAATACTAGCCCAAGTACAATATGACTTATAATAACCTTTAACATTTAAGCACCTACCTATTTATCCTGAAAACCAGTACAGTACCTTCTTAAGTTAATAGTGGATGATAAAGGATTGCTTTCACAGCCAGGACTAGGCCTTAGTTAAATTAAGACATTTAAGTAGCTTTTATAAACGAGCCTTAAAAAAATTACTGGCGTGGCCGTGTGGATCTTGAGACAAAACTATGGCTCTGACATATCTTAAAATATTCAGTTAAGACATCTCAAACTCAGAATTGGTCACTTACTCTTTAAATATTCACATTTGTACAGTATAGTGACACAAGGCAGATTCATGTGACCAAAGATTATAATCACTTATTACAAAGCCACTATGTGCTTAATAATTATTTGACTTTATTATTATGCTTAAATAAAACAATTCATGAAGATGAATATTTGTATCCATGACTGAGCGTTTCCTGTTAAAAGTACAGAAGACAGAACATTTGCTGTGCAGAGTTCCCTGTAAATGATTGCGAAATTCAACTGCAGCCCTCACACGAGGAGATGGTGTCAAGATGAGGCAGATTGCATGCTTGCCTGCAGTTGCTCTAGCTTCTCTTGCAGTTCCTGGGCGCAACCTGACAGGTTCATGTAGTGTAACGTTGAGTAGATATTCTCAAGCTTCGCGCCACTGCTCTGGCTCCAAAGTCGTAGCATCAGGTACTGTTTTTCTAGATAGGATGGGCCTGCCTCCAGTTCGATCCGTTCCATCTGATCATCTGACACAGAAAGCAGTCGCAGAAATTCCTTCCAGCGTGTCACGGGAGTCTCTCTTATGATGGTGTAGAGCACTGGTGCTGGCCAGGACTCCTTCTGCAACACCTGCATTACTGGAAAAAAATATGTAGATATGGCCTTTAGATACAGATTATCCAAAGTAAATGGTTGAGTCTAAAAGGTCAAGAAACCCCAAGCTGTCAGGTTAAATCTCATGTTGATTGCTTTTGATGTTTGAGTTGGTACACTATGTAACTCTTTTTTGTTCAAGATGAATGAGTCAATACATCAACAACCCTCAACCCCGATTCACCATGGTAAGCCTATTATTAAATGATGTTTATATTTTAGACCACAGTCGTCACTCGCCCGTGCGCGTCTCATCATATCCGTAAATAGAGTAAACTTGCTATGGCTGCTTTGAAACATGTATGTTGTGAGAGTTGTCACAATGAGCAAGAAGGTTGACTAATCTCTAACCTTAGGGGAGTTATCCAAATTATTATTTTTTTTTTAATGCAGAATAGAGGAAAATCTGCTGGCAAAAAGTGAACGAGATAAAACGAGAATTAATATTGGCTTGGGTTTTCGGAGATAGCAAGAACTAAGGGATTTGAAATGTTGTAATGGCGATTGCGTTTTATTACTCAACAGGTGAATAAGGTATTTTATTGAACAGATACATTTTCATATGTGGCTCTCTGACTGAGTTCATTGTGAAGCATGATCTATTGTGACGGATCATTTCATTATGGGTTGCTGTAGCGTTGTGCTGGAATTTATTTTGGTTAATGGGTATAGCTACAGTAATGTTGTCAGCTAGTCAGCCTTTCCATTGGTTATATCTTGTAAGCCCTGTAGTGAAGGTTTAAAGAGAGTAGTAGGATAATCTCTGTCTCTTTTCTTAGTTATAAGAAAGAACCATATTCATCCGCACAATCACACAACCAAAACACAACCAAAACAATGTTGTTCTGCTAAATGTTTCTGCTAGAAAACAAATAGTTCATTACAATGTAACAATCAGTCTAGCAACAAGAGGAACATTTCAACAATATTATGGTATTATGCTGAACTCCTCTGCAGGTCACTAAAAATAGAGTCCAATGTACTGTGTTGATATGAAGGAATTTTCCATATTGATTTTTCACAGGTGTTTCCCCTGGGATATACAGTGTTTTAGCCAATATAAGGCTGCTGAATGCCCCAATATACCAGTCAGAATCAAGTTTTTCTGAGAGCCATGTAATAAGAACTTTTAACTGCAATTTTAATATGCAGTTGTATCTTTCAGGTTTTTTTTATTTATTTATTTTTTTTATGTGTGCCTAATTAATAAAAGGTAAAAAATATTAAGGCTATTTAGTAAGAACTAAAACAAAAATCCCTCTTTTCTTTTTATTCGCACCCACTCTGAAAATTATCTGCTGTATTTAATCAGCAATTTGTATTGCCCTTTTCAACATGAAGTTCATGAGGCTTCTACCACACTGACAAAGAAGTACGTGAAAGCGTGTGAGTTATTAGAAACTACTATCTGATTAGACAGTTCTCAGAAGTTATTTGACTTTGATTGCGATCACCTAGCTTTCAGGCGTAGCATACAATTTTTAATACGCCTACATGATTGACAAATGGATAAGAAAGACTTGAAATGGTCAGAAAAGCAATCATAAGATTCAAACTACACCTAAGCTACAATTTATTAAGTTTTGCAATATCTTAATTTTTTATATAATTACATTTTGGATTTCCATTTGCAATCAGGGGAGCCATGATGCTCTGTAAGTCTCCACTGAAGACGCTGTGTGGGTAGCTGGTCACTGGTATTTTGATATTGGTTTCATTGCAGGCTGAGGCATTTCTTTCCTTTAAAGACAAACAAATGATTATCAGTGTGACGCTTGTCACTTAAAATGTCAGATATCATGGAAAAAATAATCCTAAACAACATTTCTACCTTGTAATTTCATTGTGCATAACAGAAAAATGTTAAATAAAAATTACAAACCATTGCTATGGGAATGCTGATTACGTCATTAGGTTGATCTGCTAAAAAAGACAGTTTCACTGAATATATTATTTGGAATATGACACCATACAATTCTTTTAAATCAGTGTGCATTTCCTGTTTTAAGAATGAACTCTCTGTCAAATCCAAAAAATTAACAGAAACAAAACCAACATTAAACTGTTTCTCTCTGACAAGCTTCATTTAATCCAAATCGAGTACATGTAAATGTATATGAACCTGGTTGAATGTGAATGTTTGGATGTTTGTCAACATGCACATTTTTGGTTCGGCAGCAAAGCCATCTTTGTCTACAGAGCCAGATGAGAAATAGGCAGAGAAGACCACCCAATAAGGCCACAATGATGAGATACAGCGGCGACAGCGGGTGAGGGATGTCTAAGATAAGGGACAGTTTATATAAACACACACACACACAGATTAGTATTTCTTACTTATATGGTTCGCATATATAAATATTTCTAAGTATGCATGTTAGGATGTTGTGATATAGGCTACCTGGTTCAACTGTGGTACAAAAAGATTTACAGGAGTCACTCTTGCAGCTAAACCTGAAACAAATAACATTAAGCAATAACATTTATAAACAATTATAGCTTAGTTAACATTTATTGTGCCTTAAAATAATTTTGTCTGCAAAAATGTCTGCAAAATGTATCTATAAAATAATCAACATATTTACCACATAAACATTTTCACAGGCTTATATAATAATTTATTCTATTCTTTGGTGTGGTGGAAACTGAAATAGTGTTTTATTGCTAATATCATGGGTAAACAATAGAGATGTGCCTGACGCTCAATATACCTTATTCAGAAAAGCATGGAAAATGGCTTCAAAACAAAAAACAAATTCTACCGAATAATAGGGAAAATATTCAGGAGACACAGTCACTCCTCGTGTTTGATGAATAACAGTTGAGCCAGGGGATAGCATAGCATGATATTATACATAATATCGTTGTCACGCATCTTTCACAAATCAGAGCTTTGACAAGTGATATCAACAAAGATAGTACTACATCATACACGCTTTACTAATTGATATAATTATTTAAATGTTTTTACCTTGTAGGATTTTTCAATTTATTTATTTAGTATTATTTAATCAGAACAAAGACTATAGGATAACACAAGACGTGTCACTCGTATTGTTTTGAATGGGAGAAAGCGTAACGCGCAATATGGCGGAATAAGTCCCGCCTTCTAAATAAGAGCCAATCGCCGACTGGTAAAGTCATCGCGTCACTTCAGCGGCCGTTAGAATCACCGATTTCTATGGAAACAGTCAGACGCGCGCCTCCGAAATGAGGCACAAGAGACGCACATTTAGGTCTGCGCATGCGCATTAGCTTGATCCAGCATAAAAAAAACTGTTTTTTTGTCATGATTCGAGCGTTTGGAAAAAAAAAAATGAGACAGTTGTTGTCAGATTTCATTGGTGATTTCAAATATGAAATTTAATCGAAAGCTTGGCAAACAGCTTTGGAGCTGCATGATGCCCAGGATGCCCGAGAGGCGTTTCAAAGATGGCTGCCGAGTGAAATGACTTGTCTTAAAGGGACTATGATCAGAAGCTTTTTCAACAAATTTTATAATTATAATAAAAAATTATTACTTTATGAGTTATGCAAGGCATATTTGGTAAATGAAACCTATGAAAAAAAAAAATTACATTTAAAGGATTAGTTCACTTGCAAATGAAAATTTCCCCAATCTTTACTGAGCCCTAAAGCCATCCTAGGTGTATATGACATTCTTCTTTCTGATGAACACATCAGAAAGAAGTTAATAAAGTACTGCCTCCCGTATTTAACTTACAAAGAAAGTGTAAAACTCTTGCAGCTCAAAAAGCTTATGCTACACTCTAAAAAATGCTGGGTTAAAAACAACCCAAGTTGGGTTGAAAATGGACAAACCAAGCGATTGGGTTGTTTAAACCATGCAGTTGGGTTAAATGTTTGCCCAACCTGCTGGGTAGTTTTACTTAACTCAACTATTGTTTAAAAATTACAGTATTGCTTACTTAAAAAGAACCCAAAATATCTTGAAAATTAACATGTATTAATATGTTTAATAAATGAACATTTTAATTTCATTTTAGATTCATTTTAAGTCAGCCATATAGTCATTTTCAAACAATAGTTGGGTTAAATAAAACTACCCAGCAGGTTGGGCAAACATTTAACCCAACAGTTGGGTTAAAACAACCCAATCGCTGGGTTTGTCCATTTTCAACCCAACTTGGGTTGTTTTTAACCCAGCATTTTTTAGAGTCTACGTCCAACGCCTATCATACAACTTACGGAAAAAGCTTAACTGACGCGATGCCAGTTTACACTTTCTTCGTAACTTGAATATGGAAGGCGGTCTGGCGGAAGCTAGATATTTTACTTCATAACTTGTTAAATATGGATTTTTTTTACACAACCGCATCGATTCATTTCAGAAGGCCTTTATTAACCCTCTGGAGCTGTGTGGAGTATGTTTATGATGGATGGAGGTGGATGGAAGCACTTACTTCAGCTTCATACTCTTTGATCCCAACCCGATCTTACAGCAACTTGTACGTATTTTACAAGGTGGCAAATTAGTACCTCGCTCGTACGAATTCGTATGTTCTTTGCTAAATTGTGTGTATTTTACAAGTTGCCAAATTTGTATGAATTTGTACGAATGACCTATCCCAAACCACGTCCCTACACCTACCCGTCACTGGGGTTCAGACAAATCGTGTGAATTATACGAGTGAGGTCGTACGAATTTGTAACTTCCGGTTAAAGCCCCGCCCATGTCCGGAATTATTCGAATACAGATAGCCTAAAAATAATTTTGCAACTGTTACAGAAAAACATGGATCCGCTCCACACCTCTAGTAAACGATCACAAATGCAGGAAATTCTGATGCTGATGCTAAACCTTATGCACAGGAAAACCACAACCCATTAACCTACATGCTAAAGCCTAGAATAATCAAACCAAAACTTTCAAAACATCCTTATTCTCCACAAATAAGTAGTAATTTACCAAATATTAATCAAGATTCAAAGGAAGATTCAAAATCTACCACATACTTTACACAGCTTTGGCATTTTCCACCATCCAGAAAATAGCCAATCCCACAAACTGCTGTTGTGGTTGTTGTAGTAGTCGTTTGTCGGTTACATTTCTCTTTACAGTTCGAACCTGAGAGATAAAAGGAAAAACAATATTCAGTCACAGTTTCCTGGCTACAAGATGTTCAGCAATTTTTAAAGCATCTGTGTCCCTTGGTCAAAAGTTTAACTTCCTTTATGGTACTTACATTCTGCGCAGTGTGAGCATTCATGACAGGGTGCACAGAAACCATCATGTCTTTTGTAAAACCCAGGTTTACAAACGCAGACTCGGTTCTGTGTTGATGTGCAGGTGGTATTCTCTACTTCATGAGCTGTAAAACCATGACTGTCAGAGTCTTACATTACGATTTAAAGGTCATCCTGGTACAATTATATAAATGACAATACCTAGAGTATTCTGATATTTTACTCACCAATTTTATCACAGTTTCTACATGAAAAACATTTTGACAATCTATTTGAAGTGTTCGTGTAAGAACCACTGTTACACATCACACACTCGTGTCCTTTTTTGTAATATCCTGCAAAATAATAAGATAAAATATTTATTCCAAAGAGGTAGAGGTCCATCTTTTGTGTGTGTTTCACTGTGGTTTTACTATTACTTTTATTTCAAACAGTGGGGAGGTATTTCTGCTTACCTGCTGAACATTTTCCATCTGCTGTGAGTGCTATTTTGAATTGGCATTGGCATTGGGAGGCTATAAATAGTATAAATACCTGAAATAAAATAAAAAAATTAACTGTAATAAAGTTAAAAAACACACATGAGGTTTAACAATCTGTCAATGTCTTCTGAACATATGAAATACCACCATATTTAACAATCGATTCAGATATTATCTGAATAATAAGGGACTCCTTTCGCAAAATATAAATTATCATGGCTAAGTAGCGGTAGATATTTGCTATCTGTTACAATTTGTGGAATGTGAGAAAAATATATATTATATAATAATACAAAACAGCATGAATTCAAAAGGGTGGGGTAGAAGGAAAAAGAAATACAATGTATTAGATCATTAGAATTAAGATACAATTTTTAAGTCCACTTTTGGCTAATTTCAAAGGGTTCTTTCTGTATTCTTTCTGCTAGCTTGACATGTTTGAGGATGTGTTTATGTCCAAAGCTGGATGAAATTGATGTAATTACCAAAAATTACATGCAATCTCAACAATGTCTCAAACTGTTCTCAAATTGAAGAAGCAAGTCATATATTACAGTATGAACTCAAATATTTCTCATCAAATTCTTTGAATAATCTGAGTACGCCACTCACATTAATGTGACAGCTCTGTACTCTTAGAGTAAATCAACAGCTGTCTTTTATTTCAGGGGAAACAATGTTGATACTTCAATGTATATGTGAAGTGCTGTCTTTATCACACTTAAATTATTTATTACATTAAGTATATGAAAATGTACATATAAATCTGCATTGTTAAATTACACATATGTGTTATTTTCATTGAGGTTAATCAAACGAGTCGAAATAACATGTAACCAAAGGACTGGTTATTGTAACAGGATGGGGGTTACTGAGAAGTTATTTCTCAACAACCTGTAATCAGAATTGAAAAAAAATAACAGTTGAAACAGAGAGAATGATTTACAAACACTTATAATAAGGAAATGTAGCAATTATACATGTCTAAAGAAAAGCAATAACAGATTTGCTGGTAAGAACTGAGGACTTACCAAATCAAAACACAGTGTTGACACAGTCATGATGAGACGTTCAGTTTTAGCTAAAGAGTCATGAATGACGAGTAACAGTACGGTTTGAATTCATAGACTTACAAATTGATGAAAACATGAAATATTCCAATTCTGCTTCATGTCAGCATTTGTGGCATCCACCTTCTGCCTCACTCTGACAGATTATTTGTGCAGACAGGAAAGTGAGTAACCAACACACAAAGCTTTATGTACAAGATGTAAGAGAGTGTGACAGATGAGAAACAGGAAAACACGTCAGACCAGTAACCTCAGCGTGGTACGGCTGAAGAACGTTTGGTTTGTCATTTGTTTAATAAACGTATCCTTATGCATTCATCAATTTTATCGTAAGCTAATACACATTCTATAACGTAAAAAATAAAAACGAATGACATTATGAGTAACCAAATCAAACATTTTGAAACTGTGACATCCAGTGGAGGAAATTTTTCATTTTTCCTCTGTAAACTTTTTATAGTTTGAATGGTGTGGTCTCAACTTTGAATAAAACTTTGATTTTATAAAGTAAAACTATGCTAGTTTGGTTAGGTGGTACTCTCAAGAGGGTTAAATGCTCTACTGTAGCCAAGCAAAGAAGACAGATTAGTACTCTTGTATCTTTATGATCACTTAGGGCCATGTAAGCATGTTGTGGGCTAATTGCTTCTTGGTCTAGCTCACTGTAGTTTGGTATCTGCTTTAGGCCTAAAATGTGCTTCATGTGATAACATTTAAACATATACATTATATATATATATATATACGAATCTGTTGAGTGTATGATTCAATAACTCACCCACAAAGAGATCACTTGTCGCCACCTGCTGGGTGTAAAAGGCGCCTCGAAGTAGCGCAGTAAATACAAAATAAAAGATCAAAAACCTGTCAATTTCAAAATAAACACCCAGTGCAGACTCATGTGGGATAGCAAAAACACAACAATAAACAGAATTAAACTGGAAAAAAAAACAAACTTTTAACTTACCCATTTTAGAACACAAAAAAAAAATCAAGCAAAACAACATAGGACAGGCATATCACATGGTCTCGCGAATCCTGTGGTTTCGCTGCTAAAATGCTCCTGGTGTGAGTTGGCACCGCCCATAGGATGGAACATCGCCAGAGCCGTGACGTGCCTCAGATGTGTGCGGTGTAAACAAGGCTTAAAGTCCCCCTGAAATCATGTAAGTTTTTTTAGCTTTTAGTATGAATATGTTAGCCTTAATGTTATGAATAAGCTGGTGTGTCCCAAAACAAAATTTGCATTTAGGAAATATAAGCATTCAAAACTTACAGTCTCTCACTTCCGCTAAAATGGATCACGGATTTTCATGACATCACATCGCACTTCAGCTTCTCACCAAATCTTCTGTCCAATCAAATGCTCTCTAGAATCTGAAGTCCCGCCCCCTCCTACACTATCAACAGACACTGAAGCTGTGGTTGAAATCAGTCATTTGTTCACACATTTACTAGTTTCAACATGGTGAATGACACATAGTGCACTATATAGAGAATAGGGAACGATTCAAGCAGTGTAAATATGCTTTCTATAGATGTGAATGAAGTCCGTTTTCGCGTTAGTGTAACGTGAACCGCCGCAGCGCGAGCACAGTTTGTGGATCATATCCGCGAGACGGCTCAGACCAATAGGTATCGGACCCATTTGAATTCTGCACAGAATGCTATATTTTAAAGTGATAAAGAGAAGATTCTGAGGATAAACGGTTAGATATTAAAAGGAAACAGAGGTTTTACTGAGTTTAACGGTTCTGGCTGAGCTGTGATATAAACAAAACACTATTGGCTATTTTTTTAAAAAGGGGCGGGGCTGATCGATATATATCGCCCTGTCTTCCTGTTTCAATCAAAATTACATCAACATATTAAATAATGCTGCGCGTTCCAAGACACTTCAGCGGACCTAATACGCATGCCGTCACCATTTTCAGATTCACGTTTTTGCAGTTTACAACACAGTATCGTTTTCAAAAACTTGCACTTTGAAACCCATTTTCAAAAGTTTCGATTTCAGGCCACTTAAACGCCGTTGTCGTGTAAATGAACAGCTAAAACGCATAAAAAGTTTTCCATTTTAATTGAAAACGGTGTCGTGTAAACAGCCCCTAACATGACAAGTGGAGTGATACAAACAGCGAATAGTCTTGAGTGCTGTGGAAACGCCACTCAGCCAATCAGATTCGAGAACTGGAACTAACTGTTGTAAACTGTTTATTCAAATCTAAATATTATTTAACATCACTGAACAAACCTAAATACATTAGTTTGCACTAATAAAACTAAATTTAAGGTAGAAATAGTTCTTTAAGGTAAACTGCTGATTACCAGTGTGATCAAGGGAAATACTGTAACTTTGAAGTTTATGAATCACCAGTTGTGGTTTGAAGTTATGATGTGCAGATTACTACCACCAACACACCAAGCATGTAGGCATGACTTAATGTCAACGAGAGTGCATTTCATTAGAATGTCTATCTGTGTCTTTTTGTAGGACTTGTAAAATCTTTAAACTTCAAGCTTTTAAAGTCACCATGAAATCAAAATTGACATTTCTTGTTTTTTTTTTTTTATGGAATATTGTAGTATTTATTATAAATTATTTATCCATGCACATTATTACTTTTATTTTTTAATTTATGTAATATATATATATATATATACAGTACAGTCCAAAAGTTTGGAACCACTGATTTTTAATGTTTTTAAAAGAAGTTTCGTCTGCTCACCAAGGCTACATTTATTTAATTAAAAATACAGTAAAAAACAGTAATATTGTGAAATATTATTACAATTTAAAATAACTGTGTACTATTTAAATATATTTGACAAAGTAATTTATTCCTGTGATGCAAAGCTGAATTTTCAGCATCGTTACTCCAGTCTTCAGTGTCACATGCTGATTTGCTGCTCAATAAACATATTTTTCAATGATGAAAACAGTTGTGTACTTTTTTTTTCAGGATTCCTTGATGAATAGAAAGTTCAAAAGAACAGCATTTATCTGAAATACAAAGCTTCTGTAGCATTATACACTACCGTTCAAAAGTTTGGGGTCAGTGAGAATTTTTATTTTTTTGAAAAGAAATTAAAGAAATGAATACTTTTATTCAGCAAGGATGCATTAAATCAATCAAAAGTGGCAGTAAAGACATTTATAATGTTACAAAAGATTAGATTTCAGATAAACACTGTTCTTTTGAACTTTCTATTCATCAAATAATCCTGAAAGAAATATTGTACAGAAATATTTTGTACAATTGTACACATTAAATGTTTCTTGAGCAGCAGATCAGCATATTAGAATGATTTCTGAAGGATCATGTGACACTGAAGACTGGAGTAACGATGCTGAAAATTCAGCTTTGCATCACAGGAATAAATTACTTTGTGAAATATATTAAAATAGAAAACAGTTATTTTAAATTGTAATAATATTTCACAATATTACTGTTTTTACTGTATTTTGAATTAAATAAATGTAGCCTTGGTGAGCAGACGAAACTTCTTTTAAAAACATTAAAAATCTTAGTGGTTCCAAACTTTTGGACTGTACTGTATATATACACACCACAACACACTTGTAGACAATCTACAACTGTTTGAAGCTGCTGTGCTGCTGGCGACTAACAACTAACTCTTGCTTGTATATGAAGAGTGGTTCCAAAACGCTAACAGCATTAAAAAAAAAAAGAAGAGTTTCTGCCAAAATCAGTACTGTATCTGGTCGGTATTGAAAAGTAATTCATTAATTTTGTGCAAAATGCAATATCCGTCGTGTTATTCCGTCATGTTTTCTCCCCTTCTTTCTCCCTTCTATGCAGAATGCAATATATCCGCTCAACCAATCACAGCGCACCATTCCACCCACTGTAAACAGCGTCCCTTCGCGGAAAAACGCGTTTGTCGCGTTTTGGAAAGAAGGGAAGAAAACATGACGGAATAACACGACGGATATCGCATTTTGCGCAAAACTACAAATTTTTTGTTCTTCCTTGTCGTTTGTTCGTCATCTACTTTATTTTTCACAAAGCATTATTTTGCTTCACATGAGCTATGATAAAGAGATATCCACTCTTGCATTGCGTTCATGCATTTTGGGGGCGGAGCAATGAAAGGATGTGTTTTGAGTCTCAGAAATTGCTTACTGCACCTTTAAATTGATCAAAACAACCAAACTAGTCCACCAAACTAGCTACTACAACTTTAATAAAATTACTCTGGGTTAACTTGCTAACTTAAATACCTTTCATTTAAAAATATTATTTTATAGTAGGAACTATAAGTATAGTAAATCACGTTACTATAGTGAATTTTGAATGGGAAAGTCTCAGTTCTGTGTTCTCTTAAATGCCTCCCTTCTAAATAGAGGCACAGTGTACACAGCTAAAACAGGCGGAGATAACTGACCACCTACTTGAGCCTAAAAGCAATGATCTGTGCGAAACAAAAAAGCCTCAGATGAAGGCTACCAGCTAAAATTAGAGATTTTGGAGTACAGCACCCAGAAGTGAACAGGCTGACCCGGAAGCTGTGCTGTCTGGAGGCGCATAGAGAACATCCAGCCTCTTCACTGCTTTATTAAAGCCTCTCCTGCGAGAAAAAACACTCTGACATCGATATAAAAGGTTTGTGCGCTCATATCGTCTTTTTCTTTTTGCCCACACTGAGCTATATCGTGCACATTATTGCATTGTACGACAGATAACTGTTCGACGGGAGCGATTTATCGCCTTTGATCTACCACAGGTTGCACAAAGCGAAATATAACATTATAAATGGCATTATCTGAATGCATTGTACATGCATGTACTAATGGTTGAAATGTGCATTCGCTATAGCGCTGTTATAAAGCGATCGGGACGGCAGATGTTGTAAAAATTACACAACCGTGCGCAGCGTTTCGCCAATTGTAAGACATTTTTGCACGGCATGATTGTCGGAAGTGTCAGTTTTTTTTCAAGGGGGGCCGGGCAATTCAAAGGTGCTATTCTTCATAAACAAACACACACACACACACTTATAACCACACTTATAACACCTCGTTGATCGATCGGTTCCTCCCTGAAAAAAATGGACCTACTCGAATGTGAATTTTTGGGCTCTGCAGAATATGGCGTCCTTATGAAAATATAACAGGCTGCCATTTTTGTTTTTTTCTTTTGTCTGAAATGTTTTTGGTGAAATTGTGCAGGAATTAGTCAGAGGCTCTGGGTAATCAGTAGATACCGAGATAACAGTGTTGTGCAGCTGCTGTATGGGGGAAAACAAATGGCAAAAGTTTCGTGACTGTTGTTTTCCTGTAAAGAGGGGTCAGGATTTTTCTACTTTAGATCTTACGGGTCTGTTGAATTCTGTCACTTTCTTTCCAAACAGTTTTGAAAACCCTCGATTACAATTCTGAAATTCAGATGTTTGCCGCAGAGTAGAACTGGAGTCAGATATGAGTCACATGGCAAATATTACAATTCTTGACACTTCACTTGCGCTGACGATGACTCAAGTAATTTGTTAACAAACAAACAAAAAAATCACTATGGTAACAATAAGGTTAAAAATAAAAGTTGTTTTATTTTACTTAAAACATAATAGTTTAGATAATTAATTTAAATTTTGATTCTTGAGGGCATTGCCCCTTAAGAAAAAAAGTTAATTTCTGACACTATTAACAAAAGTTTCTGCCAAAAAGTCTATTATTTTTAACTAGTTGTAAACCGCCACAGTCGTAAAAACAAAAAAAAATAGTAACAACTCAAGTAATTACGACATTTTGATAGAAAATATGCGTTGCATGGTGAATTTATGTACAGATTTATGTAAAGGCATTCATTAAAGGAACCGTTGACACCAAAATAGAACTTGTCATCATTTACTCACTCTCATTCCATTCCAACCCACTATGACTGACTTCTGCGGAACACAAAAGACAGAATGACAGCCTCAGTCACCATTCTCTTTCATTATATGGAAAAAAATTAGAAAAGAAAGACATGGAAGATTGGAATGAGATGACAATGATGACAGAATCGTTTTCATCAAGTGTGTAGGAGAGTTGTGAACACTTGTAATAAGAACACAAGCATATTACATACAGTTGAAATAAATTAATATAGATATGTGATTGAAAACAGGTGTACTTTATATTATAGATATTGCACTAGTCTGTATTATGTTTTTATTAAATTACTAAAATGTACAAAAGATGCAAAACTAAAATAAATATGATTTATTTACATGTTATTAGTAAGAAATTCATAACTAGACTCAACTTTTCTTGAGATTTAGTTGAGAAATATGTTTTTAACTACAAGCTTATAGGCCTATTTGTGATTTTAACCTGTTATATGTGTTTTGACTCTAGCTCTGTTTTTTGAGAAGGATGGCAGAGCCTCGATTCAATAATCCATATTTCTGGCCACCGCCTCCCTCTATGCCTGGTCAAGTGAGTATTGTGTTTTATAATTGTCGCCTGACATGCACCAGTAGTGGTACTAGTCAGGTGGTTACTTGGACATACTGTACATTACAGAGCAAAACTATGTGGCATTTAGCGATTGTCTGAACATAAGAAAGCATGACAATAAGCATGTTTGCAAATCTGTAAAAACCAATGTGGTCTGCCAAGACGTGCACTGAAAGCTTGATGAAAGTTTCCCCCCATGTTTGTTCAGTTGGTTTACGTAACGTGATGTCCCCAGTCAAGCTTAACCGCTGACTTTTTTCAGCTGGATAACCTGGTTCTTATCGACAAAATCAAAGAGCAACTGATGGCTGAAAAGATTAGACCTCCGCATTTGCCGCCCACCACTGTTCCCTCTCAGCAGACCCTGCTGGTGGCCTCTCCACCTTCAGATGGTGGGCAACATGTGATGTCTCTCCCCAAGCTGCAGCAGGTGCCGGGTCTTCAGGCCCACAATTCCTCTCAGCCTGACATCGCCCTGCACGCCCGCCCAGCATCAAGCACCATTGCAGGTACTGATAGCCCTTCCATGCATTATCATGACAAAGTTCACGTGTAATGCTTCATCATTAGGTATTTTACATCTTAGTACATGTAGTAATCTTTTATGTGGGTCACCAATTGGTTCATTTATCTGTTAGAACTGCACAATTAATCATAGGCCCTCATTTACACTAATGTGTTTTTGTTTTAAAACGGCATTTTAAAATGAAAATGATCCTCGTCTACACTGGCGTTTACCAAAGCGTTTCGATCTCCATCTCCATCATGACTGTTCAAGCACACTGAACATGTGCGTACAAGTGTAAACAGTTGCCTCTTGTGCATATAGGCAGCTGAAGTAATAAAAATATGCTGAGTTTAACTGCATAATTGCTGCTAAAAATGACAACAGAGCCAGCAAAGATTGCAGTTCAGTCTCCATGTTATTGTTTACACGGTCATCAAGGATACGCAGAACGAACGTGGGCAGCCACGGCATCGTTTTTAAAAGTCTCCATTTTGGTACAAACTAAAACTGGGTCTGCAGCATTTTCGGAAGTCTCGAAAGACCGGCATAGTGTAAACGACAGGCATAACCGTATAAAATATTATGCATTTTAAAACGAAAATAAATCACGGTCTCTATTCAAAAACCTATGCTTCAAATAAAAATTATATCATTACATTGTTACACCAGTAGGTGGCGACAAGTGAGTCTTAAAATGTATGTCATTGAATCATTCATTCAAAAGATTCTTAAAAAATGCTGATTCATCCAGTAATGAAACAAGTGATGTCTTTTATGAGAGATCATAATTTAAAAAAAAAATTAATATACTACACTATTGTAGTATTTTTTTTTTTATCAATATATAAAAAATATTTTGATATATACTTTTTTTTTTTTTTAATCGGGGCATAAAGTAGAATATTTTTTTAAAAAAAAGAAGAAAACCTTAAGTAGTGTGTAAAATTATATAATATATAATACAATACAATAGAAGAATATAAAATAATTACATTATTGTTATGATTATTATTATTAAAGAAAGGAATTAAAGAATTAACCAACCCGCTTCATTAATATTTCATTAATAACTGCTTATTAATATTTAATAAAGTCATGTAGTCCAACCAATATGCAAAACAAATACCACATAGTCATTTAGTGCAACTATTTCTTTATCATGGACACTCTTGTATGTCATTGACCCTGTAGTGAAATCCATGCTATTTTCTTACATAATTTCAGAGCTGACTATTGATGACAAGTCTGCGGTGAAAGCGAAGGGGTTATGGGAAGACTGGCATATGCGACAAGCAGTGGACCAAGCCTCCAGAGCAAATCATCGCTCAGGTGGAACACATGCGCGTACAAACACAGAAGTCATATTAAGTTTCCATTTGCCATAGACCCCTTCTTTTTGATGTTCAAAAACAGGTCTCACGCTGTCATCGCGCACTGAAAGCCACAACACCTCTGAGGCTATAACTCCGACCACCCCGACATCCAGCAGTCAGAACCGCTTAGGCGGAGCACCTTCCTTAAACACCATTTCCGGCCTGGCCAGCGGTCCTGGCATGGAGCACATGAAAAGTGGAGGTCTGATGGGGATGCTGGGACCACAGCCCAAAGCTCCACGGGGCCGCAAGAAGATTAAAGCAGAGAACAACACGGGCCCCTTGCTGGTGGTGCCCTACCCGCTTCTGGCCTCAGGCCCTGACCAGGCGGTTACCATCGCCAAAGAGGGAAAAACATACAGGTTTAACTCACTGTCAATAATGAATCATATAATTTGACCTGTATTAAATCTCGTATTACGCATAAACTTTAATTTCAGTAATCAGCTGTTACATTTTTGCATTTCATACAGGTGCAAAGTGTGTCCGCTCACTTTCTTCAACAAGTCAGAGATGCAGATTCATTCCAAGTCCCACACGGAGGCCAAACCCCACAAGTGCCCTCACTGTTCGAAGTCCTTCGCCAACGCCTCCTACCTAGCACAGCACTTACGTATTCACTTAGGCATTAAGCCCTACCACTGCTCCTATTGCGAGAACTCCTTCCGCCAGTTATCACACCTCCAACAGCACACCAGGTCAGCACTGTAGTGCATGTGCCACTGAAAACTATAAAACCAGTTTAGAATTCTTTAGATTAATATATCTGTGTTTGCTTTCAAGGATTCATACTGGTGACAGACCATATAAATGTGCCCAGCCTGGATGCGAAAAGGCATTCACACAACTCTCAAACCTACAGGTGAGGACAGCTTAAAGGTGCCCTAGAACTTTTTTTTTTAAGATGTAATATAATAAGTCTAAGGTGTCTGTGAAGTTTCAGCTCAAAATACCCCATAGATTTTTTTTTATTAATTTTTTTAACTGCCTATTTTGGGGCATCACTTTAAATGAGCCGATTCAGGGTGTGTGGCCCTTTAAATCTGGTGCTCCACGCCCCAAGAGCTCGCGCTTGCCTTAAACAACATAAAAAAAGTTCAAACAGATAATATAACCCTCAAAATGGATCTTTACAAAGTGTTCGTCATGCAGCATGTCTAATCACGTAAGTACAGTGTTTATTTGAATGTTTACATTTGGTTATGAATGAGTTTGATAGTGCTCCGTGGCTAACGGCTAATGCTACACTGTTGGAGAGATTTCTAAAGAATGAAGTTGTGTTTATGAATTATACAGACTGCAAGTGTTTAAAAATGAAAATAGCGACGGCTCTTGTCTCCGTGAATACAGTAAGAAACGATGGTAACTTTAACCGCATTTAACAGTACATTAGCAACATGCTAATGAAACATTTAGAAAGACAATTTACAAATATCACTAAAAATATCATGATATCATGAATCATGTCAGTTATTATCGCTCCATCTGCCATTTTTCGTTATTGTTCTTGCTTGCTTACCTAGTCTGTTGATTCAGCTGTGCAGATCCAGACGTGTAATGCCTTTCATAATGTTGGGAACATGGGCTGGCATATGCAAATATTGGGGGCGTACACCCCAACTGTTACGTAACAGTCGGTGTTATGTTAAGATTCGCCTGTTCTTCAGAGGTCTTTTAAACAAATGAGATTTATATAAGAAAGAGGAAATAATGGAGTTTGAGACTCACTGTATGTCATTTCCATGTACTGAACTCTTGTTATTCAACTATGCCGAGGTAAATTCAATTTTTTAATCTAGGGCACCTTTAAAAATAAAGGCAGGCTTATAGTTACATTGTACAAAATGTAGAGACTATATAATATATAATTAGTAGTCAACATTTGAAGTGGATCAAAACCTTTCATCAAAGTTGTCCTAAAACCTTCTTCTTAGGACAACTTTGATTAATTTTTTGATCCACTTCAAATGTTAACTACTGTATATATAACATAGGATTGTAACGGTATGTGTGTTTGTTCCGAACCGTACGGTACAGACGTCAGGGTTTGGTTCATGCAGTTAGATGATAAATACAGTCAGTCACAGACGATTCACACTCCAATCCACAAGGGGCGCTTGGTAATGCAACGCTGTTTGCTAACCGCTACAACAGAAAAAAGCGCAGAACAACAGACGATCTAGATATGCATTTCAACTGAGGAAAGACATCAATAAAGCAGCTTGAGAATAATATCTCACGGACATGTAGCATTACATTTACCTCAGGCAAGTCATTTAGTGTCCGCAGCATATTAGTTCACTAGAGAAATTAACTGTAGAGAGGAGCATTTCACTAAATATATGCACTATATTAGCTTATATATTCATTATATATATATATATATATATTAGTAAATATATTAATTATATTTACTTGTTAGTAATGTCTTAATTATTTAACCTGTGTTTAAATACATTTGTCACGAAAACAAGTTATGACAGTAACTGTGTAAATAATTATATTTCAAAATTGAATTGGAATAATAATTTTATAATTAGATTTAGAAGTTCTTGCAAAACCTGCCTTACGTGCAATTTACTTTTTTTTTTTTTTTTTTTGAGTGTTGATGGATCTAAAAATAAATAGCGATTGAATTTGATATATACAGTCAAAACTAAAATTATTCAGACATTTTTGACATTTTTACTAGTGGGTGCAGGACACTATAGTTCATTTATGTAAGTAAGTGAGGATAGCAAAATAAATTAAACTGTGACATATTATGCCCAAAAATTCTTCATACAGTGGACTACCAGTAAAATTAATAAAAATTATTCAGGCACTTTGACCTGACCATGTTTTGCTGAAGTGTTATCTGACATAATTAAGATAATTTTTCAACTCTGAGATCTTGTCATATTTTATTACCATTTTTTTAAACTATAGTGAATAAACTGTAATTATGAATTAAATGTTTAAGGTGTCTGAATCAATTTTGGTTTGACTGTGTGTGTGTGTATGTATATATATATATATATATATATATATATATATATATATATATATATAAAATTATATTACATACATGCACATATACAGAATTGAAATGTGCAAATGTAATAAATAAATAATATAAACAGAATTTTTTATATGCCGCATATTTGTGTATATGTATTGTTTTAATCATTACTGTCTTAATAGGTATTAAACTTTTTTCCTTATTTATTTTCCTATTCAGTCTCACCAGAGACAACATAACAAAGACAAGCCATACAAATGTCCAAACTGCTACCGGGCCTACACAGACTCAGCCTCCTTACAGATCCATCTCTCCGCACATGCCATCAAGAACGCTAAATCGTACTGTTGCAGCATGTGTGGCCGCGCATACACCTCAGTGAGTACCGATCCTCCTCCCTCCTCAACATATGGGAAAATATCTCTCTTGTCATATTCTAACACCATCTTCTGTTTTTCAGGAGACCTACCTTATGAAGCACATGTCCAAACACACTGTGGTGGAGCATCTCGTCAGCCACCATTCCCCACAGAGAACAGAATCTCCCAGCATCCCCATACGCATTTCACTTATTTGAGCTTCCTCCCTTACGTTTCTCTTCCACGAGAAGGTATTTTGTTCGCCACGATGGTCTTCCGTAGAGAAAAAAGAAGAATGTGATAAGAGATCTCGGAGGACGTTTGAGTCTGTCATTGTCTTTGCCCCTTTAGCTCTTAGTGATATAAAGCCTATAGGCCACAGACTCAGCAACTGCTGTCTGAACTGAATTGTTCAATTCAACTGCAGACACCAGTCTAAAAGGATTTGATTGATTATTCCAAAAACAGAATTGTGATCACTTTAACATTTTGTTTCAAAGGTGTGTAAGGGAGACTTCCAAAGATACTCTTTAAGCACTTTTTCAGCCTCGTGGTTTCGCTCAAAGCTAAATGAATCTTTTCAGAATGGGAGCAGCTTCTCGCTTTGGGCAGCTATGAGAGTTTTAGAAAGTCAGACGGATTTTGTTGGTTTCCGTCTCAACTTCTACTCCTTGTTTGTTTTAACAGGATATTGTGATTTATTTTACTGTGGATGTGACACTTCTTCCACTTTAAGCTTGTATTATCCTTTTATAAGGGGTATTAGGTCATGGTCGAGAAATGAAAAGTGATGTTTTGAGTTCTGTATGCCGTGATGTGGCACAGTTGAGGTCCTTTTTTTTTGTGGATTTTATGAGCATGTTCATTGCCCCAGTATTTTTACACTGGCAAAAGAGACCCAAATAAGGAATTGTTAAAAAAAATTAAAAAAAAATCCCCCAGATGATTAGTTTACATAAAAGAGGGTCAAAAAGATATGACGCTCTCTAAAATAATGGCTTGTGTAATTTGCATCATAGATGTTTTACTAGTTTTACTTTTTCAGACAAGGCCTTTTTTTGTGTGCAATGCAAATGTCATCCCTTCCAATCACAGTGTTTTGAGGAAAAAGTGTCCTTTTTTGTCATTTTTTTTTTAAAAATTAAATGGCATAAATGCATCATGATAATGTCCATTAAATGGATTTTTGTTGTGATGTAACAGAAGAAGTGTCACATGGGATCAGTTTTAACTGAATTACACCTTTAGGGTGTAACGTGACCTCTGAACTCCATTAAGTGTTAATTCCCTTTATTCTCCCTAAGACAAACGATGTAAAAGCACCTTGAGACATTAACTCACACCGATGGATAGCTGAAAGTTTTAGGGGTTTTATAGATTGATATAATCCTATTTTGAAATGTTTTTTATTTGTCAAATTGGAAGTTTGTACACCAAAACATCAGTAATGGTGTTTAAAGAAAATATAGAAGTCAAAAATTGAATTTTGAATGTAGTCGTGTTCATTTCCACCAGTGCGTTTCTGTTACATAAATTCATCCAAAATAAATAACTCTGTAAATCTGTTTAACAATATTTTTTTTATATATATATATATGCTTGCTCTGACAAGCAAAACCAGCATACAAGCTGATAAAACATGTTTTTAACAGTAGTTGGCAGCCGTTTAAAATGTTACTTACTGGGTTAAAGCACACTTGGTCTATTGAATTATTCTAGCCAAATTTGATCATACGTGATCATACTTGCCGTATGTGATTTATGTGATGTCAACAGGCCACAACACTGCAGCTCTACAACATTCATTTACTTTTGTGGTCATTCATACCAGTCATTTGTTAAGCTTATTGTGTTCAATTCATGTATATTTAGGAAACTTTTTTTTTTTTTTTTTTTTTTTTTTTTTTTATTTGTCTGTTTGCAAAGGACCAAGTTGTTGCTCACAAAAATGCTCTCAAAATCCCCCCCAATATATGTAATATTGAATATATATATACAGTATAGGTGATTTATCACACAGTATTGGTTTACTGGGTCAAATTCTTCTTCTTTAATATTTGGGAATGTGACCAATACCGCCATTTTAGATAACAGCAATTTGATGAGGATCTACTTCTTGGTGCTTTCTACAAAACCTCAGCTCATTGCCGGGAATAGATTATTACATTACAGTATAATCCTGGCCTTTTCAGCCTCAAATCCACTTTAGATCAGTAAGACGTGTACATTTGCTATAAAATATACCCTGTATTCATTAATAGTGCAAATTGCAAGGTTTAGATACTGTACTTTGTTCATTTTTGTATCTGTTTAGTATATTTCAACTATTAATATTTGTTTTTCTGTAAGTACTGATCATTGTTTTTATAGGTATCCTTGTCATTTTTACATGTACGCCTTAATTTTATCATCGTTGAAAGACCGGTTTCTTTCTCTTTCTTCCTCCATGTCGATGTTTTTCAGTATTTCGGTTTTCTTAAGCCTTTTTTCCGCATGGAACACTGTAATCGTTATTAATTAACTGTTAACATGTATTACGTAAGACATTGTTATATATGTTCTGAAATAATTCACGTTTTCCTTTGTCTTGCATTGTGGTTCCATATAAAAATTTTGTTTAATATGCACAGACATGACTGATAGGTGAATTAAGAAAATATCAATGTCAAGAACACTTTGTATCTCTATCTTGTTTATTAAATTCAGACTGTTATACCTGAGCCTTTGTATTTTTTTTAAGATGCATTGGAGTCAAAAAATCAGTTTTGAGCCTGTTAACACATTGTGATAAATATCACAATATTTATAAAATTTGCTTCCTTATATTAGCTTCCATAGATTGAACCTTGAATCCTGTTTGTCTGTAGATCTAAGACTTTACTTTGACGGCAATACCATATGATTTTCAGGGATTTTCTGGATTTTTTTTTTTTGTTTGTTTTTTTTGAAGGATGACAGGAGTTTCCTGATAAACATTAATGAAGATTAGTAAATACAGTAACAAATGTACTGCTCATGGTTAGTTCATGTTAGTTAATACATTAATAAATGTTTAACTAATGAACCTTATTGTAAAGTGTTACCAATCATCAAAGGTCAGCAGCAAAGACATTGGTTAATAAAGTGAGATTGAATACATGTTATTTTCAGCAATACTGAATCTGATTGGTCTCACCATGGGGACAGTAGAGTCAATAAATAGGAAAACAAAGTAACTCAGATATTTTGTTACCTGAAAAAAGTAATCTGATTACATAACTTGAATGTGTTCCCCCAACACTGATCATGTTGCCAATAATTTGTTCATGAACAGCTGTTGGCGTTGCTTAATTTCAGTACAAGTCTGTAGTTTTGAATGTTTTCTGAGTATGAAGTCTTTTTTTTTTTTATCTCAGATTGATGTAACCAATCAAACAGGCATCATGAAAATAAGTTTATTAAGAAAATACAAGCTTTGTCAGTGTGTACCATGTACACTGATGTCTGTTGCAATTTAAATGACATGAGCCCTATAGGAATATTTTGTGAAAGTTGCATCCTAATATCAAATAGCAGCAGGACACAATGTACAATGCTCTCATAATGTACAGGCACAACTGCAGGATCTTGATCCTTTTGCCACAGCTCAAAGTGATACAATTTCTCATCTGTCAGATGATTTTGCTCCCAGATCACAGGTCATTTCAGTCTCCGAGGACTATATACAAAACACAAAGGGAGTGTAAAATAAAATATTTTTAAAAATCCCATTTCACCCCATTCCATTAGTAAACAATACCGTAAGGTTGCTAATGCTACCAGGCCTGCATTTTTGTCAGTAGCCAAATAATACCAGCAGACCAGAAAAATATTCATCACAACCACATTGCTTGTATTAGTAATTAAGCATATACTACACATAAGCAGAAGTCTAAATAAATATGCTGTCATTACATGGCTGTAGTTTTTGCCCTCTCACTGAAAAAAAAAAAATAGTGGACATGTAAAAGTTGCAAGATCAACTATCCACTGAAAAGATGATATAGATATAGTCTTTACACCGTGAACTAAACACAGATACACTGCCATTCAAAAGACTGGGGTTGGTAAGATTTTGTAACGTTTCTGAAATAAGTCTGCATTTATTTGATCTAAAAATAGTAATATTGTGAACAATAAAGGATCTTGACATTTGACTTGACATTGGTACATTATTTTGGTGGCACAGCAGCTCTTAAAGAATAGTGTCATTGTCAATATCAGTTATCAATGTAAAGCTGCTTTGACACAATCTATATTGTTAAAAGTGCTTATATAAAGGTGACTTGACAATTTAAAAAATGTTTTCTGTTGTAAATATATTTTAAAATTTAATTTATTACTGTGATTGCAAAGCTGAATTTTCAGCATCATTACCCCAGTATTCAATGTCACATGATCCTTCAGAAATCATTCTAATATGCTGATTTGGTGGAAACATTAAGCAGCATAACTGTTTTCAGCACTGATAAAAATAATTTTCTTTTGTGGAAACTAATATGTTTTCTTTGAAGAACAGAAAGTTTAAAAGAACAGCATTTATTTGAAATAGAATTATTTTGTAACAACGTACAAGTCTACTTTCTCTTTTGATAAATTTAACGCATACTTGCTGAATAAAAGTATACATTTCTTTCAATCCATCTTACTGACCGCAAAACTTTAAATGATAGTGTACGTGCTTTCAGCTACAAAGGAGTGTAGTACTCTCAATTCCGTGTAACATTTTACCAATTTTTCACCTAAAAATCAGCACAGAAATGAGAAAAGGTCTGCTGACACATAAATGGGTTTCAAAATGTATCGGGTGACATTTACACCAAATCTCACAAAAACAAACAAACACTTGATTTCAACTTGATCTCAAATACTTGCTGTTTATCCAAAGGCAATAGTGCATTTCAGCTGTAAACACCTGCAGATGGTACCATCTGAACACAAATTAATAGTGCTTTAAGTGCTTTTCCACAGTTGTACCATTATAGGGTAAATGTATAAAAAAATACATATGGCATCTTATAGATGTGACAAGGCTACTGACCATAGCATCCAATGAAGTGTCATGTTTGCGAATGATATAAAATCTCATGCATTCTAGCCTGACTCTATGTGAGCCACAAAGGCAATGTAACTGAATTCAACGCAGGTGATATGAGCCTGAGCAAGAATACATCTCTTCACACTAAAAGACCTAAAACATGACACACAGTCATGGTGCCACAGAAACTATTTCTTGAGCAAGTTGTCTATTTTACACATCTAAACATTTTACCCCTCCACAGTTGCTTATTTTTAAGCTTTGACTGTTCCAGTGACTTTTCAGATTGGCAAACTCTGTAATGGCATTTCACAGTCTTTGTAACTCCCTCAAGCCTCATCGCTTGTGGCACTGAGACTCTCTTCCTGCTCTAACCTGCTGTTGGGAGCCACAGGTGAGGTCACATTCAGGTAGCCTATCTCAGTGGACTGTGAAACGGGCACAGACGAGGAGATCTCCAGGCTCTTCACTCCACTTTCACCCACTTTGACTTTGCGAATGGCATCCAATATTCCCCATGAGTCACAGAGCCCAGGCTGTGGACTAGAGCAAGATGTTGAGATGTAAGATGTCACCATTTGTTTACTGACACAGAAAAATAATCCCATATTGCACTGCAGCCTCAGTGGAAAAATGAATCCAAAATGGCAGATGAGACAAGTATGGAAGAGGATTAGGGCCAAGCAATAATAAAAAAATAAAACCATCTCGAGATTAAAGTTGTTAAATTTCGAAAAAAAAAAAAAGTCGAGATAAAATGATGAGAATAAACTCATTAAATTACGAGAAAAAACTTGTTAAATTTCGAGGAAAAAGTCGAGATAAAATGTTGATAAACTCGTTAAATTACGAGAAAAAATTTGTTAAATTTCGAGAAAAAAGTCAAGATAAAATGTTGAGAACAAATTTGTTAAATTACGAGAAAAATGTCGTTAAATTTCGAGAAAAAAGTCGAGATAAAATGTTGAGAATAAAGTCATTAAATTACGAGAAAAGTCATTAAATTACGATAACAAATTTGTTAAATTATGAGAAAAATGACGTTAAATTTCAAGAAAAAAGTCGAGATAAAATGTAGAGAATAAAGTCATTTAATTATGAGAAAAAAAGTCATTAAGTTACGAGAAAAAAATCGAGACAAAATGTTGAGAATAAACTTGTTAAATTATGAGAAAAAATTCAGAGAAATTCAGAGAAAAAAGTCGATAAAATGTTGAGAATAAAGTCATTAAATTACGAGAAAAAAGTCGTTTTTTCTCATAATTTAATGACTTTATTCTCAGAATTTAATTACTTTATTCTCAACATTTTATCCTGACTTTTTTCTCGAAATTTAACAAGTTTTTTCTCGTAATTTAACAAGTTTATTCTCAACATTTTATCTCGACTTTTTTCTTGAAATTTAACAACTTTAATCTCGAGATGGTTTTATTTTTTTATTATTGCTTGGCCCTAATCCTCTTCCGTAGACAAGATATACCTTTCAAAAAATTGGCAAGATTTTCTTTATGTTTTTGAAAGAAGTCTCTTATGCTCACCAAGGCTGCTTTTATTTAATCAGAAATAAAGTAAAACACTTGTAACTTTTTTCTGTGTTAATATTTATTTTAAAATGTGATGGTAAAGTTGAATTTTCAGCTTCATTACTCCAGTATTCAGTGTCACATGATCCTTCATATATCATTCTAATATGCTGATTTGGTGGAAACGTTTCTTATTATAAATGTTTTAAGTGGAAACAGTGATACATTTTTATACATTTTCAGTCACTTGACTATTTAATGCATCTCTCCTGAATAAATATATTAAATTCTTAAAATCTTACTGACCGCAAACTTTCGAACGGAAGTGTATATTGAATACTAAACTTAAAATTAGGTAAAGAAAATTAATGAAAAAAAAAAAAAAAAAAAAAAAAATTTACGGTAATTAAAAACAAATTATATTACCCAATATTTTGCGTGCCATGCATTTTTTGATTTGACTAGATTTTGGAACAGAAATATCAAGTTGGAAGACTGAAAAAAAGTTATTATACCTCGGAGTTGATGTCCGCAACAGGCTATCATGATGAGCGCCAGAAGGAAACATTTTCTTGACCTCCTAAGATAAAAACACAAAATAAAAGCATCAGTGCAATCCAATAAATTTGAAATGCTTAAACTATAATAAAAAGAACATTTGCTAAATAAATGTGTACCTCAACAGTACACATCGACTGAAGGTTTCTCAATGCGCGATCTAAAATTCCTATCTGATTGGCCAGTGTTAGAGTTTTTTCTTGCAGCTGTTTATTCTCCATCTCCAGGAATTTAACTCTATGAGAAGACAGGACAAAGAGATGGTTAGGATGTTTCTGTGCTTTCCTGTCAGGTGTAGAAGAGAGTAATGAGATGTTTACCTCTGCTGGATGCTAGTGGCGGTTCTCAGTCCATTGTTTCCCATCTCCTCAGCTTCACTTATTCGCTGCAGAAGTTCTCGTCTCTCCAGGAGGAGCTGGTCGTTTTCTTCTGTCACAGTCCTAATCCAGTCCTTCTCCTGCTCATAGTGGAACACACTCAAGATGAAGTACATGCTGCGTATATAGTGTTATAGGTCAAGTCTGAAAACACTCACTTTCTCTGAGAGACTTGTCGCAAGAGCCAAATCGTTCTCCAGCTGCTGGATTCTGTGCTCATGTTGGGAGACTGTCTTCATGAAGATCTGTTTAGCTTTGCGCAACTTGGTTTTGTGCTGAGAATGTTTCTCGTTGTGTCTCCTGCAGGACACAAGTTTAATGATTTCATATTAACAAATTGCATGTAATATTATGTACTATTAAAATAGTATATTTGCTGTAAGAGTAAAGGCTGGAACACACTACAATACTTTAAAACCTGTACTGACTGTAAAACACTAGGCATGATCATACACTTGCCAACTTTGTGGCAACTCAGTGGACCGATAGACAACTGATTTCAAACGCTCACGTGTGTATCTGTGTAAGTGCTCGGTGAAGAGCGTAAAATATGTCTATTTACAACATGTTTTTTAAGAGTTGATCATTGTAGCCAATCACAGGCATACGTATCTGTTGAGCACGTGAACACAATGGCCAATCAGAGGTGTTTAAGTTAAGTCAAGTTAAGCTCAACAGCGCTAAAAATGCTAGGGGGAAATGCTGGTATCATCACATTTTTTACTTTTCAGTACTGACTGTACTTTTGACAACCCTACATCATACACTACATGATTTTCACAAGTTCACACTAACATACAGTGAACAGCATAAATAAGTACACCTCCTCTGAAACTTATGAAAGTCAGAAATTACTCAATTACTTAGAAGACATGTTAGGGTTCTTTAGAGATATAATGTTCCAGCAAGTCTACATAATCAATTACTAAAGAAGCATGTCAAAATTATTCAGGAAAATAAGATTTTCTTATCGAGGTGATAAAATGTTGTGAAGCAAAAATGAGTACACCCTCCTAAAAGTTACTAAATTAAAAAAAAAAAAAAATCTGGTGTACGTTTAAGGCAATGTTTGATCAACAGGTAAGTATGCTGAACCAAAACATTTAAAGAGAAGTAAGTTCTTGACAATTAAAAGTGATATATAGCCCACTGAATCATTCTCAGACTTAATGCTGACAACAATGGAAGCACTTGGGAGAGAACTGTCAGGAGACTTATTTCTTAGCACAAAAGAGGACAGTGGTACAAGAGGATTACCAAATCATTGTTTAAGTGTGAAAATATAGCAAAAGTAACACAGAAGTTCAAAAACAATGGACTTGTGACAAGGCCCCTGAAATAATCAGGCCCTTATTTTAAGCTTTCATTTAGTGATGAGGGATTTTTTTGCTAGACAAAAAGCAGAAGAAATACCAAGCGAGTTTCTCAGAGCCAGCAAAAGCTATGAAAAGAGTGACTGTTTATCTCACAGAGTAAGATGCAACCTGCAGAAATGACATGGTTGTTGTTCTCACTGGAACTACCTACTGTAGCCAAAACACAATAAAGTCAGTTAGCCATTTCCAAAGCCCATATTTACAAAATATAGATTCTGGGAATCAATATTCTGGTCTCATGAGACCAAATCAATCATTTTGGATTTAACAGCATCCAAAATGTTGTGGTGTTGCTAGA
This sequence comes from Chanodichthys erythropterus, assembly GCF_024489055.1. Lineage (NCBI taxonomy): Eukaryota > Metazoa > Chordata > Actinopteri > Cypriniformes > Xenocyprididae > Chanodichthys > Chanodichthys erythropterus. Next base: position 26,233,400 of record NC_090240.1, read on the forward strand.
GGAGGAGTACAGTGAGAAGTGCCTGGTTCCCACAGTAAAGTTCAGTGGTAGTAAAGCTCTTTTATAGTAATGTATAAGTGCTGAAGGTGTGAGGGAGTTGTGCTTTATGAATTCCCACACCACTGTGTAATTTAATACACAAACTTAAAACAGAAGATGTTACCCTTTCCTCATTCCCTGCATTGTTGGTAGGGTTGTTCCGATTCCGATACTAGTATCGGAAATACCACCGATACCAGAAAAAATTCTAGCATCGGTATCGGCGAGTAATTAAACTCATGTTCCGATCCGATACCGTTTTCTTAAACAATATCTAGTTGTGCCATGTATCTTTGCTTAACGCAGCAAATCGGAAATCAATTCTTCTTCACGGCTCAGAATGCAAACACAGGACGTTGTGCTGTGTTGCCATAAGCAACCAATGTTTACAGCAGCGAAGAAGTGAAAAACAGGGTTATTTATTAGAAATAAAACTAAATAAGATGCTAAACGAATTAATTTAAAGTGAATCTGAAGCATACCTTTCTCATTCGGCACTGTTTCCTTTTCGAGACGAATACTAAACTATTAGACTATTTATTATGTAAGCTTTGTACTTCACTCGCATTATCGACATCATTCTTCACATAAAAGCATAGTCAGGCGGTGGTCACAGGACGGCAGATTGTATTACAGAATTGAATTGAGCAGTGTAAAGTTTTATATGTTTGGTTGATTGTATTTTATTTTAATATTTAACAGTTGAGCTGCGATATCAAGTAAGCAATGCAAGAATTTGTGTGCGCGCGCATGAGGCGCCGTCGCGACCACTGGAACGTTTTTTTCCTAAACAGTACTTTGTAATTTATGGTTTATGGTCGTAATTTAAAAGCCAGACATAATTCATACATTTACAAAAGACATTTAAATAACGAAAACAAGCAGAATGTCTGTTTCCTTTCCTAGATCGCTGGAGTGCACCACAATGAACCACTTTCATTTTGTTTATATGTAGACCTAATTATATGGTAATATTTCACGTAGCCTATAGGCCTAAATATTCCCTTTTGTTGTATATGTGTTATGTTAGCCTATAGTTTTATTCTGAACCGCTGCATGTGCGTGATGTGGCGTTGTGTGAACTCATGTTCTACATATCCTGTAATTTTCGCTAGTTTCAAAACGCACAACAAGCTGCATATTAGCCTACTTGACATTCATGTTAACTTAAATGTAGGCCTAATGGTGACATATATCATCGGAAAAACTAATGCCAGGGCATTGCCATTGTAACTTACCTAACCTATGATTACATGACAGCTGAGCCTGAGCGCATCAGCGCGGGCATATCTCACTTTAGAGCGTCAGCGCGGGCATTTCACTCACGTCAGCGTCACATATGCATAGGCTGTACTATTTGAATTCGTGATTGGTTGGCTGCCAAAGCAAAATATTAAATAGAACGAAAAAATAATGTTATTAACCGGTTAATGGCCATTTCAAATGAGCGTTTCTGTTCAAAACTATTAAATCTGATTCAGTTTCCGTTTCTGTTCTGGTCAAAATTTCGTTCGTTTCCGGTTTTCGTTCCTTGAACCAGTTCAGAGCCCTGCACCCTGGTATCAGATCAGTACTCGGTATCGGCCGATACCCTGATCTCAGGTATCGGAATCGGTATCGGTAATGGAAAAGGGGTATCGGAACATCTCTAATTGTTGGGCCTTTTTTCAACATGACAATGAGGATATGCAATGAGGATATTAAAGATCAGGGCATTTAAGGAGCTCATCATCCAGGAGTTAAACAGGACAGATGTGACAATTTGTCATGAACTTGTACACTACGTGCCAAAAAGGGTCAGAGCAGTATATTCAAAATTATGAAGGGCATACTAAGTGCTAGAATATTATACATTTGTTGAATTAAATCTAGGGTGTACTCATTTCTGCAATACTTAATTTAAACAAAACTGCCTAATTTATTTTATGGCTATTAATGACATATATTTCTCTCTCTCTCTATATATATATTATATATATATATATATATATATATATATATATATATATATATATATATATATATATATATATATATATATATATATATATATATATATATATATATATATATATATATATATGGGCCTCCCCTCATGCTGACTGGATAGATTAGCTGAATGAAAAAATCTGAGCAAAAGTCATGTCTTGTATTCCAGCCTCAAGACTATAATGTCCACCCAGTGAATAATGATACCTGATGTGAGTGTCGAGCTGCTGAACAACCAGCTTCAGTTCCTCCTGCAGTCTCTCAGACTCATGCTGGGAAGACAGAAGCTGTTCTTCCAGCCTGTGGCAGCTCTTCTGACTGCTTCTCTGCTGCAGGGCACATTGGTAGTTCATGGGCAGCAGCTCCACTAGCATCATTTCAGCAATTAGTATGATAGTTTTATCTCACAAACCTCTTCTCTAGCCGTGTTGAGTTCACTCTCCAGCACCTGCAGCCGTGTCTCCAGCTCCTGTGTGCGGTGTGACATCTCCAAGTTGGTGCGTGTTAGAGTCGTCTCCTTCGCCCGCAACGAACGCACTTGCTGCTGGAGTTCCTCATCTTTCTGCTCAAGTAATTTCCTATCAGAAAACACAGATGTATATTGGCTAGTGATATAGTAAATAACACATGGATAACAATTGTTGCAATGGTTATAATTTATATTAGGTGTCTTAAACTACCAACTACTTACATCAAAAACTAATAATTGTTAGGTACAATGTACTTTGTGTTCATGTTGTTTTGGGGACAGGTTTAGTATATGGTTAGGTTTAAGTCTCGAGCCACAAGATCTCATGAGATTAAAATGTGACAAGATTTCTTGTCGAGGTGAAAAGCTGTCTCGTGATATTCCCATTACAGAGTGTGAGGGTAAAATAAGGATAGAATATGCCACTGCTACGTTTATATTATGCCTCCACTGTTGTTTTGCTTTTTATAGAAATAAAAAACATTTAATTCAGTTGGATAAGGGTCACGTCAATCCCATCCAGCTCATCCAACACAAGCAGCAGAGGATTTGTTGCACAACAAAGCCTTTTATTAATTAGTAATTTATTAAAAATTAGTGTCTGATAAATGTCTTATCTTGAGGAATCTTGTAAAAGAAAAAAATTTGTGCTCGGCACTGCCACTCCCTATTCACAGAGTACGCGCGATTGAGAAAGCGAAAGTAAAACGTGATCACACATTCAAACGTGATTTCAATACCTCACATTTTGAAAGCGGCTCCCTAATGCATGCAAAAATCTCCCAATATGAAAGCTATCTTAGTTGTGTAGTTGTAACCATCTCTTAGCCATAAATAAAATAAAATAAGTGCATTGTATCAAATGATTACTGATTACTGATTACTGCATAGTAGTTAAAGACACCATATATAACATGTATGTAATAAAATTGATTTGTTTTATATATTTACTAAATTAGAAATAATTAATTAGTACAAAATAAATCAAGATGCAAAAAATAATTTGAACTTGATGAAAAATAATTCTGTAAAATAAACAGATTTATACTTCAGATAGAAACTTCTTGATTCTGTAATACCATTATATTATTTTTCACAAATAAATAAATAGGTAAAAACAGGAGGGGGGGGGGGGGGCACTCGGTAATCTGGCAAGTGAGTGCATTAGAAATCATATTTTGTCAAAGACCAGGAATTGCTCATTTAAACAGCACACAGTGAATATGACACAAATATGACAAAGCAGCCAACCGGTTATAATGCAGAATAGTCTGAAATGTCCACATACAGCTCACTTGGTTGGAGCGTCACCCACAGAGTTCACACATTTGTATGCGGACTACCAATGCACACTTCAGAAGTGTTACCAAAAATTCACCAAAGGCTGCAAGGTACATGTATTTAAATGTTTATTATATATTCAAAGACTTGTTAAAATGATATAGAATTTTCTGAATGGTGATGGTATAAGAGAAAGTATTATAGCATTTGCCTTTCTTTTACTGATATAGAAAGGAAACTGCTATAATATTTTATTCATATACCATTTGCTTTTTTTTTGCATCTGCACTCTCTGCATAAGTGCAATTTATCGGTTGACCAAGATTAAGATTGGCTTGTGGTGCAGTGACCCGTCTGACCTTTGTAGTTGATCCTCTTGCAGTCGGGCTCTGAGGGCAGACAGGTTATCAGACATGTCTCTGGTGTCTCTCTCTAGTTTGCTGGTCTCTCCTGCTCGGGCCTCCTCCAGGCGCAGCTGGTGCAGAGCGTTCTTCAGTTGCTGCTGCAGTTCTACGACCTGCAGAGATGTTGATGAACTGATAAATAAAGACATTCCTAATAACTGTTATACTGCTGAACAAGTGAATTTCAGCCTGCTCTAATAAACACGCACCTTTTTGTCAGCAGCAATCACACGTGCCCTCTCTGAATTTAGCTCCTCCATCAAGCTGCTGTTAGTATATCGGTTCTGAGTGCTTCTGGCCACCTCCAGCTCCAGATCTCTGGCTCTCTGCTGGAGTCTCTCCAGCTCTGCCACCTGTCCTGCTGCACTTCCTTCCTGCTGGGCTACTTTGGCCTGGGCCTGCTTCAGCTCTGCACACAGCTAAAGAAGAGCAAAAACATAAGGTTTAAGAGCATTGAAAATAGTGCTGTGTAATTCTGACTAGGGATAGCCCATGTCCGATATCATTTAAAAAGAAACAAATTAGAAAAATAAAATTAGGCCTACTTTCTAAAAAAAAAAAAAAACATTGCAAAAACATTAAGTACGAGGTCAATGTGCTTTTTTTTAAAAGAAATTTTTATTCAGGAAGAACAAATGAAATTGGTCAAAATTGACAGTAAAGACTATAGAATACATACAGATTTCGATTTCAAAGAAGTGCTGTTGTTTTGAACTCTATTCATCAAAGAATTTTGAAAAAAAAAAAAGTATCATGGGTCTCTAAAAAAAAAAAAAAAAAAAAAAAAAAATATATATATATATATATATATATATATATATATATATATATATATATATATATATATATTAAGCAGCACAATAGTTTTCAACATTGATAATAAGAAATGTTTTTGAGCAGCAAATCAGCATATTGGAATGATTTCTGAAGGATCATGTGACACTAAAGTCTAGAGTTTCACAAAATTACTTTTCTAATGTATTTTTGATCAAATAAATGCAGCCTTGTTGAGCATAAGAGACTTCTTTCCAAAACAAAGAAATCTTACTGACCCCAAAAACATTATTTGGACACTTATGCCACACTTCATATATTTCCTAATGCATTATGTAACAAAATATCTAAGTAAAAGTCATCTACTATATTTATTTATTTAAAACACTTACCACTTGGTTCATATGTTGTTTTCTATTGCAGTAACATTCATTCATTTCAAATGTAATTTAAGTGTCCAAATACTTTTTGGTGCCCCGCACAATTTCTATGAGTATTTTTTATTTTGTTTTTACCTTGATCTTCTCCTGGTCTAGGAGTGCATTGTGTCTCTTAAGGTCTAGATTTCTCTCTCTCTCATAGCGTAGCTCTCGCTCAGCAGAGGTGAAGAGGTGCTGGGTTCTCTGCAGGTCCTGTCTCAGCTGTTTGTTCTCTTCTCCTTTCTGTTGTAGGAGTGAGTCCTGAGCCTATGCACAACCATATAATGGTCACGTTATGCATAGCAAACAAGGAAAATATAAAAAAAAAAAACAATAGTGTTATTTAGGGCTGGGCGATATATCGAATGCTTTTGTCACGCGCATTTCGTCAGTAAAGCCGGTTCCCTGATTGCCGTTAAATCGCCATCACCTGCTTTCAAATGGAGCGGCATTTAATAGACAGAGCCGTAGATCATTTACAAGCCACAAGTCGCAGATGAATCGCCGTCGATATTGAACGCGATATTGCGTGGTTTGTCAGTGAACTATGGCTCTGTCTATTAAATGCCGCGCCATTTGAAGGCAGGTGATGGCGATTTAGCGGTAATCAGGGAACTGGCTTTACTGACGAAATGCAGGTGACAAAAGCATTCTATATATCGCCCAGCCCTAGTGTTATTACAAAATTAACCATATTATACAAATATTTTGTGTATGAAAGTAAGTAAAAATGAATGTGAATATGTTTGTGTGGTTGTATGAAGATGAAGAGCAGGGCTGACCTTAGCCCGGGCCTGAACTTCACTGATCTGGGCCTGCAGGGCCAGCTGGTGTTGGCCGGCCAGCTGTCTCTCCTCCTCCAGGGTGGAGTGTAGCTTACTCATCTCTGACTTAACACAGGCCAGCTAAAGGAGCAGCACATAACATCAAACAGTTTACACATTACAACTTCAGCTAACAGTCCTAAAACTCCATGTACATTGTTGTTTAAAAGTTTGGGGTCAGTTTGTTTTTTAATACTTTTATTCAGGATGACTGCATTAAATTGATTGAAACTGACAGTAAAGTCTTTTCCATTGTTACAAAAGATTTCTATTTCATATAAATGTTTTTTTGAACTTTCTATTCATAAAAAATATTTTGCAACATATCAGCATATTAGAATGCTTTCTGAGGGATCATGTGACACTGAAGACTGGAGTAATGGCTGCTGAAAATTCAGCTTTGCATTACAGGAATAAATTACATTTTAAAATAGAAACATTCTTTAAATTGTAGCAATAATATTTCACAATATTACCATTTTTTACTGTATTTTGATCAAATACATGCAGCCTTGCGAACATGAGACTTGTTTCAAAAACAAAAAAATCTTACCGACCCCAAACTTTTGAAAAGTAGAGTCAGGCAGAAAGTATTCAAGAAGACACTGGCGGCACAGCCACTTCTGCTCTGCTCCCGCTGCTGCCTCAGCATGCAGTGTGAATGCTCTAATCTGTTAACTTGGGCGCTGAAAAAAATATGCGTTGCTTACGCATCCAGTGTGAAACAAGACTTACCTGACAAAGCCCCTCCTGTGCAGCAGGCTTGTGGTTGGCCGTGTGCTCCTGTGATGCTCTGGGCATCTGCTCTCTGGTACACTGGAGCTGCTGTTTCACATGCAGGAGCTCCAGACAGAGTCTCTCTTTCTCCCCGTCATTCTGAAGCCTCTCGTGGGCTTTCTCGCTGAGCTCCCTCTGTAGCTGCATCACTTGCCCGCGCTTCTCCATCAGCTCATCTCTAAACACAGGCAAAGTATATCTTACCAGATGCAGATGCAACATTTATAATAATCATTTAGAAATTTAATGTCATAAAAAATGACATTGAAAATGGGGGAAAAAGGGATGTATCTGTGGCAGACTGCCTTACCTTAGTGTGTTGTGCTCCTTCTCTAGTTGAATCAGTTCTGTTCTCAGCTTGTCCACCATGGACTTAAGCTCTGCCACCTGTCCCCTGCTGTCTCTCAGGTCCTCTTCAGCCCGGCTGTTCTCTGTCTGAAGTGTCAGGTTGTCCTGGAGACGTGTCTGAGCACGCTCCAACTGGGCCACCTGCAGAGTACAAACATAGCCTCAGTGAGTATTTGCAAGCTACAGGAAGTATATCACAGCATCCCAACAACAAATGGATTGCTTTCTTTGCAATATAAACCTGTAATCGAATGATCTTAATTTATATTACCTTTTCTTCTAAAATTCCCTTTTCTCCTTTAATCTGCGTGAGGTTCTTGTTAAGTGTCTTCCCTTGTCGACATTCTACCTCTAGTCTCTGGACCTCCAAACGTAACCTCTTCAGCTCCTCGTGGTCTCTTTGCATGACCTGTCCACATGTAGCATGTTCAATCATGACAACTCTCTGAAGATTATTAGCATGGTAATGGATATGACAATGTTAATGTATTTGGTCTTGGCGGAATAGATCTACTACGCTGCTGCTGATTATTGCTGCTGCTGCAGAGCAAGTACAGGAACTTGCTACTGCCAATACATATGTCGATACGCTGCTGGGAGTAAGACATGGTGCTGCTGCACAAATAGCATATATCAACAACCCATAGCAGATTTATACAGGTGGAGCTAGGGAAGGTGGAGGGTTTTAGAGGAACTCTGAAGCGTGCTGCAAACTGCTATATAAGCCATTTAAATGTGAGCAACAAGCTCATTGGCTGCAGAAGTGATGTGGACCAATCAGCTTGTGCCAAGTAGTTAATGTTGTAATTATCATCAGTTTGCGTTAAGGACCCATCTAGCCTGCGCCATCTAGAGTTTCATGACTGAACTATGTCTTTCATGGTTTCAGATCACTTTATAATAATTCTTCTAAACAAATGCATAGTGCAATATGAAAAATGGCTTTCCAGGACTCTAAACTGTGTATTTTATGGTGAATCATGCATATCAATGACATTACCTCTTTTTCCTTTTTGAGCGCAGCCTTGGCTACAGATAGATCCACCTCCAGCTGTTTCCTCCAACTTTTTTCTTCAGCAAGACGACCCTCAAGGAACTTCAGTCTTTCTTTAATGCTCTCACTGATCTTTGGAATAAAAGATTATGAAAATAACATTTATATACCACAAGAGGGTGCAAGGAAGTGGCTTTTTCTTAAAGGAACACTCCACTTTTTTTGAAAATAGGCTCATTTTCCAACTCCCCTAGAGTTAAACAGTTGAGTTTTACCGTTTTCGAATCTATTCAGCCGATCTCCGGTTCTGGCGGTACCACTTTTTGCATAGCTTAGCATAGTTCATTGAATCTGATTAGACCGTTAGCATCGCGCATAAAAATGACCAAAGAGTTTTGATATTTTTCCTATTTAAAACTTGACTCTTCTGTAGTTACATCGTGTACTAAGACCGACTGAAAATAAAAAGTTGTGATTTTCTAGGCTGATATGTCTAGGAACTATACTCTCATTCAGGCGTAATAATCAAGGAACTTTGCTGCCGTTCCATGGCTGCAGCAGGCGCAATGATATTACGCAGCGTCTCTCACATACGTTTCCATGGTTGCAAAGCACGTTCCCTGTGCAAGCAGGGGCTCACGGGCGCTGCGTAATATCATTTAAATAGGGAAAACATAGAAGAGTCAAGTTTTAAATAGGAAAAATATCAAAACTCTTTGGTCATTTTTAAGCGCGATGCTAACGGTCTAATCAGATTCAATGAACTATGCTAAGCTATGCTAAAAGTGGTACCGCCAGAACCGGAGATCGGCTGAATGGATTCGAAAACGGTAAAACTCAACTGTTTAACTCTGTAGGGGAGTTGGAAAATTAGCCTATTTTCAAAAAAAGTGTAGTGTTCATTTAAGGCCTGTTTACACCAAGAACGATAATTATAACGATAACTATATTAGCGTTCATACCAATGGACAATATCGTTTTGTTTACTGCGTGCTGTTATTAAGTGCGTGCTGCAGTTATGTTGCCTGCCACTTTATATATATTTACAATTATTATTTAGAACAATTTTTAGAACCATATCTTTGTTATCTTTATAGATATTGTCCTTGGTGTGAACAGACCTTCATCCTTTACCTCAGAGTCAGTCCCTCGAGCCTGATCTTCACCTTTTTTCTCAGTTTTCTTGATTTCCCTCTTATTCAGTTCTTCCTCTATACCTTTAATCTATAACCAAAAATCAGTGTCATCTTCAACATTCAGGTGTTTTTCTTTCCATAACATCACGGCTAAAACGCACCTTTCTCTGTAACCCCTCTATCTCACACTCATGATGTTCTCGCTCGTCTTTGGCTGCGTTCTGCGCCTCCCCCAACAGTGCCTCCAGCTCCTCATTCCGCTCCACCAGTTCCTCGTGCTCCCGCTGCTGCTTCTGCAACCTCCTCTCCAACTCTCGCAGACGGCTGTCCTTATCTTCAGACTCTCTTCGACACCTGCCGAAACACAACTGCCATATAAGCATCTTTAAAGTGTGGAAGCAATGACATGTACAGCTTCAAGTGAGATAAAGGAGAGCAAAGCTTCACCTTTTGTGGAGTATCTCGTCGTCAGGAGCCAGAGATGAATCCACATTATTCTCAACATCCTGAAAAAAAAGCATCTGTAAGTGTTCTAAGAGGAAACTATACAAATATTGCATTACATGTGTCATGCAAACTAGCCCCTACAAGAGAGGAATGTAGTAGAATGTGTATCTACCTGTGCAGAGTGTATTTTATTGAGCTCTAATGTCTCGTTGATCCCTTGAGCCGAGTGCAGCTTTGATTGTTCAACCTGTGGCACACCCGACATGGAAATATATATCTTTTCTGCGTTTACAAATTGTAAATATCTAGCATGTCATGGCCCTAAATTAATATTTTGAAAAAATGATTCTTGCCAGTTTAAGAAGAGTCCTCCTCTCTGTGTCCAATGAGCGAACTCTATCCCTCAACACACGGATCTCCCCATCCAGTCGCTCATTGCGTTCCTTGGCCTTCTGCAGCTCCACCATATCTGTCAAACATTGAGATTACAACCAGAAGACATCCTTTTGAACTGTTTTCATGATCTGGTTTGTTACATCTTAATTCACAGAATTAAGTGTAGACTTTGGTCTACACTGTAGTTTTTTGAAGTGTCTTTATAAATAAAAATGTGTGAAGCAAATGTGTGAAGATTTTCAATGAGTGACATGATAACTTGCTGCTGACAAAATCTCACCACACTGTTTAAGCTTGTCCACTTCCTGTTTTAACTGCTCCACTTCCTCCCCAGTTTTCTGCAGGTCAGGTACTGAAATGTAAATATATAGTTTAGATGTGTAACAAATAAGCAGGGATGCACAATATATTCAAAACATATTGATATAAACATGTTGATATTAATGAGTTCATCAGTTAATTAGTCAAACGGCACCAGTTTATATTAGATATTTAATTGTTCATGGTCAATTCCTGTTTTGTTACATTTAAATGACATTAACTATCATCTGACTAGTGCTGTTATTGTGAACTAAAAAATGATCAGTAATTGAAATAAAGATGAAAAAATAATTATTAGATGAAAAACTAAAAGTTACATGAAAATAAGTACAGCAATTCACTAAAATAAAGAAAGTTGAAGTGCTAAAATTACTTTAACTAAAATGATTATTAATTAAATCTAAATAAAAATATTAAAACTGTATTAAGCAGTGACAAAAGCACATAATAAAATAGCTCAAATTAAAATTAAAACTGAATTAATAAAAATAGTATGTGTATTTTAAATACTAAATGTACTTTAATACCAACCGTCTACAATGTGAGTAAATCAAGAGGCGACTAAAAATATCTTTTATTAAGCAAAGGCTAGTAAATTGTATGATTTCAGTCTCCTGTAACTGATTTTGAGGCAAAAAATTAATTTGGCGCAGATATAATTTCATTGCCTACTGAGCCATACACACCGTCGCTTGGCTGAGAGCGCCATCTGTCGCTTTCTTTCGCATATGTACACTAAACGTGATGGAAAGAGAGCACATGCAGGGCTCTTTGACAGAACTGTCACTGTGCTATTGCTTGTAGTTTGATTATTTGATTTTATTTTATTACAGACTGTTTACTTGACTTTAATAGTGTTTGACATTTATAAATTATATTTATGTAGAATTTTTTTTTTTTTTTTGCATTATTCATATATTCCATGTACGGAAGAGGATTAGGGCCAAGCAATAATAAAAAAATAAAACCATCTCGAGATTAAAGTTATGAGAACAAATTTCATAATGTTTATTCTCAACATTTTATCTCGACTTTTTTCTCGAAATTTAACAACTTTTTTCTTGTAATTTAATGACTTTATTCTCAACATTTTATCTCGACTTTTTTCTCGAAATTTAACAACTTTAATCTCAAGATGGTTTTATTTTTTTATTATTGCTTGGCCCTAATCCTCTTCCGTATCCATGTAAAAAGTCTGCAGAGTAAAATAAAAATGTACTAGCCAATGGTGACTCAAGCTTTAGTGTGTCTGTAGAGGGTTGAATACTAAAATAACACTGCATCTAATGCTCACTTTAAGTTTTTCAAAATACTAATAATTTAAAGGGTTAGTTCACCCAAAAAATTAAATTTTGTCATCATTTACTCACCCTCTAGTTGTTCCAAACCTGTATGAATTTCTTTGTTCTGCTGAACACTAAGGAAGATATTTGCAAGAATGTTTATAACTAAGCAGATCTCGGCCCCCAGTGACTACCATAGCATTTTTTTTCCTATTATGGTAGTCAATGTGGGGCAAGATCTGCTTGGTTAAAGGGATACTCCACCGTTTTTTAATATTAAACTATGTTATTCCCTTAACTAAGACGAGTTGATACATTCCTCTCTCGTTTCTGTGCGTGCACTAAATCGCTCTGTCTTGCGGCGAAACTTTATTAGCACTTAGCTTAGCCCAGTTCATTCAATAGGGGCCAAGCAGAGAAGCTACCAAACACCTCTACGTTTTCCCTATTTAAATACAGTTACTCGAGTAGTGTAACTCGACTTGGGACGGTGACACAAAACAAAACGTTGCGCTTTTCTAAGCATGTAAAATGGATAACTATATTGTATGGCGGAATACCATAGCAAGTGCTCGGGAGCACTTTGACTTGGCGCAGTAATATCTTCACTCGTGAAAAGTCCTCTCACCGGCCCCCGCTCCCTCTCCTCCTCCCTCTCATTTCCGTCAATAGAACCAACGTGACTTTTACAGGAGAGGGAGCGGGGGCCGGCCATACAATATAGTTATCCATTTTACACGCTTAGAAAAGGGCAACGTTTTGTTTTGTGTCACCGTCCTAGGTCGAGTTATACTACTCGAGTAACTGTATTTAAATAGGGAAAATGTGGAGGTGTTTGATAGCTTCTCTGCTTGGCCCCTATCGAATGAACTGGGCTAAGCTAAGTGCTAACAAAGTTTCGCCGCAAGACAGAGGGATTTAGTGCACGCACTGAGACGAGAGAGGTATGTATCAACTCGTCTTAGTTAAGGGAATAACATAGTTTAATATGAAAAAACGGTGGAGTATCCCTTTAAAGACATTCTTCCAAATATCTTCCTTAGTGTTCAGCAGAACAAAGAAATTCAACTTGAGGGTGAGTAAATGATGACAGAAATTTCATTTTTGGGTGAACTATCCATATGGTTAAATGTGATCTTTAGCAAATCTCAAAATAACAATTTTTTATACTGTGAATTATGATGGTATGATGCCTAAATTAATTTGTAGCATTTAAAAATGATTGATTTTAATTATTAGTGTTTTATTTTTCATTTATGTATGTGTATTTTAATATTGCCAATTATCGGTCATCAGGCATAATATGAAAGTAATTATCAGCATATCAATATCGAGATCTGAATTGTTATTCACTTACCAGACAAGTTTTGGACCTTACGAGCAAGATCTAGTTCATCTGTCAGGTGGCGAATCTCTTTATGTGCCATAGCAAGGCGACTCGATGCCTCTTCCAGATCCCTTTCCAGCTTCTGCCGTTCTGTGCGCTCTCTACTGAGTTCTTCACTGTGGCCCTATAGGGGACAAAGCTTTCAGTGAGACATAAACCTGGCTGCACTGGGTGGACAAGCAAGAAGCATGTTGGCATCCAAGCGTTTTTAACATGCATGAGCCACAGAACACGGGTGAAGCTGAATGTGGATCATGTTCCAGTGTGAACAGAGTTTAATATGTGCCTGCTCTCCCTTACAACCATCAGAGACAATGGTAACAGTGGGACAAACAGCCTCTGGTTAGTAACCACCCAAAAAGAAAGCGCTCCAGAGTGAAAATAAGAGGTGTTAATATAATCATGCTAGGCTCAGCATGTGAGATGATGTCAATATTCTCTGCTTTGAATTCATCCAAGGCATGCATTATGCTGCCCTAATCTGCTTTAAGTGGATCATCCTCTCAAGGACAATACGGAAGGTTCCACCTCTGTTGACTTTACACTTCTATCATGCCTTTTTTACGAGTCCAATCGAGTTATGACAGGTACGGGAACGTACAGGAAGGTTTTGTGCTCTTAGTGTCGCCTTGCGCACACCAAAGAACTTCCTCCAAGGACTTTGAACTGATGATTCCTGTCCATTTAGGGAGGGACAAAGAATCAGGAGAAATTATGATGCAAAACATATAGAAGGCTGGACAATGAAAAACTTAAATATTGATGAGACACTGATGATATGGGATATTCTTTGAATCCACTGCTTTTGAAATTGATGCCTGCTCATTGGATCTGAGATCTTCTCACCTTATTCAAGTTATCCTTTTGCTGTCTGAGTTCCTCTTCCAGTGCGTGACGGATATGATCCAGCTCTTCCTGATTTCCATAAAAGAGGAGATATTAAAATGGCCAAATTAATAAGCCACGAGTGAGGTATTACTATCAAGAGAAGAGTCCACATATTTCTAACACCATTATTATCATTCTTTCATCCAAAGTGCATTCAAGGTATACATTTTATGTTGCTATAGGCTCTTCAAGAATTTTTGTATCCTAAATACACACAATTAAATAATATTTAAATATTAAATATAATTAAATATAGTTTACGATTAAATATAGTTTTTGCATAATGGTCTACCTGTTGACCTACACTTTTAAAGGTGCCCTAGAATTAAATATTGAATTTACCTTGGCATAGTTGAATAACAAGAGTTCAGTACATGGAAAAGACATACAGTGAGTCTCAAACTCCATTGTTTCCTCCTTCTTGTATAAATCTCATTTGTTTAAAAGACCTCCGAAGAACAGGCGAATCTCAACATAACACAGACTGTTATGTAACAGTCGGGGTGTACGCCCCCAATATTTGCATATGTCAGCTCATGTTCAAGCATTAGACAAGGGCAGAACGTCTGGATGTGCACAGCTGAATCATCAGACTAGGTAAGCAAGCAAGAACAATAGCGAAAAATGGCAGATGGAGCAATAATAACTGACATGATCCATGATTACATGTATTTTTCGTGATATTTGTAAATTGTCTTTCTAAATGTTTCGTTAGCATGTTGCTAATGTACTGTTAAATGTGGTAAAAGTTACTATCGTTTATTACTGTATTCACGGAGACAAGACTGTCGTTATTTTCATTTTTAAACACTTGCAGTCTATATAATTCATAAACACAACTTCATTCTCTATAAATCTCTCCAACAGTGTGTAATGTTAGCTTTAGCCACGGAGCATAGCCTCAAACTCATTCAGAATCAAATGTAAACATCCAAATAAATACAATACTTGGCGAACACTTTGTAAAGATCCATTTTGAGGGTTATATTAGCTGTGTGAACTGTGTTTATGCTATTCAAGGCAAGCGCGAGTTCCGTGGGCGGGGTGGCACGAGAATTAAAGGGGCCGCAGCCTATATATATCAGTGCATAGTTAATTATGCCCCAAAATAGGCAGTAAAAAAAATGTATAAAACTGAGCTGAAACTTCACAGACACATTCAGGGGACACCTTAGACTTATTACATCTTTTAAAAAGACGTTCTAGGGCACCTTTAAGAACATTATTACTGTTTTTTATTACGGCTTTATTTCTCATAGTACCTGTAGATGTACCTCTCTGAGGTTGCCGGTGAGGGTCTGGGTGTCCAGCTTTCTTTCAGCAGCCTCCAGTCTCTCCAGCAGAGTGACTCTCTCCACCAGCAGATAGGCCACTTGCTCACTGGCACTGCTTTGGCTGATCTCTGCTAGACCCTCCTGTTCCAGCATCTCCACCACCTCCTTACATTGGGAGTCTGACAGACACAAGGTACGTAAGGACTACTTACTGGACTTTAAGTGGGTTCAATTTGGGCATTGTGCAGAATGCAAGAGCTATGTTGCGAATGGAATACTAATGGAATACTCATTTCTGCAATAAACATTATTTTGCATTCTTAATGAAATTCTATGTAAAAACCAGTGTTGTTAATTAAAACTAAAAATATGAATAATTTCTGTTAATTGAAAAATTAAAAATGTTGCTATGGCATCTAACTAAAATAAAATAAGTTTAACTTGATGTACTAAAAATATTAAAAAACTAACACTGAAATAAAAATAAATTAAAGCTAAATATGAATATTAAAAGGCATAGTATGTATTTTTTACCACTAGAGGTAGCATATTCAAAACAAAGGCGTAGCTTGATGACGCCGAGATTGAGCACGGAATCATAGGACATCGTCTTCACCTCACAGCCAGTGAAATAGAATCAGGATGGGACATGGGCAGAAATCATGCTCATGGATGAGATTATTAACGTTACTATAGTATTAAACAGAGCGGGGCCAAGTGCTGTGGAAGCTGAAAGAGGCCGCTGGAGCAATTGCTAATGAGAGACAAACGCAAACACATCTCGAGAGAAGCAAAACATTTATTATGCCACTTTTGCTTCTTCCGGTTAATCGTATATGGGTTAAAGCAGTGCTGTTTTATCATATTAGATACATTTGAGAGTGTTGAAAATTATAACGCACATTTACTCAGCGGCTGCTATGAGACACTTGTTGCATACTGCAGTAAACTAGATCGATATTAGCATATCATATAAAGAAAACGAGATTCAAACAATAAGACTAAACGTGTTGCGTTACATAACAATGATTAGTTTTATGTCAATAAATGTATCCAAACAGTTGTTCCCTTGTCTAATAAAACAACAATAATAATACATTAACAATAACAAAAACAGTATATTAAAGCATTTTTGGTGTTTCCATGGAAATCAAGGGTAATACTGGTATGATGTCATTGATAGGCGATGCATGGACACAGTCCTTGTCCTGATTAAAATGGCTTATTTCTCTGGATTTAAACATTTTTGGAAACATCTGGGATAATGTAAGTACACAAGTCAACAATATATAACACTGTCCTACAGGTTTAAGCACTGTTAAATCTCACATAATGTTCCTTTAAAGAAAAAACTAAACTATTAAAAATAAAAATGTCAAAAGCACATAACAAAATTGAAACTGAAAATATACAAGCTAATATAAAAAGATATTAAAATATTATTTTTAATATCAAAATGCATTATTATCACAATATTAATAAAAACTATAATAATAAATCAATTACACTAAGGGTATGTTTACACAACAATGTTTTTCGTGTACAGATGACAATGTTGTCAAAAAAAAAAAATCCCTTTCACATGGATCCGCGAAAACAACGCTGTTTTATGCATGCCAGGCCAGTAGGTGGCGATGGCACTTTATAAAGAAACACTGCTCGCCTAGACTGAACATGCATGACGTGCATGACGTCACCATTTTCACAAATTTGCGTTTTTATAGTTTACATGGAGATGATAACATGTAAATAAAGATGCATTAAAATTTTTCAGTTTTTAGTAGAAAACGGTGTTGTGTAAATGGCCCCTAAAATAACACTGGTAATAACATCTTGCCAAATCAAATGAGTTATTGGCTGATATTAATTCTGGATCATGGATCATGGAAGAACCAGTCAAGCACACTGCATTGTGGGACACAGTATTCACACTGTTATATACTGCACATTCGAGAAATGTGGTAGCTGATCTATGTGTTCTAAGACTACAGAAAACTTTTCTAAGGATACAGAAAAGTATGTATAATGCAGAGTATTATGCTATTCGAAACACAGGCAAGGAAAAAACTGCGAGGCACATTGTTTACTACAAACACATTCTTAAGAATGATAAAATCAATATAAAACCCTCACCCTGTTGGTGTTTCATTAGAGCGAGTTCAGCACGGAGCTGTTCGTTGTCACGTTCGTACTCCGCTGTAAGAGATTCCCTCTCCTCCAGCATGTTTCGAATATGCTCCACGTAATTTTCCACCTTGAAAAAACCCATCAAACAACCAGTCGGCACAGCAAAGGCATTAGCTACAGGAGTTTGTTTTGGTCAGGAAACAGCGTTGTCATGTTACAATGTTGATGAGGGAGACCATAATTAGCTATTCTTTATGGCTGAGGCCCGGCCTGCCATCTGCTGGCTCACCTCTCTCATCTCGCTGGCCTGCTGTGTGCGCAAAGTCTGCAGGTCTTCAGTGGCTGCAGTCAGGCTGCCCTCGCTGCGCTGGAGCAAACACCACAGGTGCCGCTCACGCTCCTCTGCTGAAGCCTCAAGGGACACACCGTCCCTGTGCAAGCGCAGGGTGATCTCGTCCAGCTCCTTTTCCTTAAGAGGAAACAAAACAATGAGCCTTTTTTTTTCTTGAACTGTAAATGAGGCCTGGGTTACTTGACACCATCTAGTTGTCACAGTCAACAGCGTGTCTAATTGTTCTGTGTGAAGCAGGTCTCAGAAGCCTATTATCCTCTATACTGTAACTGTATCATTAAAGGATTAGTTCACTTCAGAATTAAAATTTCCTGATAATTTACTCAACCGTGTCATCCAAGATGTTTATGTCTTTCTTTCTTCAGTCAAAAAGAAATTCCAGGATTTTTTTCCATATAGTGGACTTCAACGGCTACCAACTGCAGTTTAAATGCAGCTTCAAATGGCTCTACATGATCCCAGTCGAGGAATAAGGGTCTTATCTAGTGAAACAATCTGTCATTTTCTTAAAAAAGCTTTTTCTGAAGCTGCAATTTGGACCTTCAACCAGTTGGTAGCCATTGAAATCCACTATATGGAGAAAAATCCTGGAATGTTTTCCTCAAAAACCATCATTTCTTTTCAAATGAAGAAAGGAAGACATAAACATCTTGGATGACATGGGGGTGAGTAAATTATCAGGAAATTTTAAAGAGGACATATCATGAAAGGCCATGGCAAAAAGTCTGAGCAAAGCATGCTAACTGTTCTGTCAATGGCTGCACAGATGAGCACAGAACACTATTTAGAGTCTTGTTAACTTGTATAGCCTGCAAGTTGACTCTGGCAAGCTCGATTGCTAAAAAAGCAACTACATAAATTTATCCACTAACCATTCAGAAACATTCAGTTGCATTCTAGAAGTTGTAACTTCTTCCTGAGTCTCTCAATCAGTGTCAGACTGGTTTGAACAATGTAAGGCTGAACACCGTAACAATCGTCATTTTGGCTGCGTGAGATTCTCCAGCTTTGTTATTGTTGAGCAACTGAAGCACGAGCTGTTAAAGCTCCACCCTCTTTTGGAAAGCAGGCAGGGAGCAGCAGCTCATTTGCATTTAAAGAGACACACACAAAAACGGCATGTTTTTTCTCACAACCAAATAGGGGCAAATTTGACAAGCTATAATAAATGATCTGTGGGGTATTTTGAGCTGAATCTTCACAGACACATTCTGGGGACACCAGAGACTTATATTAGATCTTGTGAAAATGGGCATTATAGGTCCCCTTTAATTCTGAATTGACCACAAGATGACTTAAAAAGTTTTAAAATTAGACAAAACAAGGTTTTAAATAAACCAAAACAGCTACAAATCAAGATGACAACTGATATATTTTTATTTTAATTATTTTCCTCAACAACTGTCATTTTTATTTAAGAACTGAGGTTCTCTTATTCTTGGAAAAGCTGCATATTTGAGGAAATTTTGATTTTTGTGAGATTCTAGACCTGAAAAAGTTATGAAAACTAATAATATCATAAAGTAATGGAAATTTCCATAGTGAAAATCTATTTTTATAACAAGCTCTGAAATATGTTGAAATCATAATATGTAGAAGAATTTGCTGAAAAATTGCCATAAATTTCAAATAATTTTAAAAACTTTATTTCACAATCACAGTCATTTAAATTCATTCCTGAACCATCAAGAACACTCAGTTATCGAATCTACTGAAATTACAGAACTTAAAGGTGCCGTCGAATTGAAAATTGAATTTACCTCGGCAAGTCGGCATAGTTGAATAACAAGAGTTCAGTACATGGAAATGACATACAGTGAGTCTCAAACACCTCCTGCTTATATAAATCTCATTTGTTTGAAAGACCTCCGAAGAACAGGCGAATCTCAACATAACACCGACTGTTACGTAACAGTCGGGGTGTACGCCCCCAATATTTGCATATGCCAGCCCATGATCGAGGCATTACACAAGGGCAGCCAGTAACGTCTGGATCTGTGCACAGCTGAATCATCAGAAAAGGTAAGCAAGCAAGGACAACAGCGAAAAATGGCAGATGTAGCGATAATAACTGACATGATATTTTTAGTGATATTTGTAAATTGTCTTTCTAAATGTTTTGTTAGCATGTTGCTAATGTACTGTTAAATGTGGTTAAAGTTACCATCGTTTCTTACTGTATTCACGGAGACAAGAGCCGTCGCTATTTTCATTATTAAACACTTGCAGTCTGTATAATTCATAAACACAACTTCATTCTTTATAAATCTCTCCAACAGTGTAGCATTAGCCGTTAGCCACGGAGCACTATCAAACTCATTCAGAATCAAATGTAAACATCCAAATAAACACTGTGCTTACGTGATTATACATGCTGCATGACGAACACTTTGTAAAGATCCATTTTGAGGGTTATATTAGCTGTGTGAACTTTTTTTATGAAGTGATAGAGTCGAGAGCTCGGGAGGGGGCGGAGAGCGTGCGATTTAAAGGGGCCGCAGCATGAATCGGCGCATTTCTAATGATGCCTCAAAATAGGCAGTTAAAAGAATTAATTTAAAAAAATCTATGGGGTATTTTGAGCTGCAACTTCACAGACACATTCAGGGGGACACCTTAGACTTATATTACATCTTGTAAAAAAACATTCAATGGCACCTTTAAAGGCCTGCTGAAGTGTCTTGGAATGCGCAGCATTATTCAATATGTTGACGTAATTTCAACTGAAACAGGACAACAGGGCGATATATCGAACAGCCCCGCCCCTTTTTTAAAAATAGCCAATAGCATTTTGTTTATATCACAGCTCGGCCAGAGCCATTAAACTCAGTAAAACCTCTGTTTCCTTTTAATATCTAACCGTTTATCCTCACAATCTCCTCTTTATCACTGTAAAATACAGCATTCTGTGCAGAATTTATATGGTCTAAGCCAACTTGCAGATATGATCCACTCTGTGCTCTCGTGTCCCTGGGCCAGAGCAGACTGTGCTCACGCTGCGGTGGTTCACGTTATACTAACGTGAAAACTTCATTTGCGTCAATGAATAGCATATTTACACGGTCTGAATCATTCCCTATTCTTTATATAGTGCACTTTAACATGTAAAATTAGTAAATGTGTGAACAAATGACCGATTTCAGCCACAGCTTCAGTGTAGGAGGGGGCGGGACTTCAGACTCTAGAGAGCATTTGATTGGACAGAAGATTTGAGAAGAAGCTGAAGTGCGATGTTATGTCATGAAAATCCGTGATCCATTTTAGCAGAAGTGAGAGACTGTAAGTTTTGAATGCTTATATTTTATAATACAGTGTATTTTCTGTAAATAAAAATCTTTGAAAACAAGCAGCTTTCTCATTACAACGGAAGTACCAGAAATATCAAGTCAAAAATAAATTGACAACCACTGAACTTTCATAGCATCAGGACAGCGTGATAATGCATTAAATTATCTTGAGATAAATTACTATCTGATAAAAATAGAGTTTATGGGAGGGGGAGGCTTTTTTAAATAATTTAATCAGACGTACATGAGGAAACTTTGTCAATTGCCATTATAAGCATATTACATGGTATCAATGTACTGTTTCCTGCTTACTTATATCAAATGTATAAATACAAAAACGACGACACCATACCTCTCTTTTTTCCATGACCGAGTACAGCTGAACTGGAGTCCGTGCATCACTTGCAAATTAGCCAGAAGTGTTTATGAGAACAAAGTTTAGATTGTGGTTTCCAGCATTTGCGTCCGCCCATGGCAGTCTCTGACCTAATCATCACTTCATTAAAAAAAAAAAAAAAAAAAGGGAAGCATAAAACATAACTCAATGTGTTACTATAGTTTGCATGTCTTTAAATGAACACAATACAGCTTTAAGCAACGACTTTTATATAACGTAAGTTACACTAATAACAATACAACTGTAACAAATGACTACACAAGATCTTCTGCATAATCCAAAATCCATTATCATCCGTCATCAAAACTTTCTCTCTCATATTCACAATTTATCTGCAGTCACGGGTGTATTTGACAGGAATAATGTTGCTTCGGGTTTTTACTAGAATATAAAAAGTTTTCTAACCCTAGCACAGTCTCAGTCCGCTAACTTTGGCTAGCGGGCTAGTCCGCAGGTATTACGCACGAGCCTATTTTCATATCCTCCAGGCGGCTGTTAAAATAAAACAAATTAAGATTGTTGTTGTCCTTCAACATCGATTTATGCCAGTTAATTATGCCTGTCTCTTTGCAAATATTGATGGAACACTAGAGTGTCGTATCTCATGAGGCCTACCAAGTGTTTTGTTGCAGCTGCTCGCAATAGCTTGGACCGAGTGCCTAGGCAACGGGTTAAACCATTACTGACAGAGAGGGGAGAGAAGACTGCGTTGAGAAGTTTCAGTTCACCTTAACCCAGCAGCAGATGGCGGTGTTTGTTCTATAAAGCAATTTATTGGCAAAGCTGAATTTTCAACATCGTTACTCCAGTCTTCAGTGTCACATGATCCTTCAGAAATCATTCTGATAAACAAATCCGATGCTCAATTATTTTCATTACTCAGTTATTAATAATCAATGTTGTCTTAGCTACTTGAGATTTTGTGGAAATTGTGAAAGTTTTTTTCTTCAGGATTTTTTAAATGAATAGATGTTCAACAGAACAGCATTTACTACCAAAAAAAAAAAAAAAAAAAGATATTTTTGATCAGTTTAATAGATAATAAATCCTTGCTAAATAAAAGTGTGTGGGTGTGTTAATTTTATTATTGTAAAAGCAATCACATTTGAAACTATTTAAGGTAACAGTGAATTAAAGGGTTAGTTCACCCAAAAATGAAAATTCTGTCATTTATTACTTACCATCATGCCGTTCCACACCCATAAAACCTTCATTAATCTTCGGAACACAAATAAAGATATTTTAGTTGAAATCTGATGGCTCCGTGAGGCCTTCATAGGGAGCAATGACATTTCCTATTTAAATCAGTTAATGTGAGTACAGTGTTTCAATATTAATGTTATAAAGTGAGGAGAATATTTTTGGTGCGCCAAAAAAACTAAATAACGACCTATTTAGTGATGTCCGATTTCAAAACACTGCTTCAGGAAGATTCGGAGCATAAATGAATCAGTTTATACAACAGTTCTGTCTGGTTCTCGAATCTGATTGGCTGATAGCCATGCGATATTTCAGTGATAACAGCACTCCTACTGCCTTTTCACCGTTTGTATCACTCCATCACTCCGCTTCCGCTTGAAGTGACCGTCATGGAGGCCGATCAAATCAACCGTAATTTTTACAAATACTACTTCTTGTACCACGAACTGTAGTTTTAATAGTTTTTAAGGCGAGAATGTAGTTGTTTAGACCTGAAACATGTGACTCATATTTAATAACAGAGCCCATTTTACAATTTGTTTTGACGTTTTCGGAGATGCGAGCTCGAGTGCGTCAGCGGCCGTTCAGTGCTTCTGTAACCGCCGAGAACAGCTTCATCTCGGCCAGTGCCTCAGGGATTTGCCGTTGGCTCTTATAGTGGTTAAACATGAGACATAATTCAATTTGAGTACATAGAACGGGCAATCTTTGGTCTTATTAATCTATTATTTTATATCTATTAGAGCAAGTCGAATTGTGCTATATTAAATTTGATAATAACGTTACGTTACATCACATTGGCTACAACTAGACGGGACATATCAGACTCTTCTCCGCTTCAAATACGTAAAACATTAAACTTTATAAACATGTTTTTTTGAGTAAAGAAAACGCTTTACATTTTTTTTTCAAACATCAGATCTTTATTTACCTTTGCATTGCACAGAGGAGATGTCCAAACTGCGTGCGCACTTCATTTAGAGGTGAGGCGGATTGATTCGGCCTCGTGCCTACGGACGAATCACAGCGTGCTGATATACAGCCATATCGCACGGCTGCTCGTGTGATATTGCTCATGTATCGAATCATGATTCAGAACGCATGTCAAACTGCCAACGGCTGAAATCACGTGACTTTGGCACTCCGAACAGCAGATTCTATACACTGATTCATTTGTGCTCCGAATCTTCATGAGGCAGTGTTTTGAAATCAGCCATCGTTGTTATTTTTTTTTTTTGGCGCACCAAATATTCTCGGCGCTTTATAATATTAATATTGAACCACTGTACTCACATGAACTGATTTAAATATGTTTTTAGTACTTTTATGGATCTTGAGAGAGGAAATTTCATTGCTCCCTATGAAAACCTCACGGAGCCATCAGATTTTAATTTGTGTTCCGTAGATGAACGAAGGTCTTACGGGTGTGGAACGGCATGAGGGTGAGTAATAAATGACAGAATTTTCATTTTTGGGTGAACTAACCCTTTAAAGCACACCTAATCTGACGGGACTCGGACAGAAATCATGTTCATGGATGAGATTAACATTACTGTAGTAAGCAGAGCAGGGCTGAGTGCTGTGGAAGCTGAACAAGGCCGCTGGAGCGATTACTAATGAGAGACGAACGCGACGTGCAGCTCGAGAGCAGTCGACGCTTCCGCTTCTTCCGGTCAAATGTTTGTGTGGTAACACAGCGCTGTTTATCATATTAGATACATTTCAGTTTGTTGAAAATTATGTTATAATGTGCGTTCGCTCTGTGGCTGCTATGAGATACTTGTTACACACTACAGTAAGCTAGATCAATATTAGAATATCATATTAATATAAACAAGAATACGAGATTCAAACAATAAGACTAAACGTGTTGAGCTATATAACAATGATTAGTTTTCTGTCTATAAATGTATCCAAACAGTTGTTCCCTTGTCTAATAAAACATATAGTATAGTAAAGCATCTTTGATGTTTTCATGGTTAATTTCTACAAAATTAAACCCGAAATCGAGGGTAACGCAGGTACGATGTCATTGATAGGCGACGCACGGACATTATTTCTTTGGATTTAAACATTCTTGGAAACATCTGGGTGTAAGTACACATATCAACAAATATAACACTGTTCTAGTGTTTTTTTTTTTATATTTTAATCCAAAAATCTTACATATTGTGCCTTTAAAATAAGTGAATTGGAGTCAGATGTATAAAACATTAATTTATTAAATTATGTGTGGGTGGCCTGCAGTAAAATACTCTCTATATATACTAACTCTTATACATTTAAACTAAAACAAACATTAAAGGTTTTTAACACATATATACAGTGAATATATGTTAAATCAAAATAAGTTTAAAACTATATCTAATACATAGCTATAATCAAGCTGAGGTCACCTCTAGACTAAACTTAAATAGGAGGAATTCATTTATGGCACAGTATTTTACATGTCATTGCATTAATCACAAGAAGCATAAGAGCTTTTATGTGATGGAAGTCCTCATATATGTTAAGCCAGACAAATCCCTTGTTTAATTTAGCCCTGCTTTTACATTTGTAATTAAACAACATTACAACAAAATTCAGATTTCAACTGCAGAATAAGAACATGCAAGAAAATGAAAACAAAAGTCCATACACATCTACAGATTTTTTTATAACATATTTTTTTTTTCTCTAAAAGAATGAACATTAAGTTAATAAGTTAATACAAACATTATTTACAGTAGTAAAAAATACCTCAATAACATGGCGTTAATAATGAAGTTTAACAATGAAGTAAAATGACCATACTGGCTCATTAGCTTTTTAACCCATATCACAGTGCAACTTTTTTCCGGTGGAAGTTTGCCAAATAATCATTGAAGTCTCTCATAGCAACATACATTCTCTGCCTTCATTTTCTGGTGATATTGCAGCTTTGGAGCTCATAGAAGAGAACATATGCCTGATTGGACTGAAGCTTCTCCTCTGATATTGCATCAACACTGTGAAAGGAACAGAGCATTAATGTTTTCTGCTCTATTAATCAAAATAACTATTAATTCTTTATTACGATAATAAAATCTTAATGTCATCAAACAAAGAAATATAATCTTTCTATATTATCTCTAATAGGAGCAAATTACTATTCTTGTGTATTGTAAGAGGATTTCTCTTTGAATTGCCCTTTAAATACCATTGTTTTATTGTATAGAAAAGGTCAGAGCAAAAACTGCACCCACCATGAGTCATTATAGTAGCACCAGCCCTCCTCCTCTCGACATGCGGCTGTGTAGTGACCCATATTTACTGTGCCCGAATGATTGCACACTGCATACAGATCATACAGCACTGGCCCTGAAAGCAAGCATTCAGCCTTATTGCATACATCACTAAACATAACAATATTCAAACTTTATCATGTATAAAGTTAGTACATTATACTCATTCTTGTTCTCACCACAGTCAACCGGTCCAAATGGCCCTAAATCCAGCCCGGTCAGGGGGAAGGAAACGGACACTGTGCTTTTAGAGATTGAGTACCTTGACATGGTAAATCGATTTAAGTCTGAGATGGCAAGTTAAGTCAGTGTCAATAAGCATGTACCTTTTGTAAAGCATGTACTTGGTCACATGACCTTACACTTACTGCTCCATTACTGTTTGATTAAAGTGATAGTTCGCCCAAAAATATATGACTTTCTTTCTTTCGATAAACACAAAGATTTTTAGAAAAAAGAAATCAATCTATGTGGGACATATAATCAGTGTTGGGGGTAACACATTACAAGTAACTTGAGTTATGTAATCAGATTACTTTTTTAAGTAGCAAAGTAACACATTACCTTTTCAGTTTCCAACAAAATATCTAAGTTACTTTTTCACACTTATTGACTGACAGCTCTCCTGTCCCCATGTTGAGAGAAATAAAGTGCAGAGGCGTTGTGTGCGCTGTGTGAACATGATGGTTATTGTAGTTCTAGACTAAATGTGAACATGCATTTACTCATCTCACTTGCACGAAAACATTCAGTATTCCACAAAATGAATAAAAACAGTGAAATGCAATCTCAGAATTGTACGCAAACCTGTAATAATTAACTATATTAAATTACACAAATATACTTTATGTATTTAATCTCACTTTATAAACCAATGTCTTTACTGCTGACCTTCAATGATCAAATTCAACCATACTAATTATCAAAAATTAGTAAATAAGAGTGTTCCTTCTCCTGTATCCTATTATTCTTCAATCCAGAATGGCAGCACAGCTGAAATGTTTATTTCAGGTGTAAATATGGATTTCCTTCAGCCTGAGGCTTACTCATTTCACTTTGATGCGAAAGGGCCTTTACATTTGCCAAAAATAGAACTTTTTTGTTGTTATTAAAAAACAAACAAGCAAGCCTAGCCCAGGTAAGAAAAAGTAACGCAAAAGTAATGTAACGCATTACTTTTCACAAAAAGTAACTAAGTAATGCAATTAGTTACTTTTTAGGGAGTAACAAAATATTGTAATGCATTACTTTTAAAGTAACTTTCTCCAACACTGCATATAATCAAAGTCAAAGTCATTTCACTCGGTGGCCATCTTTTAAATGCCTCTCGGGCATCCTGGGCATCATGCAATCTCTTTGAATGGGGAAACATCAAATTCTCCAAAACTGTTCGCCAACCTTACGATTAAATTTCATATTTGAAATCACCAATGAAATCTGACAACAGCTGTCTATTAAATGTTTTATCTAAACGCTCGAATCATGACAAAAAACTGTATTTTTTATGCTGGATCAAGCTAATGCGCATGCGCAGACATAAATGCGCGTCTCTTCTGCCATGTTCCAGAGGTGCGCGTCTGACTGTTTCTATAGAAACCGGTGCTTCTAACGGCTGCTGCAGTGACGCGATGACTTTACCAGTCGGCGATTGGCTTTTATTTAGAAAGCGGGACTTATTCCGCCATATTGCGCGTTACACTTTCTCCCATTCAAAACAATACAAGTGACACGTCTTGTGTTATTCTATAGTCTTTGATATAATGCAAGAATGAGTGGCGCTTTTTTGATGCTTGAAAAACCACACACAGCAATCATGGCGGTAATCCATATGATCCTAGTGGAATGAATCAATGTCTTCTGTTATTAAAATTTTCATTTTTGGGTGAACTATCCCTTTAAAGGTACAATGTGTAAATTTTAGCGGCATCTAGCGGTGAGGCTGTGAACTGCAACTAACAGCGCACACCCCTCACTCCCCTCCCTTTCGGAGGACCTACGGTGGCCGTCTGGGCGACACAAGACAAAGATGTCGTCATCTGAGACAGCAGAGAGCCTGTGTTGTTGCAATGAGGTTTGTTCTTACTTCTAACAAAGAACAATCTCTGCTTTTAATAAACCAGATGAAGACTACTACTACTACTACCACTACTTTGTGCTTATTCAACATAGTGACGATGCAAGCTGCCTCTAAAAACACGAACGTATAATGACGACTTGACATAAAGGGGGAACCTGCATGTATGAGATAGAAATGGCTCATTCTAAGGTAATAAAAACATAACGGTTCATTGTGTATGGTCTTATGCACCACTGAAAACATAGTTATGTATATTATATTGCATTTCTGTCAATAGATCCTCACAAATGTTACACATTGCACCTTTAACTCAGCACTGACAAACTGAAAAGGATACGTATTACCAGGATTCTAGGAAACCTCTGGATGGTCAGTCTTTTTGTGCTCTCAGTGCGACGGTTACACCGCTCACACATCTAAGACATACACAAATCCACAGGTATCAGTGTAAAAAGCCCATTTTAAATGCAAGCAAACTGGACATTCTTTTCACTTACCGGCGAGTTTTCTTTATCAAGTTTTTCCTCTTGGGAAAAGAGGTCTAGACACTCTCTTAGAGTGACAGTTCGGCCATAATCATTCTTCTGCAACACACAAACACATAAAAAAAATGACACATCATCCGCACAACACTAGAAGGTGAGGACAGGACCTGAGAGTATTACCTTTGGGATGGGGAGTGACAGGTCACAAAACACATCAAAGGTGTTGGAGTAATGGGAGCAGACTGAACAGTGCAAGGAACTGCGCAGCTGACCAGAGAACAAATCTGTGACAAGGGAAAAATGTTTGGGCACCAGGTGATCAGGATTTAAGATGGACAGAAAATAAAAAATATACAAACATAGCACAACATATCAATATTTTTATTTATTTATTTTTTTTTACAGCAGTGAAGTAAAAAGTGAATAATTTATGCAATCAAAACATTTAAATATTATGTAAATTTTACTGTTGCACATGTAATGTAATGCTGTAATGCCCTCCAGATGGTACTTAAAATTAAACGGTTAGTTCACCCATTACAATTACTCACCCTCATGTCGTTCCACACCTGTAAGACTTTCGTTCATCTTCATAACACAAATTAAGATATTTTTTGATGAAATCTGAGAGCTTTCTGTCCACATAGCTGTCTAATGAGGGTGAGTAATTAATGACAGAATTTTCATTTTTGGGTGAACTAACCCTTTAAAGTTAAAGAACCAATCATTTTATTGGAAAAGCTGTTGCATCATACTTACCAACAATTTTACTGTCATCCCTGTCAAGATGCCTCTGCCACATTGCAAAGGCTTCCTCTGAAATCCTGCAGGAGAGAATGAGTGATTTAGAGGATCTGAATACCTCCAACTCAGTTTGTTCTTTGCAGGATCTGTCTCTTCATGGAGTACCTGAATCGGGTGTATGTTGGTTCCTTAATTTCAATAACTGCAGGACGTTTGGATGGACGACGGTTAATTTCTGTATGTAGCCTGTCCAGGAGGAACCGCAAGAACTCCTGAGCATCCTGCTGACTGTGTGAGAGAAAGAAATGAGATGAGTAGATTATTTGATTGCAACATATTATATACGGTACAAACCAATTTTGCATAATACTGACAAATTTTAATATTGTGTTATTCAGTTATAATTTGTATTGAACATACCTATAGCCACTGAAGTAAGGCACAGACTCTTTAAAGACGCGATAAAACTTCCCAGGATTCACTGTGGTTTCCCCACCATCACATTCCCACAGGCCAGACAAAACTTTGGAGAATTCTATGAGAAAGTCATAAACAAAAATATTACAAAGAGAGTACCTGAGAAATAAGCACAGACCACAAAACCCATTTGAATTCTGCACATAATGCTGTATTTTAAAGGTGCCCTAGAATTAAAAATTGAATTTATCTTGGCATAGTTAAATAACAAGAGTTCAGTATGTGGAAATGACATACAGTGAATCTCAGACTCCATTGTATCCTCCTTCTTATATAAATCTCATTTGTTTAAAAGACCTCAGACGAACAGGCGAATCTCAACATAACACCGACTGTTACGTAACAGTCGGGATCATTAATATGTACGCCCCCAATATTTGCATATGCCAGCTCATGTTCAAGGCATTACACAAGGCCAGCCAGTATTAAAGTCTGGATCTGTGCACAGCTGAATCATCAGACTAGGTAAGCAAGCAAGAACAATAGCGAAAAATGGCAGATGGAGCGATAATAACTGACATGATTCATGATATCATGATATTTTTAGTGATATTTGTAAATTGTCTTTCTAAATGTTTTGTTAGCATGTTGCTAATGTACTGTTAAATGTGGTTAAATTTAACCTCGTTTCTTACTGTATTCACGGAGACAAGACTGTCGTTATTTTCATTTTTTAAACACTTGCAGTCTGTATAATGCATAAACACAACTTCATTCTTTATAAATCTCTCCAACAGTGTGTAATGTTAGCTTTAGCCACGGAGCATAGCCTCAAACTCATTCAGAATCAAATGTAAACATCCAAATAAATACCATACTTACGCGACTAGACATGTTGCTTGACAAACACTGTGTAAAGATCCATTTTGAGGGTTATATTAGCTGTGTGAACTTTGTTTATGCTGTTTAAGGCAAGTGCGAGCTCCGTGGGCGGAGAGCGTGAGCATTTAAAGGGGCCGCAGCCTAAATAGGTTCATATTTAATGATGCCCCAAAATAGGCAGTTAAAAAAATTTATAAAAAAAAATCTATGGGGTATTTTGAGCTGAAACTTCACAGACACATTCAGGGGACACCTTAGACTTATATTACATCTTCTAAAAAGACGTTCTACGGCACCTTTAAAATCTTTAAACTGATACAAAAATGTGATAAAATAATATAAAATGTATTAAAAACAAAATGTAATTAAATAAAATAATAATAAATAAATAAATAAATAAATAATAATACATTTTCATGTTTTTCTTTTTAAATAATCATGCTGCCCCAAATCCAACCCATGGCACTCAAATTTAGATTTTGTTTTTGTACCACCACACCTCAAAAAATAATGTTTAAATGACAGCTGACCATTCATAAGCACAGGTTCTTGGTTGGAGTGCTTGTCCTGAAGGAAGGCTCTCATCAGACAGTAGTCCCGAAGATTACGAGTGTGGGAGAGACACTGCACGATGGCATTGAGGAAACACTAAAAACAAAAGATATTGTGTGAATATGTATGGAAGACAATACCATTTTTAAAACATAGGCATTACATCATATTTGTTCATTAGAACATACAGTATTTCCAACGTTACGCAGTCCAACTTGTCCATTTCCCAATTGCAGCTCTCTCTGTGGGAAAAAAAGTGACAGCAAATGACTGTCAGCGTGACTTCCTCAAATTACATCACAAGCGGTGACAGGTTTGCCATTTACCATTCCTCCTGCAGTGATTGAGTGTCCATTTATAGATCTCTGATCCAATTATAAGAGGGAGAGAGAACACTATCACATATAACACTGAGGTTAAGACCAGATATACTTAACTCACTGGAGAAACGTCAGTGAGAATCTATACAGGTGTCAAAACACATCTATTTTTATATTAATTATTAATTTGGTTTGCAGACAAGCTAAGCCTTTGGTTTCCAACATACAAGTGTTGACAGGATAGGCCTATATATAATATATTCCATGTGTCAAACACACTAATAAGGCACTGTCTCACCTCTTTGTCCGTCACCAGTAGGAGTCCCATGATGGACGTATATAGTACAGACTGTGAAATGTCCACGTTCTCTGGCTGAAGGCCGTTTTGAGAGACTAAGGTGCGGCACAAGGCCTGACAAGAGCTGTCCATTGCAGTGGATTCAGATCTTGGCATTACCACGTATTCATAATACGCAACCTCACCACTGAACCTATGAATGAAATGACGAATGAATAATGAAAACATTACATTATTTACTAAGTATTTTTAGCGGCTATGATTGTCTCGGTGTGCCGTGTGTAAATCGAAGTGGAAAGAGTCTACACCATAAAACAATATTTTTAGATAGTAAATATTGCTGAAAACATTCATTTTTGATTCAGTCCTCTTCCCAGCATGCACTGGAACATGAATATTTAATATGGTCACATTGTTTGACAATTTTACGAAGTTTACAACTCAAAAAAAAATTTATCTAAATTTTTGACTGATTAATAAATTATTGACAAAACTACTGTCTATAATACTGCTATAGAGAATGCAGCATTGATTCAGTGCTTGGCTATAATACTTAGAAACATTAAAATAGCATAACCGTTTACAAAATAATAATTATGCATTAATTACATAAAACGATTACACAAACATTTTGTGTACTCACCCTTAGAAACCCAGTATCGTCTCCGCTAATTTTTCGATTGATGGTCAGTGAGCGCCAGTGTTTCTGTCTAAACATCAAGCCCAATTTTTAAACATTTAAGCGTTACTGTCCTCTCATTACACCCGTTGTTCACCTGTCTGTCCTGTCGCTGTATTTGTGAACAAGCTTTAATCATGGCTAATCTTTCCTCTCTCTCTCTCTGTAGGACCTTCTATAATTAGCCATGTCTTCTCCTTTGCTTAAGAACAGCTTTGACACTGACATAGCATGTCTACACGCAACCTACAGTCACTATATTAAACTACAGCACATGTTATGAAAAAAATATGCAAAGCATGCAAGTTTCGATGTTTATAAAGAGTAGGGTATGGTTGTAACACTTTTTGTTTCAGTATTGAGGTAGAGTGCTCAAACTTTTTTAATACAAGGTACCTACATTTGTTTACTATAAAAGGCGCCAATTCAATCCTCTGTAAAAAAAAAAATATCACAGCCCTAATGAGTTAATGTCATATACTGTACATGGTGTGCCTGTGTTACAACCTATCCCACAACTGGGGTAGGATGTAACACATGCTGGGGTAAGATGTAACAATTAGACAAAAGAAGCAAAAACAGCAGCCATGCAAAATGCTTCAAAACATGTTTATTGGAACAATCCAAAAGAACAATACAGAACAATTGCTTTCTTTTTGTGACTGACAACAGCTCAAATCTACTTACTGTTTGACTCAGGAGTGTGTGAACAAACTTCCTTAACAATATTTATGCTTAAAG
The DNA here is from genome assembly GCF_024489055.1 of Chanodichthys erythropterus. Classification (NCBI taxonomy): domain Eukaryota; kingdom Metazoa; phylum Chordata; class Actinopteri; order Cypriniformes; family Xenocyprididae; genus Chanodichthys; species Chanodichthys erythropterus. Next base: position 26,266,671 of record NC_090240.1, read on the forward strand.
GGTTAGTTCACCAAAAAATGAAATTTCTGTCATTAATTACACACCCTCATGTCATTCTAAACCCGTAAGACTTTCGTTCATCTTCGGAACACAAATGAAGATCTTTTTGGTGAAATCTGAGAGCTTTCTGTCCCTCCATAGACAGCTTTTACTACAGACAATTTAGGCTTTTAGTCACATATAAAAAGTAATCAGCAAACATAAACAGAAGCTCAACCAAACCTGAATGACGCGCAAGAACAAACAGCTTGCGGAAGAAACATGCTGCATAACCAATGAGACTCAGGATGTGTCCGAAAACTGGAAAATGCTGCCTTCTGAGGACACTTTTCAAGGTAGGAAGGTAGGAAGGCATCAAGGCACGTCCGAATCCAATGTTTGCTTCACTTCCTGTCTCATGAGATACCTTGCTCAAATCGATTTTTGAAGGAAGCATAGATGTATCCTTAGCTGCCTTTGATATCCCACAATCCTGTGCTTTCCATTCTGTGACAGTTGAGCTAGAAAAATAAAGATGATGTCCAAAGGTTGCATTTGCTGCTCAGTTTGTGTGTAAATGTACGATTTTGACCAACATATTTCAATTTTGATATAATTTCTATCGAGAAATTACTACTGTAATAATTAAATATTTGTTTAGTTCTCACCAAAGTTCGCACTATTTTGCTGTAGATCATTAAACTGTTACGCTGCCTCAGAAGTCTGTCCGAAATCAGTTTTGTGAGGTGCCTTCATGCACAAACGCTGCCGTACAAGTCATTCTCTTATAAGACAGCGAGGCAGCAAGACAGCTAACTAGGTTTTCGGATGCAGCCTCATTCTCGTGTGTTATGCAGCACGTTTGAGCTTCCGCAAGATGGTTAAATCTGACGCCACGTTGCAGCGCTTCCGTGTCCAAACGCTCTATCTCATACCACAAGAAAACAACAAATGGTGCTAATATAGCCTACATATACACAATGTGGTGTAATACTACCAAAAAAATAAAATCATAACCTTTATCTTCATACCAAAATCCCAGATGACCAGACAGTGATTCGTCTTTTATAAATCATTAAAATATTAATGTCTGTAACGTTGTGAGCATGGAGACTGGGGATGTAACGATATATCGATATTTCGCGATGCAAAAATTTTACGATATTTCATCAAGATGAAAAATTCTCAACTTTTCAGAAGGTCATGTGACATGAACCAACCGATCAGCCCCGGCCTTTCCGTAACAAAACCTCAAAACCTCAGCCGAACAGCTGATCATAGCTGGACAGGGTGGTTTTTATATCTTATCTCGATAAATATATCTAGTAGTAAAGCTAATGCAAGGGCTAGAGAAATCAATTTATCCTTTGCTGAAACTTCCTGATCCTCTTGGCAAGCGCAGTTAATGTTTGCATAGCAACAACAGACGCCACGGGAGCGCAAGCGCTTTGGAAAGGAGAAGCGGTGTGGCCGCGCCTTCCACACGTTTTTAGACACGATATACGGTGTAACGAGGTCAGTAGATATGGGGAAGAAGGAGGCAGGAACCGGCGAACGTTCAAACAAACTTTAATGTAAAATAAACAAAGAACAAAACGAAAGTAATGCCGGCAGACCCTCGCGGACGTCTGCCGGCCACACAAACATAATAAAACATAAAATATAATTTATTATAAAATAAAGTCCAGGCCTGGTCCTCTCTCGTCCTTCACGGTAGTCGCTCCTCCTGTTATGCTCCCGGAGCTCCTCCGTGAGGGACTCAAGGCCGGTGCGCCTCCCAGGTGAAGCTCATTAACACTCGCGCCACCGGCCTCGCGCCGTTCCCTCACGGCTCTCGCCCGCCCTGGTCACCATATACCCCCAACGCCCCTCGCAGGCCGGGGGGTACTCCCGAGACTGCGCTCTACTCCCCCCCAGGGCCTGTCTCGGCGGCCGCAGCACCTGGGGGTAAGGACAGACGAGACGAGAGAAAGGAGACGGAAGCAAGAGGAGCAACAGGAGGAGAGAGGGGAGAGAGGAAAAAGAAAGAGGAAAAAAAAATTCTGGGTCCGGTTCCCCGACACACTGCCGCTCGGTCCTCAGCCTGCCAAGAGGCTCTTCCTCGTGGTGCCATGCGGTGGCACTGGACGCTTGGTGGACGGCCCGATCCTCGACCGCCTCCTGGCGGCCGGCGATGGCTCCTCCGGCTGAGGGCAGCCGGCAGCGAGTCCCCCGTCCCCTGCTCCTCCCCTTCATGGCGGACGGCAGCAGGCTCCGGCCCATGGCGGACGGCGGCGACTCCTCCGCTCCCTCCTGGACGGCAGCCACCCCACCTCGTCCCAGGAGCACGGCATCCGGGTCTCCGTCCCACCTTTCACTATGCTCCAGCACCACCGCCTCGGGCAGCCTCTCGCGGTCTTCACTCCCGCGCTGCCCGAACTCCGCAGCACCGCGATCCCCCTCAGCAGCGAGGGCTCTCCGACAGCATGTCCCTCCTTCCTCCCGGGTTTCGGCACCAATGTAACGAGGTTAGTAGATATGGGAAGAAGGAGGCGGGAACCGGCGAACGTTCAAACAAACTTTAATGTAAAATAAACAAAGAACAAAACGAAAGTAATGCCGGCAGACCCTCGCGGACGTCTGCCAGCCACACAAACATAATAAAACATAAAATAAAGTCCAGGCCTGGTCCTCTCTCGTCCTTCACGGTAGTCGCTCCTCCTTTTATGCTCCCGGAGCTCCTCCGTGAGGGACTCAAGGCCGGTGGGCCTCCCAGGTGAAGCTCATTAACACTCGCGCCACCGGCCTCGCGCCGTTCCCTCACGGCTCTCGCCCGCCCTGGTCGCCACATACGGTTTTTATTAAACCTGAAATGTGGTCTTGTATGTACAACAAGGAAAAGTATTGAAATTTGTTGATGTTTTTAAAATAAATGAAACTGATATTCAATTAAGATTTTGTTCAAAATATCGTGAAACGCGAACTCCGTATCGTATCGTGAACTCCGTATCGAGATGTTGTGCACAAGTATTTTATATGTTTAACTTTAAAATGTTAAATGTTTAATATGGATAAATAGCGCTCATAAACGGGAAGTCATGGCTTTGACTGCTGTTCCAATGCACTTTCACGGGTAGAAGGTTGGAAAAACACGGGTTACGGGAACGCGGCATTACTCAGGACTTAACAAGCGGAGAGGTTTGTTCTTGCCCGTCATTCAGGTTTGGTTGAGTTTCTGTTTATGTTCACTGATCAATGTTTATATGTGAATAGAAGAGCCTAAATTAAATCTATTCATCACAAAAAGCAATCAATGGATGGATTAGTTTTCTGCTCAGGACTTTTGGAAGCATCAAAGTTTCAGTTGTGTAGGCTGTCTATGGAGGGACAGAAAGCTCTCAGATTTCATCAAAAGGATCTTCATTTGTGTTCCGAAGATGAACGAAAGTCTTACGGGTTTGGAACAACACGAGGGTGAGTAATTAGTTTTCATTTTTGGGTGAACTAACCCTTTAACCCTGTAGTGTAGGCGTGGTGGGCCCAGAGACTACATATAGGGCACATTTTACCCATATTTGTTGGCTTTGAGAAAACAGTTGTATGCAAGGGGATGGTTGTAACACTTTTCAAAGCTGTGTTGCATGCGATTTCACTTTTTTAACTTTAGTTAGTGTGTAATGTTGCTGCTTGAGCATAAACAGTATCTGCAAAGTTACAGCGCTGAAAGTTCAATGCACACGGAGATATTGTCTTTTAAAGTTATGGCATTTTATTGCCTACAAAAACGGGTGGTTTGGACTACAACGAGCTTCTTCCCGGGTTGGTGACATCATAAACCCTTGCTATTAACATAAACACTGCCCCCGGGATCACGCAACAAAGTGGGCGAGACCATGTGGCACAGCATAATGAAAGCGGAAGAGTTGTTTACACCGAACGCGAGCTGTGCGAGGCGACGCATCAAAAGATAATAGAACCCATTATTATCTGTGATATTTTCTACACTGGATGCGGCGCTGAAGACAGATTCCAGAATCTACACGAGTTTAATGCTGGATTTACACAAAGACTTTTACTGAAAGATGAAGCAGTTTCCACTTTAAAAGCAGAAGCTGCTGTTTATCAGCCCCAAACTGTAAGTACGTTTTATTGTTTGTCTTTTAAACGTAATGTTATAGTTCTGTTGCTATTTTTAATGCATCTAGGACGTATACAAAGAGCAACCGGTTTTTGCTACCCAGTTAGCTAAATTCTAGTGCAACAAACACCAACAAACTTCTATGTTCATAGACAAACAGTTGTTCATGCTATAAATTAAACGCTACCTTTACAAAAATGCGACTACTACGGCATGTATTTACTACAGGAAAGCTTTAATCTGGATAAAACTGTATATTGAAAGCTAACAAACAGCAGTGACAGCTTATCTAAACACTTTGACACAAATACTAAATGAAATACCATTCATAAACATCCTTCAAAAGCCGCGATTGCAGAGATTCTACGTTTTCCTTTTCATCTGGGTCTGATTCGGCTCAATTTGATACAGCAATGTAGACGCTATTATTTACTTTCCACCCAAGCGCGAAACTACGAATGGTAAGGGGCGTGGCGTTTCCGGACGCTTCAGTGAATCACGACAGACTGGGCCAGTAACCAACCTGCTGACCAATCTGAGCACATTGCGTATGTCGGAGGGAGTGGCTTCATAGAAGCAGGAAGTCAAACGAGCCGTTCATATGACAGTGGAAACAGAGGTGTAGAATAAAGATAAAATATATGAAAAATACAGCATTTAAAAAAAAACGAAGCATTAAGACATGTTAAACTGTGCCCCCAAAACACAATCAAGCCTAGAAAAAAAACATGTAACCCCCCCCCCCTTTAAATGATTTTATCTGCAAAAGTTTAAGTAGGCCTAATAAACAAAATATAGTTTTGGCTAAAAACAACAATAACAAAAAACATTCTTACCATTACATAATGTGCCTATTTCCAGCCTTGACATCCATTCTGGGAGGAAGTAGGTAAACACTGAAATAATCAAAGGACTGCTTATCCCTGATTGGTGGAATTGGTGGTGCTACAACTCTCCCCTTGTCACAACCATACCCGTTCTCTCCCTATAATCTTAATTACTATCTATTAGTGGATGAAACAGGGGCTTAGTTGTCACTGGGAAGTTGTGGAAGTCACAATCGCTGTCTCTCATTAACTACAAGGTATAAGTCAAAAGTCAATTAAACATATGTGCATTTTCTCTAGCAGTGGTTTTGTATTTTTATGTAGGCCTTCATCACATGGGCAAATACATACCTGTCTCCAAAGCAAGACATGATAAACGAATAGTATATGTCATCGCACCAACTGGCGTTCAGCCGCTAACAGGGCTTGACACTTGCGAGCATCGCGTCACTTCAAAAGCAAATAGAACCCATTATAATCACTGATGCTGTCTACTCTGTATACAGCACACAGATGCCCGTTCATTAAACAGCTCATTTGTGCATTTCTGTAAAAAACGAGCAGGAACAAGTGGGTGTTTTTTTTTTGTTTGTTTTTTTTTATGGGGTCACTGATGGCATCATGGAGAATTATGTTTGTTCTGAGAATTTGGCTGCAGATTGTTTTGTAAATGAGGCACAGTAATGGAGAGTTTGCAAAGAAACTTTAGTTGACAGATGAAGCACTCAGCTGTATTGTACACCGCAAAAATATTTTTCTTAATTAGATTTTTTTAGTGTATTGGATCTGACAGCAGCTACACCGAGCCATCAAACCAACACAGATCACCTAGGGGTCGCCCTTATGGTTTAAATTGAACTGAACAGCCTATAATAATTTATAGATTTATAGCAGATTCAGTTGACAACTTATCCTGTATAGTGTGACATCATGATAACACGATATGGGACTTCACGATATGTGCCTAGAGTAATTGTAACTGTAAAATAAAGGTTAAACCTACCATGAGAAATATACTTTGGAGTAAAAAGTGTGACAACTAGCATTAGTTTATGCTGTAACAATGCATAGGCTACAGATAATAATCTTAACTGTGTTTTGTTAAAAACTAAATAGGTCCACATTTATGGAAGTTGTCAGTTTATTGAAAACAAAACGGTAACCATTATGCACTGAAAGGAAAATGGAAACAAATACCATTTTATAATGGCTCAGAGTACCTTTAAATTAAGAGAAATGGCAAAATAAGCATTTAGGTTACATTCAGGATATATCAATAAAAGACTTGCAGTACTATTAGCCCTAATGCTGCCAAAGTGCAATGACAAAATGCCTGGCCGCACATAAGATTAGTTACCGTTCAGATTGCACTAATGTTTATTGACCAGATCAGATGGAGAGGAATGATATGTCATTTAAACACAATTTAAAGGAATGAGGAACTGAGAGATGGTTCACATGTCCCATTAATCACATTCAACAAATATCACACAAAATTCTCAATGTAAAAAAATAAACAGGTTAAGCAAAAAGCACACATCTAATAAAAAATATTCCCTTCATTAGACATCCGACACCAACAAACATCCACATATGAAGTATACAAATATAGCTACATGACGTTATTCTCACAGTTTCCAGATAGGGTGTGAAACCGCAAGTGCGTGATTTTATTTGTCCTGTGAAAGTCGGCTGTCACGGTCACAATCACATTTCAAGTGAAATCCTGTGATTGTGAATGAACCATTGACCTGGAGAGCACCGGTAGCCCTGGCCTATGTGTCTGGCATCTCCACATCAGAGTTAAGGTTCAGTTCAGCGATGTTGTTATAGAGTGCCGGGTCAGGGCTGGTTTGAGCCTGTCTGTCCCGTGACTGGACCATTGCTTGGCGCAGACAAGAAATCCATTGCTGCTTATTGAAGGAGTCATTAGCCTGCAGGCTGTGGGATTGAGACTTGGAGCGGCCTGTGGTGCTCACACGGAAACAGTTCTTCACTGGGAACGGCAAAAGCAGAAAATGTGGAATTAGAATGAGATGAAAAAAGCAATTAGAAAGTCTCCAATCTCAAATAAAAGGGTCAAATAAACAATTCAAACTTTTAAACCATTGCATTCATTATAAAAGCAGTAGTAAATCAAAAAAATATCACTTTATAACCCTCTGGTGCTGTTCATTTGGGCCTCACGCTTGTGAGGTTATACACTTCTATACAGACATTATCAAAGGCTACTTTGTCAAAGTTTAGTTTTTTGTTTTCTTGTTGTTTTTTTAAATGTTGATTTAAAGTGTTAGTTTTTGCATTATGATTACAGTCAAACCTGAAGATTGTGCATTATTGATATGTTGCAATTGTGCATTTTGGATATGTTACAGTGTCATCCCTTCATTATTGCATGTGTGTTCTGCATTTTGAACGAATTATTGATTTTATTTCACAATTTCTCAAAATTTGCTCTGTTACAGTCTCTGAAAATAAAGACGAATCGGCACACTGTCACTTCTGCTCCCTGATGATATTTTTACCTGGTGGTTTGAAAATATCTTTATGTACTTTAGATAAGATATATATCACAGGCGTGGTTGGATAATCAAGATTTTGAAGAAAATATTGCAATGTCTCATGTATCTCAGTCTTAAAAGTTGCGGTTTGATCACCTCTCAATTTAATGTAAAAAGATGAATTTCCAAGTTGCCGATAAAGTTCTTGATCATAATACTGAGTTTTATTATGTTTTAACTCCAATAAAGCATTTCTTTGAGCTTTTGGTAAATTATTAAAAGCTGTGTACTCTAATTTTTTTTAAAAGCTTGTCCCACATGCCTTTCAACCAATCGACAGTATGTTTCTAATGAAGGATTTAAATTTTTTTTGGTGTAATAAATGTGGATTTAATGCGCAAAACTCCAGAGTTAGTTGGTGAACTACTTTAACATTCTGAGGAAGGCAAATTCTTATTTCGTTGTTCATGGAAAAATGACTGAAAAAAAAAAAAAAAAAAAACTTTTAAGGCATAATGTTTTAAAAAACTTCCGAAAATCTACAGACACAGAATTCATTACGATATGTTGTAGGAACAAATGACAAACCTCTTGTTTATTTTCAGGTGAAGTGCTTTATCTGATCGAGCACCTGCCTGAAGTTTCTGGATGTGTGCAAATTAATTTTTTAGAATTTGTTAGTCTCACCAGTTAATTTCTGTGTGTATATGTGTGTGGTGTGTGTGTGTCTGTTTTACTCGTTTGGTTTAGAGTTTAACCCCTACAGTCACATCAGTTCATGTGTGTGCATGTGAGGTTGTGAAAGTATGTATGTGAATGAGTGTCATTTTGCACTTTTGATGTTTTGAGTTTAACCCCTTAATTGCAGTTCTTTTTTTTTTTTTTTTTTTGGCAGATTTGTAGATTTTGACAACAAGAATGCTCTGTTTTCATATTTTCCATTAATTGCCTATAGCAATCACTTTACAGCAAACAGAGACTGTTTTTTCAAGACCATTTAGCCTTTTCGAATCACGTCCCCAATTTATTGTGTGTTCATATAGGAAGTGGGACAAAAGTCACCAAGTTTCGTACTATTCTAATGGAGTAAAAAATACAACAATAAAAATAAAACAGCAAAACATTTTGGCCAAAAATGAGGGTTACCAGAGGGTAAATACAAATTTAAATTTTCATTTTAAAAAACACAACAAAGAAAATAATGTAATAATATAATTTAAAAATATATTAGTTAATATTAAAAAATATAATAATTTAGGTATGTTGCCTGAAAAGAAATTAATTAGACACTGATGTCAAACTAAATAATAAAAAAATAATGTTTATTAATTTGAATCATATTATTGATTGCAAGCAACATTGGTTAAAATATGGTTAATATTTTTATTATTTTTCTATTTATTTTTTTATTATTATTACAAGTGTAAGATGCAATGCCATTACTTTTATCATTGCCCGTAAAGGCCCCACGAAAGGATCCAGAACTGCTTGGCTCTCCATCGGGTAGGTCCTCCAGATGGAGGTGAGCAGCTGGGAGGGGCTGACGATACACCTGGAACTGGACCGGTCCTTCCCTGTCCTGTGCCACTGGTCGAGTCAAAACCAAAACCAGCTCAAAGAGGAACACATGCAGCTTCTACAGAGGAGAAAGGGGGAGAAGCATATAAGTGTGGATTGCATTTAGTTATTAGACCTGCTGTGTTAATTCAAAAGCTGTTTTGTAAACAGATTACAATGTATGAGTTACCTGTCCTTTAGTACTCTTCAATTCACCATGACAGTACAAAAAACGCGAGGCCTGTATTTCTGAAACCCTCTGGCTGTCTTCTGAGTAGCACAGACCCCGTCTGTAAAACTGACACTCGGCCTCCCCAGTTTTAAGATTGACTTCTGTTATAATCCTTTGGATTAGATCCATCTGAGGTAAAAAGAAATCAAAGAATTACAACAGTTCTAGTCTTTTAAGTTTTTCATCTGTTATTTATGTTTAATTTTATTTCAGCTTCATTTATTTTTAATAGTTTTCATTTTAGTAAACAATAGTTCTGAACTAAAAGAGTCACTGGCTGAATTCAAGTAGCATACTTGCATACTACTCTTACAATTCCTCTCATATATTTATATGGCACAAATAGTAAGAATATGCTGGTATGCTATTTCAAATTCAGCCACTGGCTTTAAGCGTGAATCATTAAATCAATCACTCAAACAATTTATTCAAAACACTGATTTATATCCAGCAGGGCCTGGCATAGCATTTTTATTGGCCACAATTTTGACATTGACACCATGGGGAAAAACTGCGACAACAAGAATGCTCTGTTTTCATATTTTCCATTAAGTGCCTATAGCAATCACTTTACAGCAAACAGAGATTGTTTTTTCAAGACCATTTAGCCTTTTCGAATCACGTCCCCAATTTATTGTGTGTTCATATAGGAAGTGGGACAAAAGTCACCAAGTTTCGTACTATTCTAAAGGAGTAAAAATACATAAATGAATAAATAAATAAAACAGCAAAAAATTTTGGCCAAAAATTAGGGTTACCAGAGGGTTAATACAAATTTTAATTTTAAAAAACACAACAAAGAAAATAATATATTTTTTAAATTATATTATTACATCAGTTAATATTGAAAAACTAAAAGAGTCAAATTCTGACTAAATTCAAGTAGCATACTTGCATACTACTCTTACAATTTCTCTCATATATTTATATAACACAAATAGTAAGAATATGCTGGTATGCTATTTTAAATTCAGCCACTGGCTTTAAGCTTGAATCATTAAATCAATCACTCAACCAATTTATTCAAAACACTGATTTATATCCAACAGGGCCTGGCATAGAATTTTTATTGGCCACAATTTTGAAATTGATACCATGGGGAAAAACTGCCATACAGATATTTTTAATATCTCATAATTTTGCAGCAGGTATATTAGGCTGCTGTCACTTTAAGGGCTATTTCACACAGCACGCGTCAGTAGAGCGTAAGCAGCACATATTTTTTTCGGTGTCCATGTTAACAGATGAGAGCATTCACACCGCAAGCAGAGGCTGCGCGGCAGCGCGTAGCAGGAGCAGCGAAGCAGCAGTGCCGCGATCATTTCGGCGCTGGGTCTATTTTTGCTGCGCTGCGCTGCGAACGCTCAATTAAAGTGAAAGTACACTTTTGATGGACAAAGTAAATATGATTTCACACAAAAAGTGCTCAAAGTGCACAGAATAAGCATATCTAGTGTGTTTTAACAAGAATTGGAGTATGTCAGGAAAGAAAATTAATATTAAAAAATATTTATAGAAGATTTTCTCATTTAAATGTGCCCTAGAACCAGTTTTTAAAAGATGTAATATAAGTCTAAGGTGTCCCCGGAATGTGTCTGTGAAGTTTCAGCTCAAAATACCCCATAGATTATTTTAAATTAATTTTTTAACTGCCTATTTTGGGGCATCATTAACTATGCACCGATTCAGGCTGCAGCCCCTTTAAATCGCACGCTCCCTCTCGTGAACTCTTGTTATTCAACTATGCCAAGGTAAATTAAATTTTTGATTCTAGGGCACCTTTAAACTTGTTTTCAATTATTCAGTTTGGGTTATCATAAAAAAATAAAGTAAACTAGCCAAAAAATATGATATATAAACATTATTTTAGTTATTACACAGACAGCTATAGGATCTAGCATACACAAATTAAAACAGAGTTTGCTGTCTTATTTTGCCGAGTTTTCTGTCTTGTAAACGTGCACGCAGCATATGATGTAAAACATAAAGCTTTATTGGTAATTACCTCATTCATGTGCAGCAATGGTTAACACAAGGCTTTTAAGACTTTCAACACTATCAAGCTTATAAATGACCAACTTATAAAAACAAATTTATAGTTGTCTTTGTAAAGAAATGCTCACTTTATATGCAGCTTGAAGCCGTTGCTGTGACGCTGTACAAACGCTTCCAGTGTGAATACTTGTGCATCTCTGCAGCTGCAGTTCATGCGCTGCTAATGTGACGCTAGCGGTTTAAAACCAGCCTAAGACCTGACACACTGATTCATTATACTGCTACACGTGCATTATCTTTCTCAACTGTTTATGTTCACTTAAAACATAACTGTTTTTACGTCAATACTCGCCAAGACTGGCATTATGACATAATTTTTTGTGTATTTGACTGTTTAAGTGCAATAAGCAGCGAAAAATAACTCAATTTGGTACTGTGCGCGCACTTTGGGTGTGAGCACAAAATCTGCGGGAATTAGTAAAATTATGCGCAGTCCCACGCCAAAATTCAAGCCCTGTAACACCATTAATATTCATCCAGATCAATTGAAATGAACGAGTGAGGGAAGGGAGGTTTGTGTGTCAACTCTCCGTCGGAGAGATGAGAGAGCGAGAAAGTGCAGCTTGTATTGTGTATTCTGTGGAAAATTAGCATTGGAAGTTTTTCAGACATTTTAGTATTGATATGTATTGAAAAATCTATATTTTTGACAAAACTACATTACACTTAGTTTATTATTTCAGATGCCTTTTTAAAAGACTACAATTGAAAAATGTATTAAATATAAAATTCAACCTGCCAAAGTGGCTAGAAGGAGTGACTGCATTACAAGCCACTGCTGAAATCCACCCACTTTTGGGGGGTGTTAATGTCAAGCCCTGATATCCAATGTAAGTTTGTATGTAGAAGCATCTAAACTCACAGCCAGAGGCAACACTTCCTCATCTGGATGGTCAGGTGGAGTGCTCTTCTGGATCTCCTTTAACAGCAGAGGATATTTCACCAGTCTGCTGCGGGGCAAGTCCAGAAAGTTCCACAGGTCCAGCTTTCTGCTGAAGGATGACTCCTGGCACAGCCGCAAGAACTGTTCAACCCGCCGGTCCTGTTTCTTTTGATCGAGCAGAGCTTTTGCTCCAACCTGGTTACAGCAGTATGTGATGTACGCCTCCAGACAGGGAAACTATGAAAGGAGAGCAAAGAGCTTATAACACCTCAGATGTTCTCATGAAGTCATGTGGGTGAACTTGAATGTGTGTCAATAATAATAGAGGCAAAAATGTTTTTATTATGGACTATAAAAAATATTTTGTTATTATCTAGGCTTTCTAATGTTAGACTGACCCAATCCATCATGGTCGGGCCGACCTCTTGCACAGTCTTCTCTGCTCCACGCAGACCTTCGAGACGAGCTAAAAGATCTGAACGCACAGGCAAATAGTAGTGAATACATCATTACGCTTCAAAGAGACACCTACAAAGAGTTCACTGACATTTACCTTCATGAAGGGGTATTAAAGAATCAAGGGTTCCAAATATCTGTCCCAGCTCGCTTTCTGTCATGATGTCTAATTTCAGCATCGGTTCATAGTACACCTGCGAGGACAGTTGAAATTAAAATCTATTATATAAATCCATCCCATAAAGACAAACCTGTTGAATTCTGGACAAACCTTTTTCACTAGACTAAGATCCTCAATGAGCTGTTTCTCTCCCTGAGTTAACTCATAGATTACCTGTGGGTGAAGAAAATAAAGAGGTGAATGAGACACAAATAAGGGTTAAAAGTGTACAGGTAGCTCTCATGAGGCCTTGTAGAAGATACCGCAAACACACACATTTAAAACTGCTACTGTCACACAAGTTACCAGTCAGTGCTTATTGCTACTGTGTGGTAGAGCTAGTTTCTTTTAGAGGAAATTCTGACACTGAAATAGAGAACATGGCCTCATATACCAGCTCACTTCCTGTTTCACAACTAAGGTAGTGAAGACAGATTTGGGCAGCTGAAAGCTCTTTAAAAAGGTATTAAGGTACATGAGCCAAAACTACTAGTTTGAATCTTTTAATTAAAGCCCCAGCATGAGAATGTAACTTTAAGTAAGAGTTGAATTAATCATGCAAAAAATATATTTAGAGTAAGAAGCATTCCTTTGTGTTGTGGCATTAATTCAAGCAGCTTTACCGCACCTCTTGTCGCTTGATCTCTTTGGTACTGAGCTCGTGGCTTAGACTGTCCACTGTATCACTCCATAGCTGGCTGCTCCGCCGCCGTGGAAATGAAGAGGCCTTCTGACGCGTTCTTATTGGCATTGGGGGCAATGGCCGGGCCTCTGTCCGGAAACTGATTGAACGCTGAGCAAACAAAACAAATATTCATATATTCACACAAACACACACACTCATATATATTTTATAGATAAAATTGATATAATTTATATTTTCATGGAATGTATAAAAACAGATCTAAATAAAAATGACTGAAATATATATATATATATATATATATATATATATATATATATATATATATATATATATATATATATATATATATAAAAAAGAAGTACGATTTTTTTTTATGTTTTTGAAAGAAGTCTCTTATGCTCACTAAGGCTGCATTTATTTAATCGCAAATAAAGTAAAACAGTAATATTGCTCACAGCTTTTGTAACAGTATATACTACTGTTCAAAAAATTGGGGTCAGTAAGATTTTTTTTTTTTTTTTTTAATTAAAGGTGATGAGAGGATTTTTTCATCGACTGAGAATCCAAAGACTGTTAGTGAAAAAAGAAACGCCTCCCAAAAATCATGCACGAGTATTGGAACACGAGTGTTTACCACCGGCATTCGCTGTGTCGTGTTTTTTGGATTCATTATGTCGGACTCACCGCAGGTAACTCATAATCTGCAGTTGTTACTCCTGTCTCCTGACAAAAACATTGCATGCGGCGCCTGTGGAGTGTGGAAAGTTACTGGAGCGCACAGTCGCGCTCGTCTCTCACAAGGAACGTCATGGCAGTGACTGATAAGCCAGAGGGCCAATCGTTTATGCGATGATCGCGGAAACGATTGGCTGATGTTTTTAAGGCCCTACCCCGTGCACAGATGATAATATTATTACTTTCAGTGCACCTAATAAATTTATCAGTTAGTAAAGACAGTTTCAAGTAATATTGCAAAAATGTATAAAACAAAACATCCTCTTTAGCACCTTTAATAGTTTAATTCATCAAGGATACATTAAATTGATCAAAAGTGACAGTAAACACATTTATAATTTTACAAGAGATTTCTATTTCAGATCAGTGCTGTTCTTTTGAACTTTCTATTTATCAAAGAAAATTGTACACACCTGTTTTCAGAATTTTGATAATAATCAGAAATGTTTCTTAAGAACCAAATCAGCATATTAGAATGATTTCTGAATGATCATGTGACACTGAAGACTGGAGTAATGATGCTGAAATAATGTAGGAATAAATTACATTTTAACATATATTCAAACAGAAAACAATTATTTTAAATTACAAAAATATTTCACAATTTTTACTGTATTTTTGTTCAAATAAATGCAGCCTTAGTGAACAAAAGAGACTTAAAAAAGTCTTACTGATTCCAAACTTTTGAACGGCAGTGTATATGTGTGAGACAGAGTGTGTAAAACTGAAATCATATATTCATGTACATTAAAAATATAAATATATATATATATATATATATATATATATATATATATATATATATATATATATATATATATATATATATTAAAATGATATATAAATCCCCCCCCCCCAAAAAAAAAAAAAAAAATATATATATATATATATATATATATATATATATATATATATATATATATATATATATATATATATATATATATATATATATATATATATATATATATAATATATTATATACAGTCAAACCAAAAATTATTCAGACATTTTTTATATATTTTTACTAGTGGGTGCAGGACACTATAGTTCATTTATGTAAGAAAGTGAGGATAGTAAAATAAAGTAAACTGTGACATATTATACCCAAAAAAAAGTTCATACAGTGGACTACCAGTAAAATTGATAAAAATTTGGAACCAAAAATTATTCAGACACTTTGACCTGACCATGTTTTGCTTAAGTATTATCTAAGATTAATTTTTTTCTGACACAGTTTAACTCTGAGATCTTGTCATATTTTATTACCGTTTTTTAAAACTTTAGTGAATAAACTGTATTAATGAATGACATGTTCAAGGTGTCTGAATACATTTTGGTTTGACTGTATGTATTTAAATATAAATGTACCATATATGTAATTTATTGATTTAAATACATTTATAATATCTACCTTATGTTACATATGTACTTTATTGATTTTAAAAAATATATAATACCTAGCAAACTCCTAAAAAAACCTATATTAAAAATAACCTTCTCATTGTTATTGCCGATGATAGTTAAACTAAAAATGGTTTAAAGATTTTGGCTAAATAAGATGGATGTGAAAAGCTGAGTGTCTTCATAACTCACCTGTATGGACTGGCCCAAGCGTTTCAGTGCAGGGGTCTTCACCGGTGTTATGATACCAGTGACTGAAGCACTTTTGTCTACTGGTTTGACTCTTTTGTTACATGGACCCTAATATGAGGCCAGCAGCAGAGAATGAGGGTCAAGGTTAAAATTGACATGTTTACATGGACCACAAGAATGTCTAGCACACATCACCAAGTCATTCACTGAAACTGAGAAAGTTAACCGACACAGCTTTCTCAGATTTTGATTGTGATGTTTTAACTACTATGAAGGCTGACGGATCATTTCTGTGTTCAGCGGAAAGGTACTAGGAACAAAGATGCATATTAATTTCTGTACCTCAGAATCTTGTGTGTGGTCACTGATGGGAAAGTCATCGTCTTCCTGAAAGAGACGTGAAGTATAGCACAGATGTCAGCACGAGAATATAACCACAACCAATTAGATGAAAGCAGTAAACATATACGGTACAGATAAAGTATGTATATGTATATATCCAAATATCTAAACATCAGTAAATACAGCAGTATCAGTATTATAGAACAATGACATGCATTTGCTTTCACACAGAGTGGGTGTTTCTTCAGCTACATGCATTTTTTGATTAAAACTTTTTTCTTTTTGCTATACGAAGGTGGATTTATTTATTTTTTTCATAATTTGTTTTTGCTTGATTTGACTGTTTGAACCACATTTCAGTTGTGAAATAAAATAAATCATAAAATTCATTTTAAAAACTATTATAATCTAAAAAATAAATAATGATAAATTTATTGTCTTTATATCAATACCTTAATACCTTTAGACAAATTACGATTTAATTTCCACAGCAAAAATGAATTATCAAAATATACAGTTATATCGAAAAAAAAAGATTTTGTTACCAAGGAGATGACAACGTCAGTGAAGAGCTCGATATGAAAAATGAACCACGCATTGTGTGAAGATAAGATAGAAAAATCAACATATATATATCAGAATTTTCATGTGCGTCATTTCCAATAAAGCTGTAATTTTGCCAAATTATTCCAAACGTGTGAAATATGGAGTGTTTTTATGATATATTAAATTCTAGCTAAAAAATTATCCTCTGACACAAAAACTGGGCCTTTCAGCCACATCATTTCCACCACAGAATATCATTAGCCCCAATTGAGAAAACACACAGTTCTGGTCCTAGATGCTAATTGGTCGATGCAAAATTCAAGCCCCCTTTTATTAACAGTTTTTACCTGTTCACCACATCCAATCTTTTGATTTTTATCAATCATTAAGTATGTTTTCAGAGAGATTATTAGAAGGAGTCCACAGAGTCAAAAATGCAGGTAGTTGAAGAAACCCAATGCCAAATGCAAGTGAGACTTCTATCACTCAGAGTGTGTGCATGTAGCAGACTGAGACAGGAAACTGAGTTGTAAAACTTTTTTTCCTGTCAGCTTTTTTCTCAGCTGAGAACAAGTTGCTTAATTCTTTTACTGTAGCCTTCCTTCAATTCTATAAAAAAATGGCTATGAATTATGAATGCTCTATTCTCTAGATGCCTTATGTAAAAGACCAAGAAAACCATTGATTGTTATGAAGTCACCTGGTCTGTCTTAACAAGTTTCCGGTGTAGAGCACAAACAAGCAGACCACTTTCACCACATTACACTCCTCAATCGATGCCCATTAACTGTCATAAATAATCAATTATTAAGTTAAAGCTTACGGGGAGGAGCTTTAACCTTTGAGTAGATCATCTTTAGATCACCTCAAGGCAGCCTAACAGGAAACACTGCGGCTTTTTTGTAACAGATGCTCAAATTATCACACACAAACATCCAGTATATTCCATTTCAGAAATGTTTTTCAACAGAAATGTTGTATCTAATATCATAGACAACAACTTACACAGTCCTCCAAGATTCGGGCTGAATTCTCAGCATCACTACTTGGGTCTTGTTTTCTTTTCTTCTGCTCAGAAAACCAACAGATAACACATTGGTTTCCCTCAAAGGAACAAGACCTACAGTGCAAGGTCTGTCCAACAAAATTTTGTGTAGAAGATTTATGCCCGAAACAAATCTTACCCCTGCGTAATCTGATAAGTTGGCGCATGTGAGGAGTCTGTCTCTAGATACTGGAGACCTGAAAAAGTCATACAAAAAAAGTGGTATTATGACACTGAAAAGACAATCTTAGAAAAAATAATGCAAATATTATCTTTTTTAGTCTTTAGTATACGGACATTAGACTAAAGCGAATTTATATGGCACAATAGCCAATCAGAATGATATTTAGACACCAAAATGTCTTTGTTTAAGTAACTATTGATGATCTGTGAAAAAAAAAAGTCATACCAGGAAGGTGGTGAATCAACCTCCGTCTCTTCAGGCTCCATATTTTCCTCTCTCATAGCATCTTCAGATGTGTTTATAAAAAGAAACGCCGGTAAATAAAAGAGTATTAGGTTAAAAATCAGACCATAAATCTTAGAAGCACCTGTTCCAACTTTTCAAAGAAAAGACAAAAAACTTAATGTGCACTCTCTTCCAGCCCTCCCCTCTTCCTCTTACACTTGCATGTCTGAAACCACATCCTGTGCAAGAAAAAAATGTGTACTTCCTGTTGTCAGGCAGAACGAAGCCAAACCACCACTCTTTAACGTCTCTGTGACAGATCCTTGGTTCTCTGTGTAATTGCGCCAGTCATACATAACGCCATCACTGAAGAGGACGGAAGCTAAACCAAATCTTCTGACCCATTTCTGAAAATGATAGTCAGTGGCGTCTACTGCTCAGTTGATTAGATCATGACACGACAGAGATATGTGACAAAGATCCTCACGTGTCATAAATTGGGCTTTTCTTGAAGCATGTCAGGAAGAAAGTGTTTTTCAAAAAAAGAATTCACAAGAAATGAAGGCCTATTTTCAACAATGTTCTTCGAGAACCTTTAGAAAACATTGATGGTCAAAGTATGTATTATACGAGCAGTTTCTATTCGTATTCACATTTTTGTAGCCCTGTTACCAAAATTTAGGACATCTAAAATCCTTCTGATTTTATTATTTCCTAGCAACAACTTTAAATAAATAAACATCAAAATAATAAAAATAGAATTAGTTAACATAATTGCAAATTTAGACTAAATTTATTCAGAAGAGGCTAACTAGTTTGAGATCAAATGTTATTTTTTAATTGTTTAACTCACATTTCTCTTAACCCTGTAGTACTGTTTGGTCATTTTTGAGTTTTTTTTTTTACTTCATCAGAATGGTACGAAACTTGGTAAAGGTTTTGGCACTTGCTATTTGAAAACACAAAATCATAGACATGATTCAGAAAGGTTAAATTGTCCTGGAAAAAAATAGTCACACATGTACTGTTCGCAGTCAAAAATGGCCTCATTGGAAATTAATGGGAAGTGAATTATCTAGTGGAAACGTTTGGTACTGCGTCCAAACAAAATCTTACTGAAAGCTCATTTTTTGAGATGTCAAACACAAATTTAGAACACAACTTTAGATTTACATCTTTGATTTTCTCACAGATTTAGAGTAAAACATGTTTTGGAAAATATATATTTCATATACAATTTAAAAATACTATTTTATGCATTTTTCATACTTTTTTTTTTCCCCAAGAGTCTTCTATTAAAGGGACCAAACTAAAGTCTGTGCTCCAATATTTATGACAGTTTCGTTTTCAGGTCTATGCTCAAAAAGTGACTAAAAGGTGATAAATGGATCACAACTATTACATAAATATAATTTAGTACCATAAAATCCCCTAAAAATGCAAAATATTAAATAAATCTGTAAAAAAAAAAAGACTTACTTGTCTTTCTGTTTACATGTTAATTTAATACACATTTATTGTATTTAAAACTCACTACTTCAGATGCTAGGTAAAAAAAAAAAAAAAAAAAAAAACCACATGGTGCCTCGAATGCTTTTTAAAAAAGTAACAAAGCACCAAACTTCATCTATTCTTGAAAAGTACCATTAATAAAAACCACATGTGCCCACAAGCATTTGGAGAATGATTCTGTAGTGAGATAAGAGCAAGAGTAAAACTAAAACAGCACCACAGACAGTTTCAAATGTGATGCCTAATGGTGGCAGCATCACGCTTTGAGCTTCTTTGCAGCAGGGTTGAGATAAATCAATACAAAAAGAGGGACAAGTTTCAACTCGTATGAAAAAACAATGTGCTGTAATTTGCAAGGCAAGTGGGAGTTGGATAATTTTCAATAAGACAGTGACTCAGAGCAGTGTAACGGCCAAACTGGAGGAAATTTAAACAAAAAAGGTTCATGTCATGAAGTGGTCCAGTTTAAGTGGATTGACTCACAATACAGCGCATAAAAACAGTCAACAGTTGGATTAAATTCTATTATCTATATTCATTCAAAGCCTTGATCCTAATCAAATGTTGACCCAGACTATTTATTTCTGCTATTTATTATTGTTGTGAAATATTTTAACAAAGATTACGAAAATGTTTTTAAGTGGCAGATATTTTATATTTTGATTTTTCTTTCTATAAAAAAAAAATACTCTGGATTGAATGTGTACTGTGCAGCTTTGTGACAGAAACACTGAAATATTCCTGATAACCAGTTTGCTTAACTGCAGATTCTTTTTATTAACTTTATAGATACATTTTAAAAACAACAATAGCAAAGAAAAGACAATAAAGCAAGGAAATGTTTTCAACTTTATTCACTAACACACTAAGTGCTCCCATTACAGAGTAAAATCACTTTTTTTGTACTGTAATGTTTTTTTTTTTTGTTTGTTTTGTTTTTTGGAGTTTAACAAAGTAGAAAGAATACAGAGTTTATGTTCTACAAGGTGTACACCAGAAAGAAAAAAAAATGGGGAGGGAAAAAAAAAAAAAAAAAAAAAAAAAAAAGTTATGTGCAAGTTCCTGAACCCAACCCATACAGAAGCCAGAGAGGCAGAGGGATATTCCCACTGGACCTATGGGAGAGCAGGAGTTCAGAAAGTGGACCAACTCGCTCCAAGACCTTGGCCAAAAAGAGCATTTCAAGTTACATTTAAACGTGACATCAAGCCAAGGCAGCGATTAAAAAATTAAGCGAACATAACTGATATTTTTCCTTTGTACTCCATTTTTTGGCATTAGTCAATATTTTTCTCCAGAATACAAAGCAAGATGGTGCTGCCCAGAAATGTATCATGAGGACAAAAACAGAGATCAGTGCGAAAAAGATGATTCAGAGGGAGGGAGTGACAATCGGTGTACAGATTAATTCATACACTGAAGCCGTGTTACAACAACCAGTTCAAATAAGTTACAGCCAAAAGATTCACATGCTCCCCATATTCCAAATGATAACCAGCCTGATTAATTCATACCCTTGAGAGCTCAACCAATAGAGAAAGAGGGGGTGTTTGAGATTTAATACTTATATTTTTCAATTAAAAAAAAAAAGTTGGATTTCTCTTTGGGCTCTCCAAGCATACTGATGCTCCCCATTCCCAGTGGGCTGCCCTCTCCCTCCTCCGACACGTCCCCTTCCCTACCCCAACAGCCCTCTCAGCGGATGGTGTATCTGACATAGGGGACCTCAACATCCTCTTCTGTGTCATCATTGCAGCAGAGCTCAAAAACTAGTGCTTTAACATGCTTCCCCAGTTTCTTCTTGGACACCTTGGTCACAATCTCAGTCATCCTATAGAGCAAAACAAAGTTAAAGAATGTAATTTTCTTCAATTCTATATGCGATTATGATTATAATTCTATGTCTAAAAACATACGAAAAACAAACTCACGGCAGTTCCAGCCTTTCTTTAAGCTTGGCCGCGGGCATGAAGAAAGAGTAGAGCATGGAAACTCCCTGAGAGAGCATAGTGATCTCCAGTTTGTGTTCATTCTGAAGGAAGAACAGAGTGTGATTAAAAAGATGCAAGTTTGCCTGTTTATACAAGAGAGAGAGTGCTGGGTGATATGGCCTAATTTCACTATTTTTTTCACATGCCATTCTACATCAATATTTAATCACAATATTCATGTCATAGCTTTAATGGAGAATGAAATGCATTCAACACATTTGCTTGAGAATTTATGTAAACAACATATTTGGTTACACGTAGACTTTAAGAGTTCAGCTTCCATTTCTGAAATCTTTTTTTTCCAAATATGGCTATTAATTTTTTTTTTCTTCAGGATTCTGTTTTGATTTAATACAAATTAAGACAATATGAAATAGTGACTGAAATGCGGTCCATTAATGCTGCGTTTACACCGAACGCGTCTGGGGCATCTGATTTACATGTTAAGTCAATGTAAACGCACGTCTAGGTGTCCTGCGGAGCGAATCAAGCATCTAGCGCGGCGCAAATCGGCCGTTGACACGCGAATGGCATGGCGCAAATTGAGCGTTCACGCGTCTGACGCGAATTGAGCATCTGACGTCCAAACGCCCGAGTTGAAAAATCTGAACTTGGTGTAAATTCGCGGCGCGTTAACCAATCAGGGACTCTGCTTTGGTAGTAACGTGTTTATGATGTGATCAGTGATGCCGGAGACCAGAACAAAGATGTCGCTTTGTGTGGCCACCCTGAGCTCTGTGATGTGTCATTATATCTTTATCGAGACAGGAATAAAAAGGACCTTGCCTGGAAGAGAATAAGCGAAGAAATCGGACAATCTGGTTAGTTGTAAAACTTTTTGCATGATTTTAGCCGTTGATACTAGCCCACCTTCTAGCTAGCAAAAGTCGGCCGGCATAACAGAGTTAAATTGCCGCTACAGGTTTCCAACTGACGAGATTGTTTATTCAGAGGATCTGTGCAGATAGAGATGGAAGTCCCTACTGTGATTCGAATTCGCGTCTGAACACACTGTTTAGATTGAATTTTACACGCGTCTGAAGTGTCTGACTTCAAAATGTTCAAGCGTCCAACTTAACGTGTTTGGTGCGAATTTGACACCCCAAATGCGTTCGGTGTGAACGCAGCATTAGACTACATGCAGGGCTCAACATTAAGCCTTGTCATGGAGAAGTAAAATCGATCATTTACTTGGCCGAGTAAAAAAAAGTTGCTTGTCCGGAAATAGATTTTTGTGTGGTGTAAATATAAAATTTATTCTGAAGCAATATTCTTTATTCTGAATATTCTTTTAGAATATTGCAGTTTTGACATTTAAATCTGCATATTTGTGATATTTACCCTTTTTTTTTTTTACTTTTATAAGGGGCGAATAATTAGAATACCACACAACAGGGCTATCAAATCAAATTGTCAAAAATGTTAGATCGTTTTAAATATTTTTTGAAAATACTAAGAAATGTTGGAGTGAAAATGATAGTAAACCGCCAGTAGGTGGCAAGTAACCATCTTAATACGCAAGTCATTCATTCAAATGATTTGTTCAAAAGGCTGATTCATTCATGATTATGTTTCATTCGTGATTATGTTTATGAATGGGTCACTGAATCATTGACTCAACCGATTTGTTCAAAACGCTGAATCACTCAAAAACACAGTAAAAAAAAAAAAATGGTTTGCTGCTGTGATGTTTATTTGGAACTATTTTCACTGCTGAAACGGAACAAAAAACAGTCAATGTTCCTTCTAAAATGTAAGTGACTTGATATTAACTACTTGTTTAACTGTTTTATGAAATCAGTGTCACGTTGACAATAGTGATGGTATTCAGGAAGACATTTTACGTTCGAATTAGCAGCAATTCGGGGCAGCAATTGCTTGAATGGTGGGTTCATTATTATTCTTAATGAAAACAAACAACAAAACAGTACAATGACAAACTCGCTTAAAGAGGCGCTTTTACATTTTGCTTTGAAACCAAATCTTCTGCCATCATCTTGTCAGTCAGGAGTGAGGTGAAATGGGTGAAGTTAGGTGAAATCTGAATCCTGCTGCTGATGTGTTGCGACTTTTGTTCGCTCACACTGAATTGAGCAGATGCGTTCAGTTTTTAAATTGTATTGTCTGTTCTCTAACTGAACCAAAAGATTTTTATTACTATAAAAAATAAAAATAAAAAAACATCTAAACAACGGTGTGGTGGGCGGTGCCGTGATGGACAAGTGATGTAACTAGTGTTGCGGCTGAACACCGGTAACACAGACTATCGCAG
Source organism: Chanodichthys erythropterus (assembly GCF_024489055.1). NCBI lineage: Eukaryota > Metazoa > Chordata > Actinopteri > Cypriniformes > Xenocyprididae > Chanodichthys > Chanodichthys erythropterus. Next base: position 26,290,532 of record NC_090240.1, read on the forward strand.
CAAGCCTAGTCCAGGATAGTCCCTTCAACAAAGAAATCTGTTGATTTATCTGTCAAGTACTCAAATTAATAAATCAACTTCAGTGCCCATCCCTTGTTTCTTCAAACATCTCAACAATGAGCATCAAACATTACCTTGAAATAGTCCAAGAACTGTCGGAGTGTCATTTCCTCTCCATTGGGCTGAATGCCCTTCACCTCGAAACGGTCCCAAAGTGTCCAATCAATTTCGTAGTACTGTGAAAGAAGGCAAGAATGTCAGACTAGTTTAGTCATTTAAAGTGATGCTGCTGTAATGGAGAATGCTGCAGCGTACCTTGTGCTTGGGGGCAGCTATGGGCTCAGAGAAGGCAAAGAAAGGTAGAGCAAGGTTCATGAAGCCGTTCTTGTAGGACTCAAGCTTCTTGTGTTTCTGAACAATCTTCAGCAGCTCCAGACACACCAGACCCACCACAGCAGCTGTCGTTGTGGCGATGGCTGGAATGATTTTTCCAGCAATGAGCTTGCTCTGAAATAAGAAAACTAAAGGTGAGGATCTGCAATGATGGGATTTAACTCCCAAGACAGTTGAGAAACCATTTCACTTGCCCTCTCACCTTATGTCTATCTGCAGGAGGAATGTCATAGTTCTCCGCTCTCAGATTAGAAGCCGCTACAATGAAGTCCATATGGAAGTTTGTGTCATCATCCTGAGGAAGAGAACATAATTAGCATTTTAACTAAGTTCAGAAGTTCTACTGGCCAGGAAATTGGGGTTGAGTTATAAGCGGCACCTTTTCAAAGTCAATGGGACAGAGCTTGAACTGAGAGGTCGCTTCTACAGAAGGCAACAGTGTCTTCAGTTCTTCAAGCCTAGAGTCATCTGAAAAGAGACCAAGTTGCATCAATAATAGAATGAGCAATGCAAGGACAGTAAAACCTTGCATTTGCTTTAGTGTCTTTTTACACTTTTTCAAATATTGTTTCAAATCCACGCCCACCCAAGTGTTGTCAATCACCTCTTCTCTTACCGACTGATGCATTGGCACTCTGCAGCTCCTGATCAGACACGTGGATCTTGACTCCTGACTTGGGTGTAAACTCAGGCACTTTAATTTCTTGCAGCAGCTTGGTCAGAGCTGGGCGGTCATTTGAGGTTGGCAGGCCATATGACTGGGCATATAAGTTAGCTGCTGCCATAATGTAGTCCATGTGAAGATCCTGCCAATCACAATAATATCAAAATCGCTCTTATTTTTTGTATGTAATTTCAAAAGGAGTTCTTTTTTTTTTTTTTTTTTTTTTTGAGTCTTCAAACAGTGAAAACTTACGTTGTTAGTGCTGAATTCTAATGGATGAGGACATCTTTTTGGGCCGGACCAGAATGGTGCCCCAGAGCTGGTAAGCTGGACAAAGAGAGGTAGATATTACAATAATGTTCAATAAAGTAGTAAAATCATGGAAATTAACCCCATTTTCTCTTTATCTTATTATAAAGTAGCGTTTTTTTTAACAGGGACATTTGGAGAACATCGGGGGGTGGGGGGGGGTTGATGTGCTGGAAGCAATATCTTCGAAGTGTTCTTGGGCAGCGTTTGTTTAAAGCACGTAAATGATAAAGATTTACGAGATAAAACTACTTTCAAAAGAAAATGGTCTGCAACATTAAAACACCGTAATTTTTTTAAATGTAAATTATTTTAAATGTTATTTAACATTATAAATAATTTTACAATCTTTTTTACATTTTTTATTGCACATTTACAAAGCTGGACAGAGATCATACCTACATAAAAAGGCACATCATACTTACTAACATGCAAAAAAAGCAAGATTTGAAATGGAATGGACTCATGACTTAAAGATGTAAACCAGGACAGCACTTAAAAAGGGGATTCAACATATTCTTCAAAAATATAGTATCTCCTAAAACTAAAGGAATAAATATGACTATTTTTAACTAAAATCCAATTAAAAACCATTAACCCAAAATGTACAGGTAAAAATTACAGTAGTAAAAGCCTTTCAAAAGTTTCAGGAAAGTAAGAACAAACTAAAAACTCTTCTGTAAAAATTCCACTATGGATTTATCCTGAACAGGATTTTGTAGCAAGTCTCTTTAACCGTTGGGGTAACAGGGTATGTCAGATAGAATTTTAAAGACACCTCAACATCGCCAAAGGCTACATCACTGAAAAGACTTAAGGCCTCAATTAAATGTTTTTAGAAATTTAAATAAGCATGATAAAACCTAATAAAAGATGCTTATTCAAATCAATGTATGTATAAATAACATTTTAATGTATTTGAATAAATAAATCTAATCAGATTAATAGGAAAGTGTCATGTCATTGACTCTTTAAAGTTCAGAAAATGAAAGCATAGTCCACTGAGAGCTGATAAAATGAGAACAGGCAGGCCTCACCTGGTCTGGAGGGAAATTGTGCAGTAGCTGACGGATGTTGTTGTTATACTGACACTGCCAGTGGTTGCGAGCCCAAGCTACACAGTCTTCCCAGTTGCGTGGTTTGTCTGTCACCAGGCTCTTGTATACTGCCTCCAGCACCTCCAATGGCTGAGCTCCAGGGAGCTTCAGAGTGCGCTCCATAAACTTTGGGTCTCTGGGGAGGGATATGAATATTACATCTTAAAATGACTGACAGCACCATGAGTGGCAAATTTACAGGGTTGTTTAAGGTGACGGGAACTTACGTCAGATACTGCAAGGCATTTTCAGCAGGCTGCTTGAAAAGTCCCTCAAACTCATCACGAGCCCACTAAGAGAGTGAGAGGATGGATAAACAGTAAAAGGTCAGTTCAGGTCAATGAAAGTACTTAAGCCTCAAGACAACAGAAGTTTATCACAATATTACTTGTTACCTGGAGGGTGTGTTCGATTGCATTTGGGAAGTTTTTGAGCGTGCAGATAGGAATGGACTTCTCTGGAGGATCCTGGCTGGAGCTGTAGGACTCTGTCAGGAAGGGAATGACCACCTGCACATTCCCTTTGGTGCCTAGAGTACCAGACTCCAGCAATGGCTTACGGTAGTACACACATCTCCGGTCCATATACATACCTGGAAAATCAAAGCATGCCCAGTTGATTTCACACAAGCAGCTATTTGACCGTTACATTTTAAAGTGACCTACGTGACCAGCCGCTTTACTTTCTAAAACTCTTACTTACGGGCATCTACATTGTCAAGAGCATTTGCCACTCCATCAAGGCTTTCAAAGAAGTCATCATCATAGACCTTCTCTGTGTCCGGCCCTACACGGTTCTGATGGCCGGTGATTCGGACTGTCGGGTTCATCTGCTTCACGGCTGCAGCTGCGGTCTCGCTCTTCATCTTCTGCTCAAAGGAGGAACAAAGTCATCAGCAACCATAAGCCGGGTGCACGCTGTATGATTTATGGATGTTGCTTGTAAAACTGTATGAACATGATCCCCACTGTAGAATCTCAGTTGTCATTAATGTCAGATTGTACGGCAGTCAAGCAGCGGTAAAAATGGACGTATGCAAGAAGATTCGTCCGGAGTTTTACATCAAGCCGTTGGGTGACTGTGAGACGCATTTACATGCAGGATAGAAATGGTGGACAGCAAATAAAAACAATCTCAGGTAAATTTTGATCATGGCTTTTCTTGAAAAGAAAACTGGAAAAAAAACAAAGACGTGTGTGGAGCAAGCGGTGTTTTGTTGTCTCGCTAACTGCGTCAAGTTCTGTGCTCCTATTGGTTTTTGATTTGACGGTTGTCGTAGAAGTCACACTCCAGGATTGTACGTCATATCTTCTGACAGAATGTCAAATTTGCTCGCAATGGTCATTTATCGGCTACTGGCGAACATGTCAAATCAGTGCTCAAAGACTTCAGATTTTGGCGAATCAGAGCAATCTTTTAGGATTCACAAAATTTGTCTCACATGGCCAAAATCAAACAATGTGCACAGATTACACCATAATCAAGTTCTCCCCTAAATTCTATCCTCCTTCAGTCTAATAATGTGTCAGGTCAATCTCACCGTGACATCCCAGGGCCTGAAGAGGAACTGTCGATTGAGATTGGACTTCTCTATGGTGTCCATGTCAGTGACTATGACCTCCCCATCACCACTGGCCAAGCCCATCATGGCAAAGTTTTTCAGCAGCTCACAGCCAATGGCTCCAGCACCAACCTGAATACAAGAAATAAGTCACTAAAATGAACACTTCAAAGACTAAAGCAGTGTTATTTTAATTTATAAACCATTATAGTTGTTAGTATTTTAAATTAGCTTGTGTTATACTTTTTTTTAGCTTAATTTTATAGTAATTTTGTAAAGTTCTTTTGTCATTTATACTTCTAAACAGATTTTATTTATTTTTTTTAAGTTTTAAGTTAGTAATTTTAGTACATCAACTCAAAATAAAATTAGAAACATTGCCTAACTGAAACAAGTTTTAGTTTTTCCATCTAATATTTCAATTTTTTTTTTTTACAAGTTTACAATAACAGCAATTTTGTTTGATTGGCTCAATATAACTTCAGGGAAAAAGCAAGCATGGTGCAATTGCATAATTGGCATGGTGTAATTGTCTCCCATCTTGATAAATGACCAGTCTCAGCTCCTCACCAGAAAATATCGCTGTTTGGCTAACAGCTCCTGCAGCTTGGATCCAAAGACAGCAATCTGGCCATCATACCGGCAATTCCTCTGTAGAAAACAGATGATTGAATGAATTATTCTTTGTATGAAACCCACAATCTTCTGAGTGTGCTGCTGTTCAGTTCTGCTAATGTCAACTCCACTAATATCAAACAAACACTGAAGACATGGAAATATCTTGCAAAATGAAGGTGATTGACAAGAGGCACTCACAGGTGCACACTCTTCCTCTGTAAGGACGACATCCTCAACCTCAGGTAAGCACTCCACAGCATCAAAATACAGCCACTGCATGATGGGCATAAACTTTCCTGTGCAGGCCTGAGCAGATGAGAGAAAAAACATTTAACAGACCATGACAGATGAGGCTAATGCAAAACGTTCCTGATATATCTCATTGATCCGAAGCTATAATGGGAGACTGTATTACCTTCATAACCTCCTGGGCAGCAAGCCCACCAATAAAGGCATTGACGGGTGCCAGGTCTCCAGCAGCCACACAGGACAGTTTTTTGATGATTGCCTGGTCCAGCTGCTCCTGCTTGGCAGATCCGGTCTGTGCAGCGTTCACCTCTTCAGCAAGAATCACAAACTCGTCCGCATCCGACTGCAGCAGTACAGAGAGAAAGAGATCATTGCTGAGTCACTGAGTATGAGCAGATATATTAGTTCTTGGCCAGAATAAGCTTGAACGTGGATTCCTCCATTAGCAGTTGACAGAAATCTGGCTACACAAAAATAACAAGTCTTCACCTGACTCCAAGGCTTCGGTAGGCGACTGTGCTTCTTCTCAAATGCATGAAGCGCCTGAAAGCCCACGTGCAGTTGGCCTGGACGATCAAATTTGGCAAAATCAGTCAGCATGAACTCTGGTTCGGCCATGGAGGAGGACAGGGATTTCTGGGCAAAGAAAGATGCGTGCATTTGAAATCCAGTAAAATATTCACTTTACATGATTTCCATATTGTTAGTCTCAGCAGGGGTATCAACTTACAAAGGCAATTTTCTTAGGCATCTTCACTTGCGTGACAATACCACCTCGCACATAGTCTGAGAATGAGCTTGTGTCACAGATGCTGAAGGTGTAAGGACCTGAAGACAGAGGACATCAGTCATATAAAACAGCCCACTGACCTTCAATGGTGTACGGTTAATGGCACACTTTAACAGTAATAAAATGTTCCATGCAGCACTGCATGTTATGGTTCAGTACGGCTCACTTTGGCTTTTTCCCACTGCATGGGACAGCTCGGTATGGCTCGGTGGAGGTTCCAAGCGTGCCGCGCAACTATATGATCAGTCTATAATCCCACCCACTTTGAAGCGGTACTAAATTGCAACAGAAAACCAAACCGAAAATAAAGCGAGCCGAGCCAAGCCATGCTGTACCGAGCCGAGCAGGGGTGTGTTTCCCAAAGCGAACTATGGTCGCAAGTTCCGTCGTTACCAATAGAGTTCAATGGGACTTACGACCATGGCTCACCAACGATGCTTTCGGGAAACGCAGTGGAAAAAAAAGCACCACTAGACTCCAGGATGTTATTTCTGTCATTCATAAGATCCTGTTCCTTCAGGAAAGAGGTAGTTGACTGATGTGATCAGTTGCTTAAGTTATTGACGCTTGTTGTCTCATGCTGAACCAGTTACATTTTAAAAAGTAGGCCAACATAAAAAGCAGTTAAAAGCTGTCATAACAACTAGATGTCTCCAGACGTCTGAAAAGGTTGTAAATTTGCCAGGATGAAGACACAGATGCATATGGTTTTGACAAAGTGAGGAAGATGATAAAGGCAAAGAAGAATCCACTGAACAGTTTGAACATTGAAGTTTGTCAAGCTCTTTGCTTATTCAATTATTTTGCTAAGTGACATTCAATAGTTGATTATTTAGCCATTTTGTATCATCTACAACAAGTGTTTAATCAGGTGTCTGTAGAAAAGATGTACACTGACTTTTTATAAAAAAATAATTACTATTAAAAATAATATATATATATATATATATATATATATATATATATATATATATATATATATATATATATATATATATATATATATATATATAGATAAATAGATAGATTTCCAGCTAATGCTCAATTAAGCATTATACAGTGTGTAGGGTTAAACTTCCATGGAAAACTCAAAATGACTATTTAATGTCTTATTTTACATAAGACAAAACAATTCTGAACATATGAGGGAGCCTACTTTTATGTGCGATTTCAAGTCTGGTTATGAACATTAATAAAATCTTAAAATGACATATGCATTTATATAACAAATATTTTGCAGTTATTCAGAACACTAAAATATTTTGTGAGCAAGTAAATACAGAATGACTAGAAGAGTAATGTAAATTTACTGGTTAAAAAGAGTAATGTTTGAACACCCAGCAATTAAAACTCTTGGAATTCTGAAACTTGAAGGGCTTCAAGTCAAAAGGGTTGAGATTGTATTCTGGGGGTTTTGTATTCTGGGGGTTCCTGGGCTAACAGAATCTGGGTGGGTGTTCCTGGGTCTGTAACGGCAAGAAAACCCCTGATGACTCACCCAGTGTCTTGATCTCTACTGGTTCACAACCATTGAGTTCTGTCATGCCCTGCACTTCTGTGAAAGTTACGTAGTCTCCACTCTCAAATCCATGTCGTGCTTCATCCAGACACGTAACCACACCAGCGCTGTCCTTTTCACACACACACAAGGCAAAGAGAGCAAAAGAAATTTAACAAACGACAATGTGACACTTGATTCATTCTGACTCTACAATAAACAAGGCTTAATGTTACCGTCACACAGGCTTTTACCTTTGTGATCATTGAGATCATGGCGCTCAACGGTTGCTCACCATTGCTGTCAAACACTAACATTTCCTCCCCAAAATCACAGAATAGTTGCCTATTCAAACACATAACATACATGAGAATATTATCCAAAAAACATGAATAACTGCACACAAATCAAAGGGGATATTCTTACCCAAACAGCCCACGTGTGTCTGCAATGATCAACTTGATGCCATCACTGTGGCAGAATTCCCCGATGCGTGTCTGCTCATCGAGGCTGGAGTTGGTGAGCACAACAACCTGGTCAAATACAAACACCTTTCAGGCAACTCATTCAAATTTGGTTAAAACTAATACAAAATTCCATATGTATGTGGAAAAAGTAGGATTTAGTCCATGTGTTCAGGTGTTAGTCCAGTGGAGAATAATGGCAGTACCTGAAACTGGGTCAGGTATTCATTGGTGAGGGCGCCAGTGTAGGAGGTTACAGGCACATAGCTGTTCAGTTCTGCCAGTCGAATCTGACTGACATCTGCACGGTTCTTCCCAAGATCCTCTTCACGGAGGTAAAACTAAAACATGTAACAAACACTTTTTATTACTACTACTACTACTACTACTATTAATATTACACTGCTGTTTCATTTTTATTAATATTTGTATTATATAATCCTGTCTTAATTTAAGACAATCACTGCTATTCAAAAGTGTGGGGTCGGTTTTAAAAAACTTTTTTTTGAAAAGTGTCTGGCTCACCAAGGCTGCAAAATGCAGTAAAAACTAGGGGTGTCGCTAGATGAGACGGTGAAATACATGACTGGAAAAAATATTCTGCAGATGTATTTGAAATGTTTTTTTAACTAATCATCTTGTAATCAATGTCATTTCAGTTCTACTTTCTGAGTATGAATTATCATATGCAGTAAAAAAACAACAATACTCAAGTACTGTAAAAGGTTTTGCCACAAACTCAACTGACTGACTTCTCTTCTGTATGATTTCAGTCTCTTCAGACCTTACTGTACATGATTTATGAGCTTCTACAACTTTTGACCTCCTAACTGAACTCCTTTCCACAAACTTATCATAGAAATAAAAACAGCATAAATAAAAACATTAACACTTTACAATAAGGTCTCATTTATTAACATTAATGTATTAACCAACATCAACTAACAATGAGCAATATATTTGCTACAGTATTTATTAATCTTTGTTTATGTTAGTTAATAAAAATAGTCATTCATTGTTAGTTCATGATAGTTCACAGTGCATTAACTAATGTTAACAAAAGAAACCTTATTGTTTGTGCTTAAGATTAAGAGAAAACAGTTATTCATTTTTATGGTAACACTTTACAATAAGTGCAACCATAATCACATTCTCTCAATATTCAAAGTGCAAATAAGACCAAACTGTTCTTTGATACAGAGCTAAGAGATGATTACAACCTAAAATAGCTTTCATATTGAGAGATATCTGTATTCATCAGGGAGCCGCTTTCAAAATGTGGGGTATTGAAATCGCGTTTGAATACGCGCTCGCGTTTACTTTCACTTTCACGATTGCACGTACTCTGTGAATATGGAACGGCGGCGACTGTTATCCAACTGAATTAAATGTTTTTTTATTTAAATACAAAGCAAAATGACTGTGGAGGCGTAATGTAAACGTAGCGGTGGCATATTCTTTCCAAATCATCCTAACCACTCCGTCAATGGCAACATCACAAGACTACTTTTCGCCTCGACAAGAAATTTTAGTCTAGCGACACCCCTAGTAAAAACAGTAATATTCTGAAATATTACTACAATTTTAAATAATTGAATACATTTTATTCCTGTGATTGCAAAGCTGAATTTTCATCATGATTTCTCCAGTATTCAGTCACATGATCCTTCAGAAATTATACTGATATGCTGCTCAAGAAACAATTCTTACTATTATCAATGTTAAAAACAGTTGTGCTTCTTAATATTTTTGTGATATTTTTCTCAAGATTCTTTGATGAACAGAACATGATTCAAAAGAACAACATTTATTTGAAGTAGAAATCTTTTCTAATATTATGACTATAACTTGACAAATTTAATGCACTCTTACTGAATAAAAGCATTAATTTCCTTGCTTGTTTTAGTTTAGATATTTTTAGCTTCCTTTCAGAGCTTACAAGCAGTGGCTGTGTGTTGCATTCACACACTTGCAGTTATTATGAGTCATGATCAACAACTGACCTGTGATGAAAGGTCCCTCCACTCGGCCACACCCTGGTCATGCAGGGTGACGCTCTTGACTCCGCCCAGAATTACATTCTTGGCTATTTCTACACCCAAACCTCGCATCCCTGAGATCAGAACATTGGAGCTCTGCATGCGCTTCATAGCATCATGGCCCAGTACGTACCTGAGAGACGCATACTAAATTTAGCCACTCATGTTATCAAGTCTCTCTTATTTGCTCAAAAAGAACACTACAAGACTACATCAAACCGAAATGAAGGCCAAACTCACAGCTGTCTGGAGTACAGACCCTCGTCGATCTCAGCATCATTTCCATTCTTAGCCATGCCCTGCAGAGACCAAAACCACAGTTAACAGACTATAAATAGACAACCAAGCACATGACTTATGAAACAGGCTTCCTTTCAACAATCAGGCACAGTAAAGAATGAAGATTTTAACCAAAAAATGCACATCAATTAATCAATATTGATTTAGATGATCTAGATGTCCAAATTATATCCAAACTAGTTTGTTTTGAACCTACGTTAGCTGGTGTGTGGGACAGTTCGGTTCTGACAGAGTTAGAGGAGGAGCAGTGGGATCCCGTCTTCGTCTCTGATCCTGACACGCGACGCTTCTTGGACAGCGGCGAGCTGGACATCTAAAAGAGAAGAAAGAAAATTCAATCTCTGTGTTTCTCAAGCAAATATTATGAGTTTGAAGTGCCTAAATATTACACAAACAAACACTGCAGATCACATTAAACATCTAACATAGAAAATTAAAAGAACAGCATCTGACAGATCATTTAGTTTTGGTGGAATAATATATCAGTTTCCCTAATTAGACAAACCAATTAACATCTTAGAGGCTTAAAAGCATTCAGGTTATTTGCTCTAGGTTGGACTTGCCAAAAGCTCTTGTGTTACTCCCACAAACAAGTGGAAAGCAGTGGCGCAAATGAACAATAATAGCAACATCCGGATGGTTTGAATACATTATTTAATATGCAACCACAAGGAAAATATGCTCTACTTATTGTACTTTTATTCATTATTGAACAAAAATGTTTTAAGATCTGGGTATACAGCCAAGATGGAACAAAAAGGCACAAATTTCAGCAATGCAACTTCTAGAAAACAAATGATCATCTGTGTAAAACGTAATGTGTACAGTTAGGCGAATGCTAAAATATGCCCTCCTTATACAGATAAATGTTTATTTCAGCACTGGACAGTTCCTATAAGAGTATAAAATTGATTGTACAGCAATGCAGTGAAGTCAGTGTCATTCAAAAGGGCAAAGGGAGTTCTGGTCTATAAAACAAAGGCAGAGTTTTATTACAAGACTACTCATATTTCGCAAATAACTGCATTTAAATGAGCTTTTACAATGAAAATAAAATAAAATAAAAAGGAAAGCACCAACCTAGATTAAATTAACTTATGTGAGGATTTACAACAATAAGGTTTGTCTTCCCACAGCACAAGGAGAGCCTGATTTCTGCCGCAAGATTAAGCTCTTCGGCTATAAATAGCTCGCGGACAGAAGCGTTGTGTTTATGGTGAATGGCTCGAGCATCTATTGGCTCACCCATTCTGCTTAACAAAACCGCTGATTCATTAAAACAAAACTGCAGTGAATGTCACATCCCAAGACCTGCTCCGTGTAGCACAAACTCTTATAACATTACGGTTACCTATCCACCCACATATATAGCCCACTATGAAACTAATGAGCATTATGAAGTTCAGTTTGGTTCGAGTTCAACGGCCATTGAATTGCATCGTATATTCTAGAATGACTACAAACTGCGCTCGTGAGTTCCGCATACAATCGTGCCGTTGTCAACAGACACTTCATTTTGTAAAAGGGATAGTTCGCCTAAAATATATTAATTATGTCATGATTTACTCACCCTCATGTTGTTCTAAACCTGTATGACTTGAGGAACATTAAAAGAGTTGTTAGGCAGAAAATGACTTAATCATTCACTTTCATTTTTTCCATAGTAATGACTGAGGCTGTCATTCTGCCTGACAACTCCATTTTTCCCCCCGGAAGAAAGTCAGTCAAACAGATTTGTGACAGTAAGAAAATTACCATTTATTTTTTTGATGAACTGTCCCTTTAACAAAAATCAGAAGAATACCAACAAATTCCATTAGTGTACAGATGGCGAAGTGAACTTAATATCTTGACGTAATCTTGCACAACAAAATTACGGTACGAGCAGATTGATGTGCCCACCCTCTGATTTGGGATGACCCAAGCAAAACCGAAACATGAATAAATCCGTGCGTGACATAAGCAAAAAAAAAAAAAAAATCTAAGATTTTCACGTAAACATCAACGGTTACACCTGCTACGTTTCAGCTATTCACTTCCGTTTCGACGAGACAGAAAAAAAAAAATCATCTGCAGTATGTCAAGACATCAAACGTCAAATTAAACGGTCACGCCAAGTGAAATCCAAACAGGTCGCGTGCCACTAATCACTGATTTGATTCAATTTAACCGGATGATAAACTAGCAGGCAACACGAGGGCATTCTTAGACACCTAGCTTGCTAGCCTGCTACATGCTTTGTAATAGTTGGTGCAGCCAGTTTACTGAGCCTGAGGCCTAGCTCACTAGTAACAACTTCGCATGCTAACCAGTGAATGAAATAACTCCGCGCCTGCACAAATACAACGATCCGATTTATGCCGATCAAACACCGCGCAATTATACGAGCAAAGGCTAGGAAATACACGCTATTAAACAGACAGCTGCTTGTACTGAGCTAGCTCACAGTGCAATTGTTTGCCTCTTACCAATAATCCTTCTCAGTCCACTCTCAGTGTCAGCAAACCGCTCCTCGTGTGAAACTAACTTAGATGGTGCGGATTGTGGGCTGATGTAGATGCGAGGAGAAAACGGACAGCAACAGCACGAACAGCGCTGGGCGAGATGCTGTGAGAAAGCCCCCTTCACTATCCTGCCGAGTCACTGTGTCGTTCAGTCTGCTGCCTGCCTGCCTGTATCGCGTTTCTGGTTTTGTTTCAGCGAACGGAACAAAACCAAAATGGCAGCTGTGGCACAGGGGCGGAGCTGCTCCGATAAGCAGGAAAAGGTGGACTCGCCAAGAGTGCTGCAATCCTCTGCAGTCGCCCATTGGCTGCCCTACCTATGACTTTACGGAAAACCCGCCCAATTCAAGTACGCATACTGCATATGCCGGGACTTTAGAGTTCTGTAATTGATATTCAGAAGTGCATATTGAACTGAACCACATTATCAAGATGCTGTGGATAAAGCACTGAGCCCATGCTGCAAAAGGACAGTCAACCAAAAAACTGTTCTTCCAAAACGGCATGACTTCCTCTGTAAAACATAAGTTATTTTGAAAAATGTCTTTTTTTCTGAGTATTACCATTAAAGGAACACTCCACTTTTTTGAATATATGCTCATTTTCCAACTCCAACCCTAGAGTTAAACAGCAGAGTTTTACTGTTTTTGAATCCATTTAGCCGATCTCTGGGTCTGGCGGTACCACTTTTAGCATAGCTTAGCATAGTTCATTGAATCTGATTAGGCCGTTAGCATCTCGCTCAAAAATGACCAAAGAGTTTCGATATTTTTCCTATTTAAAACTTGACTTTTCTGTAGTTACATCCTGTACTAAGACCGACGGAAAATGAAAAGTTGTGATTTTCTAGGTCGATTTGGCTAGGAACTATACTCTCATTCCGGCGTAATAATCAAGGAACTTTGCTGCCTTATAATGGGTGCAGCAGGCGCAATGATATTACCCAGCGCGTCTCACAAATGTCTCCATGGTTGTAAGGCATGCTTCCTGTGCAAACAGGGGGTCACAGACGGTGTGTAATATCATTGTGTCTGCTGCACCCATTGTAAGGCAGCAAAGTTCCTTGATTATTACGCCGGAATGAGAGTATAGTTCCTAGCCATATCGGCCTAGAAAATCGCAACTTTTCATTTTCCGTCGGTCTTAGTACATGATGTTACTACAGAAGAGTCAAGTTTTAAATAGGAAAAATATCAAAACTCTTTGGTCATTTTTAAGCACGATGCTAACGGTCTAATCAGATTCAATGAACTATGCTAAGCTATGCTAAAAGTGCTACCGCCAGACCCAGAGATCGGCTGAATGGATTTGAAAACGGTAAAACTCAACTGTTGAACTCTAGGGGAGTTGGAAAATGAGCCTTTTTTTTTAAAAAAGTGGAGTGTTCCTTTAAGTGGGCATGGCATTTGATGCACAGAAGCCATTGGCACATGCTGCTATGCTTAGTGGCGCATCCAGTTGTCAATCGCATGTGCCGCTAAAACTTGTGGATTGCATCATGTGCCACTGGCATGTCGCCATATGTTGTGGCACCTCCAATAGCTTAGGGGTTTTCTAACCTGTCCTGGAGCACCCCCAGCACTGCATATTTTGTATGTCTCCCTTATTTAACACACCCATTTCATATCTTGCAGTCTCAACTAATGAGCTGATGAGTTGAATCAGGTGTGTTAGATGAGGGACACAAACAAAATGTGCAGTGCTAGGGGTGCTCCAGGACAGGTTCAGGCCTAGTGACACATGCCACTGTCTGCCGCATATTGTAGATGGTGTAAAACGCACTATTCGGAAGAACGTCATTTAATAATATAAGAAGTTGCTTTTAAACATAGGGTTTATTACATCTCAGGGTTAATTGTTACAACCATTAGGCTGCCTCCAACCATCTGCCTCGTGGCCCATTGTATGCATTTATTTTATTTATTATAAAATTGTTGTTGTTGTTTTTAAATACATTTTTACAATGTATTTTTATACATATTGTAAATGCAGTTTTGATAATTTTTCAACTTGCATAGGAATGACAATTCAGCTGTCATTTGATTTTATAAAAGAATAGTCACTATTTAGATAACTAAAAATCTAAAAAAAGATATACTATTTAGATAGGTGTCCACAATTAAAAGTGAAACCAGCAGGGGTATGTGCCACCAAATTGACACCAAGTATTTCATATTGTGAACTAACAGAGAAAAAAGTGCCACAAACCATTATAGTGACACCCACCATTCTGAAATGCATTATGAAAACTGAACAACCATTCATAAATGTGCTGGACCTCGACACTGGCTCTTCAAAATGCAGAGTAATGTAGGTCTGTAGATATATTATATTAAACTAGATGTCTATTAAAATGTAAGTCAAATACTTTATCAAAACATTCAGGCATCTCCAGAAAGAATGCATGTTAACATTGAATGGTTTCATTCCTTATTATATAGTTACATAACACTATTTGTGCGATATTAAAAGGGATAGTTCACCCAAAAATATCTTTGTTCTGCTCCCCAGTGACTACCATAGTATTTATTTTTCCTACTATGATAGTCAATGTGGGGCAAGATCTGCTTGGTTACAAACATTCTTCCCAAATATCTTCCTTTGTGTTCAGCAGAACAAAGAAAGTCATACAGGTTTGGAACAACTTGAGGGTGAGTAAATGACAGAATTTTCATTTTTGGGTGAACTATCCCTTTAAAGCCATAGATGAGAACCACTAACCACATATTAAATTATACCTATATTTATTTAGATCAATATTAGACTCTGATTACTTGTTTGTGCTACCATCTAACTCGCAAACAAATACACCACCCGACTTGCAGATTATGTGTGCGGTCGTCCGCCGGCCCCTCATTCACAACCATTGTAAACTTTGGATATTTTTAAATATATCTCTGATTGTGTTAGTCTGAAAGAAGATAGTAATATGTTGATGTTGATGTTGATATTGATGTTGATGTCCTGTTTCGATGCTCTGTCGTTTATTTTGTGATTCTGTCGTTTTTATTTTGTACAGCACATTGGTCAACAGCAGTTGTGTTTAATTGTGCTTTATAAATAAATTGAAATTGAAAATTAGTCTGAAAGAAGATAGTAATATACACCTAGGATGGCTTGAGTGGGAGTAAATCATGGGATAATTTTCATTTTTGGGTGAACTATCCCTTTAATGCGATATTCGTAGTGACCCATGGTAGATTTATTTTGTGCATTTCATAGAACGGGCAGTTTGCGTGATCGACAACATACAGTGGCACTGGTATTACATAGCATTCAGTGGCACATGCCACTCAGATACAGATGTGCCAAAAATTGACATGTTTGAAAATATTACTGATTTGTAAATGCGTCTAATTGATACTTTTTCAAAATCACTTAATTAGACTATTTATTTAGGATCTTGTGTCACAAACAATTACATGTTCCACAACATTGTCCCTCGGCACATCACAAGTTTTAGTGGCACATGGCAATGAAAACCGAATGTGCCACCAAGCACATGTGCCAATGGCTTCTGTGCATAAGACACCATGCCACTTAATGTTAATACCGCTACTGTTTTTTCTTTCTGTGAAACATAAGTTATTTTGAAAAATGTATGTATTTTTATCCATAAAATGGAAGTCAAAGGTAACCAAAACTATTTGGATACCAACATGCTCTGCAGAAGAAAGTCAAACAGTTTTGGAATGACATGAAGGATGAGAAAATGACAATTTTCTTTTTTGGGTGAACATTCTTTTAAATGCGTTTTAAATCCTATAGGAATTACATGGGAGATAAAAACAGTACTGAAGATATAAAGCAATGTTTTGAGGAAAAATATGACATATTATTTGAGTCCTATTGTATTGCAAAATAACAAAAGCATTTTCTGAGATATTTAATGTCCCTGCCCATTTAAGGGTTATATACACTCTCTTCAAATGCTATATGTAAACAGTACAATTATAATCTTGTTGTGGATGCAAAATGTTTATGCTCATAAATTTAGACACCGTTTTTAAAAATATTGTTGTGAATGTCTCTCAATGCCACTTCATGCTACAGTAATGTAAAGATATGCTTTATTTACAATAATAGCCAAAATTAAATGTACATGTGAGTTTGGTAATAACTGAATATTTATTACTAGTAATGGGAAACAGTATGAACTAACCTCCCGTCAGGTCAGACAAAGCAGCATTCTAGTCATTACAATACATTATAGAATGCAAAACCTTTTTTGCAATAAATAATTATTCAAATTTGCAGAATATTTTAAAATGGCCAGAGGAACTGAAAAGCACTTATATGAGATATTTTAACAGACATGTACCAAAACACTAAAGCAGGTCCTGCACTTATTCACTCTACCTAATGTAAACACACAACCTGCTCATTGACAGCTGACTCTGTAAAGTAGGTCACAACTATTTTACTAAGGAGCAGACATACTTGACACAAACCAAGTGGGTAAAATATTTCACCCTGCATGCATATGGGGATAAAGAGTGGCGGAAAATAAAGCCATAACAAAGTTTAAATGCACCTAAATGGAATGATGCTTTCATAACCTCTGAATAATCTCCCTCATTGCCCTGCAAGGATCAGTTTACCTCCCCTAAACCAACAACCCAAAGAAAACTATGCCTTTTCAAAGCAATGACTACCAAAATGAGGGGTTAGGCATGGGCTTTCTTGTAAATGAGAGGAATAAGCGTTGGGGGATGGGGTGATGCTTGTGACAAAGGCCCAAGTGGGCCGCTTATTCTCGCATATGGAGCATAAAAGAAGCAAATGTCCCCTGTGCGAGTTACCTTCACAGCAGGTACAAATAATGTAAACAACCCCCAACGCATCGCATCTTTCTGCCGCTCACGCACCTGCACTTGATAGTCAAAACCTCACACTTCGCATGAGCCAGTTAGCTCGCTGCAAAACACCATCTTAAGATGGTAGTTTCAGATTTCAGATATATGCGTACTAAAGAGGGGATTTGTGGGATTTAAACAAGCTGCAGTTTACAGTATAGCAAATCGATGCTAACAATGCACGGGGTTATATAAGGTTGAGGCTTAATGATGGGTGATCTAACCAGAGAATCAAAGCAAAGCAATGACCGGGTACCCCATATCCCACAAGTTTGATTCAGTATTTAGTCTATTTTTCCTAATGTAAATCTTGAGGTGTGTTTTAAAGACTGTAATCTAAGCAGTTGTGCAGATATATAGGCAGTCAGATTACCTCGCTATCTCTCCAGGCTAGCTTTCTTGGAAACGATGCGAGGACGTTTTGCGATAACGTTAGCCTGCAAAAACGAAGCTTGTTAGCTTAGCACAAGCTTCTTGCAGAGCATGAAGGAATTCTGAAAAATAACCTAAACCATATGACGGGAGAACTAGCCAACTTTTCCGCAAGGATGAGTTGGTTTCTTTTATCCCCGGCTCGTGATGCGCGCATGGAGCGCATTGTCTCGTGCATGCTGTTAGCTGGATGTTCCTAAAGTGGCCAGTTAAAATTTACAGGCAAAT
Source organism: Chanodichthys erythropterus (assembly GCF_024489055.1). Classification (NCBI taxonomy): domain Eukaryota; kingdom Metazoa; phylum Chordata; class Actinopteri; order Cypriniformes; family Xenocyprididae; genus Chanodichthys; species Chanodichthys erythropterus. The sequence goes on from NC_090240.1 coordinate 26,308,534, forward strand.
TGTTGCGCCTGGCTAGCTGACTTCAGCGGTAAAACCTGGCTTTGGCTAGCTGTAACTGTGTTCTTGTGGACACGTTAGCTAGTTAGCATTAGCTAGGCACATAAGTATGCAGAACTCACCACATCCGATATTACTTGGCCTCTCCACGGTACTGAATACAGAAATACCTCGCGGGCAAAAGATAAACAACAAAAAGGTCAAATCAAACCGTTTCTGTAACTTTATCCCTGGAAGTGGCGGGAGCTCCGTGACTTTCCAGTGTGAGGGGACGCTGGACTGTTGCCTGACCGGCTATTCCCTGTACCGTTAACAGTTCAGCAAGTATTCTTCAGTTCATGAGCGTAGAACCAACATGTGCAGAGTTTGAGTTGAGGTTGTGTTATTATTCAAGATACAGGGAAATAACACAAACCCGTGTTCACGTTAGACCGCCATATACATGCATTGCATAGATGGTCAAATGTCAAACGTTTCGAGTAATATATTATAACTACCGTAATGTGGAAATAATGAAAACATTTTATACAGTTTGTCGAAATCATAATTTAACAATTGATATCCCCCCTTTAGTTACAAAATAGACTCGCCCAAAGCTTGGGTTGCGATATGCATTATGGGAATAGTAGTTTTTATTGATTGAAATGTGCGTCAAGTTGCTTTTGTATTGAACATGGAATTTTATTATCGACCTCAAGATTTTAGGTTAAAATTCATATGAACGTGTATATTGTACCATTTGTTTTTCCTTCTCGCTATCATTTGAAATAGTCATGCTATAATTCATAAAATGTTTTGCAATACAAATTTGTATGTGTTTCAATAAAGGAGCTCATAAAAGCCGCTTACATAATAATGCATGTAAAATGCAAATGTGTGCAAAAACAGTTAAGATGTCACACCACATTGTCAACTGCCCTTTTGTCATTTTCAAAGCCGTGTTTTCTTGGCACTGAGGAGGCTCAGATTGCAGGACATTAACAATACAGACAATAGGTCGTGCAAACGAATCACAGGCATAGAGTATGTAAACACAAAGATAAATAATGTTACGATTGGGAAATCTGCTAAACGATGTTTTCAGCAATGGGAATTCCAGGGTAGTTAAATGCATCTGTAACAGACAGTGAGTGCATTTAAGAGAGGCACGTGTCACTAAACAAATATACCACTACAAGAGAAGATGAGCAGCACGCCATATGAAAGGCTGAAGCTCATTCTGCTCTACAATCTATCTATTCTTTATGAGGCATCTACATCTGATAATTAGATCATGTATCATTTTATTGACTACTGATATTGAAAGACTGTCTGAGGTGAACTATGAGTTTAAGAGGGACGGCTTGGTAAAATTAGACTGGACCAAACTTACGGAAGAGAATGTCCTTATAACATATCATGCGAAAACTGATACCCTTTTGAATGAGGTGGTATTACCCAGAGATGCAATTATGTGTACAGATGTGAATTGTAATGACATTGCTCATGGTACAGCTTTGTGTATAAGGTTGGTAGACCATATTTTATACACTGACAAGAATAAGCCAGGGTGGAAAAAGGAGTGTCTGCATATCATACTGAAGCTAAGAAAACATTTAAAGGGTTAGTTTTATCAAAAAATATCTTAATTTTTGTTCCGAAGATGAATGAAGGGTTTATCGTGTTAAACGGCATGAGGGTGAGTAATTAATGTCAGAATTGTCATTTTTGGGTGAACTAACACTTTAAGGAACTTAGCAGGTAGGCCCAGACAGGGGCCTGTTCTTGGCCAGAAAAAATTAACCAATGCTAGATATAAATATGCAGTTCATTATGTCTGTAAAGATGAACAAATGATGAGAGCAGACTCATGGCAAAAATTCTGCTTTAATTATGTAAATGATTTCTGGAAGGATGTAAGAGCACTAAATAGGAGCAATGAAACATTACAGTCCTCTATAGAGGGTGTTTCTGGAGCAAAGAATAGTTGAGCTGTGGAGACAGCATTATTCAGCCTTCTTTAACAATGTTATAAACGAGCCTAATAAAGTGGAAACTCTCTCCTGAACTGATATGGAGTATTACAACTAATTATTAAGTAATAATTCAGCTCACAGATAGGAAAGCTGGTGGTTTAGATCAAATTACTGCTGAACACCTAAAGTTTGCGAGCCCTAGGGTTGCGGTTCTTCTTGCCATGGGGCATCTACTCTTACCAGCCCTTTTTAATGAATAGTCAAAACAATTAAGTGATGTAACGAGAAGACCAAGTGGTAAGCCATATTCAGAATTTGCCCTCTGCATTTAACCCATCCAAGTCAGTGGACAGAAGACACACACACCCGGAGTAGTGGGCATCCATTTTGCTGCAGCACCTGGGGAGCGAATAAATCGAAGAATCAAAATGACAACCTTCGGGTTACAAGTCTGACTCTCTAACCATTAAGTGACTGTAAGACTGGATGTATGCTTGATAATATCCTAATCAATTATCTTATGCATGCATAAACCTTTTTAGAGCATATTGCACTTCTTTTTATACTGCTCCTTTGTGGGTTAAGTTTAAAAAAGTGAACCTATGTAAGCCTCAGATTGCCTACAATGACTGTATGAGGATTCTGCTGAAAAGAAGAGCAGTGCAAGTGCTTATTTTGTAAGGCAAGAGTAAAATATTTTCTGGCATTAATGAGAAATTTGATGTATAAATTTATTTGTCAGCAGGATGATTCACAGAACGCTATTATGATGTTGTCAAACCTTAATCATTGTGTGGTGCAATACCAGTCACCTATGAGAAATCTGTTTTGTGTTGTATTTTTTAATGTTACTGTTTCTTCTTCTCTAATGGACCCTGATTCAAAAAAAGTTGAATTAAATATCACCAAATACTTAAGTTCACAAATACATCCATGCTGAACTAGCAACATCTACACTTAGGGTAACAAACTTGATAGATGGCATGTGTCTATGTTAGCTTTTCACAATGTCATACATGACGCAAAGTCATTGTGGAATTGTAATATTTACTATAAGGCTGATTATGTAACAACTGTCATTTTATACCAATCCAGATGTCATGCCAAAAGAAAAGCCTAAAACAAGATGGTTTTAATCTGAATTTTATTGAAATATTTGTGTAGAGAGTGCAAAAAATAACTTGGAAGAATATTCACATCACCGAAAACTATATCATATTTGAGGAGGTGGAAGCCACAGTTACAATTCACAGACATTTGCGAGGACTTACATATAGACATTAGAGCTTACTTTAGAATATATTAGCAAAAGTACTATACAATGTAAAGATATACTAGTATGCATCATAAATTGAGAAAAGAGAGTGAGAGAATGAGAATCAAACAAACATGTATATGGACACATACAACAGCAAATAAATAAATAATAAAAAAGGCCAGGATAGAGAATATAGTTGTAAAGTAGTCTCAAAGTTATGATCAATTATCGCACTCTGAGAATTATTATTCTCAATCAATGAAAGACTGTCATGTTTGGCAGAGACTTATAGAAACTACTGTACAATGTGAGAATATACAATAAGAATGATAAATGAACTAGTCTTATTGGAAATACTACAGAAGGTAAATGATTGATGAGAGTACACAGATGCACTGCTTCAACTTCACTATCTCAGAGCAAAAATCCAAGATGGATGAAGTGACAAAAATCATAACACCCTCCAAAGTTCGTACCTGGTAAAGAGCAAATGCACAGCGGTTCTCCAAAACAGAGCAGGATGCCAACTTGTTTTAAGGGAACAAGTTTCATTAAAGGTGTTTTTTTTTTTCAAGTTATATAAACTTTTGTATCCAAACTCTCCACGGATTCTACATTACAATTATGAAATTGTTATTTAGGAAACATATTAGTGTTTGCTATAATCTGGTAGTGTAAGAGCAGAACCATTTACAAGTGGGATAACGGTTTCCTCTAATAATACAAAATGCTCAGTTCCTGTCCTCTTTACACATAAAAAAAAAAAAAAAGATTCTTATCCATCACATACAATCAATAACAAGGCTCTTTTGCTTTTAAGCCCCAAAGATCATTGTACAGCCCCAAAAGGTATGCTGTACTCATGGATCTATAATCCATGTCCCAAAGATTGTATTGTTACATAATGCACCTACTTTATTCTTGAGCATTCACATCCTCTTAGCATATTTACAAGCCTTTTCCTGACACACTTCCCCTTGGTGATTGGCCAGACCGCTTTGTAGACTTCTGGCCATCGCTGTTACCCTCATCAGCAGTTGGATGGCTGTGACCCTGGATGTGACTGGGTGGGGAAGGTGGTGGGTATGAAGGAGGCGGGATGGTCAGGTGTGGTAGAGAAGGCATTGCTGGGCGAGGTGTGGTGGGAAGGGGTGGCGGGGTCGAATGATGGTACGAGCGAGACCGGGGTGATGGGGAAGAGCTGGCGCTTTTTGCTCTCGGAAGGGTCTCAGGATGATCGCTGATCTGCTCCAGCAAAGAAGGCATGTCCCCTTCGATCTTCTCTAGCACGGCAGCCATTTGCTTCTCAATTTGTTCGATTACACAATCCATTTGCCAGTCCGCGCTGGCTCCACTTCCTGGCTCTAGACCACTGTACTGTCCGACAGAGTAGGTTGAACAGTATGTGCTCCCGTACCCTGATGCACCATGGACCATATCCCGCAGCTCCTGCTCAAATACCGTTTTATCATGGCCGAGACTTGAAGATCCCAATCCCGTATACGTACACTGGATGTTTTTCACTGATTGGCTCCCCTTGTCCGGTCGTCCTTTCTTCAACTCTCTGCTCTTGGGGTTGACCTCGCAAGTCGCCCCAACTTCTGCTGACCTCTCTGCAACTGCTTCTGGGAGCTGCGTTTGACACCAGCTGCTTGCGGCCATATCGTGGACTGTGTCTTTCTTGTCTTCTGGTTGAAGAGGTGTTTCTTTTCCCTCTGAAGAGGTACCGGTTTTGGCATCTGAACTTGAGGCATGATCCATTGAGAGATTGGCGGCAATCTTGCGTCGATTTGGAGTATCAGGGATAGGTGATTTCTTCTCAACATTGCCAACAGTTGTGGGCTCTGGCTCTGTGGGGATGTTGTCCTCTTGGCTGTCTGAGGTCTTGATGGGCTGGATGTTTGCTGCTTTCTGGCTCGCTCCTGTTGATGATTTGTCCTCCCTTTCAGAAGAGCATTCGGTAGACTCTCTCTTGCTCGGCTCCTCTGCTTGTACTTTTAAAGAGCTGGTTGATTGGGTAAGGGTCTCTGCCTTTTTCTCTTCTACTTTTATATGTCCTGCTTTCTCCTCTTCTTGATCCTTCATGGATCTACTTTCGACGGACACCTCGTGGGACACGCTCATAGTAGAAACGCCACCTGAGTCTGTTTGTATCCCCTTACCATCTAATCCATCTGAGTTGACCTTTTCGCCCTGGCCTTCTACTGCACTATCAGACGATCCAAGTTCAGAGGCTCTGAGGCGCTGCATGAATGTGGTGACACGAATCGCTTTCTGAAAGTGAAATGAAAAACACCAAACGCTTAGTGCCCAGTGAATTATAAAATAACATAAGGTCTTCTTTGCTATGGAGGTGAAATGCATTGTTAATTGTGTGGCAATTTGTGGTAGCAAATTTCCCTTTCTATCACTTTCATGAGACATACACATTAGAGATGGGCGTTTTAGTAATTTTGTTGCATCAGAGGGAGGCATCTCATTTTTTTTAGTGTATCGAAAACTAATTTTTTAGGAACTGAAATGAATCAACATTGAAACCCTGTTCTGATATATTTGGTTCTAGCTGTTTTTGAATGTGAAAATGCAAGAACTGCAAGTTAAAATTATGTCTGAACGAAACAATGAAAGTTGATCTGAGTGAAATGTTTAAGGGATGCGCAATATATAATGGTACCTTATTGATTATTTGCCGATATTAGAGAAGTTTTAATTTACTGGTATCAGTTGATATTGGATCTTTAACTATACATGCTCATTTTCTCTATTTTTACATTTAGATGACCGTTGCCATCATCTAAAACACACTTAAAAAGAGTAAAACTTAACTAAAAGTTAATCTTTAAAACCACTATTAATTTAAACACACTTTTATATTTCATATTTTGCAAATCTTAAAATGAATGTCCTTTTTTTCATGCTGTATATTAAAATGTTGTGATGCCTAAAATTTACTTGTAGCATTTAAAATGGTTGATTTGAGTTTTTAGTGTTTTATTTAACATTTATTTAGACAAAAAGAGTTGAATTTTAATATTGGTCATTTATCGATCATGTCATGATTATCATTACATAGTTATTATCAGCTTATCAGTATTGAGCCAGAATTTTTTATATCAATACATCCCTGTTTTTAAAGGATTAGTTCACTTAAGCCATCCTAGGTGTATATGACTTTCTTGTTTCTGATGACCATAATTGGAGAAATATTAATAAATATCCTGACACATCCGGGCTTTATAATGGCAGTGAACAGGGTTCACGAGTATGAGCTGAAGAAAGTGCATCCATCCACATACATCCATCTTAAATGTACTCCACACGGCTCTGGGGAGTTAATAAAGGCCTTTTGAAGCAAAGCGATGCATTTGTGTAAGGTATGAAATAAAATACCTCCTTCCATATTCAATGTATGAAGAAAGTATAAAACTCTTGCAGTTCAAAAAGCTTACGCTACGTCCTACGCCTTCCCTATTCAACTTATGGAAAAAGTGTAACTGACGCGATGCCAGTTTACACTTTCTTTGTAACTTGAATACGGAAGGCGGTCTGGCGGAAGCTAGATATTTTACTTCATAACTTGTTAAATATGGATAATTTTTTAAACGAATACATCGCTACGTTTTAGAAGGCCTTTATTAACCACCTCCTGGAGCCGTGTGGAGTACATTTATGATGGATGGATGTGGATGGAAGCACTTTTTTTCAGCTCATACTCATGACTCCTGTTCACTTCCATTATAAAGCTCGGATGCATCAGGATATTTATTAATATATCTCCGATTGTGTTCATCTGAAAGAAGAAAGTCTTGAGGGTGAGTAAAGCTTGGGGTAATTTTCATTTGAAAGTGAACTAATCCTTTAAGCTATCTATATAAAAAAATTAAAGCATAGCAAATATTGTCTATTGATAATTGCTGTTACTTTTGAGTGCTCTGCCACTCGTGCCCATCCCTAGCACACATACAGGATGACCCCCAATTTGATATGTATGTGTCATTGGCAAAAGCATGATGTGAATAAATGAATCAGGGCCAAGGTATGTCATCCCACTTCGCCTTCTCTCTCTCTCTCTCTCTCTCTCTCTCTCTCTCTCTCTCTCTCTCTCTCTTTTCATAAGGACCACTTTGGTCCTTTCTGGCACACACAAACACATGGGACAACTTTTCATACACATACATGTGACACTACGATGAATAGTCAATCTGGAGATTTGTCTGAGTGAATGAAGGGCTAAACTGGAATATTCAAACTGGAATATTAAGGACACTGTGAGTAAAAGCCAGACGGCATATGACTGAATGCACATGGGACCAGCTGGGCAGTGATAAATTTGTTAGTTACTGGTATTCAGATACAGGGAGGCTTAAGTACAGCGAGAGTCTTTCCAACAATCCAACTTGAACTACATATTTCCTGCATGATCGTAGCTTGAAGAATCAGGCCAGGCCATGAGACACTACAGCCATGTATTAACGTACACTAGGTATGATGCTAGAGGAAATATGAGTGCCCAAGTCAAAGATTGTTATACAGAGAAAAGAATCTCTGTCTCTAGGCTGCCCCGCGAATATCAACAGTACCTTCAACTCCTGGGTTTCACATGCAAGGAAAAAGCAAACATAATATAATAACCATCAGAACCTTTATTAAACAACAGCTTTATTTGCCATTATCATCTTTACAGTTACTGTCCTTATACATTATCCTATTATTTATTGTGCTGTTTGCTAGAAAGGTGAGTAATGCAATTATTAGAGGCATTTGGCAAGTGCACATGACTGCTGTGTGTGAAATTAAATTCCTCTTACCCTCCACTTTGCCTTGGCAAAGTTTTTCTCAAATTGAGCACAAACTCCTTCCTTCAGATTCTTTTCCGAAGCCCCATTTCCAGCGATCCTATCAAATAGAAAAATAAATAAAAATAAGAGGAGGTATTGTCTCTGAAAGCAATCAAAAGTTTGCTTTTTTGTATACAGCCTTACCATCCATGTGAAAGTGCATCTTGTGCAGTAATTCTCAGCATTTGGTCAACCTCCATAAGTCTGCAGACCAGCTCTTTTGCTACATGACATGAAAGAGAGAGACTGAGTGGTAAAGCATCAAAAATAAAATAAACATTTGAATTATTACTAGTCCGGATCAGGAGCTTCTCAGTTCCTGATCTTAGTACCAGCAGGGGAAATGTCATCCCAGTATGGTGAATCAAATTCAAATTCTCCAGCAACAATGCGGCAGAAGATGATCCGGTTGTGCATGTCGGTGTTCTCCTCCTCAGTTTCATCATAGAAGGGAGGGTTTCCAGACAACCTACAAATGAGATTTGTATGATTTGTATTATGTTCTCCTCTTACATTTCCTCATAAAGATCATGAGTATTTAGGTATGAAAGTGCTGTACATTTACTGTTAAGTGTTTCATATATATATATATATATATATATATATATATATATATATATATATATATATATATATATATATATATCTATATATATATATATAAAAACCTGAAAACCTGAAACTTCTGAAAGTCATCAATTACTTAGAAGACATGTTAGGGTTCTTTAGAGATATAATGTACCAGCAAGTTTTCTTAATCAATTATGAGTACACCCTCCTAAATGTTTGATCCCATGTTTGATCAACAGGTAACTATGTTGAACCAAAACATTTAAAGAGGCAAGTAATTTCTTGACAATTAAAAGTGTTATATAGCCCACTGAATCATTCTCAGACTTAATGCTGACAACAATGGAAGCACTTGGGAGAGAACTGTCAGGAGACTTATTTCTTAGCACAAAAGAGGACAGTGGTACAAGAGGATTACCAAATCATTGTTTTAAATGTGAAAATATAGCAAAAGTAACACAGAAATTCAAAAACAATGGACTTGTGAAAAGGCCCCTGAAATAATCAGGCCTTCATTTTAAGCTTTCATTTAGTGATGAGGGATTTTTTTTCTAGACAAAAAGCAGAAGAAATACCAAGCGAGTTTCTCAGAGCCAGCAAAAGCTATGAAAAGAGTGACTGTTTATCTCACGTAGTAAGATGCAGCCTGCAGAAATGACATGCATGGTTGTTGTTCTCACTGGAACTACCTACTGTAGCCAAAGCACAATAAAGTCAGTTAGCCATTTCCAAAGCCCATATTTACAAAATATAGATTCTGGGAATCAATACTCATAAGACCAAATCTCATAAGACCAAATCAATCATTTTGGATCCAACAGCATCCAAAATGTTATGGTGTTGCTAGAGGAGGAGTACAGTGAGAAGTGCCTGGTTCCCACAGTAAAGTTCAGTGGTAGTAAAGCTCTTATATAGGGATGTATGAGTGCCGAAGGTGTGAGAGAGTTGTGCTTTATCAATGCTGTCATGAATTCCCACACCACTGTGTAATTTAATACACAAACTTAAAACAGAAGATGTTACCCTTTCCTCATTACCTGCATTGTTGAGCATTTTTTCAACATGACAATGAGGATATGCAATGAGGATATTAAAGATCAGGGCATTTAAGGAGCTCATCATCCAGGAGTTAAACAGGACAGATGTGACAATTTGTCATGAACTTGTACACTACGTGCCAAGAAGGGTCAGAGCAGTATATTCAAAACTATGAAGGGCATACTAAGTGCTAGAATATTATACATTTGTTGAATTAAATCTAGGGAGTACTCATTTCTGCAATCCTTAATTTAAACAAAATTGGCTAATTAACTTATTTTATGGCTATTAATGACATATATTTCTCAGATTTTATTATGTATATGTTTAATACAATTTAGTTTTGCCATCTTTCCATGAATTGTATTAGTGATCATAAAGAAAATGCATCTTTTGTATTTGTATATATATATATATATATATATATAAATTGTCATTTTACTTTTTGTTGAAATATAATTCAAATATAATCTGGAAAACATTTACTTTTTATTAAACTGACAGTTTATCTGAGATTACACTTTGATTTATATACATAAATTAGTGGTCAAAAGTGATGTCCACCCTAGGAAAATTGATATCTTCACTCTTTATTCAAATATTTTTTAAGTCAATTATTTGATAATGCAATAAAACATGACAAATTGTACTGGCATAATTACTGGCCAGGCTGTTATACAAAGAAATTATGAACACATGCAAAAACAAGAGAGAATCAACAAAATATTAATAACTATTTCTGTTATGGTGATTGTATGCTTTTTTCTGAGCTTTTTAATTAATTTAATATTTTTATTTTGATTATTATTAGAATTAATAATAATAATAATAATAATAATAATAATAATAATATTATTATACCTTAACCAGGTTTAGTGTTTTGTTCTTCCCTCATATTTAAAATATTAAAATATTTTATATATGATATCAAATAGTTTCCTCATATTTTGATGGCTTAATCTAACTTGTAGGGTCATTAAAAACAAATATACCCTCCTGACATCACTTTTAGCCAATTTTTTTTTTTTTTTTTAAATCTCATGATTTCGTTTCTTTTTCTTTTTTTTTTAAACAAACACATAAAGAAAATAAAGAAACCCTGATAAACCAATTAGATCTCAACATAGTGTATCCAACACTAACTTACAGTATGTACATAATGACCCCCACCGCCCAACAATCGACTGGTCTTCCATAGCGATGACGCGCCACCACTTCAGGGGCTGACATGAAATATGAGAAACAGATGTGAAGGTTACTGCTTCACATACTCAAAGTTAAAGAAAAATAAAGATCATGAGATGATGAATAAATACCCAGGTACTCAGGTGTCCCGCAGGGTTCAGTGATTGAGCCGTTCTCAAACCTGGACAGGTAGAAGTCCCGCAACACTACTTTGTTGTGGTTACTCTCTCTATAGTACATCAAGTTCTCCAGCTGATATGACAGAAAAGGCAGAGGGTAAAAAACAAAACAAAAAATCAATACATTAATTTATAAGTACTGATAGGAGGAAAAACATGGCATCAGGCCAAAGTATGAGTGAATAAGAGGTCGCTGTGTCCCAAATAAAGTTGATATTCGTCTTTCAGTAGAGACCAGACAAAACACGCCCTTCACCCGCTCTCAGTGTGAAGAATGAATTTTGTCTTTAAAAGATAAATCTGAAAACCCACAGCTGACCTACTCGGTATAAAATATGAATCTCACTCTGTGATATTTCAAGCACAAGCCTTAAAAGTAAATGCATCAAAGCTATATCTAAAAACACCCAGGAGGCAACACCCAATTATGCATAACTGAGAACACTGAGCTTTGAGCAAATGAGATGCATACACACATAATAGAGAATGTCTGATGCTAATATCCTCCACAGCGTGTTGCTGCCGTACACTAGAGGGCACTGCAAACACATGCTGTCTCTTGACAAACAGCATCATAACCTTAATGACTTTAGTATGAAGCATTACAACCACAGGAGGTGGCAATTCTGTTTATTCTTTTCATATTTGTTTTGAACAATAATGACACCCACAGGGAGCACCTGCAATATTACAGTTGTACAGTGTTATGAGTCAAAGTGGAATAGGCGTTTGATTAATATAACTGATTATCATTTAATACTCCACAGACAAACACATCCCCGCCACACACATTAACGCAGGTATGTAATATTTTCTGTCTACTAGAGGTCGCTAGAGGCCTATTCAAAACAAAGACGTAGCTTGAGGACACCAAGGTTGAACGCGGAATCTTGGGACATGTGGTCTTCACCTCAATGGCCGGTGGAAAAGAATTGGGATAGGATTCGGGAAGAAGTCATGTTCATGGATGAGATTATTAACGTTACTGTAGTATGAAGCAGAGCAGGACCGAGTGTTGTGGGAGCCGAACGAGGCCGCTGGAGCGATTGCGCAACACACGCCTCACGAGCAGCTGAACTTTTATTATGACACAATCACCGGCGCCGCTTCCGCTTTTCCGGTCATGAGTATGAGGTAACGCAGCTCTGTTTATCATATTAGATACATTTGAGTGTGTTGAAAATGTTGTAACGTTACTCTGTGCGCTCGCTCGGCTGCTGCTGTGAGACACTGTTGCACACTGCAGTAAGATAGATCTATTTTAGAATATCATATTAAATGCTGGATGGCTTGTGCTGATAAATGGCATGCAATTCATTTTAAAACATATTGTATGATGGAGAAAATGCTGTCTTACTGTTACTAAAAATAAAGCTGCATCTGATTATGCTATATTAGCTACTAGACAAAATAGTGTTTTTCTCTGAGGCATGGTAAAGCATGGTACTCACAAAAAAAAAAATCAAGAAAATTAGATTTAAACAATAAGACTAAACGTGTTGAGCTATATAACGATAATTAGTTTTCTGTCTATAAATATATCAAAACAGTTGTTCCCTTGACTATTAAAACATGTAAATATTAACACTGGCCTAGTGGTTTTTGGATATTTTACTGCAAAATCCTCAAATATTTTACCTTTAATGGTACAATTTGTGATATTTTTTTCCGCTAGAGGTCGCTAGAGGCCTATTCAAAACAAAGGCGTAGTTTGATGACGCCAAGTTTTAGAGCGGAAACTTGGGACATGTGGTCTCCATCTCAACGGACGGTGCAAAAGAATAGGGATTGGAGTCTGGAAGAACTCATGTTCGTGGATGCGATTATTAACGTTACTGTAGTATGAAGCAGAGCAGGACCGAGTGTTGCGGGAGCTGAACGAGGAGCTTGAGCGATTGATCAACACACGCCTCACGAGCAGCGGGACTTTTATTATGACACAGTCGCCGGCGGAAGCGGTCCGGTAGATGGTAAACAGTAATTATGTTCCATAAATAAGTAACACAATCCACCATAAAACGTGCAAGAAGTAAATAAGGAACTGCTTGAAGCAAGCTAGTGGTTTGCTGGACGCTAGACACTACTTCCGCATTTGTCCACGGCACTGTTGTCATGTGGTTTCTACGTCAGTAAAGGCGGTAACAAAGGTAACTGATGTCATTGACAGGCGACTGCACTGCCCCGTGTCACTGTTTAGAATGGGAATTTTCTCATGATTTACAAGTAGTTGAAAACATTAGAGATATTGTTTGTAATCAGCTGGACAAAATATATAACACTAGCCTAGTGGTTTTTGGATATTTTACTGCAAAGATTTTACATATTGTACCTTTAACACAGAGTTACAGCCTTTGATTCGAGGTGACATTACACCGGCCTATAGTGCATATGGTGTTTATATACGTACTTTCCATTAATAAATATCATCATATTATGATTGCTTACCAACCTTTAAATTTCTATGGACGATGTTGAGGGAGTGAAGGTACGCCACTGCTTCTAAGACCTGACGGATCACATTGGAGGCATCTCTCTCTGTGTAGTTCCCCTGGTCTAAGATCCAATCAAACACATCTCCACCTGTGGCCCTGTGATGAACACACAGTCAAAAAATAAGATAAAAGAAAATATGTGTGTAAAGTTAATCCTTATTTAAACTGTATTTAATTTGTGGTAAGGTTGGTTAGGGATGGATTATGCCCTGGAGCAACGGGGCTAGTGCTCCAGGGCTTTTGACTAACTGGGACCTTGAGCTGAGAGGTGGACTGACAGCCGGAAACAATTAAAGCTGATACAGATAGAACATCAGCCCTGTAATGGTTTGACATACATCTTTTACATATACAGTAGTGGCCAACAGAAAAGTCGCCACACCTAGGAAAATTGACATCTTTATCCTTTATGTTTTTAGGATTTTGCAAGCGTATCACGTAGTTGTGCCTGAAGTCAAATGTTTTATTTTTGATAATGCAATGAAACATTACAGGATGTCATACAAAGAAATTATGAAACATATAAAAACAAGAAAGAACCATTTATGTTATAGTCATATACTTATTCCTGTGAGCTTTTTGTTTTTCTATGCATTTTTTTTTTTTTTTGCATAGAAAAATAAAACCTTTAGCTGAAGTTTGCAAAATAATTTTGTCAGATAAATACCTTAACCAAGTTAAGTGTTTTGTTCTTCTGTCATATTTAAAATATTTAAAGGATATAAAATATTTTGCTCATTTGTTGATGGTTTAATCAAACTTGTAGAATCATTATAAAAAATAATAAAAAAAAAAACATCAACTACTTTATAGGATTATTTCAGGATAATTTGGGATTAATCCAGAGCCTCAGAAAGGACCAAAATGCAATCTCGTGGTAAGTCACCAAACATAAAACAATTAGTGAATTTTAAAACATAGGAAATATCACTATATTAGAAGGATTTTGGTATACAATTACATAAAGAACTGCCCACATTTGCTAAATCATTAAGAAAGTGTGATGTTTTCAAATGTTTTATTGTTATATTGTTATATAAATCTACATTTTAAATCAAACTGAAAACTAAATTTCATACATTTCAATCTGGATCGGAACATTTTGCTAATATGTAAAGTGATGCACAAATGTGAAACTGTAAAATCTCATATGTTCTCAAAATGTAAAAACAAACAAACAAAACAACAAAGTAAACATATTATTAAACTATGTATGTAATTGTACATCTGAATTCTTGAGCATCTAATTTTGTATAATTTGTAGTGTAACTCTGACACACCATTGCCACCAAAATGACATTTGAACTTTTTCAAACACATCAAATATTTTATTTGCAGAATGTCAGATTTGCAACCAGAATCCTCCAAGCTAAATATAATATCATTCTATAGGATCTTTAAAAGGGATAGTTCACCAAAAAAACAAAATTTTGTCATAATTTACTCACCCTTAAGTAGTTCCAAACCTGTATACATCTCTGCTGAACACAAAGGAATATATTTGGAAGAATGTTTGTAACCAAGCAGATCTCACCCCTCCAAATACAATGGCAATCAATGGGGTGCGAGATCTGCTTGGTTACAAACATTCTTCCAAATATATTCCTTTGTGTTCAGCAGAAATGTATACAGGTTTGGAACAACTTAAGGGTGAGTAAATGATGACAGAATTTTCATTTCTGAACTATCCCTTTAAGATTGAAATGGAAATGGTAAATGACTAAACGTCCAAAAACTGTATTTTCTATTGTAGTCTCTCATTACTGTAATCTTAATAGCTGTAATAACATGTCAGATTTTTATTTCTGGCTAGATGTGGATATTTGCATGTGGAGCGGAGAGAGAATAAGTGCATTTTCTGGAGTGATGTTTTGATGCAGAGAGATGTGTCCTTGGCCTACTGAATGGCACTGGGAAGGGATCGTGACTGATCACGGTAAACGCAAGGTCAGACTCACAGTTCTTGTATGATGAAGAACTCTTTCCTGGTCTCAAATGCATCAATCAGCTGCAAGATGTTTGGGTGTTTGACCCTGGAATAAACACATGACAGCAAAAAGCTGAATAGTTTCTTCATCTCACGTTAAATAAGAGTAAAATAATACTTCAAAAAGAGGACAGAAATAATCACAGCAAGAGTGATACATTCAGCCTCTCTTACCCTATCCATCTTTCTCTCCACCCCATCCTTAAAGGAGTAGTTTGCCCAAAAATGAAGACTATATTTTTACTTTTGTGCTCCAGAGATGAAAGATGAATTTGATGTTTGAAATGACACATGGGCAGAATTTTGATTTCTGGGCGAACTATCCCTTTAAATTTTTTCATTGTCCTCTCAGATCAGCACTCTCACAAAACCCTACATCATCTGTTGATGTTTTGAGTCACCATGTACATTTTCAAGATCATGATCTCGTTCTTGGCTGCCTTCCGCACTTTCTTGCCATCTTTCTTGAGGAATTTCTTGCACACATAGACCTTGTCCGTCTGTCGTTCCTTCACCAGGCACAGCTCGCAAAATTCTTTCCTGGAGAGAGAAATTATACTGAATGCTGCATTTTATGCTGCAATACATACCCCTTATGGCTGTGAATCCGTTATACTAAAAACTATTGAGATGCATTGTGAGAAACGCATTCTGAATTATTGTTTAATGAGATCACGTGTCTGCAAATGATGGATTGGCTTTCTTAAGGCTATAATGGTAGATCTATGCACACTCACGCCTTGAGGACCTGTCCAATCTCGTATTTGTCAGTGACGTCTGACAGGCTGTTGTATGTCCGCCCATCTCGCAGAGCAAGGCACCCAAATGGCATGACAGCATCCACCTGTCCAGAGGAGAACAAGAAGCGTACATATACACATACAGCTATCAATCTCAATAAAACTAATGCCATTCACACTAGAGGAGCATGTGTCTTCACAAACTAGCCTCACCAAGATAGGTTCCACCACACAGAAATTGCGAAATGCTAACGAATGCTTCAACATGACTGAAAGGAGCTTTAAAAACAACTTCATACTTTTTTGGAATGCAATATATCAACTGGAAATATTGGACATTATTCATCTAACACAAACAGAACAAATTCTGTGTAAAACATATACACATTCTTGTAAAACAGTTCATTTTTTCCATAAATCGCCCCATTGAATGGAATGTGACAATTTGCTACACAGAAATTCATCATGCTTGTGCTTTATGAATAAGGCTCACTGATTATAGGACACTTCCCACAACAAGAGTCAGTAAAAGGAGATGTTTAACTCTCAGAAAGGATATTTTTTATTTTCTGGGTTTTCCAATTTTCAACCAAGTTTAAAGTTGGGCCATGTCTAATATGAAGTCTAATATCTAATATGATACAGTTTAAAATCTTGATTTGTGTGATTTCAGTATTTTCTAGAAATAAACATACAAGTGAATAAATAAATGAATAAATAAATAAACAATGGATGACAGAGTTATAAGTCACAGGAATGCAGATTTTGTTAGTTTTTAATTAATAATAAACTTAGTCAATAATGACCTTGCATAATAATAATAAACCATACGATTTTCTCTCTATTAAAGAGGACCAATAATGCCCCTTTTACAAGATGTAAAATAAGGGTGCGTTCACACTTGTAGTTCGGTTCGTTTGGTTCATTTGATCCGGACCAAAGAAGAAGAAAAAAAAAAACCATTTAGTCCCGGTCCGATTAGCGTTCAGATTGGCAATTTTATCGCCGAACCAAAAGATACCGAACCTTCAGGCATAGGGATACACTCACAACCTGATTTTATGACGTATTGCCTATTTTGAGACGGAACTTACCGAACATCCAAAACAATGCTGTGTGCTGAGGTAAATTAGCTCGTTGTGTGTGCGTAGCGGTGTGTAGCCTGCATGTGATGGTATTTTGGCCAGCTGGGAACTCGTGAAGAGCTTATAAAATGTGTAAACTAATCAAAACACAGGCGGGAATCCATCCGTCAAACACACAAATGATCTGCTGCATGGAGACGCGCGTCTGATGCCTGTGATGGGCAAACTCGCGACTATGACAAGATAAACCGACATGCGTGACGATTCTGTCCTTTTTGGGTTTCGTCTTCCTGTTTTTGGTTCGGTTACATATGTCTTTGGTCCATGTTACGTTCATATATCATTCGAACCGCACCAGAGTTCGTTTGGAAGCGGACCGAGACCCATCTTGGATGGCAGCGTTATGTTCAAATGAACCGCACTAACCGAGCAATCGCACCAGGGTTCGTTTTAATCGAACCAAACATGACAAGTGTGAACGCACCCTTAGGGTGCTTTCACACTTGGTTCGATTGCCTGGACCGAACCCGAGTTCGATTGCTCCCCCCTCCCCCTGCGCCCACTGGACTGTGTTCACATTATATTATTTGGGTCCGACCCGCGGTTCGTTTGCGTCATCAAACCAGCAGCTGTTTACTACGTTGCTTAGTAACGATGGCACAGGAGAAGGCAGCAAAATGCATAACGTTGTTCTCCTCACTTTTATATATTTTTTTTAACCGTTGGTTTTGTTCATAACGGTTCTTGCGTCTATCTGCCGTGAATGTACAATGCTGAAGGCGAGCAGAAATGAGAAAAGCTACGCTACAGCTCTCTCTTTGCAGCACGTGACTCACGCTCATCGGGAAAGTGAGTGAAACACACACAAACTCACATTTTTAACAAATAATATGGCATTAATAGCGGTTCACTTCCGCAATTTGGTACGTTTGCATTCATATCAGAAGCGAACCATACCGGAGTTCACTTGAACCGCACCCCAGACCCCCCTTTTTAAGCGGACTCGGGTACGGTTCACGGGTGCGCACCCGAGTTCAGAAGACCGTGTTCACATCATCCAAACGTACCGAACTCTGACGTCAATCGAACCCGGGTGCGCACCAAAAGTGCTAATGTGAAAGCACCCTTAGTCTCTGGTGTTCCCAGAATGTGTCTGTGAAGTTTCAGCTCGAAATACCCCACAGATCATTTATTATAGCTTGTCAAATTTGGTTGTGAGCAAAAACACGCCGTTTTAGTGTGTGTCCCTTTAAATGCAAATTAACTGCTGCTCCTGGCCCACTTTCCAGAAGAGTGCGGAGCTTTAACAGCTCGCGCTTCGGTTGCTCAACAACAACAACAACAAATCTGGAGAATCTCTCGCAGCCACAATGACGATTGTCAGTAACGGTGTTCAGCCTTACATTGTTCAAATCGGATTCGGACACTGATGGAGAGACTCAGGAAGAAGTTACAACTTCTAGAATGCAACTGGACATTTCTGAATGTTTAGTGGATAAATTTATGTAGTTGCTGTGGAGTTGATTCAACTCATCGACTAGCATGTGCCGTAATCTTTTGTGCAAATCCAGCATTGAATTTACCTTCGTTTGTGAAGCAGTCCAGTGTAAAATGACGGCATGGTAACAACACTCTACTACGACAACTCTTCCTCTTCTCTAAAGCAGCCCAACATGACCTCGTCCCCTTTGTTGTTTCTTCCCGGGGAAAGGGTTTATGTAAATTTTAGGGTTAGTGATGTCACAAACCCAGGAAGAAGCTCGTTGTAGTCCCTACCAGCCATTTGTTGTAGTCCTTAAACAGAGAATTCTGTTGTTTATACTCAGACAGCAACATTACACACTAACTAAAGTTAAAGTGAAATTATTATCAACCACCCCTTTAAAAAAAAGCAACATCACATACAATTGCCACACATACACTGGTTTCCATGTTTTTGGGGGCTTCCCATAGATGTAATGATTTTTACACAGTACAAACTGTATATTCTATCCCCTACACTAAAACTACCCATCACAGAAAACTTTCTGCATGTTTAGATTTTCAAAACACTTAATTTAGTATGATTTATAAGCTGTTTTCCTCAAGGGGACCAAAAAATGTCCACATAAGGTCAAAATGTACTGGTATTACTATCCATTTGGTGTCATCTGGTGACATTTGGAATACTAGGTACACACACACACACACACAAACAAAATCATTCAGCAACAAGGATATCATGTTTTTGGTTGATAATAGATGTTTATCACGCCAAACAACACAATTTATATCTTTATTGTATTTTTAAAAAAAAAATCTAATTTTTGAAAAGGTGTTTCTGATCTATCACACAATTACAAGATCAGAAATATAATGCTCAAGTGAAAATAATTCAACAGATGGTTGGGAGGATATGTTTCTCAGTGCAGGGAAACCGCAGATCTTTAAGACTGATGGTATCAGTGAGGAAGAGCGTGATGAGAGACGTGACAGCATCTTTATCAGAAGAGAGAGCACTGGACTGTCATCTGTGTAATCCAGCTCCGGCTCCTGCCCCTAATCCCTAATCCCTCACATGGATCCATGCAAGGGAGGGGTCAGGATACAGTAGGAGAGGTCGGGAACAACTTGAAATATTACATAACTGGACTATGCTGAATTTATGCTAAAAAAAAAATCTGATATGAAGCGATAAACTGGAATATTGTGATATCTATATTGTGAGTCTTTGTCAGCTAAGAAAAGGAAGTGAACACATTAAAATCATCGAGGCACTTTCTAGCTTTTGCTAGACAGCTGTTCATCCTACAGCAAAGTCAACATGCCATTGTTATGTATACTTCTGAGATATCATGTTTGTTGTATTTGCATAGCTATTTCTGTTACCTGCCTTATGGTACCATACAACAACTCGATAACAGTCAATTAAAATAAAATTGTGCCACGATGATTTGTATGTGTCAGGCCTGTTAGAACATTTCCGCATTTCAATAAATAAAATATGATACCCAAAAAAACATGTTACAAGAGCGCCTGGCAGTCATGGGGCTTGTGTCTAAATTAAGATGTAGTCAAAATGAGAACATAATTTTGTGATGTTGACAATATTTCATGTGCAGGTTGCAGCAATAAAAAATATGCACAAACATAATATAAATAGAATATAAGTACTGCCATTGATGGAGTAGGGATAATTTTAAAATCAAGTAGTTTCCTGAATCGTCTGGTTTCTTGTTGACTTGACCCCAATCAGACACGTTTCTTAGGGGGTCTTTACATAAGATGTCTTCTTGCATTCAAAATTAACTAGATGAAGTGCAGCAGAATGAAACAGAACACAGCCATGTTTTAAAAAGTTAAACTATTTTTAACTTGACGTCATCTTAAAAATGCAACACTTTTGTCAGAGCTGTGGGACAGAGGGTAGTGCATTGCTTCTGAAACAAAGGGCTGCAGAGCTTGTGGGGACACATGTGGGGTTTGAGTCCGGCCCCCAAGTTATTATATTATTTTATAATAATAATTAAAGGGTTAGTTCACCCAAAAATGACATTTCTGTCATTAATTACTCACACTCATGTCGTCCCAAATCCGTAAGACCGTCATTCATCTTCGGTGATGAAATCTGAGGGTTTCTGAACCACACATAGGCAGCAACATCACTGCACCTTTTGAGGTCCAGAAAGGTACTAAAGACACTGTTAAAACAGTCCACGTGACTACAGTGGTTCAACCTTAATGTTATGAAGTGACAAGAATACTTTTTGTGCGCAAAAACAAAAAAAATTGTATTCAACAATTTCTTCTCTCTCCTGTCAGTCTCTTACGCGGTTGATGTTGTAAACACAGTGCAGTGCTTCCATGTTCTAGAACAGTGGTTCCCAAACTTTTTAGCGTGGAGTACCCCCTGAAGGGATTTCCATCCTTCCGCGTACACCCTCTCTTCCACTTCGACTGCAGTCACACCTTTACCATATATACTCCGTAAATTGATTTTCCAGTGCATTTTTTTAGCTTTATGAATAACTTTATAAAATAAATAATGTTTTAAATAAAAAATGTCCAATAGAGAAATATGCAATGATGGTAAAACTAAGTAAAACTTTTAAATATTAAACTAAAACCGACAGTAGGTGGCAGCAAGTCACTGTTTTTATGAGTGAGTCATCGAGTCATTCATTCAGTAACGAAGCAAGTGGCTGTGAATGAATCACTGAATCATTGACTCTCACGATTCGTTCAAAGCCGCAGAATTGTTCGCGAAACACAGACATGTGTTGTAGTTCTGCTGTGGTTTTCGTTAGAACTATTATTTCATTGCAAAATAGAGTAAATACTGACAGTACTGTGTTTAAAATTTACGTTTTATTTTTTGACCTGTTGTATAATAATGTCACGTTTGCAGTCATGTGGATATTTGGGAACAATTGCATTCTTGCTCGTTATCATCATTAAATACAAGAACTCACACAAGGTAAGTTTTTGTATTGGAGAAAGTTTGAGTCTTAAATCGAAATTAATCCATTATCTGTGTCTATATTTGTTCTTCATGCGAGTAAGTGCTAAATCTCTACTTTTACAAAGATGCATTGTCGAGAACGACAGTAATTTAGCGCGATTTAAGGCAGCAGATTCGGCACGCAATCTATCATGTGCATGCTGCTTGTTTTACAGTCTATGGTGGATATAGTCATTTTTGACTGCAAATGATGAGGTAATTTGATTAAATGTACTGGATTTATGACATTTTGGAAGTTAGAAATACATGCTCGATTTTAATATTATTTTAAGGTAGAATTAAATGAACTACTCAGCATTTTGTTCGTCCCCTTTTGTCACCTCACATACCCCCAGGGGTACGCGTACCCCAGTTTGGAAATATTGTTACCCCCACTGTTCTAGAATGCCGGCTCCTTATTGGCCGGCTACACACTCATGCGTCGTGCTTCTCACATGTACAGCGTCGGCCAATACTGAGCCGGAGTTCAGATGTAAACACGAAAGCAATGCATTGCATTCATTACATCAACTGCATGGGAGACTGACAGGGTAGAGAAGAAATTGTTGAATAAAGTTGTTATTTTTGCTTAGTTTTAGCGCACAAAACAGTACTCTCATCGCTTCATAACATTGAACCACTGTAGTCACGTAGAATGTTTTAATGATGTCTTTAGTACCTTTCTGGACATCAAAAGGTGCAATGACGTTGCTGTGTATGTGGTTCATAAACCCTCGGATTTCATCAAAAAAATCTAATTTGTATTCCGAAGATGACTGAAGGTCTTACGGGTTTGGGACATGAGGGTGAGTAATTAATGACTGAAATTTAATTTTGGGGTGAACTAACCCTTTAACTTAATCAATGAAAATAAATATGACTTGTCATTGATGGATGGCTGTGGGTCACTGTGTTGTGCAGGAAGTTATACGTTTTGAGCCAGAGTTGCTACTTCCCTCCTACAGGCACTTTTTAACACTCTTTCCGTATGGCATGAACTAAATGACAAGATATATTCACAACGACCGCGTATTCCCTCCGGAGCTGGCTGTAAATACAGGAGGTGACATGCTTACATTAGGGTAGTGATGCGCATGTTTTGATGGGAACCTTGCACTGGAAGGATGGATCACATTTGACAGCCCTCGCTCATTAGCTACACTCAATATGTGGCCTGTATTACATGTAATGAATCGCACATCCTTCTCTCTCCGGTGTGAAAAAAAGTCAATCTTGTAGAGACGACTTTGTTAATGTACCATTGCGGAGTGCGGTGTGATTAAGGATTACTGTCTCAGAGCTTGTGATTTCTCAGATCAGTTCTGGCAAAAATGTATGTTGTTTTAATTGAGGGTCCATGCATATTCATAATGGCTATTTTTGCGCACGCCCACCCGTTTCATACACACACCCATCTTTCGGTCCAAAATTAGCATTCGAACATTCCCCCAGCCTGCACAAGGCAACGCGTCCACAAGAGACCGAGTTCAAGAAAGACACAAGACAAAGACGAGAAAGCGACAAAGGGTTTGAGGGGTGCCTTCTACAAAGACTAGTTTGCGACAGATTCCTCCCTCCATCATTAAAGACCATAAGACCCTCACCATCAGCCTTCCCCAAGACACTTTTCTCTAATGGTACACTCTTCTCTCTCCTGTCTGTACTGCTCTTATTAAAGCAATGAATCTTCATCTCTAGAGGCACACACATTAAACACCAGAGCCAATCCCACAGGATGGATGAGAGGAGCTGTGCTGTTCTCCAAACACATCTGAACCCAAACCCACATACATACATACACACACACACCTCCTCACAATCCAGCACAGCAACAAGTTCAAAAGTCACAGCATGGAGCGTAGAAGTTCTTTCCCTTTCTTAATCTGGTGCTAAATTATAGCGTGCAGTCCCGCTTCCATGTCCACCTCTCACAGACAAACACCATAATCATTATCATCCTGCTGGGTTTATTATGCATTTGGTGTTCTGAAACAGAATTTTGGCACCGCTAGATTTAATTTTTGCCAGAGCCTCAGCTGAAGCCTCAGATGTAGTGAAAATATTGAGAAAAGACTCATCCGAATTAGTAAAGCAAATATTCTGCCTTCGGTTTCTTTGTTACAATTACATGTTATGTGGAATCAACAATTTTATCACAGAGTGTTGGAAGTTTCCTTTAAAAGGAAATATAAACAGGACTCCATTTGCACATTGTGTTAAAGTTGTCAGATCCTTACTTCCGTATTTGCGATGTACGTCCGAATGGATTATCGGAAAGAAAAAAAGTATGGCGGTGACTTGGTTCAATTCATCAGTTGTTGAGTGGATGGACGGCGGGGTTTAAGTGAAGTAAATGATTGGAGAAGTCTGACATATGACACCTGATAGTAAAATTGTAAGGTCAAACTTTAAGAAATGGATGAATCATTCATAATGAGATAAATAACATACATTTACAAAGTAGACACGGTGAATTTCCATTTCATGCCGACTTCAGTGGTCAATAGCTCACCCAAAAATGCAGATTCATTTACCTATCCTTGTGAACTGAATCAAATGATTCACTGATTCAAAAGAATGATTAAAGGGTTAGTTCAACCAAAAATGAAAATAATGTCATTTATTACTCACCCTCATGTCGTTCCACACCCGTAAGACCTTCATTAATCACAACACAAATTAAGATATTTTTGTAGAAATCCGATGGCTCAGTGAGGCCTGCATAGCCAGCAATGACATTTCCTCTCTCAAGATCCATTAATGTACTAAAAACATATTTAAATCTGTTCATGTGAGTACAGTGGCTCAAAATTAATATTATAAAGCGACAGGACTATTTTTGGTGCGCCAAAAAAAACTAAATAACGACTTATTTAGTGATGGCCGATTTCAAAACACTGCTTCAGGAAGATTCGGAGTGTTATGAATTGGCGTATCGAATCATGATTCGGATCGCGTGTCAAACTGCCAACGGCTGAAATAACATGACTTTAGCGCTCCGAACAGCAGATTCGATACACTGATTCATTTGTGCTCCGAATCTTCCTGAAGCAATGTTTTGAAATCGGACATCACTAAATAAGTCGTTATTTTGTTTTTTTGGCGCACAAGAAATATTCTCGCCGCTTTATAATATTAATATTGAACCACTGTACTCACATTAACTGATTTAAATATGGTTTTAGTACATTAATAGATCTTGAGAGATAAAGTGTCATTGCTCCCTATGGAGGCCTCACGGAGCCATCGGATTTCAACTAAAATATCTTAATTTGTGTTCCGAAGATGAACGAAGGTCTTACGGGTGTGGAACGGCATGAGGGTGAGTAATAAATGACAGAATTTTCATTTTTGGGTGAACTAACCCTTTAATTCATGAAATGGACATTGCTACTTGTCTCATGAACATGCCAAGGTGGATATTTGATGGTAAAGACTTAAAGTTCAGTCTGTTCCTCACACAAGTCAAGTCACATTTATGTATATAGTGCTTTAAATAAAACGGATTGTGAAAATAACATTGTTAATGTTGCCAAATTCATTAATTATGAAACAAATACAATGGAGTTGTAAAGCAGCTCTACAGATTCATTATTCAGTTCAAGTTTTGTCTTCATTTGATGCAGTCAAAGCGATGATATTACTGAATATTAATTGTCTTACAAAGCTTTTATTTGACTTCAGATTAGAAAAATAATTCATAAGCTGCATACAGACCACTTTTAACATTTTATTTCCTTTTATAGCTTGAAAGCTACAGTTTCCTACTCATTTTAATTGTCTGAAAAAGTGACCAGAATATTCTTCACTATTTCACTATATACAATATACAAGATGTCTAAATATACTGACAATCATGTCCCAAGTTTGTTTACTCAACTAAAATGACAATTTATTTTTCCCCTTTATCAACATGCAGACACACACTGACCTCTCTTGGTCTGACCAGTTGTAAACATATAACCCAGGGCAGATGTTAACACCAAGTATAAACAGTCTTGGATTCATATTTTAAGTAACCCATCCATTTGAGTTTGGACTGACTCCACAATCAATAACATGTCTGACTTCAGTGGTGAATTCTTAGAATTGACTTTGGCATGAATGTAAAGGGGGCAGCGTTAACCCCACCCAGGCTGAGTGAGTCCAGCTGGGCTGCTGCTCGGAGCAGCTGGATGCTCCACAGATCAGGGGAGGAGGGAGGGAAGGGCTCTCATTCAAACACAAGATGCTCATCCAAACTGTCTGCTCCTCAGGAGGGAGGCTCAGAAATCTGGAGCTGATGCAAAAGGACAGCTTCCATACAGGAAGGGCAGTGAAGGCCTGGATTAAATCAATCTGTTACCCTTCAGGTGGAATGCTACAAATTGACCAGGACTGACGCTGGAGACATGGATGTTGAATTTTGCCTGTTTCTGTAGGTCACACATGATGTACGTGACTAGAATGAGCGCCTGATCCCTGAGCTTATAGGTGAGAACACAGGGAGCACAAACAGGAAGGAGAACAGATTGAAAAGAACTGGGAGAGATAGACCACTTGTGATATACAGGGTGAGATTTGGATGAGAAAATAATCAACAGTACATGATGGAGGAGAAGACTCAAGGTCCTATGGTGAAAAGTCACATGAAAGGAGGTATTGCCTCCACGTCACTGTGATTGGCTGATTACACTGTCAAAAACAGGGGTAGTTTATCCAAAAATGAAAATGTTGCCATAATTTACTCACTCTCATGTCGTTCCAAACCTGTCGTCTGTGGAAAAAAGAAGATAATTTGAGAAATGTTTCAACTGTCCATACAATGAAAGACAATGGTGTAAAAAAAAAAAAAAAAACTTTCATTGTATATACACCAAAAAAACCTAAAACATTTTTTGAAATATATCTTATCTTGTGTTCTAGAGCAGAAACAAATGCAGGAGGGTGAGTAAATGAGGACAGAATTCACATTTTTAATGAGACTTTAATGTGACTTGATTTTGTTGTTGTTTATTTATGCATCTGGCATTCACATTGACCCAAAGGGACTTGCATTCAAGATATAAATTTACATTACTAGATATACATTACTGCATGCGTTGATAGCATACAATAAATTATGTTCCATTTGTCCTTAAAGGGTTAGTTCACCCAAAAATGAAAATAATGTCATTAATTACTCACCCTCATGTCGTTCTACACCCGTAAGACCTTCATTCATCTTCGGAACACAAAAACATATTTAAAACAGTTCATGTGACTTCAATGGCTCTATCTTAATATTATAAAGCGATAAGAATATTTTTTGTGCGCCAAAAAACAAAATAACGAATTTTCAACGATATCTATATGGGCCGATTTCAAAACACTTCTGAGCTTTATGAATCTTTTTTTTTTTTTCGAATTAGTGATTCGGATCTCCTATCAAACAGCTAAACTGCTGAAATCATGTGACTTTGGTGCTCCGATTCACTGATTTGATTCGTAAAGCTCTGAAGCAGTGTTTTAAAATCGGCCCATATATTCTTGAAAAGTCGTTATTTAATTTTTTTGGTGCACAAAAAGTATTCTTGTCGCTTTATAATATTAAGATAGAACCAATGAAGTTAAATGAACTGTTTCAAATATGTTTTTAGTAGCTTTATGGATCTTGAGAGGTGCAGTAACGTTGCTGGCAATGCACGCCTCACTGAGCCATCGGATTTCATCAATAATTTGTGTTCCGAAGATGAACGAAGGGCTTACGGGTGTAGAACGACATGAGGGTGAGTAATAAATGACATTATTTTCATTTTTGGGTGAACTAACCCTTTAAAGGCCCATTGAAGTGTCTTGGAACGTGCAGCATCATTGGAACGTGCAGCATTACAGCCCCACCCTTTTTTTTTATTTTTATAAATAGCCAATAGCGTTTCGTTTATATCACAGCTCGGCCAAAGCCGCTGAGCTCGGTAAAGCTTTGGTTTCCTTCTAATCTCTAACCGTTTCTCCTCCGAAACTCCTCTTTATCGCTTTAAAGGTGCCGTAGAACGTCTTTTTCTGTGTCTGTGAGGTTTCAGCTCAAAATACCCCATAGATTTTTTTAAATTAAATGTTTTAACTGCCTATTTTGGGGCATCGTTAAATATGAGCCGATTTAGGCTGCGGCCCCTTTAAATGCTCACGCTCCCCGCCCACGGAGCGCGCGCTTGCCTTAAACAGCATAAACAAAGTTCACACAGCTAATATAACCCTCAAAATGGATCTTTACAAAGTGTTCGTCATGCAACATGTCTAATTGCGTAAGTATGGTATTTATTTGGATGTTTACATTTGATTCTGAATGACTTTGAGGCTGTGCTCTGTGGCTAACGGCTAATGCTACACTGTTGGAGAGATTTATAAAGAATGAAGTTGTGTTTATGAATTATACAGACTGCAAGTGTTTAAAAAAATGAAAATAACGACAGTCTTGATAACGACAGACTGTGAATACAGTAAGAAACGATGGTAACTTTAACCACATTTAACATTAGCAACATGCTAACGAAACATTTAGAAAGACAATTCACAAATATCACTAAAAATATCATGATATCATGGATCATGTCAGTTATTATCGCTCCATCTGCCATTTTTTGCTATTGTTCTTGCTTGCTTACCTAGTCTGATGATTCAGCTGTGCACAGATCCAGACTTTCTGCCCTTGTCTAATGCTTGAACATGGGCTGACATATTCAAATATTGGGGGCGTACATATTAATGATCCCGACTGTTACGTAACAGTCGGTGTTATGTTGAGATTCGCCTGTCTCTCTTTTAAATGAATGAGATTTATATAAGAAGGAGGAAACAACGGTGTTTGAGACTCACTGTATGTCATTCCTATATTATTTAACTATGCCAAATCAATTTTTTATTCTAGGGCACCTTTAAAATACAGCATTATGTGCAGAATTCACATGGGTTTTGTGGTCTGTGCTGACTCTCGCATATGATAGGCTCTGTGCTCTCATGTCTCTGGACCTGCTCAAGCTGTGGCGGTTCACGTGACACTAATGCGAAAACGGACTTCATTCGCGTCAATGGAAAGCATATTTACACTGTCTGAATCTCTCCCTATCCTCTATATAGTGCACTATGTACCATTCACCACATAGAAACTAGTAAATGTGTGAACAAATGACTGATTTCAGCCACAGCTTCAAATCAGAATCTGATTTATAGTGTAGGGGGCGGGACTTCAGATTCTAGAGAGCATTTGATTGGACAGAAGATTTGATGAGAAGGTGATTTCATGAAAATCTGTGATTCATTTTAGCAGAAGTGAGAGACTGTAAGTTTTGAATGCCAGTGGGAAGGGAAAGAAAAATAAAATAAAAACTGTAAATTTACCCTAAAAACTGGTTCAATGATTCAGAAGAAATGTTAAAGTATCCATAATGGTATTTTGAGACACGTGTAGGCAGAGGAGAGAAACTCATTGTGTTAAAAGTCCGCAGGTAGGCTACAACAAGACTGTGGGAGGACAGATTTTATTCATTAGAAAGGCAGAAGCCATCAAAGCTTTCATTTGTCTTCCTGTCTGAGACTTCGATTTGCTCCTACTGTCTTAGACATTAAATGGAATCGTTACCTATGATGACACAAATTGATTTCATTGTGGTTTTTCCACTATATAATGAGGCACTCCTGCTGCTCGCTGTACTCTCTTCTTCATCTGAGAAGCCAATGCAAATGTTGCATATCCTTTTTTAAGCAGTTTGTCTGCTCGCGGCATGAGCGAACCCTCCGCCCAATTATAATCAGCGATCTGTACATAGTTCATAGATCCCTCATCACTGAACTGTCTGCAAGCAACAACAGAGCAGAAAATTATTTACACCCGCCTTTTTAATAAGCAAACTTACTCTGTGCGCCAATGTAAATTTACAACATCAGTCTGAGGGAAGAACAGCGGGTGTATTTATTATTTTTTTTGTCAGAATTATGGACATATTTTAAAACCAAGCTCCAAAACAAATGCAAATGAAGCCTTGTAAATGGAATTCAATGAAATGATGCTCGTGCCACTTGCTTTGCGGCAGAAACACAGAGCTGTGAATGGGTTCTGGTTCTTTGCAACAAAGAAAAACAACATTTTTTAAGTTGCATTAAACCCATTAGCAGAATTCAAATATAACCGAAGCCATTTGAAGCTAGAAGACGGGCTTCTCGCCGGACCGGTACAGCAGGAGATATGTCTATTGCTCCGGTTTGTTTTATAACGAGTTTTTAAAGCATGCTGGCAGCTGTGGTAAAAGGGCCCTTCATGAGACCCTTCTTTCAGCAATTCTGCTGCTTCTTTAACACAGATTCTTGTGTCCAAGCAGAATCTAAATGAGG
The DNA here is from genome assembly GCF_024489055.1 of Chanodichthys erythropterus. NCBI lineage: Eukaryota > Metazoa > Chordata > Actinopteri > Cypriniformes > Xenocyprididae > Chanodichthys > Chanodichthys erythropterus. The sequence continues at coordinate 26,338,684 of NC_090240.1, forward strand.
TCCCCGGGGTCTCGTGCAGCCGGGGCCACATACAAGACATTCGCATCATTACCTTTCTCTGTCTCCCTACAGACTGTTCTTCAGCTATATAGATACTGTATATCTCCCAGAGGGGAGACAGTGGAGCTAAAACAGGAGCTGGTGTGTGTAACCTTTGGTCAATGGACACCTGCAGATAAAAGCAGCGACTGACTGAAGCAAAAATCAATTTGACGAGTGAGGAATAGCTATAGTCTAAAACTGAGATACAAACACAGGAAGGTTAGCAGAGTAATAAAACGTAATGCCTCATTCTTGTTTGAAGCTTGATTGGCAGATTTACATTTGGGCAAAGGAACAAAAACAGGTTGTGATAGAGAGTTGAGAGGGTAAATATGTGTTCGCTTGCTGTTTTTTTTATGAATTATGCATTAGCATTGAGTGGATTATCTCTGAAAGGAAGTGCAGTAATTCATGCTTATTGCTGTAATGAGCAAAGATACACTTGCTTACCGACTAACTGTGACTTTAATTTAGCATTATGGACAAATCTTTGGGTTGCTCAGTGTTTTGGTCTGAGATGCACTTACTCAGCTGAACATACACACAACATGCCCCTACGCACACACATACGCATTCAGGCATGATACGGACACATGGTCACTGACGATTTGAACATCTAATTATTATGTTTGTAAGAAGGGGGTTTGTGTGACCCAGAAATTAAATCCACCCACAGTCACTATATCAAAACTTTCAGTATGACGAGTATACTAATGGAGTATATATATATATATATATATATATATATGTATAGGGGAAAATTTTATGTTTTCCCCTTATGTTCACTTATAAGGTTACGGTTTCCTGCACCAAAAACATGGTAGTTTCACATGTTATTTTGTTTACAATAATTTACTTTGGGGAAGTCTATGGGCCGATCACAGCACCAGACTAAATGGTAACATCCAACTACGGAAATGTGGCCTCTTTATCGCAAGATACTTGAAGAGTTGTTTTTTCATGGTAGTTGTTTTCAACATTTTATTAATTCATGTACATTTGCCTTTTCTTCACCACTGACAGTAAGAAGAAAGTCTGACAACAATGGAAATAATGTAATCTGAGGAAGTAACATAACTGCCAACATACAGCCCAGATCTTTTTATCTTTACTTACAAAAATGGTGTAAAGCAAGGACAGATCATGTAAACATGCAATTTCCCACCAAATCGAAATCAAATGCTCAACATTTAAATCAATATTGTAAGCTTAGTGTACTGAATCAGGATAAGACCGATTCTTTATGTAATCATCCATAGATATGTATATGTAGATGCAACATTCGACCACTCCAGACACATTGGCGCGCCCGCCATCTTGGAACGGTTAATGTGTCATCACTCACAGTAAGAATCAATAGCCGTGTTTTTTCAGACTGGTGGAAAGAAAACATCCAAAATACACTTTTAAGTGTTTATTTTATAGCACTTTATCTATTTGCATCTATAGATTTCAATTACAGTAAATATCTTTAAAGGCCATTTTCTCAAAATGAGTTTTTCTATATTCTGAAGGTTTTTACAGAGGGATTTGTTGATATATAATTTGCCTGATATTATACAACATTTTATTCCTAAAAAAAATGGTGAAAATATTTTTTTTTTCTGGCTGTTGATAGTATTTTCTGATTTATGGAGTGATAAAAAGAGATATCCAAAATTCCCTCTTTAAAAACCTTTGAATTTAATATGTCCAAAAAATTCAACGAGAACTGTGAACCTGACGTTCTAGAAATGTATGTAAATTAGCGCATATTTAATTAGATAATGCCTCATTTGCATATTTAAACATAAATTGAAATGCCCAATGAAAACATCAGTTTTCATTCATCAGTCAAAAACTCCCATTTATCGCAAAACATTTTACGCTCGCTTGAGGAATATTTTGCAAAACCTCAAATCAGATAGGAGGGAGAAACACCTAGAAACACCAAGCTGCTCCCAAGTATAAGGGGCTTTCCTTGCCATAAATGCTTGGATAACATGCCTACATCTCCTTTGATTAAAAATAATGGCTAGTGCAGTGGCTGGGATATACGTAAATCTACCAACATTCATTGCCATGATTTTTGGATTGAAAAAAAGACGTTTCAGTCGCATAACATCTGTTAATAGAAACGTTGTCATTTCGAAATAGTTTTTATCGATATTTAGAAATTATTGCAAAAAGTTTTGCATAAATCTGTAATGGAAACGCGGCTAAAGATGCCACACAAGCTTCTGATTGTGAGACCCATGAGATTTAAATTCCCGAAGAAATGGGATAACCTACACAGGTGAGAATGTGTTGGTTTCTGTTTTTATGTGTATTAACTCAATATTACAGGTTTTTATACTATGGTAACTGTGGCGACCAGGGCGGGCGAGAGCCGTGAGGGAACGGCGTGAGACCGGTGGCGCGAGAGTTAATGAGTTACACCTGGGAGGCGCACCGGCCTCGAGTCTCTCACGGAGGAGCTCCGGGAGCATAAAAGGAGCGACGACCGCGAAGGACGAGAGAGGACCAGGCCTGGACTTTATTTTATGTTTTATTATGGTTGTGTGGCCGGCAGACGTCCGCGAGGGTCTGCTGGCATTACTTTCATTTTGTTCTTTGTTTATTTTGGCATTAAAACTTTGTTTGAACGTCCGCCGGTTCCCGCCGCCTCCTTCCCATATTTACGAACTGTGTTACAGTAACTTTCTAATGTTGTGTTAGCTGATGCTTTCGTCAGTTTAACAAAATCGTCTATTGCAGATATAAATATTCATACATGTGTCTACGATTAGATGCACAGGCACTTTGCTTTCGAATGTTCACCGGTGTTATCAATATGGCGGACGCCTTGCGTATAGCGGCCCATAGAAACAGCCACTAATGAGGAATCTATGTTTATATATCTATGGTAATCGTCAATATGGTCATTTTGTTACATTTTGTCCAAAAAAAATCTTCCTTAGTGCAAACTAAATCTATTAAAAATTATATAATCTAAATATAATCTAAATATTAAAATATAAATGTAATATTATACAAAAAATGGAAATGATGCCTTGGCAACTAACTAAAATAAAAATAAATGTAAGCTATGTAGATACATCTGAACAAAAAGGATAAAAATGACAAAAGAATTACTAAATCTTAAACTAAAATGATAACTGATATAATAAAAATAAAAGCTAATTCAAAATATTAATAAGTACAATAATTACAACAACAGCATATTAATAATAAATATTGTAACTGCACTTTTTGTTTGCTTTTTATAAACTGAAGGATAAGTCAGAATTATTTTCTGTGATATTCGACAGCATGCCACACATGCCGTTGACAGCGCTTAAACTGTCTTTACCCAAAATATTCATTTTAATGGGCAATTTTTTGTTTCTGTGTCTTACATCCATGTAAATGCCCTTTTCAAATGTGACATGAGTAACAATCCTTACGGGTTGTGGGTTTGCTGTCAGGTCTAATATAGTTGTTATAGTCAATAACAGCCTTTACCATTACACTGAGCCAGGTCCACAAAACAAACCACACTGAAATGTGTCACACAAACTGTAAAGGTTAGACTGATGCGATCAGGCACCTTGTTAAAATGAAAGTTTCTGGTTCAGTAGAAATAAAGCTTTATCGGAAACATTGGTGACATACAGTCAATTACCACTGAAAATAATTTCGAACCGTTTTACACGTTGAGGGATGAGTAAAAGTTGTCTTCGGTAATCAACAGGGTGCTGTCGATAAAACTGAACTTGTTAAACCCATATCATTCCTTTAAAAATAAACCTCACCTACTCATTTCTAATGTTATGCAAGGCCTCATGTGCAACCCTACAGCAAGGAACAGCTTGAAGAGCCGCAAAAACAGGAAGGTGCTACTTCAACCCTGAATTGCTCAGATGGAATGAAAATGCTAAATTATCTACAGGTCAGGGAGCATGATTTTTTCTTTGTCTGGTTATTTTTTTTATAATTAATCACACTTAATTCTTGTAACTATCGCATTCAAGCAAAAACTTTAACGTTTTGTTAAAGCTTAATAATATGACAAAGTGCTCTGCTTTCTAATGTGTCAGTATTTTGGTTCTCTTAGTATACTATTCATTAAATGGCCCTGTCAGCTGTTAAATTTAGTGGTGGATAGGAAGACTTTATGGTGTAATAATTATCGATTTGTATCTAAGATTTATATGAACCTTCTCTGGCGCATAATGTTGAGGTTGAGTGATCGATAATTGCATATGTGCAAGTAAAATCAAAACACTCAGCTCACCTATAGACATTCACATGCATTTCCACTCTCTCTCACGCACACACATCCTTCTGGCACTTTCTTTCACCAGCTGTGATGCTAAACTAACACTGCAGACTGTTCAAGGTTCTGTTTGAAAAATGCCTCAGCTACTTCACTCTTCACTACTTTATTTTAATGTAAAATTAACCATTACAGAAGCTGTGGTATATTCTTTTCCCCTCAAAACCCAATTGATGATTGTACTCTAAGCAGTTTGTCTCCACATTATATCTCTCTATTCTCATGAAGCTTTGATCCTTTGTTCATTTACCCAGCTCCCCCTCTTTGTGCTCAGCCTCTGTTTTCAAATGTGAAAGTGGAAAGAACACACATAAAAAGAAGAGCGAATAAAGGACATAACCTGGGATGATACAATTTTCAGATTTAAATCAGCAATGGACAAATGCTTTGAGTAGAACGTTGTTATACAAGTCAGATTTGGCAACAGAAATGGAGAGCATCTGTTCAGCACACAGCCAATTAAAAACTGTTATGTCATTCATTGTTTGTAACAATCACAAAAAAGCTAAATTATATGTTGCACTAAAAAAAAATATAGAAATACCTTACAACACACCCACGTAGCAGTTTACAAGCCATATATATGTGTGTAAATCGCTATGCCAAGGTGTGACCATGGTGACTCAATGTCCATAGACATGGGGAGTGTGAGCTGTTACTTGGGTTGTACTTTATAGAAGAGCACAAGTTGTTACCCGGGCCGCGAGAAGCGATCTCTGTGAAGTTGGACGAACCGCCCAACTGATTCAGTTAAGTGAGTCACTTATGTTGGATCTGCTCTGATCGATTCAAACTCAAACTGATTACTTCAGTGATTCAAAGGATTGACAGATTAATTTAATAGAACAGATTCAAAAGAGTCATTCCCAAATCGGATATTGCTCGTTCTAATTCTGATCAATCAACAGAAAAAACGTTATTTCTGAAATATTGTCAAGAAAAACATAACGCTTAACGGTTTAACAACACCACCATGATACTTATTAAATAAAATGGCTTTGCTACTAAAAAAAAAAAACTAAATGACTTCAAGTCAGCATGAAACAAAAGTTGCTGTAGTCTTTTCTTCGCTTTTGTGATTTATATCCGAGTGAAACGGCTTCTGGGCTGCGTTTAAGTCATTTAAATTTTTTATGCCCTTCCCTCACTCACTTGCCTCCATCTTGTTCACTCGGATGTACGTCATTGCTTATGTTGCACTACTGGGGGAATCCTTGAAATGGGTTTATATGGAACACCCTAAGCCGTCGATCACTTGGAATCCACTGGTTTAAGCTGGTTCTTCGTTGGTCATGAGCTGGTTTAAGCTGGTCCTGAGCTGGAGCTAGTTGCTAGGACCAGCACTTGACCGGATTAAACCAGCTCATGACCAAATAAGGCCCAGCATAAACCAGCTCAAACCAGCTGCCATGCTTTTAAACATACCTAACCAGCGCATGCTGGTTTTTTCAACAGGGTTGTGGTCTATGGATCTTCCTGAAGTGTACATATTGAGTAGACTCGCTCCCTCGGTCAAAATTGAGGGATCGAGGGTCTGTGCAAATAAACTTTGCTCGCCAACTTAAAGTTGAACGCACTTCAAAATGGCGGTGGGAAGTTTGCGAGTTTATGTCTAAAAGTGGAGTTAAAAGCAGCCTTGCAATAATATTGGATTTGATTTCATCCTTCGGGAATTGACTGGATCGAAGGAAGTGATTTGGAGCGCCAAAACCACGTGATTTCAGCAGTTTGGCATTTTGACACGTGATCCGAATCACTAATTCGAAACAAAAATTTTGAAGCAGTGTTTTGAAATCACCCATCACTAGACATCGTTGAAAATTCATTAGTTTTTTTTGCCGCACAAAAAGTATTTTTGTCGCATTATAATATTAAAGGTGCCCTAGAACTTCTTTTTAAAAGATGTAATATAAGTCTAAGGTGTCCCCTGAATGTGTCTGTGAAGTTTCAGCTCAACATACCCCATAGATTTTTTTTTATTCATTTTTTTAACTGCCTATTTTGGGGCATCATTAACTATACACCGATATATAGGTTGCGGCCCCTTTAATTCTCGTGCTCCCCCTCCCCCGGAGCTGGCGACTGCCTTAAACAGCATAAACAAAGTTCACACAGCTAATATAACCCTCAAATGGATCTTTACAAGATGTTCATCATGCATGCTGCTTACATACATCGGATCATGTAAGTATAGTATTTATTTGGATGTTTACATTTGATTCTGAATGAGATTGAGGCTATGCTGCGTGGCTAAAGCTAACATTACACACTGTTGGAGAGATTTATAAAGAATGAAGTTGTGTTTATGAATTATACAGACTGCAAGTGTTTAAAAATGAAAATAGCGATGACTCTCTTGTCTCCGTAAATACAGTAAGAAACGATGGTAACTTTAATTATATTTAACAGTACATTAGCAACATGCTAACGAAACATTTAGAAAGACAATTCACAAATATCACTAAAAATATCATGTTATCATGGATCATGACAGTTATTATTGCTCCATCTGCCATTTTTCGCTGTTGTCCTTGCTTGCTTACCTAGTCTGATGATTCAGCTGTGCACATCCAGACGTTACTGGCTGCCCTTGTCTAATGGCTTGATCATGGGCTGGCATATGCAAATATTGGGGTCATACATATTAATTATCCCGACTGTTACTTAACAGTCGGTGTTATGTTGAGATTCGCCTGTTCTTCGGAGGTCTTTTAAACAAATGAGATTTATATAAGAAGGAGGAAACAAAGGAGTTGGAAACTCAGTGTATGTCTTTTCTATGTACTGAACTCTTGTTATTTAACTATGACAATATAAATTCAATATTTAATTCTAGGGCAGCTTTAAGATTGAACCACTGAACTCACATGAACTGTTTTAAATATGTTCTTTATGGATCTTGAGGAGAGAGAGGCCTCACTGAGCCATCGGATTTCATCAAAAATAACTTAATTTGTTTTCCCAAGATGAACGAAGGTCTTACGGATGTAGAACTACATGAGAGTGAGTAATAAATGACATTATTTTCATTTTTGGGTGAACTAACCCTTTAAAGATTAAGAGAGCACAAGAATTGAATAAATGGAAAAATTGGATGGATAAATCATTTAGCCTATAATAAGCACAGCAACATTCTTTAAAAAAAAAAAAAAAAGTAGAAGAAAAATGGTCAAATTTGATATCATGGTGACTTTAAAAAACAAACGTTACTCTACTGAGAAATGTAGACATTTAGCCACGCTGCTACCGATCGCTGATTCTATCAAGTGAAAAGTGAATTTAAGTTTGACTAGACACACCATCAAAAACAACAGAAAACTTTTTAAGAAGTTAATAAGCCTATTTATATTGCTAATCAACCTAAACAGACTTGTGACCCATTTTGGTTTGTGAGTGACCAACCAAATTAGAACCACTGCTTTAATCTTCATTAATCAGACCTCCCTATCAGAAGGGTCTTCAAGCTAATGAAGAACTTGGCAACAAACATAAATAATGGGTCCACTGAGGAAGTAAACTCACACCAGAAACAAAGTTTTAAACTGCTAACACCTTGCTGAATTTGCTGTGAATGGAAAAAAAATGGCTTTTTGGTAGTTTAATAAGGACATTGCATGGACCTACTGCAGCTGATGAAATACAAAAAATATTGTTTTTTCACAAGGTGAGGTAAATCTGGGATACGGAAGATGCAAGTGTGAGAAACAGCATTGCGCGCCCATGCGAGTGCAGCCATGTCTTCGGAGGAGAATTAGGTCAGTTGGGCTCCTGGGAGAATCAGAGGGAAAAAGAGAGAGAAAGAGCAAGAACAAGCGAGTGAAACAGAGAAGACAGCGGGGATAAGGGATGGAGTGAACAAAGTAGAAGGTTAAAAGAGAAGGATGAAGGAGAGCTAGAGAGAAAAAAATACCTGAAATGATTTAAGTGGATGGTACCAAGAGAAAACAGCTCCGCATCAGTGCAATGCTTGTTGTTTAAATGCTTTGACTTGTCTCTTCACGACAGTGAACTATAAAAAAAACTGCAAAAATGAGTAAATAATGCATAAAATAATCATGAAAAATTACCAATAGTATAATAATTTACTTCTGACAACTTAAATAATAATACTAATAATTGTATTTAAATGCTGCTTTTATATAAATTATATGATTAATGTTTTTTTATTTGTCTCTTTGTTATTGTCAAATATCCCTAACCTAAAAAATGCTTCGTAGTTCGGTCCTGTGCACCTTCTTCCCAGCATGCACTGGGACATACATAATTAATATGGTTACTGACCATTTGCCAGGTTTTTTTTCACTACTGTTGTTGATTTAGCTGGCATGTTTAGAAATGTGTTGTCTTTTATGCAGGATTCATTTTCTTATATGGTCTTTTATAGCAGATTTTACATCATGAGAACTTCAAAATACTAAAGAAATTTAATTAAACTCAGAACAAGACATGCAAACTGTTGCCTTGAATATTTTAATTATAAATTCTCTGATCACTGAAAGCATCCATACAAATTGGAATGAACGTTCGTGATGTCTTTCAAAAGCAAACTGCTGATCTTGTTCACATCATCTCTCCAGCTAAACTAACGGTGATGTGTTCCTCCATCCCCCCCACCCTCAGTCATTCAAAAGCACAGTTTCATCTCTCGCTCTGTACTGTAGGGCTTGACACTGTACTGGGGTAATTAGTTAGTGGCTGGAATAGATGCATGAAATATTAAGGGAATTCCAAAGGGACCAAACTTCAAATGAAAATCTTGCTGGCCTTCTGGAAATGTGCCAAGCAGGAAAACTGGAAATATGTACTAAAATTAACAGTAACGGGGATTGTATATAAATGTGTGCTTGGGATGAGTGTCAATTAAGATTTCCTGATTTGATTCAAATTCACAAGCTCTTGATTTTGATTCCATTAAATTCAGTTCTGATTCATTTAGGCATATTTCATTTTGCTAATAAATGAAATAAAATTTCTCAGCTAATGGCGTATTATGCACGAAACCTTTTAAGTTGGTACATTTCAAAATTTTATAGGGTCCAAACTGCAGTTCATTTGCTATTTGTTTACTTTTATTTTTTTACATATAAAATAATAAACAAAATTAAACAAATTAAAGGATTAGTTCACTTCAGAATTAAAATTTCCTGATAATTTACTCATTTACTCATTCAAGATGTTTATGTCTTTCTTTCTTAAGAAGTTATGGTTTTTGAGGAAAACATTCCAGGATTTTTCTCCATATAGTGAACTTCAACAGGGTTCGGTGGGTCCAAATTGCAGTTTCAAAAGACTCTACGCTATCCCAGAAAAAGATCTAGCTGTGCGATGTGCCACGCATTACGTAATCACATAGGAAAGGTCAAAGAATGGGCTTGCAACAGCCAAAATATACATGACACGCTGATGTGAGCATGTAAGATATGCTGCTGCATGAGTAGACATACATAAATCCTGTAGTAGATCTAGGCAGGTGGAGCTGTGGGAAGTGGAGGGTTTCAGAGGAGCGCTGCAGAACTAGCTTACAGAAAACAATGAACCAAACCATTTAAATGATGAGCAAGCAATCTCATTGGCTACAGGATCAGCAGAGGCCAATCAGCTTGTGTCATGCGGTAAGCTAAATTTTTAGCTTGATTTGCTAAATCATGTGTGCGATTTATAAATCGAGGGAACGAATTAGTAAATCATGTGCATGATTTACCTTTTTTCTTGCATGTCATGTGTGGGGATCCGTAAGATTGCTTGCAGATTGCATGTAAAGAACCTATCAGCCTGCTCCCACTAGAGTTTCATGACTGAACTAGATATTTATTTATAGCTAATATTGTATGTTTTTGATTCACTACAAAGAACCAATTCAAAAGAGTCATTTGTTCATGAATCGGATTACAATCATGCCTTATATTGCATGCGTCCATCCAAAACAGCTCAATAGAAAGACGTGTTTATGTCCATTATTTCGCAGTACATAGACATTTTTTCTGTTCAAATCAAGATACAATTAACTGGAAAATGTTTTTACCCAGCCCTAATGTGTCCTGCCCTCATCACAGTACATGGATGTCAATCAACAGGCTGCCAAATTCGGTTTGTGCAGCAAATGTCCTCGACTGTAATTTTTAAAGGAATTTTAATTATTTATGAATAAAATCATTGATTAAAAAAAAAGTAACATTAAATATAAAAGGCAGCCAACTTCAGTACTCCAAATTCAAACTTTACAGTTGAATGTTTTTAGAGAAGTCACATGTTGGGAGAGTGTAATGAAGGGACAAGTCCTCTACTAAAGCCATCAGCTTCAAAGATCGAAGACCAGAGAAGCTGCAAGAAAGCACCAGAGCAGGAAAATGAAAGGGGAGAGAACAGAAAGGCAAGTGTAAAATATTCAGCAGTGAAATCCGCTCTCTTGCAAAGCGAGATCTGATGATTGAAATGAAGATAATGGTGGCCATGTTACGAAAACTCTCAGCGTCATTTATCCTCTTTGTGCCCACAGACTGAAATTAACAATAAGGCTGAAAAATTTCCCACACTATCGCAAAGGGTACTTAACAACTCATTAACTTGTTGTAATACAGATTCTGATGTTTGTCCCCTTAAGAGATACAATTTGAAATGCTCGCCTCTACAGCTCATATGCAAATTAGCACAGTGCTACCTCAATGAAGAAAAACACATTGACTGGAAGTCAGAAGTGCCGACCGCAGAGGAAAGTGAATCAGCAGGCCAAAGTCACTGAAAATTGCCCATCTGGAGAGTTTGGCTGCTTCCTCTCAGTGTAAACTGTCAATGCCGCCTGTCACACCAACACGACACCAAAACTCACAGCGCTAACAGATTAGCAATTAGCGTCATCTCCTATATTCTAACCTAAGGCACATCGGTTATAAAGCAGCCAAATATAGGACCAAGAGGTGACGATTCAGAGTTTTAAGTAGGTGGATTATCTAAAATCAGGTCAGTGAAAGACATTGCAGGCACATTTCCCTTTACTTCCCGTGCATTGTGTATGCTTGATACTCCAATAATGCGTTGTGCAATAGCTCTCCTCTCTGTCAGTACTGTAGTAGTCAATCGTCTCAGCCTCCTACATATCTAACATTAGATTAGACATCAAAGGTTTGGTTATAAGTACGCCCAGAGAGGGGCAGCGTGTAGAAGTGTGTTGAGGGGTGAATGGATTTTAAATAGAATGTATTAACAACAGAGCGTACATGTGCGCATGACTGTGCGTATGATGCTACAGCACTTGACTTGCTATCACGGATGGGTAAATGCTCTTGAAGAAGTTGGTTGGGAAAGACAGCAGAAAGGAGGACAGGAGAAGGAGGGAAAACAAAGTGATCAAAAACAAGGAGACAAGAGGCCAAAGGGCAGAATACGAAGAACGTCTGTAGGAGGACAGAACACATGAGTCAGATTGTGAAAATGTTTAAACAATACATTGTTCGGCTCTACAGCTATATTAAAACATCAATCATTTTGTTTTTACGGCTGGAAGAAAATGGAATATGTTTTTTCATTCGCTACCTTGCAACATTAAGTCAATACGTTTTAAATAAAGTGTGTAATTTTCTTGATATTTTCTTCTATCTCAGCTTAATATGAAGAAAAACATTCAAATATATTTGGTTCATTTTTACGAACGCGCTTGAACATCCCTACCAGCCCAACACAGAAACACTGGCTCAACCAATAGTGTGTGTGCTCTGTTTAGCAACCAATGATCATTATTTTTTAATTTATTCCTTTGCTAAGCCTCACCCCTTGGTTACCGTTGCTAACTCAGACATGCTTCACAGAACATCCCATGGGAATTAATTGGACTCTATTCTGGTGGCATGGTTTTCAGTAAAATATGCTCATAAAATGGTAAAAATTGATTGGATAGATTTCTGACAAAAACTGGAATTTGACATTGCAAATAATTTTTATCTGATATTTTTCTTTTAAAAAAGTTCAATTATGCAGTAGCGCAACTAAAAATGCTTCTCACAGTCAATTGGGGGAAAAAAAGCAACCTGCTGGCGATTTCAAGTAATAACAACAGAACTATTTTTTATGATTCTACAACAGTTTAATCCATGATTGGCTTATTATAGTTAACTAAGGCCCAGTTTACACTAGTTTTGCTATGGTTACACCTGTCGTTTACACTACGCCGGCGTTTTCGAACCTCAAAAACTGAGACTTTCGAAAATGCTGCCGAGTCCGTTTTAGTTTGAAAACGTTGGGGTTTTTTCTTGTAATTTAATGACTTTATTCTCAACATTTTATCTCGACTTTTTTCTCGAAATTTAATGAGTTTTTTTCTCGTAATTTAACAATTTTATTCTCAACGTTTTATCTCGACTTTTTTCTTGAAATTTAACAACTTTAATCTTGAGATGGTTTTATTTTTTATTATTGCTTGGCCCTAATCCTCTTCCATATTTTCCTTAACAAAATGCTTTTAGAATTTAATAGGAATTTTAGCTATAGTTTTATGATACTGGATGAAATATATGTACCAGAAATAAATAAAAATCTATCTATCCACATACATAAGTGTATATATACGTGTGTGTAGGTAGGTATGTATGTAAATAGAATCTACCGCATATATGTATATGGTGAACATATTCCTAGTCTTTACACTGTGTCTACTGTCTACACTTAATGCAGGAAGCACGTTCTATGAACAAGCAGCACTCGCAATACGTCTAATAGGAAGGACAAATGGATTTGCAACGGTTGCTTTGTCACGCCCGGTTTAGAGAGTTTCTCGCTGTGTGGCACGGTAAGACGCGACAATGTTAGATGGTGTTGGTGTAAAAAAAAAAAAAAAGAATCGAAAATAACAGTGAGGAATTCTTGGAATCGATTCTTTTCGATTCCAGAAACAGGAATCGGAATCGATTCCAAAAAAAAAGGAATCGAACAGCCCTACGAAGCTCGGGCGCACCAGATAACACATCAGCAGCGTCTTACGTCAGCAGCGTCACTGCGGAGTCGTGAACACGGATTGACAACAGACCCGGAAGAGAATACAATGCTGAATAAAGTCGTAGTTTTTGTTATTTTTGGACCAAAATGTATTTTAGATGCTTCAAAAACTTCTAAATAACCCACTGATGTCACATGGACTACTTTGATGATGTTTTTATTACCTTTCTGGACATGGACAGTATACCGTACATACATTTTCAATGGAGGGACAGAAAGCTCTCGGACTAAATCTAAAATATCTTAAACTGTGTTCCGAAGATGAACGGAGGTCTTACAGGTTTGGAACAACATGAGGGTGAGTCATTAATGACATAATTTTCATTTTTGGGTGAACTAACCCTTTAACTTGATGTACTAAAATAACTAAAACTGAAGTAAAAAAAAAACTATATATATATATATATATATATAACAATAACTATATTAATGCTAAAAACAATAAATAAAAACTACTTCAAAACAATAAAACTATAATTTATCTCAATAATACTAAAATGACAGTGATCTATTACCATACACTTTTTTTCCCTTTTTTTTTGAAGACTGATTTTAAGATTTATTTAACGATTCCATATCTTTGGATTTTTTCTTTAAATTGCAGAGCAAAAGCTTGTCTAAGAAAATGCTGGCTGGCAACAGTTGCTAAAATATGATTGTTCAGTAATGCTTTTAAGGCCGGGTCAGTTCTGTTTGGTGCCAACAAAGGTGCAGAAATTACATTTAGTTGTACTGCTGTTCAATAATCTGAAAGATTACAATTTATGAATCTACCATTTACAATCTACTGTTTGGTGGTTTGCTATGAGCTGAATAACAAACCTGGCCCGTTCTATGATAACGGTTTTAAAAAAGAACAGTGATTTATCACTGTCTTTAATATAAACAGAATTAGATTATCAGACATTTATATTATGACACCAAAAGCAGTAATTTAATTTCCAGTTCTGCAGTGTTTTTATTTCCTCCTCCCTAGATAAATAAACAGAAAGAGGAAGATTAGTGGCTCAGTGTGGGACAACATTCAAATGACAAGAGTACGTATAGCGCACTGCTATCATAATGAGGATCAAGCTTTCAATGGCAAAGGCTTCATCTCGTTTTGTTCCTCATCTCATTCTCAATTCTCTTTTTCCATCTCTCTTTATCCTCAAGTTGGGAGTAATGGCGGACAAAACAAGGCTACAGGGAAGAGTCCTCATCACTGATTTATGCTTACTCCCGTGTCCCGCATGTATTTACCGCACTTTGAATGTAATAGAAAGCATCGCCTGTCACAAAAGCGCAAACAAAAGCGCCAGCTTTTATTGTGATGCGGAAAGCCTCAACTTGCATATCTCGCTCACAAAGCCCTGCTTCCCCCCCCAACCACTATTATTTTTCTCTCTTTATTTGCTTTGTTTTATAACAAATGATGAAGTGGAAGCTGTTCTGTCTATTTCACATGCAAACGGAAACAAAATTATGCTGCAAAAGGTACCTAAGCAAGGTGGAGTTGGTTGAAAGCGCCTCTGCTTCAAATTACATAATGTAGATGATTAAAAGTAATTTGATGGAGAGAAAGAGAATGTTTGAGCATGAACGAGTGCGTTAAGACTCACATGACCCCATAATGGCTTAGTTGTCAGTTTATCTCAATTATACTATAATTGCCACTCTCTTCCTGTGTTAGTTTCTGCTAAAGGGGCTATCATGACACTTCTAGTGCTGGGCTTTGGTGGTCTTAAGGGGACCAACTCATCCTTTGTATCCTATATATGCATATTTATGAAAATAATTATCTTTTTTTAATATGTTAGTGAAGAGTGCTAGAAGGGGTGTAAATTATTGGTGTTCAAGACGGCTGCAGCAGATGCATGGCATCTCAGCAGTGCTCCAAGCTCTGAGCTTAACACTTTATGACCCCCAGAGAGGGTTCAATGAATGGCTGTGGAGAAGAATCTCAGCTGGCATGAATGAGGGCATGTGCTGGGGTAATGGGGCAACAATTAACATCTTCTAACAAGATCAAGACATATATTTCCTATGTTTCTACAGCATTCTGGCTTCTTTGAAACACTGAATCATTTTGTTATGCACATACAAACATGCTTTTATCCAAACTTACACTCTATTCAATTTCTATATTTTATCAGTTATCATGCATTTCATTAACGTAGTGTCTATTTACACTGAGTGCAAATAGCGTCCCTTGTTGGCAAATGCTATTTACACTAGCTCTGCCCACCAATGTCTGGTTGGGCCACTCAAGTTTTAAAAAATACTTGAGGAACTCAATGTCTTCAGTGGTGCAGCAGAACGCGGGTTCGAATCTGCCTTTTTTCAGAGCTTGCGTTAATTTTCAATAAAAATTCAAAAAATGTTCTAAAAGTGGAAATAAACTGGGAACGAGTGTTTAATAATATTAAAAGTGTTTATAGTGTTAGGTGTAGGGAGGGTTTTTACTCTCCCAATAAGGCAGCATCCAATTTTAATATAATCATTTACACTCTATGATATTATTGACAAGAATGTTAAAGGTGCCCTAGAACGTTCTTTCACAAGATGTAATATAAGTCTAAGGTGTCCCCTGAATGTGTCTGTGAAGTTTCAGCTCAAAATACCCCATAGATTTTTTTTAATTAATTTTTTTTTGGGGATTCATTAACTATGCACCGATTCAGGCTGCGGCCCCTTTAAATCGCGCGCTCCCTGCCCCCCGAGCTCTCTACTATAATACAGTGCATAAACAAAGTTCACACAGCTAATATAACCCTCAAATGGATCTTTACAAAATGTTCGTCATGCATGCTGCATGCATGCTTCGGATAATGTAATAATAGAGTATAGTATTTATTTGGGTATTTATATTTGATTCTGAATGAGTTTGAGGCTGTGCTCCATGGCTAATGGGCTAATGCTACACTGTTGGAGAGATTTATAAAGAATGAAGTTGTGTTTATGAATTATAAAGACTGCAAGTGTGTAAAAATAAAAATAGCGACCGCTCTCTTGTCTCTGTGAATACAGTAAGAAACGATGGTAACTTTAACCACATTTAACAGTACATTAGCAACATGCTAACGAAACATTTAGAAAGACAATTTACAAATATCACTAAAAATATCATGTTATCATGGATCATGTCAGTTATTATCGCTCCATCTGCCATTTTTCGCTGTTGTTCTTGCTTGCTTACCTAGTCTAATGATTCAGCTGTACACAGATCCAGACGTTAATACTGGCTGCCCTTGTGTAATGCCTTGAACATGGGCTGGCATATGCAAATATTGGGGGCGTACATATTAATGATCCTGACTGTTACGTAACAGTCAGTGTTATGTTGAGATCCGCCTGTTTTCCGGAGGTCTTTTAAACAAATGAGATTTATATAAGAAGGAGGAAACAATGGAGTTTGAAACTCAATGTATGTCTTTTCCATGTACTGAACTCTTGTTATTCATCTATGGTAATTTTTTTGATTCTAGGGCACCTTTAAAACATACATAATACGTGTCCTCAAGCTAATTACTGTATTAATTAGCAATGTGTGTATGAGCGTAAATGAGCGCGGATGTGTTGATAATATGACATTAGTATTCACAGGTATTTGTATGTAAAGCATTGTTCTAGCACACATACATTAACATTATTAATGCACTGACAGCATCTAACTTGCAAAAAATATGAAAAAATCCTGTGGCAATTTGTACATGAAAAGTATTTTCTGTGTGCGTATATTCAGTTTACAAAACATGAAAAACAAAAAAGGAATCAGCACACCAAAGAAATCCAAAGTTCAAGATCTATTGAAAAGTAGTATGTTACTGAAGATTCTCATATAAAGTGACAACTGAATACCAAAATGCACAAAAAAAAAAAAAAAAAAAAAAAGTGACTGTGCACAATAATAATAATAATAACAAACCTTTCCATCCATCTACTTTGAATCTGTTTTGTGTGTGGATTCCTTTTATGTTTGACAGCATGTAAAACATTGTATGAACTAACAATTAGTGATTTAAAAATCGAATGAACTAAAATAAGGAACTAAAAAATAGTTTACAATAGAATATTTTAGTTGAATAGAATACTGAATTTACTGAATAGGTTGGTTTTATGGTATATGACATTAATTAAATGTCCATCACTATACCCAAGCCTAACCTTTAAAACAAATTAAAATTCTGTCATCATTGAATCATTATTGAATCATTTAATTTTTATTTTATTTTCTTTAAAAATGTGTAAATAGTGTAAATGTATATTGTAACTAAAATTACTGTCAATTATTATTGTTAATAGAAAATTATTATTATTGCATCTAAATAATAGTACACTATAGAAATATATATTTACATACATTTAAATAATAATAAATAAATAATATTATAGGATCAATATTCCATTGATTTGTGATTTGTTAGGATAGGACAACATTTGGTCGAGATACAACTATTTGAAAATCTGAAATCTGAGGGTGCGAAAAAAAATCTGAATATTGAGAAAATCGCCTCTAAAGTTGTCCAAATGAAGTCCTTAGCAATGCATATCAACTCACAAAAATACATTTTTGATATATTTGCGATAGGAAATTTACAAAATATCTTCATGGAACATGATCTTTACTTAATATCCTAATGATTTTTGGCATAAAAGAAAAATCGATAATTTGGACCCATACAATGTATTGTTGGCTATTGCTACAAACATACCCGTGCAACTTATGACGGGTTTTGTGGTCCAGGGTCACATTTATGTTTTAGATGCTGTCAATACATCCATATCCAAACAATGCATATGTCACCATTTTGTATGAATACCTAAAAAAATACTAATGAGATCAGAGTTTAGATGTCTAAGTTTATTCTTAAAGCACCCTGTGTCTATACAGGCTGCACATAAAACAGTCCCAATCACAATTTTATAGATATTGTAAAGCTGATTAGATATGAGCTATAAAACCTATGAGAATATTTTTCACAAGCTTCTTATGAATCCTATTTCATTCATCATTATGGGAGAGTGTTTATAGAGATTACAAATCCATCAAGGAGAATAGCTCATTTGTTGTAGGCTGATATGATTAACACGTGTTTACTTCATTTGTTTAAAACTGCAAACAGCACATCTGAGCTTATGAGCTGAATGTTGGACAAGAGACTTAGACGCCTGCAGTACTGAAATACACCCGTCCATTTACAAAACGCATCTGTGGGAGGTGTGTAGTGTGTGGGCAAAAGGTACGAATCTAACTTGAAAGTGTTTGCTATATGTAGTCTAGCATCAAGGTGGCCCACAGGAGTCGGACTGAATGCTGCACTGGTTGGAAACTGAAGAGAAAGGCTTCATATAATGCTCATATGGTGGGTTACGTGTATGCATTATTTTTCGCTGAATATTTTGTCTCAGATCTTGAGGAAAGCTGCTGTGATGAGTCTCCAAAATTAAGTAACCACTTAATTGGCACCATCCAAGAGGTGAAAACAATATTGTGTGACACGGCGCTAATGGGCATTAGCATGTTTATAAATAACCGATTGCTTATAGAGCTTCATTTGTGACTCATTGATTGTGATTTCCCTCCACTAATGTTATGGAGACTGTAGTATGTAATGTTTCCACACTGTGATAACAAGCCATTTGAAAAATGTAAAATCGCTAACATATGTTCTCGCTGAGGTTCTCCACTCTGTCTAGCTCAGGGTTGCCAGCACTTACTCTCATAAGTGGCATAATTTGTTGAGTAGCTGGAGGTGATAGAAACCAGGATGTGGGCTGAAATGATTCAGAGCTTCACCCAGTAGAAACGCAGATAATGATGCTGACATTCGGCATATCAGTGGACTCTGGGGTGCTTTTATATTAATTCAATGCACCATTATGACAATATAACAGTCAATGTGTGGAAGATGTTACATTTGTTTTGATCATGTCTAATGTAATTTTAAGTCAAAATCGTCATTCGGAGTCACTGTTAAAAGATAGAATGACGTTCATGGGCGTCTTGGAAACCTCGGCTGGGAATTTAATCTTGTCTGGATGCTTGTCTTGACTTGATTTCATTGCCACCTTTGTGAGAGTCCCCCGATCAGACAGATTTAACCCTCTTGGATGGAGGATATGCATCTATAGTGAGACGGCTGAGAAATGTCATACTAAAATCTGGGGTTTGCTTTGTCTGCTGTTATGTCTTGCACACAGTTGAGTGTTCTAGGCTTTTTAGTATACTTTACTGATCATTAATTAGTATGGACAATCAATGAGTCACATAGGATGGTTATGTCATGTTTACAATTGCTTTGAACTTAAAGGGGGGGGGGGGGTGTAATGCTATTTCATGCATTCTGACTTATTTACACTGTTAAAGAGTTGCATTCTCATGCAAAACACGAGTTGGACTTATGATGGAGTATTTCTGTGCCAAATATACAACTTCCGGTTGTGGATATGTCTCGCCGAATTTTTTTCAAGTATTGCCTGTATCACGTCATAAAAGGATTGCAAAGTAAGAAAGAAATTACAGTATTTTACACCTCACAATAAATATGCAGCCTTCAAATGCGACCTCCAGAGGATGCAGCCTCTGAAATGAGACGCAGCTCCTGTCACCAAAGAAGTGAATTATCTTTTATAAATATTAGGGCTGTAACGATATGCGATATGAAACCGAAATCGCGATACGCAGGTCCACGAACCTGTATCGCGATGTGAGAAGGCAGAATTGCGACACACCCCTTCCAACTCCCAGAGTTATCCTTCCTGTCCAGATCCAATGCTACCACATTTTTAAATTACTATAAGTATTAGGGGTGTAACGATTTATCGTAGATGGTGTGTCTCAATCAGCTCTAGTTCAGTAAGTGTTTCGGGCACACATTGAATCTTGCAAGCAGGTTTAAACGTTTCTCATGTCAGTCTCTTGCATGGTTGCGTGAGAAAATTCGTGGCTTTCTTTCACCACAGTGCACAGCAACGGCTGTGCTCACAGAAAAGCAAAAGATGCTTGCGATGCTTATTATTTTCAAATGTAGCCGCGTGGCAGGCGCGCTCTTAATAGGATCGACGCGCATGCAATTCTCAACTTCTCAGAATGCCGCAAGCGCACCGCAGGTTGTGTGACAAGAATCAACCGATCAGTTATGGCCTTTCCGTAACAAAACATCAAAAGCTCAGCCGAACAGCTGATCATAGCTGTACAGGGTGGTTTTTATATCTTATCTCCATCAATATATCTCGTAGTAAAACTAATGCAAGGGCTAAAAATCATTTATCCTTTGCAGAAACATCCTGATCCTCTTGGAGAGCTCAGTTCATGGTTGCATAGCAACGGCCGACGCCACGGGAGCGCAAACGCTTTGGAAAAGAAGGAGAAGCGGTGCGGCCGCGCCTTCCACGCGTTTTTAGACGCGATATGTGAACGGCCCCTATTCATAATTCTAAGTTCATGTTAAATTTAACATTTTTTTTCAGTGACAGACAGACCTATTCAGCTGTTAATTTGAATACAGAAGGTTTTTATTAAACCTTGAAATGTGATCTTGTATGTACAACAAGGAAAATTATAGAAATTTGTTCATGTTTTTTTAATATATCTTGTTTGAATTTCCGTTTCATTTTGTTCAAAATATCGTGATACGTATCGTATCGTGTACTCCGTATCGAGATACGTACCGTATCATGACCTGAGCGTATCGTTACACCCCTAATAAATATCTTTTATAAATATGATAAAACTAAAGACTTTTTGGAGATATGAAGGATGCAGTATTACTGCATTTTCCCCAGTCCATTTGTATAGGCAGATGTATAGATGGCAGGAACTCCTTTGGTTCAGGAGGAACTGTAAAAGGTGATTGCTGTTTGTTTGCCGTGCTCTGTTTACAATTCTGCAAAGCCTCAAGGACCATGCTGATGAGACTTCCACAGTTTTTTTAATATTTAGACCACTTATATTATTTTTTGCTATCAGGATGGGAAGAGAGTTTCAACCAGTATAACAAAAAGTTGTTATGAAAAACGTCTTAGTTACTGATGTAACCTCTGTTTCCTGATGGAGGGAACGAGACATTGTGTCAATGTAGTGACATTTGGGGTCGCCTTTGGGAGCCCCAAACACCTCTGATCAACAGGTAGTTCAGTGATGTGGCAGAAGGAACACAATGTATCGTTCCCTCCATCAGGGAACGGAGGTTACATACATAAGTAACCAAGACGTTTCCTATCTGTCACTTTGTTGTGTCGATGTAGTGACACTAGAAGTCCCAATGGAAAACGCCACAACAAGCTGAACCATGTTATAAGGTTTGGTGGCACAGATGTCGGCAAGGTAACAATTGCACTCGCTACATCGTAACCTTCTCAAAGCCCCATGTAAGCCGTGTAGTCCCTCATCCCACAGGGGGACAGAGGACAGTACTTGGAACTGGTACAATGGGAATAGGTCGCTTCAGCTGTTTTTGACCTTTTCTGTTTTTTATTTTTTGAATAAGAATAAACTTACAGCTGTGCAGACTAAGAGTTAGCACTGGGGAAGTGTGAAGAAGAAAGGACACTGTGGAGGCCACATCCTGCCCAAAGGGAGAATATATCACATGGACTTATCAAAAGGGAAGTACCACACATGGAAGAAAGTCCTTGTGGTAGGTCCTACCTGAAAAGAGATGAGCTCTACAGACACAGTGACTGGTGGCAGAGCGAAGCAGAACGAAGATACAGGGTTTTCCGTCAGGGAAACCAAACAGTGGAGAATACATCATATGGGATTACCGCCAGGGCATCAGCACATATGGTGCACTTAGTCCAATTGCGCAAGCTCACCTGAAAAGGGGCATACCATGTGTAGTGGGCACGGTATCGAATTCCTCCGCCGAATTCGGCTACTGATGGGTGTTGGAGGTTAGAAAGATGTCCAGGGTTTGCCGAACAGGAAACTCACAAAAAAAGTACACATTACTACCTCAGGGAGGGGAAAGGCGCTGTGTGCAAGCAATACTCCCAGCTGGTTAGACAATCACCGCTTTGGACCAAGGTTTCCGGCGGGCCGAAAAACCCCTGACTTTGGCACCGAGGAAGCACCGAAAAGGCACGATCAAGCCCTGGAAGTGACAGTGGAAACGCGACTGGACCTGGCACGCACTAGCACGCCCGCCTTTGGCCCGGCAGTAGAAACGTGGCTAGTGTGTCTGTGCCAAGAGGGGTCTTGGTCAGGGAATACCATGGTGGGCAGTGGAAGGATTCCTGGGGAGCTACCAGGCTTTGGAGAATGCATTCCAAAATAGGAAGGCATCAAGGCTCGTCCGAATCCAATGTTAGCTTTACTTCCTGTCTCCTGAGATACCTTTATCTTATCGATTTTTGAAATCAGCATAGAGGTATCCTTCGCTGCACTTGATATCCCACAATCCAATGTGTTCCATTCTATGACAGTTGAGACAGTTGAAAAAATAAAGATGGCATCTGAAAGTGGTTGGTGGTCAGTTTGTATGTAAATATACATTTTTGACCAACGTTTTCCACTTTTGATGTCATTTCTAGCGAGAAATTACTATTGTAGTAATTAAATATTTGCTTAGTTATCACCAAAACTCTCTGTATTTTGTTGTAAATTATTAGACCATTATACAGCCTCAGAAGTCTGTCCAAAGGTGAGGTAACTTTGTGCACAAATGCTAGAAGTCAGCTGCCTAAGCTTTCAGATGCAGCCATTGTCAAGAAGATCTTCAGAAGTTCAAAATGAGCATCAGAATGGGGAAGAAAGGTGATTTTTAGTGACTTTGAATGTGGCATGGTTGTTGGTGCCTGGTCTGAGTATTTCAGAAACTGCTACTGGGATTTTCACGCACAACCATCTCATAGTTTTACAAAGAATGGTCAGAAAAAGAGAAAATATCCAGTAAACGGCAGTTCTGTGGGTGAAAATGCCTTGTTGATTCCAGAGGTCAGAAAAAAATGGCCGGACTGGTTCAAGCTGATAGAAAGGCAACAGTAACTCAAATGACCATTCTTGGCACACTTTGGGACCCTTAGTACCAATTGGGCATCATTTAAATGCCACAGCCTACCTGAGTACTGCTGCTGACCATGTCTATCCCTTTATGACCACATCTTCTGATGGCTACTTCCAGCAGGATAACATGCCATGTCACAAAGCTAAAATCATCTCAAACTGATTTCTTGAACATTCACAGTCACCAGGTCTCAATCCAATAGAGCAGCTTTGGGATGTGGTGGAACGGGAGATTCACATCATGAATATGCAGCTGACAAATTTGCAGCATCATGCTATCATGTCAATATGGACCAAAATATCTGAGAAAATGTTTCCAGCACCTTGTTTAATATATAGCACGAAGAAATAAGGCAGTTCTGAAGGCAAAAAGGGGGTCCAACTAGCAACAGGGGCGGTTTCTTCATTAGGGCAACAGGGTAACGCACCACCAAAGTGAGAAAGGGACGGATTTTTCAATCACATTCAACCACAGTGTTACGCTAGCTGTCACTGCTAGGCTGTTATTCCTCTGGATATACGCTATAGTCAATCAGCGTCGAGTCATGTTCTGTGGAGTACCGCCTCTTTTTAGGCATTTCACTCTGGCCGAGATTTGCCCCGAGTGCTCCCATAGACTTCCATTCAAAGAACTTTTTTTTTCGATAGATGCAATCTCTAAGCACTAACGTGCTTTCGTCATCATACGTAACCTTAACTTGTGCAGCGAACAAACATACCTCTATTAATGTATTTTTTTTAAAGCTGAAGTTACATCCAATTTTTTCCTCAGTGCATAATTTACATTTCACAGGTATATTCTCCTTCTGTAAATGTTAGAAAGTCGAGAAAATATTTCCATTTTGCAGTCAGGCGTGGACGAGCCTTCAGCAAGCACAAACTTCCATGAACGAGCGCCGCCGCGCGCATGCGCGCCAAACAGTCGGCGTTCAATCTGAGTAAAATACATTTTGCTAAAAATATTTGTTGTTGAATTTTTTTTTTTTTTTTTTTTTTTTTGCGAACATAATAATTATGCCAACTAAGTGAACCTAAAACTAAGTGTATTTGTACGATAGCAGTAACTGTGTAAGTGACTGTTGTAGGGTGATCAAAATAATAAAAATAATTAGTCTGTTCTTTTGTTTTTATTTTTATTTTCATTTTTAGTTTAGTGTATTTAACTTATGCTTTAAAAAACATTTTGTTTTTATATTGTAAAGTTACAATTTCAGAATATAGCCTAGACCTAATGTGATTTAACCCCTTTTTTGTACTTAATATAGCATATCTTGTTTTTATAGCCTTCAGTATGAACATTGTTTCTAGGACAATATTGGGCAGGATGTGAAATAACATTTTTTTTTTTTAAATTAAATACAGATATTTTTTTTTTTTTTAGATCCTAGCCCTATGGCATGCTTTAAATACTGAATTTTCTATGTTTTATATGAGCAGTAAAGATACATTATTATATCACTTGTTAAATGGTTATTTAACAATTAGCCTATTCATTCCTGCATTTCTACATTGTTTTTTTATTTTTTGCGCCCACCAAATTTTTTTTTGCACCAGCCGCCACTGACTAGCAAGGTGTACCTATAATAATAAAGTGTACCTAATACCATCACGTAATAACTGAAACATTGTCACCATATTTTTTATGGGGAACTTGGCAACCACAGCTGTTTGTGGCAAATTTAACAGGATATTCTTTACACTGTAGTCAGAGCCATATATCCTTACAGAAAGCGCTCCGACATATGGTGAAACAGGACATTCCTGATCTTATTTTTCTCTCTTATCCAATGGTTTCCTGTCTTTCTTTATCCTATTCAAATAATGGCAGAAAAGCCAAAAATATAACTTCAAAATAAATAAATAAACAAAAGTTATAGAAGTAAAAATGCCAAAAAAAAAAAAAAAACATCCTGGCAGAGATTAATACTCTACCCCATAGCTGACCCTGATGAATTGAATGGTCTTGAATGCCACCCAAAACATTTATTTTTAGGGAATAATATTTAAACAGGGCTGCATTTTCTAGACCACCAATGAATGTATTTGCATTTCATTTAGTCTCTTTCATTCTTGTAATGCAATCCCGCATCCACACTCCCAACTTTTTTTTGTTTGTTTATTTTTATTGCTAATCCACTGTGGCCCATTTGCTCTTCCGCTCAACCGCCGTTTTTTGGCACATTCTGAATTGGAGTCGGTCATGGCCATTAACCATTTATAACAGATCTGTTCTAGAAGCTTAGCATTTGTGAAATCCTGTAAATGAGTGTTAGCAAGGAATTCCAGCATCATGCTGCTATGTGTTAAAAGGATGTGCAAAATTTCAGCCGAGCTCACAGCTCACCTGTGGGTGCGTCTGTCACTTTCACAAACACCTCTCTGGCTGCAAAGACTATTTAAGTGTGGCACGGGGTAAAACAGTCTCTGTTTCCGCAGCTACAACCTGCAAGCTGAAAGCTCTAGAAGGTTTGACAATAGTGATATCTGCATCATACAGCAAGGCAGGACCTCCCTAATTTTCATGGTTTCGTTTATGAAGTTTAGCTGAAATGTTAGTATAGCTAATGAAGATCTCAGATGTAATTTGTCTCATGTTTTCTGTCTACAAAGCATTGGATTTCTTTCAGTGTGTTTAGCAATTCACAGAACACTATTAACAAAGAACTTGAGGGCAGGCATATCTTCAATGGGCTATTAATGATAAGACCAACAGGGAGTCTGTTATTCTACTGTAGTGACGGTACCACCAAGTATTGATTGTAAAAAATACAATGAAATGATGCATTAAATAAACCCAGAATATTTAAGCAATTTCAACCAAAAGATAAAATGCAGTAATGAGTATTTTAATGCCTTTGCGATGTAAGCACATAGTCCTTTTCATGAAAAAGTTGAAGGCATCTGGTTATAATGACTGACTGAAAACAATAATAAACATTAATGCCAGAGAACTAGATGTGTGGGACTCGATGGTTTGACAAAGATAAATTTGAATTAGTGTAACAAAACCAAAAACCAACCATTATTAATTTCCATTAGAGTTGCACCTGTTTTGAAAAACAGTATTTTATAAAAAACAGGTGAAACTCCAATGGAAATTAAAAATGTCATCAAAATGTCAATGTGTGTTTGTAGATATATCATTATGAATTCAGAACACACACACACACACACACACACACACACGCAGACTTTTGAATCTATTAGTGAGAACTTCACATAAATGTTTTGTACTAACCTACACTACACATAAAATCTTTCGACTTTATTTATCTCTTGAGCCTTTCAAATAGTAAAAACCACTTCAAATGTCCTTGATTTTCAACATGTTAAATATGTTATGTCACTATATTTGTGAGGTCATGTGGCAATATAGCAAAGCTGTATACGCACACAGGCTGACCCTGAATTTCTCTCAGCCCTAAACAACCACTCTCGAATTAAGCCTACTTGTACAATAAATGGCTGAATATCTCAGTAATGGCAAGGACAACATGACAATAGGAGGAAAAAATGCGACAAGAACAAGTGCTCAGTCACGAGTAATGATCACTAAACACGTTGATAAACCCATTAGGGAACAGTATGTCATAGTATGTGCCTTATTAATAATTAATTTGTTATTTCCAACCACTCTCGCTCTAATTTCATGGCTATTTATCGTTACATTACTCGGCACTACTAGCTACTCCACCTGCTCTTAAAACAGTTTCGAAAATCTCACGCAACGTCGCTCATCAGAAAGCTCAACTGTTTCTCTCACGCTGTTCTTTTTTTAAAGGGTAGCCTGAAAATCACGTGTTAAACAACTTTTCGGTGTAAATGCGGTCAGGGCTCTATAATTACTTCAAGAATAATTAAAACACGCAACACTTGAGGCAATCTCGCGCTGAGAAACAGCATCTCAACCTCACACATCGACAGGTTGATTTTTATCCGAATGCTTCCCTCACAAACTCCAGCGCAATCTATAAACTTGAACATGAAATCAAAAACCAAAGAAACCGTGATGCCCCAGTTTGTTTCAACAGATGTTCCGCCTGTTTTGCGGTGCTATTTGATAAAAAGGAAACGCTTTAGAGGGAAGACATAAAACAAAAATCTATGACAATACACCAAAGTTGTTTTACCTGCTCGGATTGGCACTGAGTACGCACGGGATAGGTGAGGAAATCCAAACTTTGAAGACTGCGAGCCCTTGATCGGCTGTTAATGGCTCGTTTATGAGAGACGCATTAGATCGGCGCAGTTCTGACAAGACTATGCGAGCAATGCTGCTGTCTGTCCCTCCCTCCCTCTTTCTCTCTTCCCCAGAGAAATAAATAATCTCTGCTTTCATCTGGATCACCGAATCTCTCCCTCCCTCTCCAGTTTGCTCTCTCTCTCTCTCTCTCTCTCTCTCTCTCTCTCTCTCTCTCTCTCTCTCTCTTACACACACACACACACACACACACACACACACACACACACGTATAGACGTTTCCATTGACTTCTATTGTGTTTTTATGGTCTTGATATTTTCTCACACAAATATTTCTTGATCAAACCCTCACACAAACATTTCTACGTTTTTAGATCATAATTAAAACATTGTTTAATTAGCCATTTTTCTTGTGAGCATTGGCAGGTCCCCGCTAGGCCTATGCGATTGTAGGGCCTACTATTTTTGCTTAAACTATTTTTCCATAAAAGTCTAGTCACAGCCAGGTCCTGTGAATTTTAGTGATGGCCCTGGCTGGGACTAGACTTTTATGGATCTCCTCTTCCCTGGACCCAATTAATTAGCTAAATACGCTATTGGACCTTATTGGGCCCCTTCATCTGGGCCCCCGCAATCTATGAGAGCCTTTATAAAAAAAAAAAAGAAAGAAAACAATGTAATGCCCAACACACTATTATACAAATTCATCTCTTTTTATTGTACACACACACACATTTGTATTTGTGAATTGTGGGGACATTCCATAGGTTTAATGGTTTTTATACTTTACAAATAGTTTTTTTCTATCGCCCTACACCTAAACCTACCCATCACAGAAAACTGTGCACATTTTTACTTTCTCAGAAAAACTCATTCTGTATGATTTATACGCTTTTTGAAAAATGGGGACATGGGGTAATGTCCTCATAAGTCACCCTCTCCTGTAATACCTATGTCATACCAATGTCATTATACAAATTTGTGTCCTGATATGTGACAAAAAGTGCACACGCACACACACACATACATACATATATATAGGCTGTATCAGATATGACTGAATTGACGAAGCATATGCTCGTATTTATGTAACAAGTATTTCATAATATCTGAAAGGATTTGCATTGACTAATGCAGTGGTTCTTAAATCTGGACCCCACTGCACATTTTGTGTGTCTCTTTTATTTAACACCTGTTTTATATAATTGGCTCATTCACACTTACATTTAATCAGATATAACACAAAAATATGCATATTTGATGTGCTGTCCTAGGAGAGGACACAAAACCAGAGTACTCCCCCACCCCCAACACACCCCTGGATGGGATAGGAATAATCGAGAATGATGAGTTGGGGTGGAGGAGGGATGCTGGAAAAAATATCATGGAACAGAAGTAAGACGGCTCTATATATAACCCTCCTCTTGAACTGATTGGGTAGATTATCTGAACGTGCTCCTCCCGAACTTTGTTAATAAAACATTATTTAGTAGAAACTGCGAGACCTGGGTGTGTCAGATAAGGGACACATTCAAAAGCCCTCCAGGACTAGGATTGAGAAGCACTAGCAGATTGCGAGCGACGGGATTACTACATCGGATTAAACTGCAACAAAAATCATTTCATTATCTGCGCATCAGATGAAAAGCACGGTGGGGTGGCGAAAATCTCTTACTCTCGTGTCCAGTTTTGTTTTTATTAGGACATTTTATAGGCCGAATAGTATTGTGCGTTAACGTGCAGTGACGAGATAATATATCAGAGTTTCTTAATGAGTTTTGTGGGGTTTTATGTTGTCATTAAAGCTTTAGACATACCAGTAGTGTTCCACAATGAAATAATATTGGCATCTCAGCATGTAAGGATGAGTTTGGTAATCTACATGGTCTCACGCCATTATGAAGTTCATCAGTCAGATGGGAAAATGAGAAGTCCTTTCTTCCAGTCTATAGCCATTATATCTCTCTGGGAAGAGCTAGTCTCTTCTTAATGGGATGAACCATTGAACCAAACAGAGATCAGGGCAGCGATGCTGTACAAGGTCTATAGTGTGCCAATGGGATACGGACAGATGGCTGTGTAATTATGCAGGAACTAACCCTGTGCGTGTGTTGCTGCCGCTTTTGACTGCGAATATGCTCAATTATTTTTGTTTTCTCAAGAAAACAACTATCATGTCATTTCATGATAACTATATCTGACAGGTCAGAACATAAAATTCAATGTGCTCTAATTTAGAGGTTATGCAACATAATGTGGAAAGAAATTCAACATCAAAACTCATTGTGCTAAACACAATTATAGCCTCAAGGAGTTCATTATGGCTAGCAACACAGAGCAGGTATGGATATGTAAAGGATAATGTACAGTCTTTTAATTTGTGATAATGTGATCGACTGACTGTACATTATCTTGCTGCTTACTGTATATATTTGAATATAATAATAATAATAAATACACTTAGAATAAATAAGTGTACATGAAATATTGATTCAAATTCCTTTAGGCCTACAATACACAAAACAGTCATCAATATAGCATTAATAGTGAAATCCTCTTAGGTCATCTTCACTTTTTTCAATAATTGAGACGCAAAATGGCAGCAGCTGTGTTTGTATGAAGCAATATGCAATTTTGAAGGAATAGGTTGCATGAATGATTCAGTGACTCATTCATAAAGACAGCCAGCTGTTTCATTCCTAAATAAAATGAATCAGTTATTTTGAATGAATCGGTTGACTGGATGATTCAGTTGATTCGCTTATAAAGACTATCACTTACTAAACACATTAGCTATTTGTTATGACATTTTTTCTTTTGTCAAATCAACTTAAATAATTAATGTGGTTCGGATAACATAATATTTTGAGTTTCTGTTGATTAAACCAATCGCTGTCATTGTATTAGCTCAAATTTTTAATTTCAATGAACTCAAAATTTTAAGGCAACCAGGTAACTTAAAAATTCTTTTTTTACAGTGTATTTCCTATAAAGAGCACTATATTGGGTGTCAGCCATTTTGTAGTGGTGTCCAAATTCTGAGTGAACAATATCATTTCCTTACATTGCTTTACTCTTTATACCCACAATGCACTCCGATTTTGAGTGTACAATCAATGTACTCAGCAACTGACTATTTGCCACATTGCAATGCGAGACGGTGATAGAGCACAAAAGATTAAAGATGGCAGATGACAACATTGGAGGTGGCAACTTTTACAAATGTAAGAGCAGCTTTTTGCTAATTAAAATGCATCTATATGAAGATATTTTGAAGCTAAATGACAGATGCATAATATCAACTGCATAATATTGTATACATAATGTATGTTCATACACTTGTTAATTTTAAGTTATTTTGTTATTTTATGTTATTTTAAGTAAACAAATAAAATAAATGTGACAAAAGTAGTGTATTTTTAATATAACAAATAGTGAATAAACATGACAACCAGTTGTTTTGTTCTCTTTATTATGAACATACAATAAATGTGTGACAAATAAACTTTACTGTTTTACAATAGGATCCATTTTACAATAAAGCCAAGATGTTACTACAGGGTAGGCACAACATTTATGACGAAACTGTCTGCGACAGTTCGCTTATGCATTATATTTACGTTATTGTCTGAATTCGCTCACTCATTTTCATTCCCTTCTTCCCATACAGTGGACTTGAATGATATTCGCTATAAGGAATAGCGAATGAGTGAACAAGTGAGCGATTTCAGACACTCATATAGTCTGACTGTCTGGAACATGTACACAGAAAATTAAATGCTGCTATGCCAATCAGATTCAAGGACTTGAACTGTCATATAAAGCAAATACAGTGTGACTCTTATAGCTAAATAAATAAATGAATGAAAACTGGCTGTGCACAAGTGAATTTTTAGTGGTTCTCTTGAACGCACGGACATAAAACACCAAAATAAAATATAACAAAGCCTTAAGTCAGACTTGTCTTTGACCCATGGTCCATAAAATCAAAAGCTCTATAATTAGCAATTGGGTTTTAAGAAGGGAGGAAATGGCCCCACTGGCAGGCCTGTGTAAGACAACCTATAATTGGACCACAGGCACACCCATTGAACCAGCTACACAGTGTCCCTGCATCATGCATTACCATTTAATTGTAATCATTATATTGCCCAAATGTAGTTGTAATCTAAGCAAGAAGATCACGACTTAAATGACAATCTGTTGAATGCACATAAATAAGAAACCTGTATGTGCAGTGGTTCACAAACACACACTGATATGTTGATGTATTTCAGAATTAGGGATCAAAGGACGAAGGCAGCCAGTGCAATGCTATTCATCATACGGTTATTTCCTGTGCTGGAACTAACATGCATTTGTCTTTTTCAGATAGCCTTTCAGGGTGAAATTTGGCTTTCGCCCACATGAGTTCACACTGTGGCCTTGGGTTTGTGTGACAAAGCCTTCTTCAGAGGAAAATAATATCCTTCGAAAATATATAATAAAAATGTGCAGTAACTGTGATGTGCGGTAGCTTAAAGACAACATAGATTGAAATGGTGTCTGCTGGAGAGACCAAAATGGATGTATTATGCTCCACTTCAAATACATACCTAACACAAACAGAAATTGCATGTGCTTGAATTAACTTAAGGTTACATAAAGGCAAATCTTCTACAGAGAATATTGGAAATAAGCTATATCTTAATCTAAGAAGATGCAGAATAAGTTACGCAATATGCTTAGTCTGGTACAGTTTTTATGATCATACAATACAGTTAAAAGGAATCGTTCCCTGGCTAATGGGTTATCGGTCACGTGTACAAGATGGCCTTAATTATGAAGCTATATTTGAATGGGGATGTAGGGCAGGGATTACTCTGACATTAACTGAGTATAGAGGTAAATCATAAGGGGATATGTCCAGTCCAGCATCTGTGTCTGAATGTCACTGATCCAATAAATGAACACATTGACAGTGGCGTACTTTGTGTGAGCGTTTTTAAAGTCCTTAATTGGCTGGTCAATGAAAGCTGGTTTAAGCGATTCTGTCCCAGCACACATTGACTAAAGTGAGTCGGAGGAGTTCATTAATCACATGGACATAATGGTGAGGAGAAATATGGGACATTCTGTGATGGCTGATATTTTGGAAAAGGTGAAATTTATTTTGAAAACTTATTTTGAAAAGGATTTCTATGAGCATCTCAAAAATATGCACTATTTTTAAGCCTTTCGTGCACAAAAGCTGTCTTATCTTCAGACAGAGGTCTCCAATTAGCCTGCTCTTTCTTCTTGGAGGCCATTGAAATCTAGTCTTCTGTGCACACACGCACGTATATTGTCGCTTGCACGTCTGAAATAGGTGCGAGATGTGCCCTTATTCTGGCCAATCAAAACTGCAGCTGTAGAAAAAGAGTTGAGAGAGTCAATGACATATGAGAGAGTCCACAATAAAGAAAAAAAACATCTAATTTCCTTCTAATCCCTGGTTTATATTATAATTTTTGATACTCAAAAAATATATTTTGATTTTTGCAATCTAAACTAACCTTGCCTTCTCATTAAAAAGGTCAAATTATCTGATATTTAAGAGAGTTACTGACCTTGACACATAGTCATGACGGTCAACAGAAGTCCCCTCTATGACATCATCTCCTGTTTCTTGTCTTTTTTTGTTTCGCTGTGTCTGGAATCACATACTTTCTTGGTACTTTTTTTTCAATAAATATTTACTTAACGACTGCTAAGAAAGTACGTTCCATATAAATGTGTGAATATAATCTGGGAGCGCTACACTCGCCATGTTGTCATTATCATGTGACCTACCAGGATCAGTTGCATCACTGCCATTTACAAATCCTCTCCTGTGGCCTCATGGGATAGTAGCACACCTCAGAATCTTGCCAGAAGTAGTAGGTCATTTGGGTACTTTTTGCCTACTCGTTTATGAGAAGTGTGAATTTGAACTTCTTTTGTAAGATACTGTTTTTCGCCTATAGTACACTGTAAACGTTAACGTTTAAAATAATTAATTGATTTGTTTGAGTAGGGCAAATTCAAATTAAACAAATTAGTTCAATCAAATTAACTTTGAGTATTTAGAACTTTCTTTTCCTTTTGAGTTCATGAAACTGACACATTTTAAGTAACCTGAATTGTTTCATTGTTTTGAGTTTTATGAACTTGTTTCTTTTAATTTAGACAAACTTAAATTTACCTGGGATTTCTATTTCCCAGCATGCTTTGCCAGGACACTCGAAAGGGAGAATATGCTAAAATTAAGGGTTATATGATGTTTTTGTTTGTTTGTTTTTTGTGCAAGATTAATGTTAAGTGGTGGATTTAGGAGTGTTTAATGCTTTGCTATCCCAATTTAGAAGAGTTTCTGTTATGTGGGTTTGTCATGGTGACAAGTGGAGCATGTGCTTGAATTGAGAACTAGCATTTCAAAAATCTTCAATAATGCCGTACTCTTTTAGCAATTGCCATGCTATGCTAATGTTACAGGTCCCGGGCGTGGAACACGTAAACAGATTACAAAAACCCTGAATTATCAGGAGAAATAAATGACAAGAAGAAAACTTAGTGGCTTTCCTGGAGTGCAGCTCATAGTGTCTGAAGTAAACACAATGCGCATCACCATAGCAACCCACACTGTACTCCCTCTAGTGGCAAAAGTTGTCTTTAGTGGTGATAATTAATGACTCAGTGTACAATAAACACTTTTGTCACATAAGTACATAAATAAATACATATATATTAAAGGATTAGTTCACTTTCAAATGAAAATTAGCCCAAGCTTTACTCACCCTCAAGCCATCCTAGGTGTATATGACGTATTCATTGTACGAAGAAAGTGTAAAACTCTACGTCCTACTCCTTCCATATTCAACTTATGGAAAAAGTGTAACTGACGCGACGCCAGTTTACACTTTCTTCGTAACTTGAATACGGAAGGTGGCTCGTGTGGAAGCTCGATATTTGACTTCATAACTTGTTTAAATATGGATATTTTTTTTTTACACAAATGCATCGTTTTGCTTCAGAAGGCCTTTATTAACCCCCCGGAGCCATGTGGAGCACATATTTATGATGGCTGGATGTAGATGGAAGCACTTTCTTCAGCTCATACTAGTGACCCCCATTCACTGCCATTATAAAGCTCGAATGCACCAGGATATTTATTAATATTTCTCCGATTGTTTTCATCAGAAAGAAGAAAGTCATATACACCTAGGCTTGAGGGTGAGTAAAGCTTGGGCTAATTTTCATTTGAAAGTGAACTAATCATTTAAAGGTCATAGAGAGGATTTTTTCGTCGACTGAGAATTTTTTAAATGAGCGCATGCGTAAGAACAACCCCCTCCTTCACAGCTCACTTCAAAGGAACGCCTCCCAAAACTTGTGCACGAGTATTTTGTAACATGAGTGTTTACCACCGGCATTCGCTGTGTCGTGTTTTTTGGATTCATTATGTCGGACTCACCACAGGTATCTCATAATCTGCAGCTGCAGTTGTAATATTAATAATATTACTTTCAGTGCACCTAATAAATAGTCTTTTATCAGTTAGTAAAGATAGTTTCAAGTAATATTGCAAAAATGTATAAAACAAAACATCCTCTTTAGCACCTTTAATACCAAAACAAACATTACCTTGTGACTACACATGTATAATGTTATCAAAGCACTGAGTTACCAATTAGAATTTGCTGAATTATCTATAGCTAGCTAAATTTCCACTACTAAGAATATAATTTATAATAATGTTGACGCTGATAGCCTTGTGGGTAACGTGCTGACATATAGCGCCATTGCGCTTTTTCGAGTCCCGGAACTTTCCCAATCCTGCCCCCCTCACTCTCTCCCACTTCACTTCCTGTCTGCTTATATAAAATATATAAGTTAAGATAACTTTATAATTTTAAGTTTAATGTATGAATTAACATACTCAAATATTTCAAGTTAAGAGCAATTGAAATATATGAGTACACAATTGAAATCTACCCGTTCTGCTTACTTAAACTTTGGATTTCTTAACTTTAAAAATTTGATGTAACTGATTACCTCAAATTTTTTGAGTTTTGCCAACTTATTTGGGTTCACAGTGAAGGGAAGTATGCGATTTTGGATGCAGCCTATGTTTCTGCATGTTGAACACATCAAATGACTTTGATTTGGCAGATAAAATCATTTTAAAGTATTAATAAACAGTCAATCAGTCAATTTGATCAAATGCTTTAAATGAGAGGTGTATTCAATATCCTTTTTGAATAAATAAATCCATGTCATTTTGATACTCACAGAGCAATGAGAACCGCAAGTCTACTTCAACAGATAAAAAAAAAAAAACACATATATGTGCAATTTAAACAGGACCATTACCACTACAGATATTGAGAAGGACCCCCACCACCCACCCCAAAATTCAGATGAATGAATATGAATTTCTCTGTTCCAGTTCCATCTCCTTATTAATCAGTATTATAATATGCAGAAGACACGGGTTGTTTTAGAAAATGAATGTATCTAGACCCAGAGCAGTCTTTCCCCCAGATTTTAGAGGTCACTAATAAAAAGAGTTATACCCTGAAGAGAGAACGCATGAACTGGGTCAGAGTGGAGATTCTTTCACTCACTAGGTGGTTTTTTAACTGTTTCACACATGCACTATTCATTCATCCTCATAATAAGAGATACAGCATAAATCACTTCCCCCCACAACTGGATAAGTTGAAGTGTTAAAAGCAGCGCAGTGAATTGTCTTACCTCTCAGTCCCTGGCCGTCTGTCTCTTCGAAGATAAATTCAAACTCCAGTACTTTCATTAAACAAAAGCAATAGAAGCACTTAAAGCACTGTACATAGCTACAGATAAAGTGGTGGCAGAGGTTGCTAAAACACCCTTTCGATTTGCATTTGTTTATATAGCAAACACTTGTATCTAACGCAGTTTTAATAACGAGGAATAGCCTACAACATTAGTTCATTTTAGATAATCACTATTTTCAATTCAGCAGGGCCTCACGTGCCTTATTGCACATAATATAGGCTATATAAAAACATAGGTTATCCAGAAATCAATGTTAATTATTCACAGGCAGCACCAGTCTCTTCCTCATATTAGGCTACATTTGTCTGTAACAGGTTTCTGCGTGAAAACATTTCATTTGCACACGTCCCACTCAAGGTTTTTCTTTTGTATCCGGTTTGGCTCATCAAATTTTTTGTAAGAACTGTCAGCTTTAACCTTTTGCTCTCTCTCTCACACACACACACGGACACACACACACATATACACACACACATACACCATCAGCAACTTCTTTAGCATTGACTGAGGCTATGGATGTGGCTTTTGTATGTTGCTTCTCTCGAACTATTCCGCTGACCTTGAGCTTGTATTATCTAGAGAATAAAGACTGCTTCACTCTGCTGAAAAAGATCAGAGTCATGTTGAGGCAGTTTGAGAGTGACTGATTCAAACTGGTGTCTATCGAGCACCAAGATTTGACCAGATATATGAAGCAACCCTACCATATATCACCGTGTTTATAATCAAGGTTTCTCAACTGTCCTAAAATGAATGCATGTAAGTCTCTGTGGTTAAAAACCCATTTGCAAAATGAAGGAGTATGAAGGAGGTGATATGAGAACAAAGATGGAAACATATCACCACCTCCAATTTACAGACAGACATTTTGCATAATGAGCAGAAGCTGTGAATAGTGAATAATTTTAAAGAGAAAAACCTGTCAATAATTTATGACTAAAAACTCAAGCCTAAAATTATTTTATTGCATTGCTTTCATTTCAATCTTCTCCTCTCTGAATAAAAAGTAATGAATAATCAATAGGCATGAATTGAAAAACTCTTTGAATTATTGATTTACCTTACAAATAGAAAGAGCACTGATATCTAGCAGAATATGAATTTGATTTTTTTTTTTTTTTACTTTTTTGACTGTAAAATGACAGCAAAGGGATACTTTTTCAAACATTATGTCGATGGCAGAGATCATATTAGATATGTGGTGCATATAATCATAGTACATGAAGCGGTAAACAGGCCATGTTTATAGTTCCGGCCATCAGGAACTCGAAGAGGGGCACAGATTGCACTTGTGGCTAGGGACCAAAACAGGAGCAGAGTTGAGAACGTTCCAACTGTGCAATGGAAAGCCCCACTGAGATCCCCCTTACATAAGCACTCCAGCCTCAGTTCTGGCCAACAGGACCTATAACACACCGCTGGACATCAGTACAGCCAGCTCTGTTCTTACAGAAGTGCTACATGTACCAGTTAAAACGCCATACTGTTATACCATGTATACAACAGAAAAGTTGGAGCAGAAAAGTAACATTTTCCTACCTGTTGTGCATGTTGATGAATTATTCATAGTTCAACACCAGCTCTTTTTAGTATCCTTCTGTCTTCCTATTTTCCCTTTTAGTTTTCAGCCTTGTGTTGCAGAAGCAGGTTTCATTAGGCCCTGCAAAACACCCTTTTTATAACACTGCCATCTAGTGATAATAGACAACAATCTCATCCTGAATCTGAAATTTTTACATCTGTCAGCAAGAGATTTTGGAGTAATCTTAATGTAATTAAATTTTTATTTAATTACTGTTTAATATGTCCACGTTTAGTCATACAAATAACAGTTCTGCAGGAAATGCAAAAAAAAATCTAAATTCATAATTTTATTTTATTTTAAATGTATGTGGAATTTTAACAAACTAATTAAAATATATATTTTTAAATGTCAATTACTTCCATGTTATTTACTGAAAACAATATATAGTTGTAAAATTAACATGTTCTGGAAGGAAATGCTAAATATATAACTTGAATTCATATTTTTTTTTAAATTATTTTATATTTAAAGGTGCCCTAGAATTAAAAAATGTATTTATCTTGGCATAGTTGGATAACAAGAGTTCAGTACATGGAAATGACATACAATGAGTCTCAAACACGTTGTTTCCTCCTTCTTATATAAATCTAATTTGTTTAAAAGACCTCCGAAGAACAGGCAAATCTCAACATACGTAACAGTCAGGATCATTAATATGTACGCCCCCAATATTACAGAAGGGCAGGATGTCTGGATCTGTGCATAGCGAAAAATGGCAGATGGAGCGATAATAACTGAAATGATCCATGATAGCATGATATTTTTAGTGATATTTGTAAATTGTCTTTCTAAATGTTTCGTTAGCATGTTGCTAATGTACTGTTAAATGTGGTTAAAGTTACCATCGTTTCTTACTGTATTCACGGAGACAAGAGCCGTTGTTATTTTGATTATTAAACACTTGCAGTCTGTATAATTCATAAACACAACTTCATTCTTTATAAATCTCTCCAACAGTGTAGCATTAGCCCATTAGCCACAGATCACAGCCTCAAATTCATTCAGAATCAAATGTATACATCCAAATAAATACCATACTCACATATTCCGACGCATGCATGCAGTATGCATGACAAACACTTTGTAAAGATCCATTTTGAGGATTATATTAGCTGTGTAAATTTTGTTTATGCACTGTTTAAGGCAAGCGCGAGCTCCGAGGGCAGGGAGCGTGAGCATTTAAAGGGGCCGCAACATGAATCAGCACATTTCTAATTATGCCCCAAAATAGGCAGTTAAAAAAATGAATAAAAAAATATCTATGGGGTACTTTGAGCTGAAACTTCACAGACACATTCAGGGGACACCTTAGACTTATATTACATCTTGTAAAAAGACATTCGATGGCACCTTTGGATGTATGAACAATTTTGGTAAAAATAAATAAAAATTATTTTCTTTTAAATGTTAATCACTTTAATGTTAAAGGTACAATATGTTAAATTTTTGCAGTAAAATATCCAAAAACCACTAGGCTAGTGTTATATATTTTGTCCAGCTGATTACAAACAATATCTCTAATGTTTTCAACTACTTGTAAATCATGAGAAAATTCCCATTCTAAACAGTGACACGGGGCAGTGCAGTCGCCTGTCAATGACGTCAGTTACCTTTGTTACCGCCTTTACTGACGTAGAAACCACATGACAACAGTGCCGTGGACAAATGCGGAAGTAGTGTCTAGTGTCCAGCAAACCACTAGCTTGCTTCAAGCAGTTCCTTATTTACTTCTTGCACGTTTTATGGTGGATTGTGTTACTTATTTATGGAACATAATTACTGTTTACCATCTGCCGCTGGTTCTGTCGACAAGGACAGCTCCCGTAAACTCATGACCGGAAAAGCGGAAGCGGCGCCGGCGACTGTGTCATAATAAAAGTCCCGCTGCTCGTGAGGCGTGTGTTGATCAATCGCTCCAGCTCCTCGTTCAGCTCCCGCAACACTCGCTCCTGCTCTGCTTCATACTACAATAACGTTAATAATCGCATCCACGAACATGAGTTCTTCCAGACTCCAATCCCTATTCTTTTGCACCGTCCATTGAGATGGAGACCACATGTCCCAAGTTTCCGCTCTAAAACTTGGCGTCATCAAACTACGCCTTTGTTTTGAATAGGCTTCTAGCGACCTCTAGCGGAAAAAAATATCACAAATTGTACCTTTAATTACTGAAAACAATATTTACAAACAACAATGCACCTCTGCGGGAAATGCTAAATATATATTTTAAAATACAGAACCTCGATTTAATTGAATAAGACTCATGAAATCAAACACACAGTTGTTGACTCGGACCCAAAACATTTGAAGAAGAGCTTTTACTTGATTTTATAACATACTTTAAACAGTTCTGAGCTAGAACAACCTTTGAGCAATGTCCTTGAATGTTTTGAGAGTCAAAAGACCTCTTTGCATTCAGTAAAGCTTATGTTGTCTGTTTCCTTTTTAAAGTATTTTTTTAATGGTTAATTGCCAGCTTTTTCCTTTACAGCAGTTCACTGCTCCCTCCAACCTTATGACCCAGTCCCTGACTCTCTTGTGTCCTACATTAGCCGTGCTCTGACCATGACCAAAAGACTTCACTTCTTCTTCTTCTTGATTTTTTTTTTCAAATTGAAACAACATGCTCAATGTGCATGTTTTTCAAGTAGAAGCCAGAGCTATATAAATAATAAATGCATCTTTCAGTCAGTTTCTTCTGAAAACAAACTTAAAAACAATAACAACAACAACAACAAAAACTTAATAAATTATAAAAACCTAAAAGCCATGAACATGTTAATGTGTTGATAACAATAAATAAAAGTAAAAATAGCTGTTGGTTAAAATGTGAACATACTACACCCACACTGACATACATTCAGACAGACACGAGATAAAAAAAAAAAAATGGTTAATTTTAATCAAAAGCGGGTGATTTTTTGATTTTGTTTGTAACTACCAACATATCTGTTTTGTTTTTTTGCTTCATATTGGTTTTACTGTGACATGCCACATAATTGGTCATTGTGTGGTAAATCATTTTAAAATCATTCTTAGTATTCTTTATGTACTATTAGAGTACATTAGCTTTAATTTTTTTATATTTTCAATTTAATTTTAGTTTGTTTTTGTAATTTTATTATGTGCAATTGTCATTTTTATTAATTTACTTAATATCTTTATTTGTTTATTTATTCATTTATTTTTGTCTGTTAATTTGCCATTACAACATTTCATATGATTTATATGATTATGTAATTGTTTTAGTTTAAAGCTGCAGTCTGTAACCTTTTTGCTTAAAAATAATCCAAAATCAATTATTGAGCAAGTACATAATCAGCCAGTGTTCATTTCCTCACCTTAGCCCGATTCATAACGGTAAGCTTGTAATAATGTTTTATAATTCAGTTGGTACCATAGACTGTAAAAAAAGATGGACGACGCGACGCCGCTTCCTTCCATTGTATTGAACTGAAGCCAAAATGGGCCGATGAATGGGCGCTGACATGTTACGCAATACGTCAAAAAAAAAAAAAAAAAAAGTTTGGAGCCTGGGCATGCGCAGAAGGAATCGTCAGTGGAGCCTTGAGGCGGAGTCGCAGTATCAAACTTCTGCCCAGACGACTGCGTCATCATTCATGTATTTTAAAAATTATACACAATTTAAAAGTCTACCTATAAAATAATAGGCTATTTTGTTTCTAGAGCAATAATATTTTTGAAACTGCAAATTCAGTAGATAAAATCAATATAATATGCCACTAGAAACAACTCTAAATCGTCAGAAACAGTCCTGCCATTTTAAATCAAGTTCAACTAACGTTAGGAGATCGATTGCTGTAAATAGAGTAGGCTATCATTAGTTTTGTCCTGCTAATTATTATTTTATACCCATAAAAATAAGTAACTGCCAGATAACGATCACCTGCTTTTTTTCCCCGTCATGGCTAACGTTAGGCGTGTTATCTTAACTAATAACATTTATTAATTAGCTTATAACGCTCATATTTAATGTTACAGAAAAAAAGTTCAATGATCCATCAGATCCTGTAGGTCGGTTAGTACAGTTTACTGCTGAACAACTCATTTTGTTGGTGTTAAATAACAAAGAAATCGAAAATTAATAGTTAGTTAATACATCTTCAATCTCCCCTCGAAGCTCCGACAGTCCTCAGACAAGCTGTCAATCAACTTCGAATCATGACGACACACCCCGTTTTTATAGCATCAAATTGCTAGCTAAAATCTAAATCATCACAAAAATGAACAATTGAATATATATCAGCGTGATAACAACTACCTTAAATGACCAAAACCATCTTTCAGAAAGTTATATTTGAAGCATAATTTATTTTTAAGTTTTCACTGAAGTCTCTTTTGACTGCATTGAGAGGGCGGGGTTTATGACCTGTACTGCATCCAGCCTTGAGGGGGCGATCAAAGAGCCCACGGCTTCACTTTTCAGGACATATGAGACACACCCGGTTGGTACTGGTGGGATTCCATGTGAAATTCGAGCATGTTGCTGCTCGTATTTGCGTCACGTTTGTTTACATAAAGAAGGAGTCCCAGCTAGTAGGCTATATGGAATGTGAGGCAGATCATTTTTAGCCTTTTCTCACAGCAGCTGCAATAATTAAACTTATCATTTTGATGGCGGATTGTAATCCAGAATGGTCCAAATGACAATCATCAGTGACTACTGGAGATTCACCCATAGACAAAAGTATAAGATTTCGGACTGCGGAGTGGCTACAGAAATTGAAACATAAAGGTAACTCTAATATGATTTGCACGGTTTGACGTGATCCGAGCGATCGATTTAATCACCAATGGCAGCGCGATTTACTGTAATGCTTTTTTCTCAGTTGGTCAGAACAAAAGTTGCAGACATGTTACTTACTTGTTCAGACAATTTCTGATGAAAATTCTTATTTTGGTCATACTTCCAAGACGTAGAATCTGTGATTCCGAAGTACAGTATTCGCACCGATGTGGTGACTGACAGCAAACATTAGATTCATCTGCGTTGAGGAGCCGTGTCGATACACAGTTTACGTAAAGATAATTCCGCAACTGCAATTGCAGGTTTCAAACAGAGGTGGCGACAAAGAGGCAAAACTTACGGACTGCAGCTTTAAATTAACAACCACAACACTGATCACTGTTTATATTCCTGCTAACATAAATTCATTTTAATTGACCATGATATGACGGAATAGTTTGATAGAAACATCAGATTTCAAGCATGTGCAGCAGTGTTTCAGTACTGAAAGTCCGGATCTCTCCACCAGAAGTGGCAGAGCGCTTCTGTGACTGTAGGAGGCACTATAGAGTTTCCCCACAGACTTTCCCGTGATCTCCTCCTTTCCCTCCTCTAGTCAGACTCATTCCCCTCCCCCAGTTTGATACTGCTCTGTGGACATGCACA
The DNA here is from genome assembly GCF_024489055.1 of Chanodichthys erythropterus. Lineage (NCBI taxonomy): Eukaryota > Metazoa > Chordata > Actinopteri > Cypriniformes > Xenocyprididae > Chanodichthys > Chanodichthys erythropterus. The sequence continues at coordinate 26,382,012 of NC_090240.1, forward strand.
GGCCTCCATCAGCCAGCCTGATAGGTCTTAGTTTCAGGCTCTCTCCCTCAGTCCCCAACCCTCCCACACCCACTAACTGGAGCACACATGCTGCTCTCTTTCCCTCAGACTCGCATAGCAGAAAAAAGTCATTCTTTGGAGAGTGACAGTGCACAGCCATATCATTCCTCCATTTTGAAACCCCTACAATAAATTATATTCTCTTTATAGTCATGAGTAGACTGACCTCAGGGTCACAATCAGTACAATTCATGACATACAGTCTGCAAAAACAAATCTGAGTTGATTTCAGTAGCTACATTTACATGCCCCCAAATAATCCTTTTATAATTTGGATTGATGGCTCAGTCAGACTGAAGATCCTTCATGTAAACATCTTAATTTATCCAACTGAGCTTGAACTTTGTTTAAATTGGAATTGGTAGTGTTGACCTTAAATAATGGACTCTTTTCATAGACTGTGATGCTGAGAGAGTGATGGCAAATTTGGCATCTTTCTCTCTTCTGACTCAATCAACTCAATCAATGAACTCTATATTTTTCCTGTCTTTTGTAAAATGTTGTCTACCTTTCACTACTATAAGTTTACCCAACTATGACAGCTTCTGCTTCTGAGAACCTCGGAAATGTGAAAAGGGTCCATCCAATCAACAAGACAATTTTTTGCCTTGTCATCAAGGCTCACAATAGCTCTGGCGACATTATCGTAATGTTTTTTTTTCCGGATCTGAACATGCTCATCGCACACCGCACAAGCTGAATTTTTGTTCAGAATACATGTAATGCACATGTAAACAAATATGTGAATGCAGATTGCATCATTTGGGGTTCATAAATAGAACTTCAAAATCTGAAATTGGATTCATTCTAAAATTGTCTAAAATTTGTGTATGTTAACATTACCTAGTGAGTTGAGGTCTTGAGCATCTTGTGAGTTAAAAGTAAAAGCCTGTTTTTCAACCGGTCCCCTCTTTTCCCCTTTTTATCAATCCAGTAAATATCCTATTTCACTCAGAAATGTGATGAAATGGGTTGTTTCATGTTTCATGTTGACTTAACTATATTACACACATGCTGTTTAGTTGCATATAAATTAAATCTCTATTACTGTATTTTTAGACCAGAAAGTCTCAAGCTCTAATAACTGAAATGTGCAGCTCCCTTACAAACTCTGTGCCCGAGCAAATGAAGAATGGCGAGATCAGAGAATTGCATTATGAGGTTTTGAGAACAGTGCTACTCAAATGATCAGGCCAACCTACACTCAACTTTTGAGAGAAAATACTGAATATTATAGATCATATTTTGCACATTAGTCCACAAAGGAAAGAAAAAAAAGAGTGACCTCTGAAATGTGTAGTTTGCAGCAGTTGAAACCCATAAGGTCAAAAGTAAAGTAGAAAAAGACAAAGATGATAGAGACTGACCAGGGTTAGAAGCATTGTGAGATGGACAAAACAGCACTTTATTGTTCAGAAATGCTTGCAGTGACAAAGAAAAATAGAATAAAGGGGATAAACAAAACAACAGACAACATAAACTGGAGGTCACAAATTTAAACATACAGAAAGTTAGACTGAATAGAGATGCTCATTCTGGACCCCATGTCACAACAGAATCCAGCCGAAGGATTTTTTTTTAAGTGTATAACCGCTAAAAATGGGAAAACAATAGCAGTCAGCAGAAGCTGAACCAAACACAGGCTAGTCTACTTAGCACAATGCTACAGTGGTCAATTTAACTGCCAAATACTCGTACGTTAGGGCAGATGTGGATGTATGGAAAGCTGCTTTGGAAGCAAAACACAAGTTACAGGATGGTGAATATATTTATAAAAAAACAATGCTTCAATTATAAACAGGCAAAACAAAAGCAAGAGATTGTTCTTTTATTTTGCATTATTTATATTTAGATATATTTTTAGCAAAAATGCTATACTTTTGTTAATAAAAGTAAACATGAAAAACAGCCACCGAAGCCACATCCATTGTCTATGTGAACCAATGTAGAGCATATGAACATTAAGTGTGAGCACAAAAAGTATAGCAAATCTTTTTTTTTTTTCTTAAATCAGTAAGTACACCTACACATCTCCTTAGACATATCTAAAAGACTGTACAAATATACACAACCAATACTATTTGATACCATGAAATTTAATAATACCTGTTGGTTCTAATAATCACTCCTTTTGGAGCGGCTGAATGAACATCAACAAGTATGGTTATGTTTCTGTGTGTTAAAGGAACAAACTGAAGGCAAATCATGTATTGTTTGGTGAATGTTGAGTGTTTTCTTTCCCTATCCTAAGGAGGTCAACCCCAGCTTCACAAGCAAACAATTTGCATTCATCTTCATACTTCAATCTGTAAAACATGACTTTTTTGCCTTTCTCAAATGGCTTTAGGTGTTGAGGGAAAAGCAGATCCTTATAGCTACCATCTGTAATGTAACCAAGGTCCAGATTCAGAAGTTCAATGAGGCAGCATTGTTGGTGTACATCAAAGTACAGCAAAAGTATACATGTGCATTTTATTCACCCTGTCCAGAAATCAGACCTGTTGCTTGGTTAACTGAGTCTCTGATTGTTCAAGCTTGTTTGTGATACCTGACTGACATTCGCCCTTTCGTTGCCTTGTTTCATTTAACAAGTCTTTCGCCCCATAGCCGTTTTCGCTGTGGGTGTCGTCCCTGATGTCAGAGTCACTTCCTTCCACTTTATCATTTGTCTCTGGTTCCTCACTACTAAGGGACTGTGCATTGAGACTAGCATTTTGCACATTCACCTCATTATCGCTGTCCGAGTCCACAGCAATTGGTTCAGAATTGACAAGTGCTTCAGGTTTTAAGGTGCTCTTCATTGAATCATTACAGTTGCTCCCTATGATGGTCTTTTGACCATTCGAATAAAGCAAGGCTTTAGCGGAACCCCTTGTTAGTGTCCCATGCTTCAGCTGCAGGTCACCATTGGTTGTAGCTCTTTGCCGAAAGCGAATGGCATTTGCAGATCTGCCTATGCGATACTTAGAAGTTCGTCTCTTATGGTCATTTTTATGTTCATTTTTATGGTTCTCGAAATAGCACTTTGAGTCAAACTTAATGGGATGATGCAAATCTACAATGTCTTGCATTTTAAATCCCAGCAAGACCCGAGTGTTTAACGTTTCACAATTCAGCATACATCTCCTCCTTCGATTTGAGAAGTGGCTCGCAATGTCAGATTTCCAAAGCCAGAGACTGGACGCAAGCTTCTCCACCTCTCGTCGAGTGGGGTAAGGCTGCCTGTTGAAGTACTGAGTGAGGAAAGCTTTTCGTGTCTCATAGGACTCATTCTCGTAACCCTTCGGGTCCAAGGCAAAGACTACAGGGTCGTCTTGTTTGTCAGTTGAAACTGGTGGGCTATGCCCAGTTTGGTCATCGGTTCCGGATTTTCTTCTCTTTGGCTCAGTTTGGTCGAAATTTGCTAAACCTGCCCGTTTGAGACCAGCACCCTGGGCCTGTGCAACTCTCGCAGAGGGAGCAGGCCGGCCGTTTTGAGTTTTGCTGACACCCCGGCAGTGCACAAGATGCAAAGTGATAGTGGAAGCTGTCATGTTACTAGTGTAGACGCCAAGGCAATGGATGCACTTGTAAGTCAACTTCTTCTCCACAGGATGAACCGTTTGTATAACTTGATGTCGGTCACGCAAGTGATGAGCTAGAGAGTCTGAGATAGGTCCCTTAAGGATCGAGAAGCAGAGAGGACAAAGTGTTTTGCCTACATCCTTCTTATAAGGTACAGCTGCTTGTGGTGTAGCCTTAGCCGGTATGACGTCTGAGGCATCTGAGGGTATCTTTGGGACTTGTGGGGTAACCTGTTTATTCCCCTGCAATGATGGTGGTAATGCGTTGTTTTGAGCATGGAATGCCACGGATTCTTCTGGGGCATCCCGCATGTTATACGTGGTGACGATCAGCTGGACATTCTTGGGATTTCCCTGCTGAAGTGTGAGGTCAAAAGTAAGTGGGGAGTCTGTCCGTGGCCCTACGGATTCATTGGGATGTACCCCTCGCATGTGCGTCACCATTTTTTCCACATCATTGAATGTGGCCCTGCAGTGCGGGCAAGATAAGCCGTGTATCAACATGTGGTTAAGAAGCGTGTCGCTAGGTAGGTAACGGTTGCAGTATAAGCATTTACTGGTGAAGTTGTGAATTTTCATGATGTAGTTGGCCACCGCTGGTACCTTTTCCGCTTTGTGCTCCTTTTCAAAATGTGAACTATACACATTTTCTGGAAACAGCTCATTGCAGATGGTGCAGATCTTCCATTTCTGAGTGTAAGATGTGCCGATGACAGAGTTGCCCTTCTTGGAGGTAACAGATGACACTGTAGTAGCTGCTGCCTGAACCCGAGAGTTCAGCTGAGGGATCTTTAGTATGGAAGTGGATGCAGATGCAGAAACCGAACTGCGGAGACTAGCAGAAAGCTGTGGTTTGCTTGTTTGAGACTGCTGTGGGATTGAGAGCTGAACCTGTTGTCCTCCGATGGTCAAGGATTGTGTAGTCCCTGGCTTCAAACCAAATGCTCCCTGTTTCAGGTGAACACCTGACAGGAGACCACTTGAGTTCAAACTCCCTTTAGGAATGACAATTCGGCTCAGCTGCTGAGTGGATAAAGGCCGTACCCCAGTCACTACTGTACCCTTTGGCATTACACCAATGAGGCCCTTATCACCCTGAGCTTTAGGGGACACCATAATCACAGGCTTCGCCCGAGGTACCACAACATTGGTGTGCCCAATCATGGCAGTAACTTGATAACCAATGCGCTCATGGTCCTCAATGACATGCTGCACAAGGGCTTCATAGGTACGGGGTACAAATAGGCACCGTTTGCAGTGGATGGCTGTGCTCGTACTGTTGGCACCACCAGAATCAGCATTGCTTCCTGCACCAGAGCCTGCTGTTGTCCCATTGGGTGGTGTTATCTTCTCACCAGGCCTCACCAAGTACGGTGCCGCTACGTGTTGAAAATGTTCTCGGTAGATATGTTTTCGCACCACATTATATAGTGGGTCCCTGTAAGTGCATTTCTTGCAGTAGTACACTGCTTGCTCTATATTATCACGTGTCTTATCCAGTCGAGCACCATCTTTCAAACCAACCCCTGCTCCCTGAGGTCCTCCAACATTCTGGCGCACCATATTGTTGGGCATATGAAACAGTCTGATGTGTGTCTCCAAAGTCTTTTTGTTCCCATTGTAAGTACAATAGGGGCAGTTCAGGAGAATGCGGTTTTCAAAGTCCTCACTGTGCACATTACGAAAGTGACTCTTGTAGGCAGAGAAAAACTTGGAGGAGAATGTACATCCTGAACAACAGAACGGCTTTGAGCGGTACTCCTAAGAGGAAAGAGGACAAATGGGTAAGGAAAAATGGAGATGTGCTCAAAAACAAACAGACACAATATTATAAAAATTATTTTCCTGGCTTTAGGTAACATTTAAGATAATACTCACTTGTGATTTGGTCATTGAGGGATCCCACATACACACATCGTCCCATGCGGTGTTTTTAATGTAGAACTCATTGGGAACAAAATCCTTATAGTCCTGGAGGGGAAAAGAAAGTACAGAGTGAAAAAGACTTTATAAGGACTCAATACAATAAAGATTAAGACAATATCCAGTCTTATAGAAAAATTTTATTATATACAATTTTATACATAAAAATAATAATAATAATTATGTGGTTTAAAATAATCAAAGCATATTTTCATCTGATTGTTCTTCACTAAACAAACATCACATTCTATTTTTATTTACATGCACCAACATAATACATAGTAATAAACAGCCATTTACAAACATACTTTTATAGACCATTTCCTAAAACATTTCAAGGCATGTTCTGCTTTTTAACTTAGCCAAACTTAGTAAACCATAGTAAATCGCACATTGTTTAGAGCAGGTTGTCTTGATTCAAATTAGCCCACACACAACATAACATGATGCAGAGATCTTGAGAAAATCCTCACAGAATGATGTGACATGTTTTCCAACGTCATTTGAAAGATGAACTAATGGAAACTGGATCTCGGGTATGGTGGGTAGGGACGATGTGTTTCGACCATATGGACACTGTTTTACAGCTGGAGCGCGTTTTGATTGGATTGATTGCTCAGATTAACAGGTCTTGATTTACCATGCACCATACAATAGGTGCATACAGCTGAAACATAACTGGAAGATGATCGATCATCAACCAGGATCTTATTACTCGTTACTTATTCTATATAATAAGAAATATTTTTATGCTTTATAAACTTAATAAAAAGGTTACCTTGGTTACAAATGCCAAACTTTTGATTACTTTGAGATGCCAACACAAAATTTTGCCCATATGCAGTTGACATGATTGTGAACAAGCTCAAACTTGATTTTATGACCTGTCATATACTTTCTAATAGTCATCATGTCAAGCATGAACAATAAAAAAAAAAAAATTAATAAATTGCATAATTTTTTCAGTGGTTTTCTCAGCAGTGTTGTAATTTAAGAACCTCCAAACATGATCAAAATCTATTTTCTTCCAAATTTGAAAGGTTTTCTAACAAATGAGGCCTTTTTTTTTTTCTTTTTTTAGAAAAGTATAGAGTCAACAGAGAGCTTACGTTTAAATGATCGGGATCGGCCGATCATGATGACAAGAAAGGTAGTTGTATCGGCTAGAATTGTCAAAAGTACCGACTTTGGTACCAAGTCGGTAATGAAATTTAAAAAATGTGACAACAATGTGAATATTGTTGAGCGAATTCGTAAACACTTCTGAATGGCTATTGTGTTGAGGTGCTCATCGGATATGTCTGTGATTGGCTTAAATGAGCAACACTTCAAAAACGTTGTAGTCATCAATGAGGCTCTTCACGGAGCTCTTACACAGATATACATGGGAAGATTTGAAAGCAGGCATCTATCGTGGACCAGTCTGCTGACAGACACCTGCTTTCAAACGCTCCCATGGGTTGATCATTGTAGCCAATCACAGACATATTGATGTGCGCATGAACACAAAGGCCAATCAGAGGTGTTTACGAATCCGCTCAACAGCGCTCAAAGCATAAAATTTCAGTACTGATTGGTACCTGAGTCGGTACTTTTGACAACTCTAGTATCTTCCGCAAAAATCCTGATCAGAGCATCCCTAGTAGAAAACATACGAAAAAGCTGGTTTGCCACAGATTTTACAGCTACGCAATGTGGAAACACAAAATCATTTGGAGCTGTCTAAAGGAGAATCTGATTGTCCGTGATATTTAGTATGTAGACAGTCAAACATCAAATTTACTTACATCAATGTGCTCCCTGCAAAACTCCAAGCCAATGTCACCCAGCACTTTTTTCACATTTTTCCTAGCTCTCCTTAGACTGCTGAGGTTGTTCACTGGGAGTTGAAACATTCTGCCACCTGAAATTCATCACATTATTACCATCATGAATGAACACAGTTTGTATTGTTTGAATGATTTCAGAGAACAATGCATGAATAAAACATCATTGATTGATTTTAAATCAATCATATCAGTTTCTCTCACTGTGACACGATCAATCTGACCATTTAAATGTACCCTAATCCAGACCACATAGCTTCATGTCAGAGAAATGGTCGCAAGGAGAGAAATAGGTCTAAATCACAACAAATGAGTCAGTCAGCATCTTTCTCTAAGTCTTCATCACAGCCTGGGAAAATGAGCTGAATACTAAACAACTTACTTTTGACACCAAACAATATCGCTTTCTTATTTTACTTATGTCTTCTTCACTGACACCACTACCAACAAATTTATACATGAATGACATTCAGACGAGACATTTCACATGTAATAATCATTAAAGGTACTTATACAAATGAGAATGTCAATGAGAATAAGGAAAATACATGTATGAGGCAACAATTACAGAAATTAACCTCTGTACATGTATATGTGGTGGTCTATATGACTGATCCAAACAAACTGACACAACCTAACATACTGTTTTGTTAAAAAGGAACTGGATACATTAATGTTTTATAAAATTATGGGATTATTACAATTAACTTTAAATACACTACCGTTCACAAGTTTGGGGTTGGTATCATTTTTAATGTTTTTGAATGATCTCTTATGCTCACCAAGGCTACATTAAAACAACTTTTCTATTTGATTATATATTATATTTTAAATGAAATGTATTCCTGTGATGCAAAGCTGCATTTTCAGCATCATTACTCCAGTCTTCAGTGTCACATGATCCTTAAGAAATCATTCTGATATGCTGCTCAAACATTTATTAGCACCAATGCTGAAAGCATTAGTGCTGCTTAATATTTATGTAGAAACCGTGACAGTTTATTTTTCAGGAACGTTTGATGAATAGAAAGTTCAGAAGAACATCATTTATTTGATATTAAAAAGTCCATTTAAAGGATTAGTCCACTTTCAAATTAAATTTTCCTGATAATTTACTCACCCCCATCATGTCATCCAAGATGTTCATGTCCTTCTTCCTTCAGTTCAAAAGAAATTAAGGTTTTTGATGAAAACATTCCAGAATTATTCTCCTTATAGTGGACTTCAATGGCCTCCAAACGGTTGAAGGTCAAAATTACAGTTTCAGTGCAGCTTCAAAGGGCTTAACATGATACCAGACCGGGAATAAGGGTCTTATCTAGCGAAACGATCAGTCATTTTCGAAAACAACAACTGTATATGCTTTATATAAACAAATGATCGCCTTGCATGTTCTTCCGCCAAAACCACACTTCTATATTCTTCAAAAAGCTTACGTTGTATGTCCTACGCCTTCCCTATTCTACCTACGGAAAAAACGGAACTGGTGCTGCGTTCATAAGTAGAATAGAGAAGGCTTAGGACATACAGCGTAAGCTTTTTTTTTTTTCGAAAATGACCAATTGTTTCGCTAGATAAGACCCTTATTCCTCGGCTGGTATCGTTTAAAGCCCTTTGAAGCTGCACTGAAACAAATTTTGACCTTCAACCGTTTGGAGGCAATTATATAACTATAATGGAGAATAATCCTGGAATGTTTTCATCAAAAACCTTGATTTCTTTTTGACTGAAGAAAGAAAGACATGAACAACTTGGATGAAATTATCAGGAAAAATGTTTATTAAAGTGGACTAATCCTTTAACATTACAAATATCTCTTATTTTTGATACATCTTTACTCTCACAATTTAAAGGGTTAGTTGACCCCAAAATGAAAATAATGTCATTTATTACTCGCCATCATGTCATTCTATACCTGCCTGTAAGGCCTTCGTTAATCTTCGGAACACAAATTAAGTTATTTTTGATTAAATCCAATGGCTCAGTATATATACAGCAATGTCATTGAACCTCTCAAGATCCAGAAAGATACTCAAAACATATTTAAAATATAAAAAAGTTCATGTGAGTTCAGTGGTTCTACCTTAATATTATAAAGCTACGAGAAAACATTTTGTGTGCCAAAAAAACAAAATTAACTTTTCAATGATATCTAGTGATGGCCAATTTCAAAACACTGCTTCGAATCTTTTGTTTTGAATCAGTGATTCGGATCGCGTGTCAAAATGCTGAAATCATGTGACTTGGCGCTCCGAATCACTGATTCGAAACAAAACATTCGAAGCAGTGTTTTAAAATCAGCCATCACTAGATTTTGTTAAAAAGTCGTTATTTTGTAGGCGCACAAAACGTTTTCTCGTCACTTTATAATATTAAGATTGAACCAATGAACTCACATGAGCCATTTTAAATATGTTTTGGAGTACCTTTCTGGATCTTGAGAAGTTCGATGGCATTGAGGCCTCACTGAGCCATCGAATTTAATCAAAAACATCTTAATTTGAGTTCTGAAGATGAACAAAGGTCTTACGGGTGTAGAACGACATGAGGGTGAATAATAAATGACATTTTCATTTTTGGGTGAACTAACCCTTTAATGCATCTTTGCTGAATAAATGTTTTGATTTATTTTTTTCTTAAAATCTTACTGACAGCAAACTTTTGAATGGTAGTGTATTATTACATCTGTTTTACATGTAATAAAGCAAAATCGAAATCCTTCATGAAGTAAAAGAGCCTCAGTACATGATGTGCATGTACTTCTGGTTGGGATGGCACAGTTTCAAAGTATGATCGTACAACTGAAAAACAAACACATCCAACAAATCTGTGGCCAACATTCTACAGCATCAGCACTGCAGATCTGCGCTCTAACGAATATCATTGATGAAGAAATAAACATGCACAACTGCAATGCCAAATAAGGCCGGTCCCACTGCAGCCCTCAGAAATGAGGTCAAAGATCAACTAAGGTCAAAGGTCAAATCTGACCTGTATTTATCATGGGAAAACCTGCATCAGCTCCTGGCCTCACCAATGACAAGCATCACACATTACACCCTGCTTGAACAAAGAGCAGCAGTTTCACTTCAGCACTGAATGGGGGCTCTCCCTCTTTGGTTAGGCGTTCCTCATCTCCTCGCTGACTTTCTCCCATCCTTTGTAGATGGCGCTAGAGAACAGCTCTTCCTCCATGTTATATAAGCCTCTCCCTGTTCTGCCTGCCCTTTTTCCACTCCCTTTCTTTATGCAGGCTTCTGCATTACAGCCCTGGAATGGCGCCTCCTGTTGAGGCAACAGCAGAGGCCAGTGCATGGAAAGCCATATCTGCAGTGTCTGCTCTGGATGGAGGTTATCTGATGTTGCCTTAGAATACAGATGACTTGGTATACAAACACACGCATGTACACAAGCAAATCTCAACTAATAAAACTGAAAATTAAAATATATGATGATCTATCACATGATTAACCATCTCATGGTCGTCCATATCCAAAAACATGAATCCCGTGTTAATGAGAAAAACATAATGCTGTCAAACACATTCAGCATCATCAGGCCCAACACCACAGCTACAGTTCCTAAAGTAAAATTGCTTAAATTAAAATTCAAGCATTGCGATTTGCTGAATGACATCTATCCTACAACTACCCATAATGGTAAAAATACTAAAGAAAAGACCAGACTGACTAATCATAGACCAACAATACAAACTACATAGAGCAAAATCAAGTACACAAGTACATGACAACACACTGACGAGGAGAACAACTGACCAATTAGAGTCCAATAACAGTCACACGTTGGACTGTTTGGTTTGTTGACATGTCAAACACGATCAAATCCAGTAAGCGCCAACTTTGGTTCGTTATTAGTAAAACTGCGCACGTTTAACTGACAGCGCTGGTTCGTTAATTAAAGCGACAGTTCACCAATAAATATTAATAATGATATTCACCCTCATGTTGTTCCAAACCCTACTTTATTTTCTTCTGTGAAACACAAAAGCAGCTGTCAGGCAGAATGACAGCCCCAGTCACCATTCAGCGCATGTTTTTCAATGCAACATCTAACATTTAATTTAACATTAGCATATCAAAGGGAAAAAATGAGTTTAGAAGAACAACATAAAGATGACATAATTGGTTTTATTTTTTGGTGAAGGTCCCTTTAACGATTGATTCGTTGCAGCGCGAGCTATTCGTGTTGAGTTAGCCTAAAACTGTCATAGCAAACAGATATATAACAGTGAAGTGGAGTGAGTGGTTTGATTTAGGGTCTGTGTGAACGATAAAACCCCCGGTCGGCTACCAAAACCTTACAGTTACAACGGTAAGAACACATAAAAACTTTATTTTTAATTCACGACCAGCTTAATGGCACATGTAATAAGCTACATTTTCCACCTGAGGGTCGGGTTTACTCCCTCCAGGTCTTACTTAGAAGCGAGTTAGCAGGTCTCTTAGTTGAGTCGCACTCGGCTTCGTTCCCCAAACACACAACGGGGAGAGAGTTTACCTGACCCGCGCTCCCGCAAGCCGCAGCCCGTAATGTCACTTTCCCGCCTCCCGAGTTGAGCGCCTCGTCCTCCGCTTCACGGGCGGACACACCACGCCGAAAGAGGGAGCTCGACTCCTGTCACGGGCCGACCCAGAGCTGTCTGTTTGCCGGGAATGAGCTGCTGCAACTCATCTAGCACTGCCTGTGCTGGTCTACGGGGGTCCTGGAGGAAAAGGGAGCGTGAACCGTCGTGCGTGTGTTGCGTTTGCGATGATGCACAGTCCACAAGACGCTGAGGACGGTATAATTGACTGCAATTAACGTAATCCGCCATCCACTTAAACAATACAACCCGGTCCAGTACCTATACTATCCAAAATGGCGTGTGAAAAAGGGCGGAAGTGACATGTGCGTTTGATTAGCATAAAAAAAGCATTGTGCCGACGGAGAGGCGTTGGGTGTGGGATTATGTGGTGAGAGGTGTCAGACGACCACCAATCCAATATTTACCCTCCACCTTTGCTTACCTGAAATGCACAAGTGTGACAGTGCTTGCATATAACCTTTTCATAAATGCTCCCGAAATTGGTGTAAACAGCCCCTGGGTGCAGTTACATGGAATGAACCCATAGGGGGCGCCATCGGCTGAAACTTGATTGGGTAGAGGCGTATGCGTCAATTCTGCATCTGGTATCTACCCCCGCAGAGAGTCGGATGTATACAGTGCCTCAGTACTCAGCCAGCATTTGAGCATCATGAGTTCGGGTGGTGGCGCTGTACCGCGCTCATGCGCAACTCACCGGGACTACTTCTGCATGTCAAGTGCTGGGGTTGCAGACTGAGCCATGGTGATTCCCCCACCCTCTGGGCCTTGAGCTCTGGAGTTATTACCCCCTTGGTGTTGGCAGCATCAAACTCATTCAGGGCAGTTCCTTACCTTACACAAGTTTGGGGTGTCATTTGGGACTGAACACCCTAAACCCAGAGAGGAGAAAATATTTCTTTGTGGATATGTAACATGATAGTGTACACTAGATTGATGGCAGTATCTCTTCATAGGATGTAGTCTATTGTTTTCCTGGAACACTGACTGATGTGTGAAATTTGCATAAGCAAAATAATTTTGCAACATTTAATGTTTATTTCAGGGAATGCATCTTATAGCCACTCAGAAATGTACAACACATTTGTTCTGAACGTTTTTTTTTTTTTTACAGGCTGTTAAAAATAAATAAATTAATATACATATAAATGTTCCAAAAGGGTGTTTTCACAGCAGTGCAATAGAAGCAGCATTTTGGGTTCACCAAAGAACCTTTAGTGAACAGCTCTTAAAAGAATAATTTTTTTCTTAGTGTGAAAAACAATTTACAGGGCTCCAGACTAACTATGAGCACTGTAGCCCCTTATTATTTTAGGAGCACACGCAGAAAATGTAGGGGGGGGACCTTAAATTGACTTTGAAGCGCTGGAAAAAATGGTGTGAAGCACTTAAAAGTTCTTGAAAAGGGCTTGAATTCCACACTCAAAAGGTTGTATGAACCTTTAAGTCCCAGACTAAAATGCATGTTTGAGCTGTTTTAACTGAATGTAACCTTTATCTCCAGATGCACACCAGTAATGTTTTTTTCTAGGGTACATTTATAAAAGCTACTTAAAGGTCCAGTGTGTAATATTTAGGAGGATCTATAGAACTGTATAATATACCAAACTGTCTTCAGTGGAGTATAAAGACCTTACATAATGAAACGTTATGTTTTTTATTACCTTAGAATGAGCCATTTCTGTCCACATACACTGCGGGTCCCCTTACATCGAAGTCGCCGTTTTGCACCGCCATGTTTCTACAGTAGCCCTATATGGACAAAATGCTGTACAGAGTGCATTTGCTTGACTGGTTCCTCGCTGCTGCCTCAGACGATGACTTCTTTGTCCTGTGTCGGTCACCGTAGCTTCTCTATGTAATTTGAAAGGGAGGGGACTGAGCTGTTGGTTACAATTCGCAACGTCACCACTAGATGCCGATAAAATTTACACACTGCACCTTTAAATGCCCTAATTGAGGCCACATCCACAGGAAGCTACAGCTTTCCCTATCCAATCTTTTTTTGTTGTTGTTGTTCTAAAAACAAATTCCATAAACACATCGTCGTCTCAAGAAATATCTGCGTACACACGAAACCACTGAAACTGACTCAAAACGATGTAGTATACATGCCAGAACAGAATGAGGAGCTATAAGTCTGCCACAGATACACTTAAAACGGAGAAGAAGACATGGAGCGTGCGAGTCGAGGGGTCAAGACATGGGGTGATGACATCATCGTATCGCAAAATATACGGAATAGCTGCACACACGAAAATGCAAGGGTGTCGTTTTCAGATTTATCCACTTTGGGACTTGGTTTTAAACAATAGAGGGTAAGCACGTGATGTCACCGTCGACCGTTACGACTGCGGTCACGCCTGCTGAGTGGCAAAAGAAAAAGGTTTTCAGCGTGAAAAAAGAAGCAAATGGAAAAAAGAAGCAAATGGATCACTGCAATTCACAGAAACAGCTGGACTCCAGCAGGGAAACATTTGCAGTTATCAATTTGTGTCAAATTATTGGATTTTGAGGTAAAATCATACTGTATATATTATATTGTTATATATTATGTTGACAACTCATCAATAAAATATTTTCCATCTTATATTCTGCAAAATTGGGTGTTTTTAAATAAACACTGACAAAAACTATACTATAAAACTATATATGTTTTAGGGCTGGACAGTATGACGATATGACAGTGATATATGTGGATTTAAACCTACCTATATTGTAGTTATATGAAATATTCACAGGCAGATTTGCTTTATGTATTTTCCCGGCGTCAAATCAGGCACATATAAATGTCAGGAAACATGACTCCTGGCTGCATGTCAATATCCATGGATTAAGTTTATTTGACAAGTTGTAAGAAACACTTTCGAGCCCAACCTTTAGTGTAATTCGTTTGTTTTACTCGCGTTTTTGCAGTTTCCCCTATTAAATCCAGTCACGCAGCAGGTTCTTTTGCCACTCAGTCCAGCTGAGGGAGCGCATTCCGGCGGGAAAGTGACGTCAATGCATACTCTATAGTGGTTTCAGGCTCCCAAAATGCCGGATCCGTCCGGATGAAATGGTGATATGATACAAAAATTTTTACTTATACATCTGAACGCGTCTCCGTGTGTATGGGCTCTGAACTAAGGCCTAATCCTGGCTTAATCTCAGCCCTGACTGTGAAAGCAGGCCTACATCTGCCACAATACCATGATTACTGTTATCGTCAGTGCTGGGTAGTAACTGATTACATGTAATCTGGATTACTTAATCAGATTCCAAAAATGAAGTACTTCAATTAGATTACATTACGTTTTAAAACACCCATAATCAGACTACAGTTACTTTTTTATTGATTACATGTTATCAAAGTCCTTTTAAGACAAGTCATTTCACTCGGCGGCAATATTTGAAACGCCTCTCGGGCATCCTGGGCATCATGCAGCTCCTATCTCTTTGAATGGGGAAACATCAAATTCTCCAAAACTGTTCGTCAACCTTACGATTAAATTTGATATTTGAAATCACTAATGAAATCTAACAACAACCGACTCATAAATTTAGTTTCTAAACGCTCGAATCATGACAAAAAACTATTTTTTTTCAGGCTGGATCAAGCTAATGCGCATGCGCAGACCTAAATGCGCGTCTCTATAGAAACCGGTGATTCTAATGGCCGCTGAAGTGACGCGATGACTTTACCAGTCGGCGATTGGCTCTTGGCTTTAGAAGGCGGGACTTATTCCGCCATATTGCGCGTTACACTTTCTCCCATTCAAAACAATACGAGTGACACGTCTTGTGTTATTCTATAGTCTTTGACGTTATTCTCACAATGGCAGTTAATTTATTCGTAATTCATTGATTCTCCCTACTACTACTTTTTTTTAATAACCTAAAAAAACCCTCTTTTACCATAAAGAAACTTTTGTGTAATGGAAAGTGGATATTAAAAGTTCGTTGTGGAACCATCAATAGCCACGTTTCCACCAAAATTACCCGGAACAATTTGTCCCAGGAAAATTTTCCCCTCAGACCTATTGCTAGCATAGCGGTCTAAAGTACCGTGAAGATAGTCTGGTGACGTAGGACTGCGTGTGACTTTCTAGTTCCTGCTGGATTTCGTCCTCCGCATATAAGCTTAATAAAGCCTGAACCTCATCGTCAGTCCATCTGTCGTATTTTTTAAACTCCATTGTTGATTCGAATAGCAAACAACTCTTAAGCCGCCTTTCCACTGCACACAACATTCGCATCCGATTGTCGCATTTCGCCCACTAGCAGTCGCACGGAACTTTGAAATTGGTAGTGAAGCAACCGTTACCCTCGGCTTATTCCAACCCAGCAACCACCATGGTAAACTGAACGATTTTAATGATTGTAACGTTAATGCATGTATGAATATATCCATACAAAGCAAATGACCCTCAATACATCTAAAATAAAAAAAACATACTAGTAGATTTTATAGAGCTAATACGTAAAAAAAAATATTTAATAATGATAAAATATCTTCTTTTTTGACATAATTATTAATAACCACCATTTGAAAGAAATGGTGTTTACAGAATAACATTAAAGTGTTAAAATATTGGTAATTCTAACTTTGCGCTCAGTGTTTTGATTAGAATACATCATACGCATACGGTCATACCGCAGAAGTTCAAATATTTCAATGCATCCGAAGCTCAAATCGGATCCGAAATTTCCGCATTCACATATGATCCGAACTCCACGCAGCCCCCGTACTACCCTCCATTGGAAATGAATGACTTCCGGTCCAACGGCTGTCGTTTGTCGTGTGCAGTGGAAAGGCGGCTTTACTGTATGCACCACAACAGACTTAAAAAACGATGGCTGAAATAAAATGCTGCATGAACTCAACCAATTAGCATGTTCAGCATGCGAGTCCCACCCCCGAAAGTTCCAGAACTTTGAAAAAGTACTAACTAGCGATCAGGTACTTTCAGAGGGGGATTTTTTAACCCGGAACTACTGGTTCCTGCGGTTGAAACACACCGAGTACCACCGTAGTTCCTGGGTAAAGTTCCTGCAGTGGAAACGTGGCTAAAGTCAATAAAGAACATTTTTAAGAGTAATTCAGTTTATATAAAACAAGTCTTACCACTTTTTCAAACAAAGTCAGCTTACTCAATTTGGTCCTTTTTATTAAAATGTGTGTTTTTTTTACAGTTTAATGTACATTTCAATATATAGTCTAATAATTAACCAGACTAAGTGAAAGATGGAAGGTGGCAAATCCAAGCAATCCAAAAGCTACTGTAGCCTGATATGCAACATATAACTCATCATAATGAGCTTATCCACTACAGTTATCCAACCAGTGTAACACAACCAAACGAGGTCAAAAGGTCATGTAGTGGCAAAAAGAGTGAGCAATCCTTTCAGGAAGGAGACAATTTCATTTCCACCCAATTTGGACTCCCCATAAACACGATCCACAAATGTAATAGGAACCTGCGTAATAAACAGACAAGACCACTTTCAGAGACCTATAAAATAAAGCACTCTGCTACTTTGAAATAGCTATGAAAAAAACTTTACTTGAAAGTATAAATGTATGCAATGTAATTTAGTTCAGTATAATACAGTAATAGTTCACAGTCATAATAGTCTCATTATTATGTAAATGATTCTCTAAAAACATGTATTTATTTATATTAATGACAACAACATTTATAGGAAATGTAGAATGAGAGATGTGCTGACCTCCCCCACTGTATATCCCAGCTGTCTCGCACGGACAATCATCTCCATCTGAAACACGTAGCCTTTTGACACACACTGCTCTACTAGTTTTTCAAGAACCTCTTTCTTATAAAGCCTGAAAAACATGATAGGAAAGAGTATTAAAATAATGTAGTATAAAAAAAAAACATGTCATAAAAGCAATAATTCATTTATTAACATGCACTAACCTAAAACTCCCTGTGAGATCAGATGCTCCTGGTCTGAGCAGCACTTGTGTGATAAAGTTTGCCCCACGACTAAAAGAAAATAATCATTACAACAAAGTTATCTAGTGCCATAAAATCAATCATAAACATGGACATTGATGTGTGGCAGAATATGTGTGTATGTGGCAGTAAGGATAGAGTTTCAAAAGGATGCAAAATTTCAAAATATATTTGGCAGTTATTACAAAATGTATTTCCTCAGTCAGCTGAAATTTCCAGTCAAATACCTGATGAGTTTCCGGCGCAGATCCCATCCATACACACCACCGTCTCCTCTGTACCTTGTGCCAGACACCAGGTCAAATCCACCCTCCTTCTGTTTTCTGAACGAATAACAAATCCATGTAAGTGGCTGCTATACAAATGCATGTGATAATGCTATTGTAGCAAAACTATAATGAGCAGATAAAAAGTCTTTTAACAGCAGAGGCATGAGGTAATAGAAAGGAAATGACTTACTCAATGAACTGTGGGATAAACTTTGGCTGTGAGGGAGAAGGAAAATAAATCACTTATAGTACACAATCACTTCCGAAGGTTTCACTCAGCGAAGCAGAAACAAATGATTTATTTAAATTTCTGAAAATGTGAGTAAACATGCTTGAAGCAATCCAAAACTTTTTGGCAAATCAATTTCCAAGACATTTCCAGTGGTTCTTAAAAGTAATTCACATTCAAACATTCGCTAAGGAGTCATTCAGACTAATTTTGTGAACCGCTTTGATTCTAAGGAAGCCCATTTCTGCTACATAAGAAAACAAAGTCATAATTGACAAAAAATAATTGTATGCGACTGAAAAGTCTTTTGTCACAATAATAACTTACGTCTTTACTATGACTTTTGACTACTTTGACTATTTTATAATTATGACTTAGTATCTCATAAATGACTTTGTGTCATATTTATGATTTTACCAAATCATGATTTTTTTTATTATGTGGCAGATATACAGATTAATTAAAAAGGTCCAACTCAAAAGAATGATTTTCACAAATTATTCACTGTTGCTCAGGTTTGTAAACACATTGTACTATATCCAAGATACATATTTCACCAATTAAAGGTGCTAAAGAGGATGTTTTGTTTTACACATTTTTGCAATATTACTTGAAACTGTCTTTACTAACGGATAAAAGACTATTTATTAGGTGCACTGAAAGTAATATTAATATACATCATCTGTGCACGAGGTAGGGCCTTAAAAACATCCGCCAATCGTTTCCGCGAAAATAACAGCGATTGGCCCTCTGGCTTGTCAATCACTGCCATGACGTTCCTTGTGAGAGACGCGCTCCAGTAACTTTCCACACTCCACAGGCGCTGCATGCAATGTTTTTGTCCGGAGACAGGAGTAACATCTGCAGATTATGAGTTACCTGCGGTGAGTCCGACATAATGAATCCAAAAAACACGACACAGCAAATGCCGGTGGTAAACACTCGTGTTCCAATACTCATGCACGATTTTTGGGAGGCGTTCCCTTGAAATGAGCTGTGAAGGAGGGGGGTTGTTCTTACGCATGAACTCATTTCAAAAACTCATTAACAGTCTTTGGTTTCTCAGTCGACGAAAAGACCCTCTTTAGCACCTTTAAGAGCATAACTAGAAAACATTTAAGGCATTATAGAACTTTTCATGACATTAATTTCCATGACTTTTCCAGATCTGGAAAACACAAATATTTCCAGCTTTTCCACGGCCGTGGGAACACTGAATACCAGGATTTACTCAAGGAGGTACAAAATCAAGGAATGCTTACATGATGTGAGAGATCTGCATCCATAATGATAACGTAGTTTCCTGACGCATGTTTAATGCCGTGGATGTAAGCCGTTCCTGAAATGACATGAACGTAAGTCACGCTGTGTAAGTTAGCTCTAAAGGAAGTATTAAGAAATATGAATCAATTTACCTAATCCCAGTTTTTGTGCTCGCGGTCTCAGGAGCTAAAAAGAAGAGATATGCCATATTTTCATGATTTCTTTCAATATTCGACGAGCTGTCAATCATGCGGTGTGTATTATTATTATTATTATTATTATGCACAACTCACAATCTTATCCGCGCCGTATATCTTCTGCAGCTGCTCGGCGATCTGCAGTGTTCCGTCTGGACTACCATCATCAATGACTATGATCTCGTAGTTGTAGCCACTGCATTAAAACATGGTAATTTGAACAAGAACACTCTTTTTAAAACAAATGAAATACCTTTTCTTCTTAGGGACTCTCTAATCAGGTGGTTATGTTCTGTGATGTCAGTGACAGCTCATCATTAGGACTTCTACAATCTGACAAGTGGTTGTTTTCCGGTTCTTGACACACAACAACACAATTACCTCTCGCCGAAGTACTTCACCAGCAACCACACAATCAATGGGAGGTTTTCTCGCTCGTTGTAGGTTGGTAACAAAACAGAATATTTGTCAGACTGCTCCCGGGTCTTCGCATTACCTCTACGGTTCGCCATGTTGGCGTCTCCGACAAAATAAACACCGGATGTTTACACCAGACACGTTGTCCGTGGAACTCACTAGGTCTATCTTTTGGTTCCGGAGCACATAACGAAAAATATTCGAGTTGTGCGAGTGAAAAACATCGAACAATGGTCTTGTACAGTGGAACAATAGTAATGTGCAATTCACAATACAATTCATTCAGACATGAAGGTTTAAAGCTTCAATTTGTAGTAAAGTTGTAGCCTATGTTAGTTATACTTTACATTGGGATAACGTCTTGAAAGAAATCAATACTGCACGAAGTTGTAAGCAAAAATGTAACAAATACGAATAAAAATACCACATTTGACTGAAAAACAAAACAAAAAATAAATAATGGACATATTTTTCTTAGCAGTTTGTTGCTCCATCTGGCAATTATAAAGACAAAATAATATTCATTGCACTGACGTCTGTCATTTACACTGAGGTAAAAGGCTTTCCTCCTGAAATACTCAGATTTTGTGCTGTGTTGTTGATTTGATCTGTTAAGCCAGTTATTTGAAACTAGATTACATCAAAAAGATAAAGAGTTTCTTGAAAATGATCTTGCATGTTATTAAGGATTTCACTACTAAAATTCTGCTTGTGAAACTGGGATTTTGTAAACAGCAGTGAGAACTACTGATTTTGTCTGGAATGAAAGAGAACGCGAACAGTAACTATTGACACAGCATGACAGATCTCAGATGAGTCAACTTTTTTCATTTCATACAGGTTTAAACATGAATTAACACAAAAACAAAAGACCAGTTCACTTAGTATAATCCTATAAAATACTATGGACAACACTTCTGCATATGTAAAAAGACAATTAATATAATATCACAGTGTATTTCATATCAACATATGTATTGCTCTTGCAAAATATTTCTTATTTCATATTTTTTTTTAAATACAAAAATCAGAAAGTGAAAGAAACTGGAATGGAAAATATTGAAAGTATTATGCCTTCAACAATATACACACATATAGTGCATTAAATACAATAAAATACATTATGCAAAATAGCAGAAACATTCTTAGTGCGGATATTGTTCAGTAACACACTAGTTCCTCATCTGGATGTCCTTCCTTGTCTGTCTCTGTAAAACAGAGTCTGAGTTTGTTGTGAATTCCTCTGTGCTGCACAAATAGTTCTGTACTTGAATCTGCCGTTGTGTCGCAGCAGCAGATCAGGTTGAATACTGGGTAACACAGTCAGGGTCAAGGATGATCAGTGCTTTGTTGATCTCAGAATGGGTGTATTGAGCGGAGATCAGCTACCACTTTGAGAAAATAAAAGTAAAAATATTCCATCAACAGGCTCATTCAAAGTCAACGTCTGGCAGAATCTCTTTATCCATTATGTCACGTAGTGTCCTTATACAAAGTCTGGGGAGAGAGAGGATTCTGGCCGTGCTGAAGTAAAAGACTTTTCAACTCAAGGCTGGTATCCGAGGTATGGGTCCTCTAAAAACGATAAAAACATACAGTAATTTTACCCAATGGTCGAACATAGGCTTACACCGTTTTTCATGGTGGTCACAATGACACATTTCTTTACCTGCAGCCGGGGGTCCTTGATAACATCCACTGCTGTCACATACACCAGGGGGTCCGACTTCTCCTCGCAGACCTGAAGCTCCTGGAATACCTGGAGGTCCTGCTTTACCATCCTCACCTTTGGGACCTGGTTCCCCTGTTTTACTTTCACCTGGAGGTCCTGGTGAAGTAGAAACAAATATTGGTACTATTAAAACTTTAACTGTAACTGTTTTAACCATACATGTTCTCACAAAGTGAAAAAATACATTGCAGAGCAAAGAGGAAGCTGAAAACGCATTGACAGAAAAGACAGAACAGGTTACTTTTGATATGAAACACAATCTCAAATTTTGTAATTTTTAAAGAAATTTAAACAATACTGTTTTGTGACAATACTTTTTGTGTCGTGACAGATCGCTGTAGATCAAGTGGCTCATGAACAGATCATCCTACTAGTTCATTTATATCATCAAATAAACATGAATGAACATCAGAATGAATGTTGTTTCAACCGTGGAAAGATGTCAGAACACACCCTTTTTTCACGTTCAAGTCCACAACGTTAATCTACTAATTCCCCTGACTGCTTTGTCAGACATAACGGCGGATTTGGCGTTATGATTGGTTAGTTCGCCTGTCAGTCAAACTCCCGGCAAAGTGTCAATTTTGCTCCTCCAGTAAATTTACAAGACATTTAGATATTTTTTGGGAAGACAAGACAGAAATACTGATTAATAAAATATGTTTTGCAGTGTTTTTGACACGTTTGCTAATGGAAACCTAAAATGACCCTGGACCAAAAAAAACAGTCATAAGGGTCAATTTTTTGAAATTGAGATTTATATATCACCTGAAAGCTGAATAAATAAGCTTCCCATTAATGCATGGTTTGTTAGAATATGAAAATATTTGTCTGAGATACAGCTATTTGAAAAACTGGAATCTGAGAGTGCAAAAAAAATCGAAATATTGAGAAAATCGCCTTTAAAGCTGTCCAAATGAAGTCCTTAGCAATGCATACATTTAATTTTTATATATTTATGGTAGGAGATGTACAACATATTTTCATGGAACTTCATCTTTACTTAATATCCTAAAGATTTTTGTCATTAAAGAAAAATTGATCATTTTGACCCACAAAATGTATTGTTGGCTATTGCTACAAATATACCCATGCGACTTATAACTGGTTTTGTGGTCCAGGGTTACAAAAATGATGATAAAATGATGACAACCCCATTAAACATTTTTACAAACACAGCAATGTGATACACAAATATATTTCAATACCTGCAAAACCCTTTATTCCCTGTGGTCCCAGCACATTTGCTCCTGGAGACCCTTTCTCACCCGGCATACCTCTGCGTCCTAGAAGTTAATCAAAGAATTATGTACATAACTTAAATTCAAAATGTGATTAATGGCAACCATCAGATGTAGTTTTTGCCTAAGAAAAAAAAAGTGTGGAGGCTTACCCTGCTCACCAGGGTACCCGGGTCTCCCAGACTCCCCTCTGCTTCCTTGCCGCCCCTGAGGGCCTCTGGATCCAGGTGACCCTCTTCCCCCCGGTATACCAGGCTCTCCTGGTGGCGCTACTGGTTCCTGGATGGGCACTGGCTTTCGATTCATCTCATTCAGAAAAGCATCCAACTTCAGCACTTCATCTAGAACACAATTTATTATCAACTCATAATTGAAATGCAGTTACTCACGCCAAGATTTCCATCAAAGCTGCTTTTAAAATTCTGCATTTACTTTGATTAAATTAAAATGGATGTAGTTAATGTACTACATACTGTGCACAAGCTTTTCACAGGCCTGTGAAACAAGCTGGAAGATCACAGCAAGCGACTGTGGCTCGCCCTAATAAACAAAATAATTATTAAAACAAAATAATTTATTTTAAGGTTATGCAAATAGCAAACATGTAATTTTGTAACATACCTTCTCTCCTCTCTCACCCTTACTTCCAGGAAGACCCTGTGAAAAAAATAATGTAGTATTAAACACTCCCATCTGTAACATCTACTTAACATTAACCAATTTTATCCATTCTTTTTTTCCCCAATTATATCAAACATCCTTTCTGAACATCTATCTTGGCTGGATTATGTGGATAAAAAGTAATAGAGTTTTACTCACAGTGGGCCCTACAGGACCTAGTGGCCCTCTCTCTCCTACTGGCCCTGGATGACCAGGCATACCATGGAAACCCTACAAAGTGTAAACACTGATATAAATAAAAGTGCAATGAAAGCATGCATTAGATACTCCTTAAATGCATATGGCTGTCTTACTCTTGGCCCTGTGATTCCTGGGCTGCCAATGTTACCCTCCACTCCTCTGGTGCCCTGTGAGAAATGTACAGACAGAAAGTTGAATGACAGACTGAACATTTCAAATGCACTTTTGACAATAACAGCCTTGAGCCACACAGAGACTTGCCTTAGGACCAGGGATGCCCTCTTCACCTTTTGGACCCGGAGGCCCTGGTAAACCCTACGAACACAGAGTGAAGAAATTCCTGAAATTAGATGGCCTGAAAAACACTACTAATATGACCAGCTACAAACATAGCCTAAAAGCTCACCTGACTCCCTGGTCTTCCGATTTCTCCTTTTTCCCCTCTTGCTCCTGGTGGACCCTTATATAGACAAAGAGAGATGGTTTTAATCTGTTCCAAATGCTCATATGCACTAGATCTTCTCTGTAGAACAAGTGTAGATGTACCACTTTGCCCATTACAGCTATTCCCCGTGGACCAGCAGGTCCAAGAGTGCCAAAGCCGCCTTCAGGGCCCGGTTTACCAGGTGGGCCCACCTCACCCTGGAGAGAAGTAGAAAAGGGACAGAAACACATGAATAAAACATACAATACTGTTCATATAAAATTAAAGGGTTAGTTCACCCAAAAAAGAAAATTCTGTCATTAATTACTCACCCTCGTGTCGTTCCACATATTTAATGAAATCTGAGAGCTTTCTGTCCCTGAATAGAGATCCAATGCAACTACCACTTTCAAGGTTCAGAAAGGTAGAAAAGACATTATTAAAGTAATCCATGTGACTCCAGTGGTTTAACCTTAATTTTATGAAGCAACACGAGTGCTTTGTTTGTGGAAAAAAAAAAAAAAAATTACCACTTTATTTATGAAAATATTGATACGCAGCGCACGTTCATGAGAGCATCACAACACATGCGTGTTGTATTCAGACTCACGTGTCAACAACACAACTTTCCTACATTTCTGGACCTTGAAAGTGATAGTTGCATTCGTTCTCTATGGAGGGACAGAAACCTCTCGGATTTCATTAAAAATATCTTCATTTGTGTTCTGAAGATGAAGAAAGGGCTTAGGGATATGGAACGACACGAGGGTGAGTAATTAATGACAGGTTTGGGGTGAACTAACCCTTTAACACTTATTTAGCAAGGATGCATTAAATTGATCAAATACATTTTTGAAGTCAGTAAAGAAATTTTTGATGTTACAAAATATTTCTATTTCAAATAAATGCAATTCTTTTTAATTTTCTATTCATCTAAAAGATTTTAGGGGGAAAATGTACTAGTTTTTACAAATGTATTAACTAGCACAACTGTTTTCATCATTGAAAAATAATACAAAATCAGCATATTAGAATGATTTCTGAAGGAGCATGTGACTCTGAAGTCTGGAGTAATGATGCTGAAAACTTCAGGAATAAATTACAGTTTAAAATATATTAAAATACAAAACAGTTATTTGAATTTGTAATAATATTTCACAATATTAGTGTTTTAACTGCATTTTTGATCAAATAAATTAGATTTCTTTCAAACATCTTGCCGACCGCAAACTTTTTGATGGTAGTATATAATATTAATATCAGTAAAATGAAAAATGTGGTGGTGTGGCTTAGTAGTTTGTAGGTTTAAACCCCACATAGTCTGTATGCGAGTTGCCCTACCTTTTGGCCCAACTCTCCCTTTTCTCCCTTCTCCCCACGAGGGCCAGGTCTCCCCTGAAAACAGGCATATCATAACACTAATAATTATCATAACACTAATTATTCCAACCAACTATTAAATGATTACACAAGCTTTCTAATGTCAGTGTTGGTTTTAAAATGCAGCGTTGTAATCTCACAGGTGGCCCGATGTCTCCAGGTGCTCCAGGGATGTCGGTGGTACAGGTGCAAGCATAAGCAGGGGCTGGACAGCTCTCATCGTCTCTCTAGAGAACAGAAATTGACATTAAAAAAAAAGAAGCATCCTGCACTACATAGAGTAATTCAGTGCCATCCATATTGAGATGTCGACACAAACTAGATTGATTGTGTACCTGAGAGGGCAGATCACAGCAGCTGTCTTCTGATGCCCAAGTAGTGTTGCACACAATCTCAAAGGACTGCAGCTGAAACTAGAAAAAATATAATACATATAGCCTTAATATGTGTGTATATATTACAATTCAATGTTTAGTGTCAGCAAGATTTTTTTTTTTTTAAGAAATTAATATTCAGCAAGGATGCATTAAACTGATCAAAAGTGAGAGTAAACATATTTATAATGTTACACAAAAATATGTTTCAAATAAATGCTGTCTTTTTTACCAAAATTTTTACCAACCCCAAACTTTTGGACGGTTGTGTATGTACAGTTTGTATATTTGTATTTCATATTTGAATTTGAAGTACGTTTCTGGTCATGAAGTGAGACTCACAGCTGCAGATCCGCTGTGAGGTCCACGTGTCCTCACTAGTTTTCCCAGCATCTCAAAGCCATCAGTAGGCAAAGTTCCCAAGGGACGTGCGGGCCGCTCACCAACCCTCTGGCAGTCTACAGACAGTGATACGCTCACCTGACTGACTGACAAATGGATCTGCCAATCAAATCAGGTAAAGAGATAAAAAAGAATCAGAGGCAGCTTTATTGTTGTATCTCTTTTCTCCCCTTACTAAAAGACACTTCGCTATGCCCTGCCTTAAAGGTGCCGTAGAACATCTTTTTAAAAGATGTAATATAAGTCTAAGGTGTCCCCTGAATGTGTCTGAAGTTTCAGCTCAAAATACCCCATAGATTTTTCTAAATTCATTTTTTTAACTGCCTATTTTGGGGCATCATTAACTATGCACCGATTCAGGCTGTGGCCCCTTTAAATCTCTCGCTTGTCTAATGCCTTGAACATGAGCTGGCATATGCAAATATTGGGGGCGTACATATTAATAAACCTGACTGTTACGTAACAGTCAGTGTTATGTTGAGATTCGCTTGTTTTCCGGAGGTCTTTTAAACAAATGAGATTTACATAAGAAGGAGGAAACAATGGAGTTTGAAACTCAGTGTATGTCTTTTCCATGTACTGAACTCTTGTTATTTGACTATGCCCAGGTAAATTCAATTTGTGATTCTAGGGCATCTTTAAATCGTTTCGGACCAATACAACCTTCACAACTGTAACTATCTGCCATTTTATAGACAAGCTTGCACAGTTTTAAAACACAATTTTATTGAAATTCTCCCAGAAAAAGGTGGGATGCTTATAACCTTTTTCTTTTTCTAAACTTTCAAATGAGGCTTTTCTCTTTTTAGTTGCTGTTCACAAGCGTTTACCTCCATTCTGATTTCAAGTTATTGTTTAAAGGTGCAGTAAGCGATTTCTGAGAAACGCTGTTGAAAGTGGAGCGCACTGAGCACCAAAACACACTTCAGCCAATCAGCAGTAAGGGGGGAGGTGCCTGTGTTACATAGCGTGTTTGTGAATTTGGGGGTGGAGCTATCAAGATAGTGATCCTTTTGGGTAGAGGCATGTTTGTTTTGGTGATTTTAAATATCAACAGAGTTTCTCAGAAATCGCTTACTGCACCTTTAATTTAAAAACATAATTCAAGTAAAATGGCAAATAAAAAACTTTTTTGAAATGCCAAATAACAAACAATTATTGTTGGAAATCATTCTGTAAAGCTTTTCTGACTGAGCATGAGTAACCAGTAAGGTTTGCACAAACCTTATGAAAACTGCCGTAGAAAACCGAGTGGACTTGTGGCTGGTCAAAGGTCAGTTCCTGTATCTCTCCTCTGTAGTCCAGACTGAAGTACAGCAGAAGCTTCTTCTCAGCTAAATAACAGAACAGAGAAGAAGGATCTAATGAACTTGACTAGGGATTTACAATTCAATAGTCTGGCTTTTGAATTCAAACCACTCTTGAATTTATTTACAAAATGTCTAGGTGCTTACGGTCCAGCACTACCCCCATCTTGGGCTGGAAGTCATTGTCCGTGAGCTGCCAGAGGGCGAACGGTTCCCTGGGTGAATCCTGCAAGAGCCTAAAGGCCATGCTGATGGTGTGTTCTGGAGAAAATCCAGCCGGGTGGATAAAGCTGAGACAGACACGCAGGGTGTGAGCGGTGACTGCAGGGTGTAACTGGGCTGTTTAAAGATATGTGCATGTGTGTGTTTGTGTTTCTTACCCTGTACTCTGGGTCAGCTGTACGTCTCTATAGAGGGTGTAACTGGGCAAGGTGTTGAAGATGAAAGGTTCAGCTGCCACACCCTCAATAGTAGAGTGAGCTCTCTGAGTCAGACCGAATGCTTCCATCATGTTGAATCCTAGAAAACACATGTACACACAAACACACACACACACACACACACACACACACACACACACACACACACACACACACACACACACACACACACACACACACACACACACACACACAAATTCACATTTTCTAATAGTTCAGGGCTAAACAAAAAGGATGGCCTGTTAACTCGGTTGGTATGAGAGAGTTTATGAATATAAGAATGGAGTTTTCAGTAAAAGCAAATAATGAAAATAAGTAATTTCCAAGCTAATTTTATTTGTAAAGAAAATATAACATTTGATAATATTTATATGTTCTGTTAAAAAATACTTTATTTTAAATTGAATATTAAATGCAAAAATTACATTAAAATATAAAATGTTTTTAGTTTTTTTTTTTTATTAAAAAATATGAATCTATTAAATGACAAAAAATATATTAAAATGAGAAATTGAAAAAAAAAATATTGTACCTGAAATATTGGCCTGACTGGATAAACACACAAAACCTTACTGTTGATCCCTGCATTAGCATAATATTGCTTTCTGAGAAAGGCAGTAGACTATATCTTGGTTGTTGAGATTAAAAAGTCAATGTCATGGATTTGTTTTTCAGGAAATGCATGAAATGATCATATGTACACCTAAAATTCTATGCAAGTATGCAAAAGTATGACCATACCTTTAATCACATGATTTCTGACTGTCATCTCAGGACACACTGAAAAAGAAAGAAAGAAAGAAAGAAAGAAAGAAAGTTATGTTTAAGAGAAAGCTGCGTTTTTACCAAAAGCAGCATAAAGGTCTGTTCACACCAAAAGTGAAGTGGAAAAGCAAAGCGAATTGCTTTTGTTACATTTGCATTCAGTATTGACCCACTCGCCAAAGAAAAATAGCTTTGTTCTGATGTCGAATGAATTGGTTTGATATGAATAGATCAAAAAGGTATGCATTGTTTCTATTCAAAATCTTCTTTGCACTGAATATTCATTGAAATATTTGTGTTTGGTATGAATTGCACTTAACTCTTACCTTCTCTTTGTATGGGATGCAGACGAGGAGGAACCTGAATTCTCACAGGAGCGGTTGCTTTATGAGAGAATCATATGCGATTACCATTTAGAAAAACATAACATCAGTCATTTTTTGGGCTGAAATCTGTCTCAAACAGGATTCTGACCTGTGGGGTGAAGGATGGTAACAGCACCACCCTCTACTGTTCCTAGACGCGAGTGCACACTGATGCGGTACACAGTTTCAGACTGCAGCTCGGAGAAACAGTGACTGCTGCTGCCAGCATCTACTATCTCCTCCTTAGTCTGTTTATCTGAGCACAAACGTTCAGAGAGAAAGAGAGAAATAAATGATACCAAACAAACTGCCTGTTCAGCAAGTTTTCCAAAGAGTTTCATGATTCTTTATGATGCTTCATTTCAGAGCTGGTACCTCTGAGGGCCTGGATGACTATGCGATAACCACTGACTGCTGGTACGGGCCTCCAGGACACACATATACTGGAGTGGTCAGACCGTACCACACTCACGCTGCTCACCCGCAGGCTGGCTGGTTGTGCAGAGAAACACAGGAGATTACATTCAAGACATAGCTGGCAGTGCAAAGTATATACTTGGTCAGTACACATGTAATACTAAAGATACTCTGTGTGTTTGTGTGTGACTCACTGGTTTTCCCCTGAGCTGAGGCACTGCCGCCCTCTCTGCTGCGGTACTCAGCAGTCACCAGCACACTGTAACGAGTGTCTGGCTGCAGATTCTGCAGAAGGACCCGCCTCTCCCTGCCTGGCAATGACACCTATTCAAAATAACCAACATGAATATTACACCACACTTATAGCACAACAAACAAATCAAGAAGTATTAAGAAGTTTCAGGGTTATTATTATTATTTTTAATTTAGTTTTTACCTTTATTTATTATCAGTTTATCCTTTGGTTCATTATACTTATTCATTGTTTTTCTATTTTTTGTTTTCAATTTGTATTTTGTTTCAGTGTTTTTCTATTTTTTATTTTTAGTATTTTAGGGCTGCAAAAGTTAGTTAAGTTATAGCATTTAAATGTGTTAACATATTTTTAAAAAGTATAATCTTTATAATAATATCCTAAAATATATATATACAATATACACACATTATCATTCAAAAGATTGGGGTTGGTAGACATATCGTTAAGATATGCTCACCAATACAGTAAAAACAGTAATTTTGTGAAATATTATTACTATTTAAAAGAACTGTTTTCTATTTGAATATATTTTAAGATGGAATTTATTTCTGAGATGCAAAGCTGAATTTTCAGCATCATTACTCCAATCTTCAGTGTCACATGATCCTTCAGAAATCGTTCTATTATGCTAATTTAGAAACATTTTGTATTATCATCAATGTTTGAAAAAAGTTGTGCTGCTTAATATTTTTGTGGAAACCGTGATGCATTTTTTCATTATTTGATGAATGGAAAGTAATATATAGGATACAAATCTTTTGTAACAATATAAATGTCTTTACTGTAATTTTTGATCAGTTTAATGCATACTTGCTAAATAAAAGTATAAATTTCCTTTCCTTTACTGACCCCAAACATCTAGTCCCCAAACATCTATCTCGAAGGCCATCTGGTGTTATTATCAACTGGCTTTTTTATGATTAATCAGGATGGGTTGTAAGATTTCATAATATATGCTGGCAAAAACTAAAATTAATCTGAGGTCATTACTTTATTAATTTGAGTTTGTAGTTTGTTTTGTAGTTTGTTTGTTTGTTTGTTTTTTTTTAATTACACTACCGTTCAAAAGTTTGGGACCGGTAAGATTTGTAATGTTTTTAAAAGAAGTTTCGTCTGCTCACCAAGGCTGCATTTATTTAATTAAAAATACAGTAAAAACAGTAATATTGTGAAATATTATTACAATTTAAAATAACTGTTTTCTATTTGAAAATATTTTAAAATGTAATTTATTCTTGTGTTGGCAAAGCTGAATTTTCAGCATCATTACTCCAGTCGTCAGTGTCACATGATCCTTCAGAAATCATTCTAATATGCTGATTTGCTGCTCAAGAAACATTTATGATTATTTTCAATGTTGAAAACAGTTGTGTACTTTTTTTTCAGGATTCCTTGATTAATAAAAAGTTCAAAAGAACAGCATTTGTCTGAAATACAAAGCTTCTGTAGCATTATACAACCGTTCAAAAGTTTGGGGGCAGTAAGAATTTTTATTTTAATTTTGTTGAAAATAAATTAAAGAAATTAATACTTTTATTCAACAGGGATGCATTAAATCATTCAAAAGTGACAGTAAAGACATTTAAAATGGTACAAAAGATTAGATTTCAAATAAATGCTGTTCTTTTGAACCTTCTATTCATCAAATAATCCTGAAAGAAATATTGTACACAAATATTTTGTACAATTGTACACATTAAATGTTTCTTGAACAGCAAATCATCATATTAGAATGATTTCTGAAGGATCATGTGACACTGAAGACTGGAGTAATGATGCTGAAAATTCAGCTTTGCCAACACAAGAATAAATTACATTTTAAAATATTTTCAAATAGAAAAGTTATTTTAAATTGTAATAATATTTCACAACATTCCTGTTTTTACTGTATTTTTAATTAAATAAAATGCAATCTTGGTGAGCAGACGAAACTTCTTTTAAAAACATTAAAAATCTTACCGATCCCAAACTTTTGAACGGTAGTGTATATTTTTGTATTTTAATTTCAATCATCATAAATGTTTTCATTTAGAACCAGATCTTTACATTGTCTGAAGAAAATATTATTGGTGTTTGGCCATTCAGAAGTTGTCAGGCCATTGCTATGCAGCTGCTAAAATGATCTAAGTGGTTTTAAGTGCCTTCAGGACAAAACAACTACAACATAGGCAATACAAAATAAGTTTCACTCTTCTAAAAGCACTTACTGAGTTCTCTCTTGCATCCCCATTGAGGGGAGTGTAAGACACACGGTACTGCAGCACATGGGCATTGGGGTGAACCCAGGTGACCAGCATACTGACTGCTGTCTCCTCTGAGATGGATAAACTGCTCGGACCACCTCCAGACACTAAAAGAGCACAAAAAAACCCCAAGTTATTCATGTATTGTAGTCAAAAAATTTTATATATGCGTATGAGTTTATATACTTACAGGTGCTGTATCGAATGGCCACAGCCTCACTCTGAGCCCCATCGGCATATAGAGCAGAGAGTGAAATCTGATATTCCTTATCTTCCTCAACCTCTTCCAAGATTGCCCCCTCACTCTCCCCATCTACTGTCAGCTGGAATATACCCATGAATCACCACCTATTACCAAATTACTATTACCTATAATTACCTATTACTAAATTCATGTAGTAATCAAAGCTATTTCAATCAGTATTGACTGCACAAACATAACACAGGAAGTGCTAGAGTTGGAGCGAACCTGCCTGAGGTCTCCTCCGCTGAGGGAGATCCATTTGATGAGATAAGAGACCACGTCATCTGCCGCGGCTTCCCATCGCACCGTTATGTCACTGCCGGAGAAGTTAGTGACTCTCAGATCTGAGGGAGCCGGGACCCTCACTGAAACATCAGAGAGCATTTAAGCAACAATCTTTCCAAACTGGGGTCACGAAATGAAACTTGTCAAATATGTGTGTAACTTACAGGTAGTGACATTGGCTGTGACGGGAGTGGAAAGGCCCTTTTCATAGAGTGATTGGACTGACACCAGATACCTGGAGAGGGAAGACAGATTCTGCAGCAACACTGTGTTCACACCTTTGACCTCCACCTGAGAAACAGAGAGAATGAGTACATACTGTACACTACCGCTCAAAAGTTTGGGTTTTGTAACAGTATGAAAGTTCTTACTGTCACTTTTGACCAATTTAATGCATCCATGCTTAATAAAAGTATTTAAACTAGTTTAATCTCTGCTCGTATTACTAGAACGAAAGAGAAAGACTCAAAGCTGTTTGGGACATCAGAACCTCATCAAAAACCAGCTAACAAGAGACTTCTGAGATCTGCTTACCTGCTTGACATCACTGCCGTGATTGGTGCTGTAGACGATGCGGTGTGCAGGAACATCGACAGCTCCAGGGACCCATGTGACCTTCAGAGTGCTATGACTAACCATGGGAAATTGCAAACTGAGAGGAGACGGCAATGGGACTGGAAGAAAATAGACAGGCGAGAGAAAGAACAAAAGGAATGAGCAAAAGACACAGGAAGAGGTCTGCATTCCCATGGGATTCCTGCCTCAATTCAATTTGTTGCAGCAAGGGACTAAACTTCTGAGCTGGAGGTGGAAATCTGTTCTCAATTTCCTGTACTGGTGGGAATTCCCAGTTGATCAGTTTTTGTGAATTGTTTATTTCAATGAATTGGTTTAAAATGATTCAGTGATCGTTTTGCATCAATCTGAGATAGAACGTTTTGAGAACGTTTTGTAATCATGCTGTGCCGAACCAAGCTCAAGTGGAAATATAACTGGAACTGTTCCTTACCATTCTTGGAAACGTTCAATTAAAAGTCCAGATAAAAGTGTGTGTGAGCAGGAAAATCAGTCCTGCACAGACCTCAGATAGAGGTAGATACATTTCTATGTAAATGCTGATAATGAATCGATATTTACATGTGGTGCCGATGGCAGTGATGGGGTCACTAGGGTCCTCATCATACAAAGCATAAAGTGTGACTGAATAATCTGTGGATGGCATCAGATCCACTAACTCTACGTCTGTCTGAGCAGGTCCAAACTTCACCTGGCACAAAAAACAAGAGCACAGGAAAGGCATCAAACCATTGTAACATAATTAGAAACACTGAACCATATGGCCAGACATCTCACCTCTTTGGCATCATCAGGCTCTCCATCATTGAGCGCAGAGTATAAGGCCATGTACTGTGTGGCTCCTGCGGCCGGTTGCCAGCGTACTCGCAGGCTGCTGGGGGAGGAGGCGGTGACCTCTAGAGCCTCAGGTATCGCCAATGGTACTTTAAAGTGGAGAGCATTTCATTAATCCAAATTATATTATCAGCATAAAAAAAATCAGCATGAATTTTCAGAATGACTTTAATGTAAGAAGCATTTTTTATTAACTCTGTAATATGTACGTTAATTCATGATCGCCTCATGCTGCCTTCATGTGCTATAGGAAATGTGATAATTCCCACTTCTGAAGTCATGATTACGAGCTTATCGTATTCAAGTTTAGACATAAGAGGGCGTTCATGTGCACTTCTTTACCTAAGAAACTAATATTTGTGATAATTCTGAGAGCATGTAAAGGCAGCATAAGTCCCCTTTAAAACTCATATGAAACCGGCGAAAGGCTTTGACTCATCCAGGTATTTCAGTCAGCGTTATTCAGCGTGTTCTTCAATCCGCAGCAGCGCAGTATCAGAAGCAGAGGACAATGTGTGTGCATTTATTGATAGATTGTTATGATATCTGCATCTGTGTAGTTTTTTTGTCGTAAATGAAGTTTACATAATATGATGTGGGAGCAATTCATGACTGTAAAATCTGGGCTTATTTATTTATTTTGTGAAATTCCATTCATCTAAATGGCATGAGACTTTGTGACTTTTCCTACTTATGTTATACTTCATATTTCAGTGCAATAAAATTGCTAAAAATGTGTTATAATATTAATTTTATAATAAATCCAAAAGCAAAAAATGCAAACTATAAAAAGGAGTGGAAATGGCAAACTGAGCCAATGAGTGGTCATCTGCAGCCATCTACTGGTTATAGTGGTAATTTCAAGTCATTTTCATGTTAAAAGTGTTTGGTGACAGAAATCCTCCACTAAAGCACAGAACTTTTTCTTTCATTTATTTATCTCCATGAATGAAAATGATAAATGTAGATCTTCTTTAAAGTAAATTTTACTGGACAAATGTAACTAAAAAAATAATAGTGTTTAAAACATTACATACAAAAAAATATTTTACCTGCATATTGCCAATATAGACAATTACAGTAATATAAAGTTTGTCTATATTCTTAATGAATATTAATGAATATTAGCTGGTTATTTAAAAATGATTAGAAATGTATTCAATATTCATGGATTGATTTGATAGGTAGTGTAGAACCTGAGCCCCCCTACTATCTACCTAAATCCTAGAATCGACTCTGATTCAATAGTGCAGAATCTGAAATATTTCTAATTCATTTTTACTATTACAATTATTTCTTTAAAGTTTTCAAATTCTAAAATTTTCTCATGTCCAAGTTTTGAACCCCAGATTTTTATGAAGGTTAATCAGTAGCAAAACCCGAGAGGTTGCTGATTTGAATGTGAGAACTTGTTGTATTAATATTTGTATTTGTAAATTGAAATTTACACTCACAGCCCTGATGTGAAAAGCTGAATGTTTCGATTTGCACACACGGACAACAATCAAAACACCCGAGTTGTAGTTGCAGATTAATAGTTACAAATGTCTAAAATGGCATTCACATAAACAAAATGACAGACACAAATGTGTGTGACATATTTACATTTTTACTTTACTTCAGTTTCGCTGTACAGCTTTAAGTCGGCGCTTACAAATTAATTGTTTGTAATTGCTTAATTATATATTATTGATTGTTTCCACTTTTGAGTAGAAATGAAAGACTATAATTATAATCATTTGGTGCAAAGTAATAAAAGTATGATGCAACTTCATACCCTTATTAAAATACATCCATTCAGAAATGCACCTATGGTGTCTCCATAGAGATAAACTGTTATTGATCACTAATGGCTGTACAAATAGCACAGGCACATTATTCACACTAGGCATGTTTGCATTGTACTGAGCCCGAGCGCGTTTGTCCCCCTCCCCACTCCCCACTCTCCCGCTGGCCTGCACTCACACAAACGCACACCTTTATATATTCTCATACTCACTTGCTCTCTTTATATATAATGAGTTTACACAGATTTTAATAATCAATTTTAAAAAATTTGTAAAAAAAATAATTAAATAAAAATAGCGCCCTCTCATGGTATACGAACAGTGCGTACACTGGCATTGTTCATTGTGTCTGTCATTTTGTTTATGTGAATGCCATTTTAGACATTTGTAACTATTAATCTGCAACTACAACTTCGTAACACGGGTTTTATGATTGTTGTCTGCGTCAATTTACAAATACAAATATTAATACGACAAGTTCTCACATTCAAATCAGCAACCTCTCGGGTTTTGCTACTGATTTACTTTCATAGATTTTCAATGTGGTCTTGTAACAGCATAAATAAGCATTTTCAGTGCTGAAACTCACACGTCGTGAAGGTTCCTCTGAGAGCAGAGCCCACATTGTGCTCATAGACGGGGAAGATGGACAGGTGGTACTGTGTCTGTGAGGACAGTCCTGTCAGCAGTGCTGTGGAGCTTGTTCCATTCACCACCACCTGAGACCAATCAACAACATGTGAATAATGCATGCATGAAGTGAGTTTTCTGAATGCAATTATAACTGCAGCAGAGAAAATGTCCTGTAGGTGGCGCCAACAAACCAACCTTTCCTCAATTCCTGGCGCTCAAAAGTAAGACAAAATAAACACTGCTGTCTGATATAAGAAATTATAGCTTTTTACATCTTTACATGAAAACAGCTTTAAGTGTGTACCAATGGCTGGTAGATGCCAACTCTTAGTCTAACCTATGCAGACTAACATTTTAGTACTAGACACCTGGCTCACCTCTTTCAGACTCTGTCCTTCAGCGGTGTGGTACACTACTCTGTACTGTTGGGGACCTTTGCTGGGGGCCATCCAACGCAGGCGCACCTCTCGTGAGCCTAGTCCTACGTACTGCAGATCAGTTGGGCTGGGATAGGACAGGACTGGGTCCTGAGTGGGTCGCTCCATTCCTTTTTACCATAGACACATGCCATTTCTTTTTAAAGGGAGTACACAGAAGAAATTTGTAGGATCAATATAACGAAGACAAATTGACCTACTCTTCGCTTTAATACGGTCTTCAATCTTGCCACAGAGGATGCGTGCTAGTCTTCCCACCAGTTTACTGAGCAGAGGAAAATCATTCACGTTATACACATTCAGCTCCAGTGGTTCAGATGCCACCTGCCTCAACTCGGCCTCATCTGCATTTTTCACACCTGGACATAAGTGGGAAAGAAATAAAAAAATATGTAAAACTTTAAATGTGTGTGTATATATATATATTATATTATATTATATTATATATATATATATATATATATATACACGCACATAACTACTAATAAAGGTCATTCTAAACATATAATAATAGTATATACATACACCACCGCTCAAAAGCTTGGGGTCAGTATTTTTTTAAAAGGATACTTTATTCAAAAAAGAAGCATTAAACTGATCAGACCAGATTTTTATTTCAAAGAAATGCTGTTCTTTTGACATTTCTATTCATCAAAGAATCCTGAAAAATTTGTCAAAGTTTATTGACATTAAGCAGCACAACTGTTTTCAAAATTGATGATAATTATAAAAGTTTCTTGAGCAGCAAATCAGCATAATTTCTGAATGATCATGTGACACCAAACACTGCTAACATATCACAATATTACTGTTCTACTGTATTTTTAATCAAATTAATGCAATCTTGGTAAGCATAAGAGACTTTTTTAAAAACATGAAGACCTTCTGAATGGCAGAGTATTCATTAGCAAACAGCTTTACCTTCAGAGCCTCTCTGAAATTCATTACACTCCATGTGCAATTCGCGAAGAAAGTCTCTCACCTATAGCAATTATCTCCACTCCAGCATTCTTCAGCCTGTTAGCTGCAGCAATGGCATCATCCTGAGATTTCCCATCAGTTAAAAGCAGCAGGAATTGTGGGGTGTTAGGCCGTGCTCCCACTTCTTCCTTGAGATTGTTCTGAAGAGCGTGGATAAGAGCCTGACCTGAGTAATAGACATCATGTTAAAAATGGCCACGGAAGACAAAATCACGTATTGGTCTCATAAATGAATCCTATCACCACTGCTGGATTACTTTGATTTGTGAAGTCAAGAGTTAAGATTATTAGACAAAAAGCAATAAGCCACAAGATGCTGTGCATTTCAGTGACTTTACAATGAGTAATAGGTATACTTTGGGATGATGAATCCCCCTTTACCACAGGAAAAATGATTGCTTATAAATGGTGACAATGACAATATGATAAAAGATATAAATGTTCAATAGATATTAAAGGATGCATGATATATTGGCAAAGTCCCTTTAAGACAAGTCATTTCACTCGGCGGCCATCCTGGGCATCATGCAATCTCTTTGAATGGGGAAACATCAAATTCTCCAAAACTGTTCGCCAACCTTACAATTAAATTTCATATATGAAATCACCAATGAAATCTAACAACAACCGGCTCATAAATTTAGTTTCTAAACACTCAAATCATGACAAAATAAAATATTTTTCAGGCTGGATCAAGCTAATGCGCATGCGCAGACCTAAATGCGAGTCTCTTCGGAGGTGCGCGTCTGACTGTTTCTATAGAAACCGGTGATTGTAACGGCCGCTGAAGTGGCGCAATAACTTTACCAGTCGGCGATTGGCTCTTATTTAGATGGCGGGACTTATTCCGCCATATTGCGCGTTACACTTTCTCCCATTCAAAACAATACGAGTGACACGTCTAGTGTTATTCTATAGTCTTTGATATTCGTCATACTGGTACTGGCTAGTGACTTGTTAAAGTTATCAGTATCAGTCCTGTAAGTAAAATAGGCTGGTATATTTAGACTGATAAATAACAGACCAATGCTCATAGGTTTTAATGGTTGCCAAACAATGTGATACATTACTATAGAATGTGCATTCAGAGGGGTGCACTGAATGCAGCCATTCAGAATTTAGAGCCTGAACTTTTCTTTTTATAATATTTATTAATAACAGGTTGGTAAGGAATATAAAGGGTAACATGTCTAGTTACCAGTGAAAGTGTTGCCTCCCTTGTATCTGAAGTTCCTGATGGCCTCCAAAAGTGGCTCTCTAGAGGTGAAGTTATTAAGATGCCACTCTGTGCGAGGATCTCCACTGTACTGAGATAATGCTGAAACAACAACAAATGAATACTTTTATTCAGCAATGATGTATTAAATTGATCGAAGGTGACAGTAAAGACATTTATAGTATTACAAAAGATTTCTATTTCAAATAAATACTGTTCTTTTTAACTTTCTATTCATCAAAGAATCCTGAAAAAATGCATCACAGTTTCCACAAAACTATTTTTGTTTCAACATTGATAATAATAAATTTTTCTTGAGTACCAAATAAGCATTTTAGAATGATTTCTGAAGGATCATGTGATACTGTCTGAAGACTGGAGTAATGATGCTGAAAATTCAGCTTTGCCATCACAGGAATAAATTTCAATTTAAATTATATTAAATTAGAAAACAGTTATTTATATTATATTGTATTAATATTCACAAATATTACTGTTCTTAATGTATTGTTAATGCCTTGTTGAGCATAAAAGACTTCTTTCAAAAATAAAAATATATTTAAAAAATCTTTAAATATTAGTGTATAAACTTTCATTAAGTAAATATTTAATTAAGTAAAGTTTAATGTTATCGCAAAATATATTCCCATGAAGTAGCATCTTACCTATCTGCACGCCCTGTGGGCCGATGTGAAAGGGGACAGCCAGGCCCTCCAGGAAGTCACGCACTTTTCTGAAGTTTGTGCGGCCGATGCTCCAGGATCCATCCACAAGAAGGACCAGATCTGCCTGAACTCCAGCACTGCATTCAAACGGCTTTCGAGTGGAAACACCTTCACACACATTGGGCAAGATTCAAACAATGCTGTTTTAATAAGGCAACATAAACTGAGTGTGAGAATGTCTTTTAATGTCTCTTGTCACGATCACGTCTGTTCCTGTCACATCCCGGACTACATTTCCCATGATCCTCCATTGCTCATCACCTGCACTCACTTCACAATCACTCCACACTAATCACCACACCCAGCTGCCACTCATTACCAGGACTATAAAGGACTGTTACACACACCACCTCACCGCGAAGTCTTGATTTCCCAGTGTGTCATTTCTGAGCGTTTCTGTGTTTCCTGTCTGCCCGTGTTTGATCTTGCCTGTTCCTGTTTATTGACCCGTTGCTGCCTGTCCTGACTCTTGCCTTGTATACCGACCTGTGAATGATATCCGCCTGTCTCGATCTACTGCCTGTACTCTGACTACGACTCTGCCTGTTCCTTGCTGTTCTTGTTTGCCCCTGATCGACCCAGCCTGTACGACTATGCTCACTTTGAATAAAAGCTTGCAGATGGATCTCTGCCTCAGTCCCACTTCATTACAGAAGACTTCGCCGCCACCACGATCCAGCAGCTTTCCCGGAGAGCATATAAACGGTATGGACATTGCTCAATTATTGTTGTGGAGTACACAGGGTACACGATCGCTAGAGGAATATGTGCAGGAATATTTGAACATTGCTTACCTCTCTGATCTACCGGACTGTGCTCTGATTGACTTCTTTTGTGATGGCGTCAACCAACCTCTCCAGAGTAGATTAAGACAAGAGGGACCGCGTTCATCACTCTGCGGTTTTATGGACTATGCTCTGTTGTTAGTTGGTTCTCCATTTACTGTGGGTGTCGCAGAGGAATGCGATTCCTCGGCTGGCTGTGTAATGGCCGCCGCACCTAAGGACACTCACAAGATGGCGGCTTCCATAACAGCAACACCAGTTCACGTCTCCGCTGATCGCCCAGAGCCACGTCACGTCTCCGCTGATCGCCCAGAGCAACGTCACGTCTCCGCTGATCGCCCAGAGCAACGTCACGTCTCCGCTGATCGCCCAGAGCAACGTCACGTCTCCGCTGATCGCCCAGAGCAACGTCACGTCTCCGCTGATCGCCCAGAGCAACGTCACGTCTCCGCTGATCGCCCAGAGCAACGTCACGTCTCCGCTGATCGCCCAGAGCAACGTCACGTCTCCGCTGATCGCCCAGAGCAACGTCACGTCTCCGCTGATCGCCCAGAGCAACGTCACGTCTCCGCTGATCGCCCAGAGCAACGTCACGTCTCCGCTGATCGCCCAGAGCAACGTCACGTCTCCGCTGATCGCCCAGAGCAACGTCACGTCTCCGCTGATCGCCCAGAGTCACGTCACGTTGCTGGTCCTGTCAGAGAGCGGAGAGGATTGCGTGCCAGCATGAATGATCCTCCACTGACTACAGCACGAGCAGCTGGCATTCCGAAACCCACGGCCGCTTCGCTCTCAGGCCCGCCGGCCGCTTCGCTCTCAGGCCCGCCGGCCGCTTCGCTCTCAGGCCCGCCGGCCGCTTCGCTCTCAGGCCCGCCGGCCGCTTCGCTCTCAGGCCCGCCGGCCGCTTCGCTCTCAGGCCCGCCTGGTGCAACGCTCTCAGGCCCGCCTGGTGCAACGCTCTCAGGCCCGCCTGGTGCAACGCTCTCAGGCCCGCCTGGTGCAACGCTCTCAAGCTCGCCTGGTGCAACGCTCTCAAGCTCTCCTGATGCAACGCTCTCAAGCGCCCTGGTCGCGATGGACAAGATGGCTGCTTTGCCAGTGCCTATGGGCAAGATGGCCGCCCCTTCAGTGCTCACGGAGGTAAGGGGCGTTCCAGCCATTGAGTCCGCTCCAGAACCCGCTTCAGCCAGTGAGTTTGCTCCAGAGACCGCTCCAGTCGGTGAACCATCGCCTCACTCCCGGAGGAAGAGGAGGAGGAGGAAGAAGGCGTCCTCCTCTCCTCAAGACGCAGACGCCGTTCAAGAGGCCGCTGTGGGCCTGGAGACCACTCCAGAGGTCTCTCCTGCGCCACCTGCGCTCCTCGCCCTGCCGGCGCCACCTGCGCTCCTCGCCCTGCCGGCGCCACCTGCGCTCCTCGCCCTGCCGGCGCCACCTGCGCTCCTCGCCCTGCCGGCGCCACCTGCGCTCCTCGCCCTGCCGGCGCCACCTGCGCTCCTCGCCCTGCCGGCGCCACCTGCGCTCCTCGCCCTGCCGGCGCCACCTGCGCTCCCTCGCCCTGCCGGCGCCACCTGCGCTCCTCGCCCTGCCGGCGCCACCTGCGCTCCCTCGCCCCTGCCGGCGCCACCTGCGCTCCTCGCCCTGCCGGCGCCACCTGCGCTCCTCGCCCTGCCGGCGCCACCTGCGCTCCTCGCCCTGCCGGCGCCACCTGCGCTCCTCGCCCTGCCGGCGCCACCTGCGCTCCTCGCCCTGCCGGCGCCACCTGCGCTCCTCGCCCTGCCGGCGCCACCTGCGCTCCTCGCCCTGCCGGCGCCACCTGCGCTCCTCGCCCTGCCGGCGCCACCTGCGCTCCTCGCCCTGCCGGCGCCACCTGCGCTCCTCGCCCTGCCGGCGCCACCTGCGCTCCTCGCCCTGCCGGCGCCACCTGCGCTCCTCGCCCTGCCGGCGCCACCTGCGCTCCTCGCCCTGCCGGCGCCACCTGCGCTCCTCGCCCTGCCGGCGCCACCTGCGCTCCTCGCCCTGCCGGCGCCACCTGCGCTCCTCGCCCTGCCGGCGCCACCTGCGCTCCTCGCCCTGCCGGCGCCACCTGCGCTCCTCGCCCTGCCGGCGCCACCTGCGCTCCTCGCCCTGCCGGCGCCACCTGCGCTCCTCGCCCTGCCGGCGCCACCTGCGCTCCTCGCCCTGCCGGCGCCACCTGCGCTCCTCGCCCTGCCGGCGCCACCTGCGCTCCTCGCCCTGCCGGCGCCACCTGCGCTCCTCGCCCTGCCGGCGCCACCTGCGCTCCTCGCGCTGGCGGCGCCACCTGCGCTCCTCGCCCTGCCGGCGCCACCTGAGCTCCTCGCCCTGCCGGCGCCACCTGCGCTCCTCGCCCTGCCGGCGCCACCTGCGCTCCTCGCCCTGCCGGCGCCACCTGCGCTCCTCGCCCTGCCGGCGCCACCTGCGCTCCTCGCCCTGCCGGCGCCACCTGCGCTTCTCGCTCTGTCGGCGCCACCTGCGCTTCTCGCCCTGCCGGCGCCACCTGCGCTTCTCGCTCTGTCGGCGCCACCTGCGCTTCTCGCTCTGTCGGCGCCACCTGCGCTTCTCGCTCTGCCGGCGCCACCTGAACTCCCTGCCTTGCCAGCACCACCCGAGCTCCTGGCCCTGCCGGCGCCATCCAAGCTCCTAGCCCTGCCAACGCAACCCAGGCGTCTCGCCCTGCCGGAACCACCTGTACTCCTTGCCCACGAGGCCGCAACAGACCCCGTTGAAATCCCCAAGAACTTTTTGGGGGGGGGCAGTATACCTGAGGGTGGGGAGCTTGTGGGTGGGCACTCTGCCTGGCCACTGCCGTCATTGGCCTTTGAACTATTATGGCCGTTTATGGACCCTAACCTGCCGTGGTTACCCAAACCACCTGACCTACTGTGGTTACCCAAACCACCTGACCAGCCGTGGTTGCTCAAGTCACCTGACCTGCCGAGGTTACCCAAGCCACCTGATCCCCTATGGCCTTCTGACGCTCCGGACTCACCATGGCTGCCCGTGGCACCTGACCCGCCATGGCTGCCCGTAGCACCTGACCCGCCATGGCGGCCCGGGAACCTGCATTGGAGACTCCATTCCTGTCCGCCACTAGAGCTCCAATGCACCCACCCCCCCTCCCTATTGGTGTCATCTACGCCGCGAGGACGCGCCTTCCGGGAGGGGGGCGTTATGTCACGATCACGTCTGTTCCTGTCACATCCCGGACTAC
Source organism: Chanodichthys erythropterus (assembly GCF_024489055.1). Classification (NCBI taxonomy): domain Eukaryota; kingdom Metazoa; phylum Chordata; class Actinopteri; order Cypriniformes; family Xenocyprididae; genus Chanodichthys; species Chanodichthys erythropterus. The sequence continues at coordinate 26,426,261 of NC_090240.1, forward strand.
ATTTCCCATGATCCTCCATTGCTCATCACCTGCACTCACTTCACAATCACTCCACACTAATCACCACACCCAGCTGCCACTCATTACCAGGACTATAAAGGACTGTTACACACACCACCTCACCGCGAAGTCTTGATTTCCCAGTGTGTCATTTCTGAGCGTTTCTGTGTTTCCTGTCTGCCCGTGTTTGATCTTGCCTGTTCCTGTTTATTGACCCGTTGCTGCCTGTCCTGACTCTTGCCTTGTATACCGACCTGTGAATGATATCCGCCTGTCTCGATCTACTGCCTGTACTCTGACTACGACTCTGCCTGTTCCTTGCTGTTCTTGTTTCCCCCTGATCGACCCAGCCTGTACGACTATGCTCACTTTGAATAAAAGCTTGCAGATGGATCTCTGCCTCAGTCCCACTTCATTACACTCTTAACATGTGCGTTTTCATGAGTCTTTTCACACCGGCAAACCTCGCATTCCTCTCTGCTCTTATATCTCTAACAATTTGTGATTTTGCATTTTTTGTCAATACATATAGTATGTGTGTGTTCCTCCATGGTGCATTCCTATCTTTGTGTGTGTGTTTTTTTGTACAGATGGGAGGAAGAGAACAAATTTCAGTCCTGAGGGCACACAAGGGGCCCTGATAAAAATCTACAGTGTCATTAACTCTGGTTTGTCCCTTATTCTGTTATTAGCCCTCACTATACAGACACAGGAAACATCAGCACAGCTCATTACCTCTGCTAAACACTGACCCTAACATTGTCCTGTATCACGGGTGAGTCAATGTGCATTTTACATTTATATTTGCATATTCATGAGTTTAATAACATTGTACATTGTCTTTTTTAATAGCTGTTTGTCCATCTGGTTGATTTAAATCATCTGAAATGTGAATCATCTTACCTGTGACAGGTTGTGTTGGGGTGGTTTTTCTCAGTTTGTTGGTGTTGGTGACTTCGTCTTTCAATGACTTCCCTCCATTATCCTCTTGATCATTTTTATCCTCAGTCTTGGATCGATTCTTGTCTTTTTTTTTCTTTTCTTTGGGGCTTCTGTCAATTTCTGGCTCAAGCTCAGGTACAGCAGGAGGCTCTATAGTAGCAAAAAAGACATCATGAATGAAAGATAAATAGCTAAATAAAAATATATGTACTGCAGCAAAAAAAAAAAAGTCTAATAAAGCAATCTTGTCTCAGATTTTCAATACATTTTTAATTGTTTTGGCACTGTTACACTATAACGAATGAATCTGAATTTTAATAATCTTAAAAGTAGGTGAATTTGACTCAAGGATGTGAATGACAATCAACACATTTGCACATATAATTGTGGCTATAAATAGATGCAAGGCTAATCACAATCATGTATGCAAGAAATGCAAGACCACCATATGTAAGTCAGTACACAATTATCACTATGACACCATTACAGCTGGTGAGCAAGTGGAATATTTTTAAACACACACAAACATACATACACACAAAACATGGTTATACAACATCAAAAGCTTAAATTATCTGTAAAACTAAATTGTAATGTATGTTAAGAGGTTTCAGAAGAAAATCTGAGAGATATCAAAATATAGAGACTGTGAAAAGGGTCCACAGCTAGTGATGGTGTTTGTATTCCCACACCCCAGCTTGTAGACATTCAGCACAGGTGGTCAGCATCCCCTCCTTGCCCTGTCCTGTCTCATTACAGCACCATTGATTACAGGTGTTTGAGTGAATAGACTCTTATTAATAGGTTAGTGAAGGAGCTGGCGCCAGTTCAACTATCTGTAGCTACACCAGTAAAAAACGTATAATGACAGAGAGGCTGTGGGACAGAAGGTCAGCATAAAGTTCCTTGGCTTTGTACACCCATTTGGGCAGTAGTAGGTTTGGTTTGTCACTAATAAAAGCTCATTATTGTAGTAATACCATTTTACACATCTGGAACTTGGAGTGAAAACTGCAAAACCAGACATACACTGATATTTCAAACTGAAAATGAAATTCTTTTATGTCAAGTACAAACCCGGTTCCAAAAAAGTTGGGACACTGTACAAATTGTGAATAAAAACAGAATGCAATGATGTGGAAGTTTCAAATTTCAATATTTTATTCAGAATACAACATAGATGACATTTCAAATGTTTAAACTGAGAAAATGCATCCTTTTAAGAGAATTAATTTCATGGCATCAACACATCTCAAAGAAGTTGGGACAAGGCTATGTTTACCACTGTGTGGCATCCCCTCTTCTTTTTATAACAGTCTGCAAACGTCTGGGGACTGAGGAGATAAGTTGCTCAAGTTTAGGAATAGGAATTTTGTCCCATTCTTGTCTAATACAAACTTCTAGTTGCTCAACTATCTTAGGTCTTCTTTGTCGCATCTTCCTCTTTATGATGCGCCAAATGTTTTCTATGGGTGAAAGATCTGGACTGCAGGCTGGCCATTCCAGTACCCAGATCCGTCTTCTACGCAGCCATGATGTTGTAATCGATGCAGTATGTGGTCTGGCATTGTCATGTTCGAAAATGCAAGGTCTTCCCTGAAAGAGACGACGTCTGGATGGGAGCATATGTTGTTCTAGAACTTGGATATACCTTTCGGCATTGATGGTGCCTTTCCAGATGTGTAAGCTGCCCATGCCACACGCACTCATGCAACCCCATACCATCAGAGATGCAGGCTTCTGAACTGAGCGCTGATAACAACTTGGGTTGTCCTTGTCCTCCTCATTAGTCCTCTTTAGTCCGGATGACATGGCGTCCCAGTTTTCCAAAAAAGAATTTAAAATTTCGATTCGTCTGACCACAGAACAGTTTTCCACTTTGCCACAGTCCATTTTAAATGAGCCTAAGCTGCAAATCTGTCCTCCAGCTGTTCCTTATATGTACACTTAACTTTTCCGGCCTCTTATTGCTACCTGTCCCAACTTTTTTGGAATGTGTAGCTCTCATGAAATACAAAATGAGCCAATATTTGGCATGACATTTCAAAATGTCTCACTTTCAACATTTGATATGTTATTTATATTCTATTGTGAATAAAATATAAGTTTATGAGATTTGTAAATTATTGCATTCCTTTTTTATTCACAATTTGTACAGTGTCCGAACTTTTTTGGAATCGGGTTTGTACTTCAATTAATTATTATTATATTATTTTTTAGAATATATTAAAATCAACTTGTATTTTATATGATAATGTATACACACAATATTAAGAAATATACACTACAGTTCAAATGTTTGGGGTTGGTAAGATTCTTATGTTTCTTATGCTCACCAAAGCTACAATTATTTAATCAAAAATACAGTAAAAACAGTGATATTGTGAAATATTATTACAATTTAAAATAACTTATCTTCTAATACATTTTAATATGTCATTTATTTCTGTGATGGTAAAGCTGAATTATCAGCATCATTACTCCAGTCTTCAGTGTCACATGTCACATGATACAGAAATCATTCTAATATGCTGATTTGATGCTCAAGAAACAATTCTTATTATTATCTATGTTGAAAATAGTTGTAATTGACAAACACATTTTTAGATTGCATTGACAAACACATATCTCCTGGGAAACTGTACCTGTAGTCGTCGGTTCTTGGTAGAGAACAGTGGGAAGGGCTGCTAGAGCCTCCGTTACGTCATCCACCTCTCCAGATCCAGAGCCAATGGAGGGAGTTTTCTTCTTCTGCTCCCTGTTCCCACTGCGGATCAACTCTTCCTCACGCAACCCATCGACTGTGAGAAAATGAGGAACAGGGAAAGTGAAAATGACTTTTGCTTATTTATTTAGCAAACCATTAGGTAAATCAGATTATATAAAACAAGTAAACCGTATTAAAGCCCTATTTTTTTTTATATATAAGCAGATCCATATGGAAAAACTGAGTGGATGCTTTGGCTTTTATGAGGGAACAATGGAACAATCCCCCCAGACAAGCAAGCATGGCCCTCTAGCCAAACCACACCACTGGCCTGTCCAGACCTGCATGGCTCGACACAGTAACCTACTCTCCTAATCTCTCATCCCAACGTATCACAGATGTTTGGCATAGTCTGCATCTTTTGACAATGACAACACCAAGCTATTATGAAATAAAGTCTGATCTCCCATCTGCATTCTTATTTTAGCACATTCACAGCTGACGCGCAATTCAAATGCAAAGCCAGTTTCTTTACTAAGACATTTCATCATCTGATATCAGGTTTCTTTCAGGGTGGTCGTTTACTGTGTTTTAAATTCCAAAAGTGTTATGTGCCTGTAAAGACACAAGAGTCAGTCCCAGCCTGTAATCTGGCAGGAATCCACCATTTGAGAGTGTCAATTACAGACAGTGCCCCACTGTGTTGAGTATGTGATGTGTTAAAAGGGAAGGTTTCTGTACTTTGGGTCTGTGTGTTGACAACTTCTGACCACTGGGAACTATGCTTCTTGCACACAAAAAGCTCTTATCTTTGGAAAGATCCCCAACCTCCAACAACAGTTGGATGGGAAGCCTCTAATCCTGATATTAAACTTCTACCATTTTTGGTACAGATATGAATGACTCCTCATATGGCTTGAAGTGCAGAGATGTGTGGTTAGTTTCCTAAGTAATCACACTTATTTTAGCCTGGCAGATGATAAAATGGGTGAAAAAATCCACTGCGGTTACAGGAACATGACCTGGAGTACCACCAAATAGGAGTTGAAGGTTGGCGCTTTTGACTTGGGTCAAGTCAACTAGCAACACATAGCGACAATTCTAAACACCAACCACAAAGCAAAGTCCTCTCATCTTCCACTCTTACTGGTAAAACGTCTTTTTGCAATGAGTTTCTCCTGTGTCCCATTGAGCACCAGGACTTGGAGGAGGTATTCCTGTCTGGAGTCCAGGCCTGCCACCGTGGCCCGGCCGCGTGTGGTCGTCAGCATCAGCTCTGGCTGTTGAACCTCTGGAAAAGAAAAAGAAAAGGTGATTTAGATTTAAAGCTTTTTAAGTGTGTATTGCTTATGCTACTAGCATCACCAAAAACCTGAAAACATAATGACTGCTTCAAGCAGGTTTTGCAAACAAACCCTATTGGGTGGAGAAGCAGACAACCCTGCCCCAAACTCATGCCATTGGTTGAGCTGAGGAATTAAAGATCCCTTGTAATTTTGATAAAAAAGACTTTCTTACTATATGCAATGTACTTGATCATTTCAGTCAAATCTTAACGGTTGGAGCAGCGTGTGTCAGTGAAGATTTTTTTTTTCACAATGTAATGAAGCTTTGCAAAGAGGCTGATACTGAAGTACAGGTTTGTTAAAATTAGGGCTGCCCCCTAAAAGTCGACTAACCATTAGTCGACGAGAAAAGGCTTAGTTGACCAAAAATGTATTAGTCACAGGAAAAAAATTTCACAGGAAGTAGCGAAGTCACGCAGTTTGTGACGAACAGATCGTTAACAGCTGGTCTATGTGGTAATGTAGTAACAGTACATCGGGCAGGACATCCAAACGCTCCCCTATCATTCAAATATGGCTGATCATCTGAAACATGTAAGTAGTAGCAACTTTACATGGCTGCTCGCTTTAACATTAACTTAGAAAAATGTGGACTATTCAAGTGTTTTTGCAAAGTGTGAAAGCTGAATAGTAGTGCACTTACTGCATGACAGCTTACATGGTGGCGCCGGTGCGATCACTTGCACTTAAAATACTCCGTCATTTTAGGTCATACCGATAAGAGTAATACAACTTTTGAATCTTTGAAGTGTCTACTTTTATTTGTGTGCACTCAAAATAACAACAAAATGTTGTGCTTTTGTAAAACAATGAAAACAAACAGGGTGCGCTTTCTGCGTCTCTCTCTGTGAACTTGAGCATGCCAAAAAGAAAAAGAAAAAAAGAACTGAAACTCCATGTAAACTTGCCTCATTTACATGTTAAATGTACATCATTGAGGATGTCTCATTTCAGAAAAGTAACCATTATAAAACTGAATGAATTCCTCATGAGGTGAAAATTACTGTCATTTCTTTCTTAATTTGGAATGTAATGGCTGCTTTTCTGAAATGAGGCAGCCTCAATGCTGTATGTTGCTGACAAACGTGACCTCCGGAGGGTGCAGACTTTGAAATGAGACACAGCATGGGGGGTTTTATTTCAAGGTATGTGAATTACTTATGGGAATTATGAAAATAGTTATATAGAGAATGGCCAGCTTTATGCTCATTACACAGAAGTTAAATATAAATGCAATCAAAAGATGGCAGAGTGTGAGACTTAATTATGAAACACGATTGCCTATTTCTGTCTGTCTCTGCCTGGAGCACTTTAGGGCATGTGTGCTGTTTGTTTTGCTGTGTGAACTTTCTCGAGACTGCAAAAGACCTGTCTGGACTCACCTAACTGAGCACAAGGGCGGAACGGTAGATAAGAGAGACAAAGAAAAAGACAGAGAGAGAAAGAGAGAGAGAGATGGTGGGAAAGAGAGAGGGAAATAGAAGGGGTTTCACTGAAAGATAGACACATACAGAGTGGTAAAAAAAACAAGATGAGATGTCAGAAGTGATATGAGCAAAGGTTATGACTATCCTCATCTCTCAAAAATCCTGCTTTCCCATTCCTCACCTGTTCTGAATGCTTACTCAGTGGGATAAGAATGTACTGAAAAGAATTTATCCGAGCACACAATTTTTTAAAATTCATGTGCCCTCGTAATCTTTATTCTAAATAACGATAATGATAATGGATAATGACCCAATCAATTCAAACAAATAAATAAATAAATCAAGTCCCGCTCAACATTTCTGCTTGTTTGAGAAGCCATTTTACTTGTTTTTAAGGCACAATAGGGAAGAAAAGATTATTGCGACTTCATTTTCTGCTGACTTTAAAAATAAGCAACTTTTCTATTTATTTGATTTATTTACTGACAAATATAGAAGTTTCAAAAGTGTGAAAATGCTGCTGGTAAATGAAACAAATCTCAGTGCTTCAGTGGAATCCAGTTCTTGTTATGTGTAGCGGACAAAATTTGGGTGTTTCCTCAGAGCAGCGGAGGATTTAATGTGCCCTGGAGCCAGCAGGTATGACTGCTATGCTTTGCTGTTGTTCAGAACAATCAGTGTGCACCTTTTTGTGTTATTATGTACATTATGAATGCACATTGCATACACCACCGTTCAAAAGTCTATGGTAGGAAATTAATACTTTTATTCAGCAAGAAGGCATTTAAATGTTAAAAAATGACAGTAAAGACATTTACATTGTTATAAAAATATATATTTCAAATAAATGCTGTTTTTTTTAACTTCATATTCATCAAAAAATCCTGAAAAAAATAGATGTAAATATTATTTTTAAATGTATTAGCATTTCCACAAAAATACTAAGCAGCACAACTGCTTTCAACATTGATAATAAGAAGAAATTTGACACTAAAGACTGGAATAATGGCTGCTGAAAATTCAGCTTTGCCATCACAGTAATGAATGACATTTTAAAATATATTCAAATAGAAAACAGTTATTTTAAACTGTGATAATATTTCACAACATTACTGTTTTTAACTTATGGTATTGATACATTATAAAAACATCTTACTGACCCCAAACTTTTGAACGGGAGTGTACCAATATGCAAAGTTTTTGTCCACAGCAAAAAAAAAACCAAAAAAAAAACAGCACTTCAAATGTAAAAAATACCTGCAAGCCAAGCATATGACAGTGAGAAAAAGTAACAAAAAGGGATATTAACAAGGTACTTTCAGTTAGAAGTAATAATGTAATCTTAATTCTTTACTAATAACTAAAGCAGTCTCACCTGTGATGGGCCGCACACGGACCTTGTAACCCTGCACTGGTCCTTCCGCCTCCTTCCATTTCATCTGCAGCCGATCTTCAGACAGAACAGTCAGCTTCAGCCGGCCTGGAAAGGCATTCAAAGACTTTATAAAAAATGCACGCTCACAACACATCATTAGCAAGACTGATAGACATTTGATAATTCTGATTAGTTTGTGTCCACTATGTATAAGTCAGATGAGGGACAAAAACAAGCATGTAATTTCTAGAGAGAATCATGGGAAAAGAGGCTTGTATGTGCAACTAAAATGTATGTCTTGAAAGATCAAAGTCTTCCTCTACAAGCTTCTCAATGGCTTTCTTTTCCCTCAACTTCCTCTCTGAGAATTTATAATATTTGAACGGGAAGTTTTTTATTCATTCCTTCTTTTCCTTCATCACTGTTCTCTTGTTCAACTCTGCCCTTGTCTTCAGCTTATCTGCATAATTTCCACATGCCAGCTTGTCACAATCCCCTCTTTCATGTTTCCTGCTCCGTCTTCCCCTCTCCCCAGCTGTCCGCAATCGCTCAAAGCAGGCCCTGTAATGCCCTGCAGGGTAACAGGGGGTTGAGGACCACAGGAAATCTGCTTTTCGGTGGGGTTGAAGGTCAGCCTGAAGGGGATGCGTGCTTGTAACGTCATAGCCCAGATGAGTGTTACAATGGGTACGACCCCAAAAAACATGAAGATCTTTGTCCCCTCATACTGTAGTGTCTTTAAGCTCTGGATTGTTTTATTGGGGGAATAAAATCAGGGACATGGTGAAATGTTTCATGCACTGCATAAAAAAAAAACTTTTTATCAGGTATAAAAAAAAATGCTTCATATATATATATATATATATATATGTAACATCTAAATTAACAGGTTTAATTAAAGTAAAAAATATATTTTATTTATTTATTTATTATTATTATTATTATAAAATCAGGGGAATGGTGGAATACACTGTAAAAATCAGGTATAAAAATTACAGTTAATATGGTAACATCTAAATTAACAGTTTTAATACAAGCCAAAATATTTTGGTTTATTATTATTATTATTATTATAAAATCAGGGGAATGGTGAAATGATGGGTTTTATCCGGTATAAAAATTATGCTTCATGCGGTAACCTTTAAATTAACACTTTTAATTCAAGTTAAAAAAAATTATTTATTATTAATATTAAATATGGCAATCAGCTGCATTAGATTACATGAATAAAAGTCATTTTTAATGGTCAGAATGGGAAGAAATAGCTCCTTAAGGTAAAAACGTTTTTACACTGGCAATAAATAAATATCCATCCTCTGCATTAACTGGCAGTGGATCAGAGGCAAAACGAAGCTTTCTGGCCGACGCAGCAGCACCACCAACCCAGAAGTCAACAAATGTGCGGCCAACTGCTCAGACAAAAACAGTGTGGAAAACACACGCACAGCATGTATCCTCTAGGGAAGACAGGGATAACAAGAGGCCTAGAAAGGACACATAAATAATTCCAAGCATTTTAAGGCAAATTTCTTTCCCAAATGTAGAAACGTCCATCAAGGTCTATGTGCAGTTAAGGATTCTGCAATGTTGCACAAGCGCCTCAGGCAGTGAGTCACTATTTTTTCTGCTGTGCTGCTAACCAAAAATGTCCTTCCCTTAGGGAAAGTTACAATTTAGACAGTTTAAAAAAATCAGTATCATTTGGCTAAAAGTCTCTATAGTGTCTAAATATGGCTTTCTGACTATTACAGGTTTTTCATTGTTTTGTGGGGTTACAACACACTTTTCTAGCATGTGGGTTGAAAACTCTCTCCCATTAGACAGGCTTTTAGGAATGCAGATGACATTTCACAAACAAAACAAAAGCTGTGTGTTTTCTGACAGTATTTCAGATGCTATCATAATTACAAAGACAGAATAAAACATCTGGGAATGCATTTACTAATGTCTTATCTATAAACTGTTTATTTCTTTAAGGCAATATATATGATATAGTATTAGTAGTACTAAAATACCATTAAAAAAAAAAAACAATGAGGAGATATAATTTTTTTTTTTTTTACATGAATATAATTTCTGTGCCACTAGGAAACTACCATGAACTTATAGTTGTTTCTGCACCTTAAACAATGCTAGGAATATTTTAACATCATAAAATTATACACTTTACCTTTAAATGAATGAAAAAGCAAATGTAGTTCTGTCCCACAAAAAGAGCTATATGTGGATTGCTATTTTGTGGGCATGAATGCTACTTGACCCTTTATTTCATTCTGAAGCACACAGGCCTTGCATTTTGGTTAGAAAAGGGGCATCTAATTATGGAAGCACCAGCAATTATCCATGGCTCTTAAATCTGACCATTTTCAAGGAAGCAGAGACGTGTGTAAAAATGAAATAGCAAACATATAGAAAATTTTGAGTGTTAGGGGCTTACAAAAAATGGCTATATTGGAATATATTTAGTATATCATTGTCTGCTGGTATTTATTTACATATATATTACCTTTGATTTTTCCGTGTTTTACTTTTCACATATTTACGCAAAATAATATTGAGCCATTGATTATATCAGCCATTTTTCTGTTATCCATCATAACAATAAAACTAATTTTCAAAATCAGACAGAATTGTAATATTGGTGAATAAATAGAGCATCATGGAGGGAAAGGTAAAATGCAACAGATAACCTTGGGAATGAACTTCAAAAACCAGCATAAGGAGAACCGTCACCAGGATGAGTGTCGTTCGCTCTAGGAGGACGAGAGGAAAGATGTGGGCCATCATGGTATCAATTAAAGATCTGTGGGAAAATAGTCACTGTAAGCAACGCGAAATAACTTTCATTCACTCCAGATATACATCAAAGAAACATTATCATAATAACATAAACAGTAGCACTGTAAAGCTGCTGTTCTCCGTTGAAGCCGGCCACATACAGAGACTTTCCCAAACCTTTTAATGTAACAGCTTTAAATATAACAATAAGAGGGAGTGATAAGGACAAAAAGAGATGGAACACTTGCAGAAGTGGTCATTACAGGCCCATTGAAGCCAATTACAAGACGAGGGGGGGAAAACTGAGCACCTGTTATATATTTATAACCAGACATGTCTGCAAACCTGAATGTAATTTAGTATGTATCCAGCAAGTGAACTGACACATTAAAATCCCACCTGTCCACATTAAGAAAAAAAAAAAAAAAATCAATGGAGAGAACAGCAAATCTTCTCAGTAGTGCTGGTCTGAATCACACAAATATTATGTGTGAGAAGTGCAATAATTTGGCACCTATTTTAATTGGACTCCCCTTGCTTTGGGCCATAATACGACGGCATTTACATGCATTGGCTTGTTGTGCTGAATACAAACATATGATATTGGGACCTCGTTGAATCTGTTGTGATACCACACCTACAGTGAGCTGTCGAAAGCTATTACCGCTACACAAGAGCACTATGAAACCTACGCATTACTGGATGGCTAGACTTTACTGTCTTTACTCATTAAGTCAAACATTACATGACTTATATAGATAGACTACTGCTCAAATCAGTTAGACAGGAACCACTAGAAGCAAATACAGCGAGTCAAAGGTAATTAAAATATTAATTTTAAAACAGCAAGTTGCAGCAAAGCATTGAGAAAAGCACACACATACTCATAATATATAACGCTATCTGACTCTGATAAGGGTCTATTGGAAATAAGGTAGTTTACCTGAAGCTGAAGAGTGTACCTGGCGCATTCCACACAGGTAAGGGATGTTAACACATTGAGTCCCGGTCACTCACTTCCCATTCGCTCTCGTTTATGTCTCTACTTTGGTTGGGTTAGGTGTGAAATCTGATACGGGTGCAGTGCCCTCCTCTAGTAATATAGAGGCGGGGAATATTCTCAGGGTGGTATATCAGCTGTTCTGCAAAGCTCGAGAGAGAGGAGTTGTGTCTCAAAACTTTGTGCTTATACTTAAAGCTTTTGAACGTAGATAATCCTAAAAATTCGTAAAGTCAGTAACTAGAGCATGTGAGGCGCCATAATGTGTTTAAACTTCAAGTTAATTTTATGAAGCATACTTAAAGGTGAGAGGATTTTTTCGTCGACTGAAAATCCAAAGACTGTTAGTGAGTTTTTCAAATGAGCGCATGCGTAAGAACAACCCCCCTCCTTCACAGCTCACTTCAAAGGAACGCCTCCCAAAAATCGTGCACGAGTATTTGAACACGAGTGTTTACCACCGGCATTCGCTGTGTCGTGTTTTTTGGATTCATTATGTCGGACTCACCGCAGGTAACTCATAATCTGCAGTTGTTACTCCTGTCTCCTGACAAAAACATTGCATGCGGCGCCTGTGGAGTGTGGAAAGTTACTGTAGCGCGCAGCCGCGCTGGTCTCTCATAAGGAACGTCATGGCAGTGATTGACAAGCCAGAGAGCCAATCGTTTATGCGATGATCGCGTAAACGATTGGCTGATGTTTTTAAGGCCCTACCTCGTGCACAGATGATGTATATTAATATTATTCCTTTCAGTGCACCTAATAAATAGTCTTTTATTCGTTAGTAAAGACAGTTTCAAGAAATATTGCAAAAATGTATAAAACAAAACATCCTCTTTAGCACTTTTAAGTAATGTTCAAGTATATTGTTAAGTAAGTCTTAGTTCAATCAGGATATTTAAGTAGCTTTTCTAAACATACACTACTAAAAACATTACTGGTGATTTTTAAGTGATTATAGTTTACTATTTATATTATATTTTTACTTTCAGTATGTGTTCCAATTTAGGTATTAGGTACTTAAAATATACCTTTAACAGTACTTTAATTTTATAAAACATTTTATTATAGCTTCATGCATGCTTTTGGGTAAGTTTGTGGGTAATGTGGGTAAGTTTCATAAAGAAAGGCAACATTTTAAACAAAAAGTTGAGAAAATGTAATTTTTTGTCAAAGATTACACCTGGATCAGATTCATAATGATGACCAAAACACAGATGGAGCAGATTGAGTCCATCAACACCCCCAAAGCTTCACAGTTGTTTCCTCTTCATAGGTTTATCATGTTATTCAATAACATAAGACAATTGTGATTTATATGCTGTTTAATGCATGAAGATCACGTTATTTTACATTTGCGCGAGCAATCTTCTATCGCTTGTTTCAGCTGCTTCTTCTCGTGTGTTTTGATCCGGAGATTCTGTACTAGAAGATGTGTAATAACACCACCAACCATATAATAGTGGAAACATGGATAGCTAGAAAAATTAAGTCAATGGCGGGGAAAAAGTAGATTTTAAGTACATTCCTATGTACACTACCAGTAGACTAGCCTACACAAAAATTCAGATACTCGGAATTAGGAACATATCTGTTTTGTTTATAAATCAATAGTTTCAAGTTTATAAGAATGTTTTTAATAGGCTTCTCAATCAAGACTACAAGCCAAGTATACTTTGAATACTTAATTATACTTTTAAGCATATCTCGATCAAAAGATTGAGTACAAGTATGGCTAAATATACTTAGACTTTTCTCCCAGTATATGTCAAGTATACTTAGGTGCAATTTCTGAGAAGTACATAAAAAGTAGACTGAAAGTATATTTTTTAGTTTAAAAGAAGTATACTAATAAAACACTTGAATAAAAGAGTGCACATGTGTGGATATGCGCGAGATGTAAAGGCAAACTGAAGCATACGTTCCGCTTAAGTGAATTCATTCCCATCTTCTGAAACAACTGCTCTGTCTTGATCTTCAGTTCAGACTACTTGGAACCGAAGTGGCCCTCTGCCTCCATGAATAATCCACTAAACAAACTCAATGAACTCAATAAGGTTCATGAATTTATAGAATTCCCTCCACCTGCAAGAAAACTCCAAACAAATCTAATTAGACTATATAATCTGCTTTGCTGAATTCAGCCTCCCTCTCTAATAACAGTTGATAACATTTGCTGAATGATGAAGTAGGCTAAATGCATGCCATTCATAAAGTTGCCTTGTATAAGGTTAAAAGAGAAAGATTTATTTTAACGTGGATTCAAAGTTCATTCATTTTATTAAAAAAAAAAAAAAACCATGCAAGTAATTCACTCACATTCCGTCATAATTAGTGAAATCATCATGGTGGGCAACTGAAATAAAATTGATATTTAGTAAAAATAAATCCTTTATTGTCATGTAAACAAATGTGTAAGGCCACTTGGAGATTGGTCCTGTGCTGAGACTGATGCCACAAGTAGTTTTAAAGATATATTTCACCTATAAATTAAACTTCTGTCAAATGTACTCACCCTAGTATCCTCCAAAACCCATGTGACTTTTTCTTCAGAGACAAAATGAATTATGTATTACAAAATCATACAGCTTCAGGGGCCTTGGAATATTGCACATTTTTGGAGCTTAACAGTTCCTGGTTCCCATCCACTTTCATTTAAAGGAAGACACTCTTAAAAACATCTCCTTTTGTGTTCCAAAGAAGGAGAAAAAGTCATATAGGTTAGAAATGGGTATGATGACAGAAGTGAATTGTTTGGGTGAACTATCCCTTTAATCACCCAGTGGCTTTTCTGTCATGTCTTCCCAGGAGCACAGGCATTCTCTGTTCTCTCAGCATCATGGAGAGACAGACAACACAAATATACCCCAGTACATTAACTTGAAGTGTCTTCTCATGCTTATTCATTACATTGCTGAGGCTTGTTCAGTACCTGTGGTCAATGTGACCATTGATACGAGCCTTTAAAGCAGAACATTCCATGAGTCTATTAAGGACATTCATGTCTTTCACAAACTAATAAAGAATTTCATGCTCCTCTTCATCATTGGTGTCTTCACAATAGTCGTCTTTTGTCTGCAGAAGTGGAAGCTCAAGGTCTGGGTTGTCTCTGACTGGTAATTGCCTCACCGTGGGGCCATTTCCTATAAAAAGACACAGAGGTACATACAGACTAAGAGCAGCCAATACCTGGTCTCCATACAAACAAAACAATTATAGATACAAAAACTGGCGTTGTGCATTTTCTAAGTGTGTCTGCTGTACATTACTGAGAATCCATTTTATGACAAACACTTCTGAGAAGCCCATCTTAATCAATATTGCACTATACAGCAATTTTCTCAATTAAACACAATAAATCATGCCAGAAGAGGTCACAAACTAATTGTATGTGAAAGTATCTCTTAAAATGGGCTGATAATAATAAATATAAAAATAATAATAATAATAAATATATTAAAAGATGATTTTATTTCTACCCAACAAAATTTTTGCGACAACATGGTTAAAAAGTGGTCATGAACTGCATCTTTCTTTAATTGTATAATGTTCTTTGATGTCCACTTATAATGTTATCAAGATTTACAAAAAAAAAAATCATATATCATATCATAATTTAGTAATAGGCTATTTTTTATCCTGTTTTTTTTTTTCTGACACTCTTTTAAACACTGTTTTAATGCCCACTGCTCTAAATGAGTAACAGAATTGCTTATTAAAATAATTTTCAACGTCCCTGCCATTACATGTGTGGAACTGTTTTGTAAACTTCCAATGTTGAAAAATATCTTGTTACATAGTTGAAACATCTGCCAACAATGTGAAACATTTATGTGTATTACATAAGCTTTATGAGTCTTGGTTGTGCTGTTTAAAGGATTAGTCCACTTTTAAATAAACTTTTCCTGATAATTTACTCACCTCCATGTCATCCAAGATGTTCATGTCTTTCTTTCTTCATTCGAAAAGAAATTCAAGTTTTTGATGAAAACATTCCAGGATTTTTCTCCGTATAGTGGACTTCAATGGGCACCAAACAGTTGAAGGTCAAAATTAGTTTCACTGCAGCTTCAAATTGTTCAAAACGATCCCAGACGAGAAATAAGGGTCTTATCTAGTGAAACTATCGCTCATTTTCTGAAAGAAATTGAAGATTCTATAAGTTTTAACCAGAAATGCTCATCTTGAACGAGCTCTCTTCTTCTCCTCTATTTGAATTCCAGCAGTGTAGACACTGCTAAGTGTATTACTGCCCTCCACAGGTCAAAGTTTGAGCTAGTTCAAGATGAGCATTTATGGTTAAAACTTATATAATTTTCAATTTTTTTCAGAAAATGAGCAATGGTTTCACTAGATAAGACCCTTATTTCTCATCTGGGATCGTTTTGAACAATTTGAAGCCGCAGTGAAACTAATTTTGACCTTCAACTGTTTGGTGCCCATTGAAGTCCACTATAAGGAGAATAATCCTGGAATGTTTATCAAAAACTTTAATTTCTTTTCCACTGAAGAAAGAAAGACATGCACATCTTGGATGACATGGGGGTGAGTAAATTATCAGGAAAAGTTTATTTAAAAGTGAACTAATCCTTTAAGTGCTTGGAGTTACCACAGTAAAAATTCACATATGATAACTTGCAGTGTTTTATGTAAACAGAATTATGAATGAATGTGCCATTGTTTATCACACCGTCCTTCTTATAGGCTATTCATATTTCATTCTATTTGGTAAAGTGAAAAACGTATACATTGCCCTTTGCAGTGTCTTGTTTTAAATAAAAACAGATGTCGCTCACTGTAGCTTTTATTCAGGATTACAGTGAATGGCTTAGATCAAAACAGTAACAAAAGCAGCGTTCTCTACGTGCTTTCGTTTGCATCCTATTATCCAATGCATTAACCCCGTAAATGCCGAAGCAAAACAGCTAATCACAACTATCACAGTTTGACTGCATCGCTACAGTATAAATACTCAGTACATAATCAAATGATCTGTATCAGACAAAGAAATAGTAACACTTTTACTCACATGTGTTGCGACATTACTGTCGGATCTAGGGCTGGACGATATATCGCATGTGATTGTCACGTTTTGTCAGAACCGTAGATCACTGACAAGCTACGCAAAATTGCATTCATTATCACAGATGAATCGTCTTCGATAATGAACGCGATATTGCGTGGCTTATCAGTGATCTACGGCTCTGTCTATCAAATGCCGCTCCATTTGAAAGCAGGTGATGGCGATTTAGCGGTAATCAGGGAACCAGCTTTACTGACGAAATGCGCGTGACAATCGCATGTGATATATCGCCCAGCCCTAGTCGGATCCATTGCAGTTGGCACTGCATCATCTTTTATTTTCAGTCTCTCTGAAAAGCCTGCACCGAACTCTCTTGTCTAAAAATGTATCCGCAGTAAAATCAAGCGAAAAACTAAGTGTCTTACTGACGCAATCCAACTGGAACTTAAAACTTAACTTAAAAATAAACTTTATCCATGCTTTCTTAATGTTAAAGAGATAGTTCACCCAAAAATGAAAATTAGATTTTTATCTGCTTACCCCCAGTGCATCCAAGATGTAGGTGAATTCTTTTCTTCAGTCGAACGCAAATTATGATTTTTAACTGCAACCGCTGCCATCTGTCAGTCAAATAATAGCAGTAGATGGGAACTTCAACTATAACAGTAAATAAAACTTGCTTAGAAAAATCAAAATTAAAACCTGTGGCTCGTGACGACACATTAATGTCCTAAGACACGAAACGATCGGTTTGTGTGAGAAACCGAACATTATTTATATAATTTTTACCTCTAATACACCACTATGTCCAACTTCGTTCAGCTTCCTGTTAGTGAGGTCAAAAAACGCGTTCTGAAGACGGAAGTGATGTCTCGCCCATATACTTCAATGAGAGCGAGACATCACTGCCGTTGTCAGAGCGCGATCAGACCTCACTAGCCGGAAGCTGAACGCAGTTGGACATAGTGGTGTATTAGAGGTAAAAAATTATATAAATACTGTTCGGTTTCTCGCACAAACCGATCGTTTCGTGTCTTAGAACATCAATATGCCGTCACGAGCCGCAGGGTTTAATTTGGATGTGTCTATGGAAGTTTTTTCGACTCTTATTGTTCAAGTTCCCAATCACTGCTATTATTTGACTGACAGACGGCAACGGTTGCAGTTAAAAATCATAATTTGCGTTCGACTGAAGAAAAAAAGTCCTCTACATCTTGGATGCCCTGGGGGTAAGCAGATAAACATCAAATTTTCATTTTTGGGTGAACTATCCCTTTAAGTTCACAAGGATGGCAATGCAAAGACTGTTTTTCCACAACTTGGCACTTCAAAACTTCTTGTAATCCTCAGAGGCATCTTTATGTTTTTGTTGCTGTTTGCATTTCTCGTATTTACTACTACATGACATGTGCAAATGGGTGGGTGGGGCTAAAGAGGAAATAATGTATAAGTAGGCGTGGAGCTTCTTCTGCAGAGGCGGTCTTTCTTCGCACTATGACGTAATAACGTGAAAAAATCCAAAACGAGACATTTTCTGAGCTTGGTTTCACTAAAAGCTGTTTTGGACTAACGAGGACTGAGTTCTGAAACTTGCAGGATATTATTATAGTACAATGCCCTCTTATATGTCAAAAGATCAAGGAAAATTTGTCTTCTCAATTCATGACCCATTTAAAACAAATGAAGCTTGTTTAAAAACCTTCCGTTCATCTGCCTCTCCTCTGAGTGCAAAGCCCTCATTTCAAAATCAACAACTAATACATAAAAACTAAGTCCCGGCCCTACATTTTTTTCTTTTTCAATAACCTGTTACACTTGAATGTATATCACAACACGGTTGCTACTTCCATTTAATTGTGACTTAACTTACAGTACCTTTATCATTATACCCAAATGCCTGTATGAATCATCGTATTGCATTATTTACAGGCATAATCAGGAGGAGTCTTACCTTTGTTATAGTATGTTTTGAGGCTAATATGCAGTGATATGCCAGAGAGACACACAGCAAAACCCAACCAATTCACTGTGCTCATTTTATCCCCCATGAACTCCACTGCCAGCAGCAGAGTGCACACCTCCTACAGAGAGAGACAGAGAGAATGTCTTTGTGAAGAACATTAATGGTTTAAGTCTAATGCAGGCTTTGAACCTAGCTGAGCAACTGAGAAATGGACATAAATAGGAAGAGATAAAGACCTTCTGCAGCTTTTCATATTACTATTTTACAAGAAATTCCTGAAAATGTATCCTCACCTTAAAAATGCCTGCAATGGATAGCGTGAGGCTGGATGTGCGGGACACCAGCAGGAACTCGGAAAAGCCCAGCCCAAATGCCAGCAAGCCACCCACAGACAAAGTCACCAGGAAGTAGAGCAGGTGTGAGAGCTCACTGACCCTGAAAAGCTTCTCTGTGGTGCTCACACTCAGTCCTGTTCATGAATGACAAGATGAAGAAACAGGCAAGCAACAGGTTACTTTAGACACAAACACACTGGTAACCAAGAAACATAGTAAAAATGGCAAAAAAAAGGGCCAGTTGATTTTTTTTTTTACCCCCTAAAAGAAAATATAAATTAGATTTTGAATGGCGTAAATGAAACATATTTAAGAACCATTCAGATGTATTCCACTGCAAATGGATAATTATAAAGGGGAAAAATTATATTTAAATTGTAAGGTACAACTATAAGTCTTCAGGTTCAATAATTTGAGGTTTCATGAAGGTAATTTAAAACTTTTGGGAGACCTTTTTAAAGACAGTAAAGTAAAGAACATTTAAGGAATAAATTGAAGGAAACACAATATGTTCTCTAAATGTAAATGTCTAAGGAGAAACACAATGGGTTGTATTAGCATCACTTTACAGTTTGAAAATACAACTTCCAACAGATATCCATTACTTTTTAATTAAAAAAAGTAGCTTGAATAGCTCTGCTCCCAGCTACTAGAATATGGAAGAAACTTTGACTTTACCTTCTAATCACAGTGCAAAAAAGTGATGTTCTTCCTCCGTATTTTTGTCTTGTTTCCAGTGCAAATGTCTAAAGATTCAAAATTACTAAAAATTAAGATTAACATTAACATTTGTTCTTGTTGTTTTAAGAAAAAAACTAATTCATTTTGTTCAGTTTTTTTAGACTTCAATTTTCATCTCAAGTAAATATATCTTGATTAAAAGATGTTTAGATATTTTTACTGGAAAACAGGACAAAATACTGAGTAAGATGCATATTTTTTGCAATGCATGCAACATGTAATGCCATTAAATGTTAAGACCTTTTAAAGGATTAGTTCATTTTAAAATTAAAATGACCCCAAGCTTTACTCACCCTCAAGTCATCCTAGGGGTATATGACTCTTCTTTCTGATGAACACAATCGTAGAAATATTAATAAATATCCTGATGCATCCAAGCTTTATAATGGCAGTATGCGTTCCCAAAGAGTATGAGCTGAATAAAGTGTCTCCATCCATCATAAACATACTCCACATGGCGATGCGTTTTGTGTAAAAAAAAAAAAATCCATATTTAACACGTTATGAACTGCCAGACCGCCTTTCGTATTCTTCATAACTTGTTAAATATGGATATTTTTTTACACAAATGCATCGCTTTGCTTCAGAAGGGCTTTATTAACCCTTCGGAGCCATGTGGAATATGTTTATGATGGATGGATGGATGTGGATGGAGACACTTTTCTTCAGCTCATACTCGTTTGGTAACGCGTACTGCCATTTTAAAGCTTGGATGTGTCAGGATATTTATTAATATTTTATATTAATATATTGTGTTCATCAGAAAGAAGAAAGTCATATACAACTAGGATGGCTTGAGGGGGAGTAAATCTTGGGGCAATTTTCATTTTAAAGTTTGTGTAAGGATGAATTAAGACATTTTTTAAGACTTTTTTAAAACTTTCAAAAAACCTTTCATATTGTATTAATATTTACACATTTTCCAGAACTGTGGAATTTACACTACACTTCAAAAGTTTGGAGTCTGTAAGATTTTTTTAAATTGTTTTTGAAATATTATTACACTTAAAATGTTATTTTAATAAATTTTTATATATTTTTTTAATAGAAAAAAAAGAAAAACCCTTGTGTCTGACTGACCCTCATTGAGAAGAAACAGAGGAAAGAGGCCCAGGAACATGAGGGGCTGTAGATGGTACATGGTGTCTATGGGGTTCTGAAGGCCTGTGTGGCAAAGAGAAGGACATAAGAGTCACAAGAATTCACCAGACAGAACAAACACAGGTCATAAATTAACGTAAATGTAACATAACGACATGGTTTAGTGAACCGAAACTTCCAACGTTCTCCTCACACCAAGACTTACCAAGCTCTGCTTTCTGCATGAGCACTTGAGTGAGAGTCCAGCGGATCCCTCCGATAAAAGAGGCCAACAGGACCATAAGGAAACCCTCCAGATTAAACTGAGTGGACTTGAGAGTGAACATGAACAGACCGCTGGCTATAAGCAACACAACGATGATCAGGAATGGGTTCTGTTGGGTTCAAAAGAGTCAGGCAGTACACATTACCTACAACAAACACCAAGCCAAAAAAGGTAGCAAGCCCTTCAATATCTCTCGCCCCAACATCCTGTTTGAATACACTGTAAATTCAAATAGTATTCCTTACTATAAAAACACTAGTATGTTTACTTGATTTTAACCAAAATGTTGACTTTACTACAAATTTGTTATTGTTGCTGAAATTTTAGAACCTATAGTTCCCATAACTAATGTAATTTGAGTAAAATTACAAAAAAATTTCAAGACATCCTTGCACACAGTGCAGAATCACACGGACTGAGGTTTCAGCGTAATGTTTGCAGAGTGGATCTACTTCGGTGAAATAAAAGTAAAAGCTATTCTTGCTGTCCATTAATGGCTTGTTTACTCAGAAAACCCAAGTTAAGCTCAATTAGTTTGATGTTGATTTTCCCAAAAAGGTTTTGTTTTTTGTTTTTTTGTTTGTTTTTTTACTTACAATGATGGTGATTCATGTTCCCTTTGGTTGGGCACTTGGAACTTTGTTAAAGATTTTATAATTCTCTCCATTTTGGTGCAGCCATGCATCAAGAAATCATTATTTGTGGTTTCAAAGGAAGAGAAGTAATAAAAAGATAATTTTTAAGAGATGATCTGATTTCTAACTGAATGTTGTTTAGTTAGATGTTTAATTTTCGTATTCAGTAGTAATGTTTTAAAATGTTTGTGCTAACACTATGTTATCAACATCTTGTTAAACTTTTAATTGAATATCTGTAACAGTAGCTTACAGCTGACCACTTGAGCCACACACAGATCTCAACATTCAGCATGCAAACCACAACAAGGGTGACAATAAAAATGTGTTTAAAGTAAATTAAGTACTCTCTACAGTTCTTCTTTTAGTTAGTAGTACTCTCGTGTAAGTGAACTATACTAACAAAGCTTTTGTCAGTACAACATACTATTCTTCTTTCACTTTACCGTTGCACATAGTTTTTTAAGTCTATGTAACATAAAATGGCAGATTAAAGCCATGTTGAGAATAATAGTATTTAAGATGTTTGCAGAACACAATATAACACTGTTCGTTAAATGGAATTTCTTGTGTAATCTTACTATTAAATCTTAAGTAAGATTAGTAAATATTCTAGAGTATGTTAACTAGAATTGACATTAAACTAACTTATATTTATTACTTAATTTACTTGTGAAGAGTTAATCAGATCAACATAATATTTGGTCAGTCTATGCTTAAGGCCTTAGCGATGTTACATTGTAAAGATCTTGAGTTTTCATTGAAGGGCGTGTCTGTGGCAGCCTGACAAATTTAAATGTTTCGCCAGGAAGGAGGAAGCTGTTGTAACATAGGCTTCACATGTGTGACAATAGTCCTGGCCTATTGGCGGTAAGCCCGGGTGCAAGGGCCCTTTCAACGCTGCTTGCAGCTTTAATTTATGGTTTGTTTTTTTCGTTAGCCGGGAAAGTTTTCTTAAAGCTGCTATCCATAAGTTTTGCCTCTTTGTCGCCATCTCTGTTTGAAACCTGCAATTGCAGCTATACACGGAATTATTATCTTTACGTGGGTTGTGCTTTGGCACGGCTCTTCGGCGAGGACAAATCTAATGTTTGCAGTCAGTCTAAAGTTCCCAGAACATTAGTTTTTGGTTTGTATAACATTATTCTAACATTAATCTAGCGTTCCCAGAACGTTATTCGAACATTAATCAAACATTCCCAGAATGTCAGTTTTTGGTTTGTATAACGTTATTCTAAAGTTAATCTAACATTCTCATAACGTTATTCTAATGTTAATCTAACGTTCCAGAACGTTAGTTTTTTGTTTGTATAATGTTATTCTAACATTAAACTAACATTCCCAGAACATTATTCTAATGTTCCCAGAACATCATTCTAACATTAAACTAATGTTACCAGAACGTTATTCCAATGTTCCCAGAATGTTAGTTTTTTGGTTTGTATAACGTTATTCTGAAGTTAATCTAACATTCTCATAACATTATTCTAATGTTAATTTAATGTTCCCAGAACGTTTTTTGTTTGTATAAGATTATTCTAATATTAAACTAACCTTAATATAACGTTCCCTAAGAATAAAGTTATACAAACCAAAAACTAATGTAAATAGAACATTAGTTAATGTTCATAGAATGTTATTTTTTGGTTTGTATAACGTTATTCTAACATTAATCTAACGTATGGTTAGCCAGGAAAGTTTTATTAAAGGAACACTCCACTTTTTTTAAAAAATAGGATCATTTTCCAACTCCCTTAGAGTTCAACAGTTAAGTTTTACCATTTTCAAATCCATTCAGCTGATCTCCGGGTCTGGCGGTACCACTTTTAGCATAGCTTAGCATAGTTCATTGAATCTGATGAGACCAACAGCATCTCACTCAAAAAAAAATGACCAAAGAGTTTTGATATATTTCCTATTTAAAACTTAACACTTCAGTAGTTACATCGTGTACTAAGACCGACGGGGTGGTGGTGGCCCAGGGTGCAAGGGCCCATTCATCGCCGCTTGCAGCTTTATTATTACTTACTTAAATGGTGGTAAAATTGGTTGGCTTTATAATATATCTCATAAGTAGTTCTTACATTTTTTCCGTCTCATTGACACAGTGTGACCACTCAAGAAAAGCTCTTATGGTGGATGTAATAAATATAATTTCAACAGCCCTTTTACCTATAGCTTCAAATGTACTTCATTCATAACCACAGTGGGAATGCATTCATGCATTGGTAACTGCTGAAGACTACATGCTGATTCCAGTCTGAGGGGAATAATGATTATATTCTTCAGTTTTCAAGCATTTTTTCATATTTGAACCCTTTTCAGCAGTGGCTGTATGATTTTGAGATTCATCTTTTCACACTGAGGACAATTGAGGGACTCAAACTCAACTATTAAAAAAGGTTCAAACATTCACGGATGCTCCAGAAGGAAACGCGATGCATTAAGAGCCGAGGGGTGAAAACTGATGAATCTGCAGGAGCTGGATGAATTTTCTGAAGAACAGAGCTCAGTTTAACTGCTCAGGACAAACAAGAGACTCATGAACAACCATCACAAAACATAAAAACAGTCGTGGATCATCAGGTAACCACACACAGTATTGAGAATCAATGGTTCACATACTTATGAATGGGGTTATTGTAATAAATTCAGCTATTGTTTTGTCTTGTGAACTAAATGCAAACATCTTTTATGTAAAATATCTTACTTAGGACAGTACTAAATAAAAAATAACATGCATTTTTTTATTATCCCTCTTATTTTATTAAAATAATTCTCATTTTCACAGATTCTGCAAGGGGTTCACATATTTTTTCATGCCACTGTACATATGCAAAATGTATGTTTATTTAATGGGTCTGAATCAAAAATAGCTTATTTTGAACAATAACTTCTTTTACTCCTTTATTCACAAATCAAGTGTATAAACACACTTACCGGCTCCTCCAGTTTGAAGACCAGGGAGAAAAAGAGAATGAAGAGAACAGCTGAAGACTTGGTCATGGTGTACCTACAGGAAACCCAAAAATCCCAAGTAGTTTCAAATTAACTTAAGTGAAGCAAACACCAGTACTTGTAACACAGGTCAAGTATAGCATTCAAGATTCAAGTCTGGAATAAGCTACAAAACTTTTTTTAGTCAGGACGAGTTCTTGCTAGATTTTACTTAATATCATGTAGTGTATGATGGGCGGATTGGGCACAGACTACGTTTTTTAGCTTCAGAGTTTAATGCCATCCATTCAGGGAAAATCAAACATGTTTGATATTTTAAGTCGATTTAAGAGCACATATTGTTTTCAATGTCATGCATCTCCAAACAATGAGACGCATGTTTCTGCGTGAGTTTGTTGCATTTGGAATGACTTGAATGGCTGGTAGTGAGGGATGCTATGTCGTTTAGTGTATGATGCCCAGTTTGTAACCATTTACAAAGTCGGTTAGGATTTAAAAGTGGTCTAGCATATTCCAGCCTTCAAGGGTTAGGCTGAAAATGAAAATTCTGTCATTTATTACTCACCCTCGTTCCACACCTGTAAGACCTTCGTTCCTCTTCAGAACATAAATTAAGATATTTTTGATGAAATCCGAGAGGTATAGGACTCATCCATAGACAGCAATATAATCACCACTTTCAATGTCCAGAAAGGCCCTAAAGACATCGTTAAATATGTCAACGTGACTGCAGTGGTTCAACCTTAATTTTATGAAGGGATGAGAATAAGATGAAAAAATAACGACTTTATTCAACAGTATCTTCTCTTTGCTGTCATTCTCATACGTTGTTTAGTCCAGCGCTTCCAGGTTCTACGTCAGAATACCGACTCATTATTGGCCGGATCCTGTGCCAGCATCACATGAATGTGTCGTGCTGCTCACGAGAACAGCCTCTGCCAATAACGAATTGGCGTTCTGATGTAGAACCTGGAAGCGCTGGACTAAACAATGTACGAGAATGATAGCAAAGAGAAGATATTGTTGAATAAAGTCGTTATTTTTGTTTTGTTTTTGCGCACAAAAAGTATTCTCGTCACTTCATAAAATTAAGGTTGAACCACTGCAGTCACGGTGACTGTTTTAACGATGTCTTTAGTACCTTTCTGGACATTGAAAGTGGTGATTATATTGCTGTCTATGGATGAGTCTGAGAGCTCTCGGATTCTTAGTTTGTGTTCCGAAGATGAACGAAAGTCTTACGCGTGTGGAGCGACATGAGGGTGAGTAATTCGTTTTTGGGTGAACTAACCCTTTTAGTTTGGCTTTAGTTCTGTGTAAATGAAAGGCAACATCAGAGCAGCGTTGCCGCTTTCATGACGCTCAACAAGAGGTCGCGTTAACCGAAAATTTTCCGTCATTGACGGAATTGTTTTATCAATGACGGAAAAATCTGAAGGCCGTCTGTCACGGTGACAGATTACCTCAGGGTGATCTACTGTAAATTGTAAGTGTAATTCACACCCCTGTTCAGTTGGTGGCGAGTGCGCTCCAATGTAGCAGCAGAGCACTGGATCCAGAACAAAAATAAAACTGGCAGGAATCTTTTGCTATGCATTTGATACTGATAACGCCCAGGCGAGTACCCAGAAGCTACAACTCTCTATCACGCCACATTAAAGAGCGCCAAAACGGTATTTATTGCTTGAATTACTTAATGAAATGGACAGAATTTGAAATCTGAGACTTTTCTTCCATATCAAAAGCAACACAAAGCGTTAAGCCTATTGCGATTTATTGGATGGGAGGCGCACAATGCACTGTTTAATCATCAACTGAAAACAGCATAGCCTACCAATTGATCGACTATGGTCTACGAATCGATATTGGTCTCATGAATGCGCAAAACAGCAAGGAGACATTTTAATTGTTTATTAATAAAGTAATGTTTTCTGAATCAGTGTCGGCTGCAAAGATGAAGTTGATATTGACTCTCATCATCTATGGATGCGCTAGAGAGAGAATGCACTTCATTCGGTTTAGTCTACATAATCAGAGTAGCCTATTTCTTTTCGTTTTGAATTAATTCGTTTTCGTTAAAGTAGGTATTTAATGCTTTCTGTAGATATATTTCTCATGTATGTGAGGCAAGCAGCCGCTGAGTTTCGTTTCATTTAGCCTGTAAGACGCGCTCCAGTTCACGCGCCAGTGATCGCGCCCGTGCCTCCATGTCATGATTATATTGTCTGTTATATTTGCTTCTTATTTATTACATACAGGCAATTGGTTAATGAAACATTGATTAAAATTAAGATACAATTTTTACAAAACGAAATTCACCTTAAAGAAAGGCTTTCTACAAAATAAAACTTAATGAAGTGTTTAAAATCATGTCTGACCCACTCCATGTCTCCGGATATACTGCGCATTTCATGATGCATCTTACTCATGCTGTTAACTTTTCATAATCAAATAGATGAATTTAAAATATAACATAGGACTATTTAAACATAAATATGAAATTACGTTTTTTTTAATGGCTACCAACACTTAGCCTATACAACAGTCACGTTACAGAGAAATTTCACGTGTGAATTACCCATCATTTTAATTTTCATATTTTAATTATAATAACACATTTAATTGCTTTTATTTTTGTTCAAATGTTATAATAACACATTTAATTGCTTTTATTTGTGAACAAAAATAAAAGCAATTAAATGTGTTATATAATTAAAATATGAAAATTAAAATGACGGGTAGTAATAGATTATGACGGAATTTTTACGACCCTGTCCGTCAAAATGACGGACAATGTTAAAGTCTAACGCAACCTCTGCGCTCAACACACATTTAGATTCTGAATATGAATTGTTAAAATATAAGCAAGAAAGACCAATCACAATTCAGTATGCAAATTTGAAGACAATCTCATCAGACAATGTCAGAGGATTATTTTGCAATAATGACCAGCTGATTTTACATGACCTCAATCATATTACTAATTAATACAAATATAATAATAAATTTTAAAACATTATATATTTATTTAAAATGATCCAATTATGTGACAAAAAGTGTTCTATGAGAATGGTAGGAAACTGGTGGCCAGGAACAACACTAATATATACATTTTTATCATTTTTACTGTAATTACAAGAAAATATTTGACTGGAAAATCACATACCCAACCAATCAGAACCAAGTATGTAATAAAACAATTTGTTAGACTTCCAATTTCTACAAAAAGTTTGAATGTCTGTGTGTCTGTAGCATTTAAGGTACTACAGATTTCTTTTATCTGAGGAAAAACTAAGTTTTGCTTTGCAAGCACAATCCACTCATTTAGAAGATAATAAACAACATGCTTACAAACTAATAGTGATGAAAAGGAAGCTCCAGTTGGACAGTCCAATATCCAGCGCTGTCGCCAGGGCTGATGGAAACAGACAAAAGATTGTATAGATAATTTGATGAAACACTTTCTCGCAATAATACAAATTATAGATGGGATGAATCAATCTATGGTCAAATCTAAACATGAAATGAATTGATCATGAAGGTGTGGTTAATTACAGCAAGCTAAAAAATAATGGTCTTGTCACAAGACCCCAGAATATTCAAGCAGAGATAAAAACAGATTCCTTCCGTTCTTGGCACAATCAATGTGGACTTCACCCACCCAAACTATGTGTTGGATAAACAAAAAGATTACAGGTTTTATCTCATCAGCAACCATTATGACACACATTCAAACACATTTTTGGTCTTTGGACTCACTGATGATTTCTCACCTGTTGGGGCTACTTTAGAAAGGTAAACCTTCCAAGGAAGGGTAACTCGAGGCTTTCCCGTCCAGCACTGCATGGCAAAACGTGTCAGTGTAGAGAAACAGAATATTATAGCGAGATGAACCAGGGTCATGAACAGAGGAAAGTGGAAGTCCTAAGATAAATGACAAAAGCATAAAAACAGACATTATACCAAACCAAATAGAACAAATAAGTGCTTTTTTCAAAACAGAACAACAACAAAACTTATGGAAAAATCAAACCCTAGTTTCAAGAAGGAAAAGGCAGATTTTTATGCCAGTGAACTACATCTCACCTTCATGAGCCACTTGTTGTAGAACGTTATGCCAATGGAAAACACATAGTAGAAAAGCACCAGGCCCACAGTGCGCAGCGCCCTGCAGAGGAACTGCATCGGGAACGCCATCCTGGACAACCCGGATACAAGGCACAGCTAAACACTGTTAAAAAGAAAGTAAGACAATAAGAATGAACCAGAGCTAGTCACGAAGTACTTTAACATGTGGAAAATCAAACTCTGAGTAGGTTGATAAGAACATGCAGGGCCAAAGTTTGATGTGCGCGATTGTGACACTTGTTGAAAAGTGCAACAGAACAGCTGGTACAGTTATAATGTCTGGTAAAGTGCGGGATGAACCGTAAGATGTATTGTTTTTTTAGCCATTTAAGCAATGAACTCTATGTGGTTTTATATATATATATATATATATATATATATATATATATATATATATATATATATATATATATATATGTGCATAAAATCTAGCTTAAATGTTGGTTCTAAGTCCTCGCGAGCACCTCGTTACCTGCTTTGACAGTTTGAGCACGCTGACTGTACCATTTACAGCTAACCAGTACTAGCTAGGGGCAGTGCTCATAGATTTTCTTACCTCACTGTTTACATAGTCCTTGTAAACGAAAAGCTGGTAGTATTAAACACTATGTAACCATCATTCGCAGGCGTGCTTCTTCTCACAGCACTAGAGTGACATTACCGCGCGAATCCTTCTTAGAATTGTGCCATTCAAATAACAACTTGTTCGTGAACCTAACCTACAGTCAGACCCCCCCGTGTAGTTACTTCTGCTGTGACGTGGACGTTGCTCTGCTGACACATGCGCTGCAGCCCGGAAAATTTGAATTCTAAACAGATTTGAAATTAAATCTTTATTATTATTATTATAGTCATCCTGTGTGCGAATTCTCTAATTATTTGCCCAAGCCACTGTGAACTGAGCACAGAAGGACTGCTGTCAGCTACGCTTTAGCTCTGTTAGATTCGTTCTTTTGAATTTGAATCTTCGTTCCAATCGTTCTTTGGATCTTTTCGGTGAATCAGGTGAACCGATTAATAAAAAAACTATCTAAACAAATCGTTCTCGAATCAGACTGAATCTCACCTCAGCAATGAGTACAGAATAGCATACTAGCATACTATTATATATGTATATTGTGTGTTTAGAATTCCAAAAACAAATATCCAAACAAAGTCACACACACTATTTTTTTTTAAATGACTCCTTTTGTTTTGTTTATAAAATTTTGTATAAATAATAACTATAGCTATATTTTGATTCAACGACATCTTTGGCCATATTTCTGTTCACTTTGTTGGGATGTTTGGAACATAGAATGTCACGTTGTGACTTGGAAGAATCACTGAATTGATTAGTTCGAAAGAATCGTTTCGAACTTTCCACCCGTCACCCAGAACTCTAGATGGCGCCCTCGGGTTTAATGTCTCTTCCAGTGTCGTGTTAGATGTAAATGAATGAACAGAAGTTCCTGTCTTTACATTTGCTGGTCTGTGTATTTTGTTTTTGTTCCAGTTCTTTTTTCACATGTAAGTTATGTTGTACAAAAACACTGTGCCTGTTTGTCTTCTTATAATATTATATAATATTTACCGACTCTTGTGTTTACATGGCTTTTCTAATCATCGCATTGTTTCGTTTAAAGAATGGCTGAGGAAGAGGATGATCCTGGTTTTGACGAGGATTTGGACGACGGAGGTAACGGAGGAGATTCGGGCCAAGGTAAAAGAAAGCGGCTTTTTTCGAAGGAGCTTCGCTGCATGATGTATGGGTTTGGAGACGACCAAAATCCGTACACCGAATCAGTGGACATACTGGAGGATCTTGTAATCGAGTTCATCACGGAGATGACACACAAGGCGATGTCTATAGGGCGTCAGGGCCGTGTGCAGGTGGAGGACATTGTCTTTCTCATCCGCAAGGACCCTAGAAAGTTTGCGAGAGTGAAGGACCTGCTCACCATGAACGAAGAGCTGAAGAAGGCTCGCAAAGCCTTTGACGAGGCAAATTATGGGTCTTAACATGCCGTCGGTTGCTATGCTATTATTTGATTCAATCGACGCTAAAATGGTTTCTTCTTGACTCTAATGGAGTTTTACCTGTTGTTAACATAAGCCCATTTTTCTTTTAGTTCTGTATTTTTCAGTTGCATGACCGGTCACAGTTCATTTGAATGATTATTTCTAACATTATTATATTTGTTTGTTTTTCAGTTGTTGTACAATAAAGATACATTTGTTAAACTTTTAATGGAAGACAAAAGGTTTTATTATTTTGAGACTCGTTTCTGCAAATACTCAATGTCAAGAAACATGACTGTTTCTTAGTTATATTAAGGTTGTTGTACGTCATCTTATAATATATTTAATGACAGTTTGACATACTGACATTAATTTCCCCTAAATGTTTTGTATCCTGGGAGATACTTATAAAAATATCATGGCATGTCAGCAGGTGTCTTTTACACAGTGTGTGTGAGTGTGTGTGTACAGGTTTATATTACATTGTGATACTGCATTGTGCAGTCCTTATGGGGGAAATGGTTTAATAAACGTACTAAATTGTTTTTTTAAAAATGTAATGAAGAGTCCCTACAAATATAGTGAACCAGATGTGTGTGTGTGTGTGTTTCTATCCCAGCGGGGCCACAAAACCAGTCATAAAGGTCATTTTTTTGGAATTTATACATCATCAGACAAAGCTACATAAATAAGCTTTCAATTGATGTATGGTTTGTTAGGATAGGACAATATTTGGCCGAGATACAATATTTGAAAATCTGGAATCTGATGGAGCAAAAAAAAATCTAAATATTGAGAAATCGTCTTTAAAGTTGCCCAAATGAAGTCTTAGCAATGCATATGCAAATTTTGTAAATGCAAATTCACAAATATCTTTATGGAACATAATCTTTACTTAATATCCGAATGATTTTTGGTATAAAATATTTTTGGCCCATACAATGTATTGTTGGCTATTGCTACAAATATACCTGTGTGACTTATGACTGGTTTTGTGGTCCAGGGTCACAAATGTCCCCACAAGGATATTAAAACCTGAAATCACCTTCAGGGTAATGGATTAATAAACATACTAAATGATGGTTATTTAAAAATGGACAAATGCAGAAAATTTCTTGTGATGGAATATACGATTTTAACAGTATAAAAACAATTACGCCTATGGAGAGTCCCCACAAAGATAGCGAAACAGAGTATGTGAGTGTGTGATTTTTTTTAAATTACTATTAATATTAAATATTTCGAAGAAAAACTATGACATTAAATCACATTGTTGTTGCAAATTGAAGGGTTAATCCAAGTTTGCTTTGGTAAATAGTGTCTGATATTGTTCAGAATTATAAAAAGCATTTAAAATAGCTTACACATTTGCAATAATGTAAATATAACTAATGCATAGAATTTGGATACATATTTTTTGCTTTAGATTTATTGTAACCTTGCAGTGGGAGGATAACTTCAATTTTGGTGACATTACATGCTATTTATAACTTAGACATGCATGTATAACTCACACTAATACATGGTGCATTATCAATTTTTCTTTTAACATTTGGTATTTTTTTCTAGTGTATGTCAATCACCGAAATGAGGAATGGGTCTCATTTACCTGCTTTCAGTTCTCAGCTATTTGCATTATTAGCGTTCAACCACCATTTAATTTACAAATAATACTCAGCAGCCATTGACCAGATAAACAAGACACAATTTACTGATTTCCACACTTGCAGAACACAAAGAATGTCATTTTGAAAATCTAAATGTGCAATAGAAAAGCAGAGCTCTTCCTACAGTATGTCTAATAAAACTGAACTGCATATTTTAATTGAATTATCACTTTGATATTTGGAAAAGTCTGGGGTTAGGGTTTTGCTGCTACATAAACAGTAATAGTTAAGAGTCTTTAGTATATACAGAAATTGTTAACTAATTGGGGTCAGAGACTCGGGAGAAAAAAAAAAGATGTTTAATTGATAAAACAAAACCATACAAATCAAAATGTCAGACCAACTAAACAATGTGTGTTTTATTTTTTATTCTGTTTTCAAGCATTTGTTCTTAAATACAGTGAATCGGTTGTGGCTTTGGCATTGGTCTATGCAGCGATATCAAGCTGCTGATCTAGACTAAATCTAGACTAAACACCCACATACGTGGGGTCTACCATGGCATGTGCTTCTAGCAAATCTTAACATGGTGAACCTGTGAACCACACCATAGCTTGGCTCCTTGGGTCTTGCATGAGGGTCAGTGGGAGCCCAACCATGGCAAACCCCACACAGGTGTTTATCTGTCTGTCTGCTGAAGAGGTGAGATGGAGGCAGAAAGAGGACAAAAGGGGAAAGTGAGTTTGAGTGGCATTGAGAGGGCAGGGTTTCAGTCGGCAAGGGTGAGAGGGGAGAGGAATGTCCGTGAGTCTGTTTTACTGCACGTTCTCCATCATCTTGAGGAATTCTGGGGGAAAATGGACATTGTGTTGCTTCAGTATCTGATCAGAATCCAGAGTTTAAATGTATAAGTTAAAATGTATAAACCGCATCATACCATCAAAGTCCAGCATGCCATCGTTGTTCTTGTCTCCATCTTTAAGCAGCTCATCAATCTCTTCCTCTGAGATGGTTTCACCAGTGCTGCGGATGATCTCAGCAAACTCGTCTCTGTCGATGTAGCCATCACCGTTCCTGCAGATTGACAGTGTTTAAGTGAGACTTGGTCACATTCAAAAACAGGTGTACACGAGAAGATATCAAATGACATACTTGTCCAGCACACGGAAGCATTCGGACAACTCTTCCTCGCTCTTGCCAGCCTGGTCCTCCTTTAGGAGTCTCACCATCATGACCAAGAACTCCTCAAAGTCGATGGATCCGCTGCCTATAATTTCCATTATGAAATACCTTAGCTATTACAATCGATATATTTGCATTTTTATGCTTAAAACCAAACAGACCTTATAATTAATGTATATAGACAAAATCACGTAGACCAGAAACATACTTTACGCAAGTAGTATGCGAACGCAGATGTATAACATACTTCACTTGTGCTCTTCCATTGGTCTGAAAGACCATTCGTATACATTTAACATTACGGGATGTTAACTTTCAGCAAGCAAGATTCTTTTCAAACTGTTGCTCTACCTTAACAATATTTGGCCTGAAATAAATAACTGACCGTAAAAAACATTAGGCCTACATCAATGTCTACTGTATCGCCCCTTGCGGCAGCGCTGAGAATGCAGCGCATACTTGAGGCCAGAAACACTAGAACACATGAAAATAAGCTTTTATATTGTACTATCTATCCACTTTTTCAACTGTAACATTTTGTTTACCGTCTTCATCGACCTCCTCGATGATTTCTTCCAACTCCTCTCTGGTTGGGTTCTGACCCAACATCCTCATGACGGTACCCAACTCCTTGGTGCTGATATCACCGCCACCATCGGTGTCGAACATGTCGAAGGCAGCCTTGAACTCTTTGAAATAGACGCATATAGTTTAATAGCACAGAAAAACGCGGATATTGCTGATATAGTATCATTTTTCTGTGTGTACACTCACCGGCAAGCATCTCCTCGCTCAGATATGAGCGGGCCTCCTGTTGCGCGTCAGTCTGTGGAGAGACAGCGGTTACATTATGAACGGTTAGTTTCAGATATGAACAGTACAGTGTCTTAATCTGATAATAGAGACATCCTGGTTCTCCTGGAGAGTCATTTGTTTTTGTTTTCCTAATAATCTGTATGAATTAAGACCGCAAACAGCAGATGGTGCCCTTGCAGGACAGTTTTACAACTATTTTAAGACTCGAGACGTTATCCCCTCAGTCAGTGACTGTACATGGTAATTCCGAAATAGGACCCTTGGAATGTGTCGCCTCAGCTTTTAGTTAACCCCCTTAACCTAACCTGCTGACCAGCTTCATATCAAATAGCAGGATGTCAGTGTCCACACACTTACTGATTTCTGACCACCATCCCTTATTTTAAACACTCATTAGTAGCCTACCACTCTACTCTTATATATATTTACAGGTAATCAATCGGGGAAATTTCAAATCTTGGAAAAAATGAACTCTTTAATGTCGCATTCATGCTAAAACATTAATACATAGTAAAAAAAATGTCCGTGAGCTACTTTACAGTAGATTCTGCTGTGATGTGTGATGATTGTAACGAAAAATAAACCAAATAGGCTAAGCATTGGTCTTGATTAACTAGCAGTCAATTAACTTTGAATGTATATAAAATAACATCTAAAATAATACACCTAATAAAGTTACTCTTATATTATGTCAGACATCTCTGCCCAGACAGAAATATATATATGTATATTTTAATCTATTATTCAAAACTAGAATTATTTTTTGAAATCATTAGGGACAAGAAAAGTTGCCCTAACTGAAGAATGACCCATTTTTATTCTTTATTATAATGCTTTATTAAATGCATGCAATAAAAATGCAAGGGAACTATTAATAATAGTCTATTGTAACCTTATATAATCCTTTACCAATAATGACTGATGCATACTAATAGATGCAATTTTAATTATTTTTTGACTAATAGTCCATTTGCACATTTTTGTTTTCATGCGTCCATTAGCAAAACTGACTGCTTATATTATTTAAACTCTTACCATGGTTGTGGATTAGCCTCCCTCACTTATATCCACGAGAGAATCAGTGGTCAGCGCGCTCACACCCCAACAGAAAGACTAGACATCAAATGACAGTTCTGACACACTTTAAACAGGCCACCCAAGACCCGCCCACAGGCCTCCGGATTTAGAATCCTGAACTTTTAGGGTTCGGCTGCTCCCATAAGCCAATAGAAATGAGTACACTTTAAGAACGGTCTGCAAGAATACAGGAAAATGGTTATTCTGCTGTGTACTATCAGATAGCTTGTATTTAATGGAAGAACTGCTAAAAAAGAAATAAAACAATTATTTTTTGTGTCTGGTAAAATGGAATTGTGGAAATGCCATGTTAATGTTGACCGCACTAATGTTTGGGCATGATTTCCTAGCAGTCTTTCATTCTCAGTCTTTGCTTTTCACCAATTCCCCTCAGAATTCCTACCAAGTCTGAGAAAGCGAAAATGGTGTATGAAAATGTTATAATAATTTAAAATAAATAAACTTTTTTCTCAAGTGTACAGATGGAAATTCATTTTTAAAATGGCGAGAGCCGATAGCGTTCTGCACAATCCCCCTTTTAGTCAAGCCGAGAAACCCTAAACCTCTTGGGAAGGTGCTGTGTTGCAAATCTTCAGCGTGCCCTGAATAGCAGATGATTTAAATCTCCACCCCACCCACAATCCGCAATGGCGACACAGGTACCCCAAACCCTGAAGAGCCTAAACTCAAGTTTCCATGTATAGCATATGCTTCCTGGTTGAGGAATCATAAGGACTTGGATTGGAGAATGATGTGGGGGAACTCGGAGGAGGGGGTTCCAGACTATATACTTTCAGGCAGAAATGGAGTGATTTAAAAGGAGATTTCGAGGAGAGCAGAGAGGTCCGGGTGTGCATTTTGCATTTAATTGCAGCTCTGGAGACTGGCATGAGATAATACCTCAATCAGTATGACCTGAAGACAAAGGAAAGGATCACATGGCTTTCCACAATGAGACGAAAACATGGAAATCTGACCTTTTGTCCCTGATCAAAACTTATGTATAACTTGCATGCTCCAGGCACAAAAGATTGTCTTTAGGATTCAAAATTGATCTTTTTCATTATCTTTCTTGTTCATGTGAAGACTCTGTCCTGAACACAGGGTACATATGAAATATCGGAAGAGACCAACAGACGAAACGATAAATACTACAACACTACGGATCTACTAGATGGCCAAAGTGTTGTCTATTTTGGACATGGACTACTGGAAACCAACATGGTGGGATGATCTTGTTTTTCAGATAAGATCACATGAGTTTCAGTTATAGCTTCTAGAAATGAAATTTTAAGCTTTGTAACAAGCTTTTTTAGGCTTGAAATTGAGCATTTTATCTGTAAATGAGCTGATATTTTTTTACACACAAGGGCATGAATAATATTAACACAAGGAGATCATTTTAGATAATACGATCACAAATAAACAAGTAGGTACATTGGCCAAAACATGCCTTTTTAATAGATTTACAGAGACACTACTAACAGGAAAGAGATTTCTTATCTCCATGACAACACAACAATAAGTCTGTTTCCAAGGTAAATACTTCAGCAGGGTTATTTTAAAATACTGTAGAGGGGAAGGGGCTTGAAGGAAGGCTGGAGAATGTCTTGGGAAGAAGCAGGTGTAGTAGGGGACAGCTGGGGGTAAGTGGTTTCCTCTTAAAAGGTTTGGATGGTTATTTATAGAGACCATCATAGTGTGGTCCCTGGGGATCAACACTGATCTATAAAATTCTCTGTCCCTTAATGCAAATTCTAGCCCATTTTTATTTCTGGTGATTTATACCAGGGTGTCTCTTTTCCTTGAAAGATCTCAGTGAGTTTTTCTTCAACATCTTGACTTGCTCTCATTAATGATTGGAGGGGATGGAATGTAATTTTTTTCTTACTGGACGTTCTCCATCATTTTAAGAAACTCTGGAATGAAAATGGAAAAAGAGATTACATATCAAACAAACACATTTCACACACTCTCCACAAATCTGAACATCCTTAGCATGTCTTCTCTCACATAGTCAAGGAAAAGAATTCCCATGAGTATTCATGTATTTATATCTGTATATGCATTAATACGCTTTAAAAATAAATAAAGAAATAAAGGTCTTTTATTGTCCTTTATTGATGGTTCCATGAAGAAACTTTAACATCGATAGAACCTTTCCATTGCACAAAAGGTTCTTTATAATGGAAAAGGTTCTTCAGGTTATTTAAAGGGAAAAAAAAGTTATTTTAAGAACTGTTAAATGTAAGGTTCTTTTGGGAATCCAAAATGGTTCTTCTATTCCATCGCTACGAAAAAACACTTTTGGAACCTTTATTTGCCACATGAGAGCAGCACATAAAAATAGAATAAATACGATTTGCTTTACCATCAAAATCAATCTTTCCATCTTTGTTTGTGTCTGCATCTGCCATGAGTTCATCTATGTCTTCCTCTGCCAACGGCTCGCCAGTGGCACGCAAAATTTCTCCAAACTCCTCACGATCGATCCAACCATCTTGGTTTCTGTTTAAAAAAATATATGACATTTTAATTACATTATTGTCTTGTGATGTCAAGATGTTTTTGTTTCTCCATTAAACTGATGCGTGTTTAAGTGATGGTGTCATACATAATTAAGGAAGCACATAATGTTGAACATTTTCATTTTAAACCATGTAAATTTGACAAAAAAGACAATATAACTTAATTATAAATTTGTTGCAAGTATAAATCCTTATGCAATGAAAGCCTGTTTCATTAAGCTCAGAATACATTGCATTCAGAACTGAGGTGGTTCCACATGGGATTTGAACCCAGAACTTTCCAGTCAGGTATAGAGGACACATCTGTGCTGATCCCGAGGAGAGCTTACGATGTGAGAATGAACAAATAAGTGCACTCTAAATTATTAAAATGCTAAGCTAACTTGGCTGTAAACTTTGCTTATGTTCATCAAAAAGTGACATTAGAAAGAATGACCAATGGTTAGCATGCTACGGTGGCCGAGAGAGCTCAACGTGCTGCAAATGAAGAAAACACATGCAAATAGGCCTGCTCATAATGCACATATGATCAGAATGTTAACAAACAAAAGTATAAACAAAAGTATAAACAAAACAACTCACCTTTCAGGTGCACACCTTGATTGAAAAAACGATTTGGGGGGTATTATTTTGCATTAAAAATATTATTAATAAATTATTAATAATAAATAATATATTTTTTAAATAATTTACTTGATTTTATGTCTCAAATCCCAGTCAATTATTCACTGCAGAAAGTGAAAGTAAAAACTCAGCGATGAGAGCTCTACTTCAGTGTTCTGATAACACTATTTAACCTTAAATTATTTCTTAATATTTCTCTTTCATACGCACTGAAAAAAATGAGAAGAGAGATGTAGGTGTTACAAGTTGTTTTTTTTTTTATAAAAAATGAGGAGTTAGCTAATCTTATTACAGTTTGTCTATTTGCATGTATTGTGGACTTGTGATGTTTTCTTTACGGTGTTTTTTCTATTTGCATGTGTTATCTTCATTTGCAGCGCATTGAGCTCTCTCGGCCACCGTAGCATGCTAACCAACCAGATAACATAGCACTGTACAAGACAACAAATACAGGCACGGTCGACTTTGGAAAGGTGTTTCATCTCATCTGAGATGAAGTTGGGCAAAATTTAGAGAATTAGGAGAAAAAAAAACTGGTTTACATATACAGCAACATTTTGAAAAATGACAAATGAGATGGTCATAAATAAAGGAACATAAATACATCAAAAAAATAATTAATTTCAGACAACTTTTCGATATGAAACTTTCCAGATACCTTAAAGAAATGCTGGCAAAAATGTCAAAATTAAAAAATTATGTAAAAATTATGTGCCAATATGTTAAAGGATTTTAAAAAATGACAAATTTCAAAATGGTGGACAGGCTATTTGTCCGGTCCTGGCAAAATTGGCATTGACGTATTCAGCATGACCCAAGGAATCCATAGACACCAATTTAGACAACAAAAATACAGATTTTTTTGGACAAGTACGTTGTAGAGACCCCAAAGTATGTCAGATTACTATTCAAGACCACCTCTATCATTGTACTCTATTTCATCATTTTCCTATGTATGGATTATAGGGCTGCCATAGACTCCCATTTAGGAAGAATAATAAGAAAACTAAAATAAGAAAATAATGAAAATAACTAAATTATGTCTTTTTCTTCCCCCCCTCTTTCAGACTTTTTTCCAGACACAAGTGGTCTTCACCCTTAAGTGCAATTTGCTATAATTATAGATTACAGTGACAGAGATTTCACTGCAGTGATCACGCTTGACTGCTTGCTACCTAGATAAACAATATGTTATGTACAGTAATGTCGAAAAAATTATAGATTTTTTTTCTTAAAAGTGTAAAATGGACCATATAGATTTGCATTTGCACAGAATGAAGGAGATCGTGAAATACCTGAAGAACGACATCCATTAGGCTCATTGATTTGTTAAAAGGCTTCATTCATTCTATCGTACCCTCAGCTTTCACAAAAAGCTTTATTGATAAAGAAATTTAGTACCTTTTACTATGTAAAATAAGCAGCGCAGGTTTTCTTTGGATTCATATTCATGATTTCAAGATGCATATATCAAGCCAAATACACTGTAAAGGTGCGGTCAGACTGCACTTTTCGTTCCATTCACTTCCATTCAAACGCATGCGAACGCGTCAGGCCAGAAATGCAAGCTCGTGCGAAAAATTGCGCATTTCGCTGCGTTCCAAAGTTTGTTGAACTCTGACCTGCGAATTCGCATCACTTGAAGACGTGCGACCAGTAGAAGTTTGATTCGTCACGGCATGACCTCTTGGATGAATTAAAAGAATTATATTTTTTGCAGTAAAGTTATGGGTTGAATTCATGTTTTTAAAAAAGACGTTGTAGGCCGTGACGTCATATCACGACCGTTACAGCATCCGAATAAATTTTGCACGTTCAAAGTCTAGTGTGACCGTGGCTTAAAACCAGTGCCCAAGGAAGTCGACCGGAAGTTGAAGTCGGCCGGGTGCCGCCATCTTGTAGCAGAACTTCACTTGCGTTAGCATCCCCATTGACTCCCATTCATTTTGGCGTCACTTTGACAGTGAATAACTTTACATCTGAGGCGTTTAAAGACTCCATTTGTCCATTATTTATTTCCAAAGATACACGACAATGTATAAAGGGCTCCATTACCTTCTATGTTACATTATGGCCCCGTAGAAACAGTTTTTGTAAAAATAAGCTAACGATTGCGTCATAACCACTCGACTCTCTGTTGCACAGTAGAGAAATTACCGTACAGACAGGAGGAGAAGCTCGCAGGCAATAGTATGCATTAACTTAATATGGCATACTGGCGTTACATTTTAAAATACTATACAAAATAATTAATCAGAATACTTACTCCTGCTCACTCACGCCAAAGAACTCCCCGCTCAAGCTCGCCGTCTCTGCAAGATTAACGATGGCAGTTTGCACGCACAGCTACTAGTAGATTTACATCTGTCAGACAGGTTGCGGACGTCATCAAGCTTAGTGTGAGTCTGCGCGTCAGAAAGGGAAGTGCTAAAAATCGCTAAAAATGGGCTTCACTTGACTCAACTGAGTTCCAATGGGGTCGCTGTGTCCATTTCTTTTACTGTCTATGCTTAAAACCGAACAGTGAGTTTGTTTCACTCAAATAATAATGAAAGTTCATTGTACTCAAAAAGTTGAGTTGCAAGATTTACAAGATTAACATAGAGAGACATGAGTTAGTGTTTAATGCTGTGTTATGTTGGGATTTACAGGGGTTCTGTAATGTTAGTTTTGTAGGGTACCATTGTGGTGAAGAGTAGAGCATGTGGTTAGGTTGAAGATGGGCTGCTAAACTTTTAAGACCACGTATACTTTATAAAGGGCAGCAAAACTGTTTGGATACCAACATTCTTCAAAATATCTGTTCCACAGAAGAAAGACAGTCATGCAGGTTTATGACAGAAACGGTGACAATGTTCATTTATGGTTGAACTATCCCTAACAATTTTGCATGCCTCCCTACTGTGGACATGAAAGACAAATCCAATGATTTTTCCTCACACTGCTATTCTGTTTCACTTGGTGTGGACATCAAGTGACATACTTGTCAAAGACACGGAAGCATTCAGATAGCTCCTCTTCAGACTTGCCAGCTTGGTCTTCTTTTAACTGCTGCACCATCATCACCAAAAACTCCTCAAAGTCAATAGTGCCACTGCCTGAGGATGCAAAACTTAGATGTGACGGGAATGAATGCATAGAGGAGAACAATTTGAGTATTTGGTTTCTGAAGTGTGGTTGGCACAAACCAAGTTCAAGCTCTTTGCAATCAAACTCGCATGCAATGTAGTCCATTTTTGTCTTGTGACCAGACTTACCATCTTCATCTACTTCTTCAATGATGGCATCCAACTCCTCTCTGGTTGGGTTCTGACCCAACATCCTCATGACGGTACCCAACTCCTTGGTGCTGATATCACCACCACCATCGGTGTCGAACATGTCGAAGGCAGCCTTGAACTCTTTGGTTTTAGATGACAAAAAAGAAAAAAAACGAAGAACAAAAAAGAAGAACAAATCCAAGAATGTGAAAGGCTGTGTGACCAGAACTTTTTCATCTAACAATTCACCTCAGAAAAGCAAGCAGCGTGAATCAAATGCAATGGGCAAAATCTTTACACTCACCAGCAATCATTTCCTCACTCAGGAAAGAGCGGGCGTCCGCCTGTGCATCAGTGGGCTAATCAGAAAGAGAGATTATGGTTTACTAAGAGCCTCATGTGGCTTTCTATCAGACTGAAAATTTAAAATGATTTTGTTCATTATTTAGAACTAGAGAAACTTCACAGGGGGTTCCTATTATTGGATTAATTGTGGGAAATATATTTCCAGAAATAGCCATGGCAAATAAAGAAAAGACACAGGACCAACAACATAAATAGCTCTTCCTTGATTTGATGCAATCACGTTTATACATTTTCATATGATTGAATGTCCAAATACTTTCTAGGTTACCTGACGGTGGTA
The DNA here is from genome assembly GCF_024489055.1 of Chanodichthys erythropterus. Taxonomy (NCBI): domain Eukaryota; kingdom Metazoa; phylum Chordata; class Actinopteri; order Cypriniformes; family Xenocyprididae; genus Chanodichthys; species Chanodichthys erythropterus. The sequence goes on from NC_090240.1 coordinate 26,468,726, forward strand.
AAGACACTTAATAATCCATCTATCTACAGGGGTTGGACAAAATAATGTTAACACGTATAGGGATTAATATTAGAGGCTACAGTGAAAAAACAAACATTGCAATTATGTTTTTGTTGTTTAAATTCTCTTGTTTTTATATCAGTGCAGTATACTGTAAGTGGATTTCAGCAGTGTTTAGTACATGTGTGAAATGGGCCCATTTAACAAGAGTATCTGTAACCTTAACCGCCCAATTGTGTGTTTTAAGAACAACAGTCTTTATGACTCAGACTGTGTTCAAAAAGGATGGCAAGACTTCATCAGCGAAAAAGAATAGAGGGCAAAAACTGAAAGTGAATCATCGGGATCGTCAAACACTAAGAAGGATTGTGTCCAAACAACATAAAGAAAAGAAAAGTGACAACAATACTGACTCAATATTCACACCGAAGACCATGTTTCCACAAAAACTGACCACAGAAAACCTCACAAAGCTAACATCAATGAAGGAGCTGCAATTGCTAAAAATATAATTTCAGACACCACTGCTAAAATGTGAAAAAGATGGTGTTATGATTAATACACCTGGACAGTTGGAGCACCAAGATGAACTTCATCATCTGCCCTGGTCAGCTTAATCACCTGACTTGAATATTATTAAACTATTGTGGGCAGGTTTGGAGAAAAGACTGAGAAGCAGATTCCCTCCTTCAGCATCTCTGAAGCAACTGTCAGATGTTCTTATCGATGATATTCAACTGGAGATTATTGACACAAGTTGTATTAATCTATTCTAATGAAGCTGGATTCTGTATTAAAGGCAAATTTTTGGTAAAACACCTTAATAAAGACATATTGCCTATTTCACATTATTTTGTCCAACCATATTTTTTTTAGAACTTTTTAACATGTAAAAATAAATAAATAATAAACCTTGACAAGTATGGGGTTATGGATATGCAATAAATGAATAAAATAAATGAAGTAACATGTATAGAACTACTTACTTGATTGAATATAATAACTAATAGCTCTACATCACAAAGATCTGTGGATGATGTGCAGGATGAACTCTAGCCTATTTACCATTCATATGTCCTCAATGAGGCAGATTTAATGGGTTTCTATTGAAGCTGAAGAGGTAAAACGAGTTATAAATATCACATGATTATTTACATAGATTGGTTCTGCAGCCAGAAAAGAATGAGAATGTGACAGGATGAAATCGATTCATTTACCTAATGATGACAAGATCTCTCATGTCACACTTACACAGTATACAGATGATAAATAAAAATAATATCAAATCTAACTGTATAGGCCTATACTTTTTAGGGAATTTATTTAATTGTAGTGTTTCAGAACTCCTTAATGAAGGCAATGTAAAAAAAAAAAAAAAATACAAAGAAATAATAATAAAAAAAAAAACTTTTCCATATGTGAGATGTGCTGTATGGCTAATACATTGCTGAAAGTGGCATTAATGTGTTCTTGTACTGGGAACATTTGCTAGATTCCATGAAATGTATTCTGATAAATGTACAGACTTTGAAATGAAAATAGAACAACAAGAAATCTGCCAAACAACATGGTGGTGAGCGGGACACAAACTGATGCGGGGTTAGTTGTAACACACATGGTTTAAACATTTACACACATGCTAGCCACTTGCTAATTGCCTATAGAAAAAAAAATGTGCCAAAATTCTAAAATCTTTGTAAGATAATCGCTGAGCATTTATTTAAAGGTGCCCTCGAATAAAAAAATGAATTTACCTTGGCATAGTCAAATAACAAGAGTTCAGTACATGGAAATGACATACAGTGAGTCTCAAACTCCATTGTTTCCTCCTCCTTATATAAATCTCATTTGTTTAAAAGACCTCCGAAGAACAGGCGAATCTCAACATAACACCGACTGTTACATAACAGTCGGGGTGTACGCCCCAAATATTTGCATATGCCAGCCCATGTTCCCAACATTATGAAAGGCATTAGACAAGGGCAGAATGTCTGGATCTGTGCAGAGCTGAATCATCAGTCTATGTAAGCAAAAACAATAGCGAAAAATGGCAGATGGAGCAATAATACCTGATATGATCCATGATAACATGATATTTTTAGTGATATTTGTAAAATGTCTTTCTAAATGTTTCGTTAGCATGTTGCTAATGTACTGTTAAATGTGGTTAAAGTTACCATCGTTTCTTACTGTATTCACGGAGACAAGACTGTCGTTATTTTCATTTTTTAAACACTTGCAGTCTGTATAATTCATAAACACAACTTCATTCTTTATAAATCTCTCCAACAGTGTAGCATTAGCCGTTAGCCATGGAGCACAGCCTCAAATTCATTCAGAATCAAATGTAAACAATATAACAGTATACAATAGACTCACATAATCCGATGCATGCATGACGAACACTTTGTAAAGATCCATTTGAGGGTTATATTAGCTGTGTAAACTTTGTTTATGCACTGTTTAATGCAAGTGCGAGCTCCGTGGGTGTGGAGCAGGAGAATTAAAGGGCCAGTAGCCCTGAATCGGCTCATTTATAATGATGAAATAGGCAGTTAAAAAAAATTAATTAAAAAACATCTATGGGGTATTTTGAGCTGAAACTTCACAGACACATTCAGGGGACACCTTAGACTTTTAAAAAAAAGTTCTAGGGCACCTTTAACCATATCAAAAGTAAATTTCTGGCTGAAGTAAATTTTTCATCTCAGTTTTTAGTGGTTATTTAAAATTAGACAAATTTGCTGTTATTTTAATCTCCAATCTGTTATTTATCAGTTTAGATACTTCTTTAATGCTTCGATAACTAGCAGAAGACATTAGCCGAGTTTTATCTGCACATTCCCAAATTTCTATATATCCTAATTATTGTTAATATATAATTCATTTTTCCAGGAGTTCCAATGTTCAGAAATTATTATTTCAAGAAATGTAAAGCATTCCGGCACATCAATTTGTCTCCTGTTCTGTGAGAGCTGTGTGTGGAGGGAGGGGGGTCACGGCTGGATTGGTAATCAGGACACCGGCATTTTCTCGGTGGGTTGACGCACTTTAAAACATCATTATTTTATTTTAAAAATGTAATAATTTTATTTTAGTTTGTTTTGTATATATATATAGTTTCATTAGATCAGATAATATTTTTAACTCATATGGTCATATGACAACATGCCCCTCACATGTTACAATGTGCCTGACCTATGGGGCATGTTGTCACATTTCACTTCAATTCTTTCAGGGTAAATAAAGAAAAAAGTATACACTGTAGTAATGAATCAAAACCACAAGTGTACTAGACATGTGTGAAATTAATGTGGAAGAAATTAATACTCTAAACCCCATGTGGATTTACATAAACTGAGAAAGTCAAAAAGTGTTATGTTGTGCTCCGCTCTCTGAACACAGTGCTTAAATATAGCTCTAACTGTCTAACAAATACCCACAAAAGCAAAGGGTCATCAACCAACACAACACATATTCATCATCGTTTCTTCTCTAGCGAGTCTGGTCTGTTAATTGGTGGGTAGAGAAGGACACAAAAGCTCTAACCAGAAACAACAATATTATTTTGTGGAGCAAATACCAACTGTCCCTCTTGTCCGGTCGTCGGTTGTGTGTAAAAATGCTATTCAACACCAACATGGATATACAGCCCTCTTATAGAGCCACATGTACATGATCACAAGGAACCATAACATGACATTGCAAAATGTCAAAGGACCATGAAAGTCTCAGCACTGTAATCAAACCCTATATGTTCCTTCTCTTTGATGATGTGGATTACCGCATGTATCCGCAGACCACAAACAAGGCCAAACACTATCAAAGATGACAGGCAAAGAAGAGAAATCACCTGTCAATCACTTGTAGCATTAAATACTTAACAGTATTAAAACTATTAATTAATTTATATTACTTGATGTCATTAAGATGATGTCATTAAGATGCAAGTATACGGGTTAGAGGTTTAGATCAAGTAAAAATTACTCCTTGTAAAATGTAAATCCTGCACATATAAACTTTTTCATTAGATCTTCTGCCATCATACAAAGATCACTGATTGATTGAATCATCTTGCTCCATCCACTCCTTTCCAGATATCTTACCATTCTGACAGCTTGTTAGTGAGATCAAAGTGTATCTGAAAACAGTAACAGTCTTCTGTCCAGCAGCCTTCCTCCTAAATGTGCGCAGATGGACAAAGATCTTCAGACTCCCCTGATAATACCTTATATTGCTCTCACCTTTCTAGAAAATAAGCAGGATTGGACAAGAAACTCAAGACAGTGAACTTGTCAACCAATGCCTGTGTAGACTTAAAAAAAGCCCCACCCTTCTTCTTTATCTCTTTCTAATCCATTGCCACCTCTATATGCCCTCTATTGCCCCATATTTAGCTGAAGGATGGACAAGTGGTCTCAATAACATTTCCCTGCCAAAAAAAAAAAAGAAAAAAAGAAAAGAAAAGGAAAGCAATGAAAGGTTATTTAGGCAGTGGATAAGCTTCCAGAAACAGATGTAGGCTATACTCGCTTTCCACACAGGGTAGGGTTTGTGCCCTTATCCACATGCCTGTATTTCTTCACCTTCTCTGTCAATTCGTCCATCCATCAGTCATGGCTGTGTATCCCTGTCGGTGCTGACTGGCTCACTTGGATCTGAACCACATTGACACACAATAAGAAACAGTGAGTCACAACAAGACAATGAGGTGTGGCTTTGCATGTGTTGCACATACAGGAAGTCAGTCATTGTATCAGTTTATTACATAGTTACTCAGCAAATAAATAATTAAACAGGGATTTTCACACATGAAATAGTTAAACCTGGGTCATTCTAAACCCCAGGTTATAGGAATCCTGGGTTATCTTGCTTCACGTTTCACGCCAATCAGAATTCATCCAGGGTTAACAATTAATCCTGTAAGCATTTTACATTTTTTCTCTCAAACACTGAATTTACTGTTTATATACAATGTGTAGTGTTTCCGTGACTCTCCAAAACTGGCAAATACGAGTACGCGATTGGTTGTTTGTTGCTAAGCGTCTGGCTGTACCATTCTAACACCGCATAGTTTCACACTGTACAAGTTTGGCACCGTAATGCTGGGTTAACAACGCAAAAGAAAACGTAACCCCGGGTAAAAAGCGGTGCTAACCCCGCTTCAAAATTACAAGTGTGAAACGCTCCTTTACCCGGGTTAAAAATGGTGTTTAGAATGATGATAACCCGGGGTTAGGCGCAGTGAAAAGCCCTTATGTGGACATGAATATTAATTCCAACTTTTCAACTCAACAATCTCAACTTTTCAACTCTAATATTGACTTGAGTTGAAATTCTGAGTTGAAACCTACTACTTTCGCAGAGATTCTAAAGTTTTTTTTGTTGTTTTGGTTTTTCACCCAAAAATCACTGTTTTATAGAATAATTCCTTATTTAGAACATACGTTAAGGGTTGTGAAGTTCATTCTTTTTAAAATGTACAGTAGAGGGCCTTCCTACTCGGACAGTATGATTCCGGATACTGTGGTATGAAAGAAATTCGGATGTACTACCAAAGATTCTTTACAATAGAATTCAATGCCTGTACCATTAATGAAAGCTTAACAGTAAACTTCATTCAGAAAAATAAAAATAAAGGTTCTTTACTGGCATCTGGTTAAATAAAAAACCTTATATGGAAACTCACTGTTTGCAGACAGCATAAAAATTGAGAAATTTCGTAAATGGAATCCAACAAGTCACAAAATGATTTCTCTTATAGCAGCATTTTTTGTTGTAAACTCTAAAAATCAATCAAACCAAAATCAATGTTTAAAATGTTAAACATGTTGAAGATGATATGCTGTTTCTTTAATTCACAACTCCTATTCCATGGTCTCATGGGATAAAGCTTACATCAGATGCACACAGTTCACCCAAAAATGAAAATTCTGTCATCATATACTCCAAACTTGTATGACTTTCTACAGTGGAATACAAAAAGGAAAATTTTTAAGGGACTGGAGCTTTCAAGCTTCTAAAAATACCTTCATTCTGCACCATTAAAGCTTCATAAAAGAGTCCATAACAATGACCCGTTCATTGTATACAGGTCTTCTAAATTCATACCAGCTTTGTGTGCAAAAGTTTAAATTGTCATTTAACATGAGGATGAGTATTAATTTAACTGTAAACTGTCTCTTTGTGCTTGCATTTTCTCCTTCATGAACTGCTTCCCCCTCTCTCTTTTACTCTCTACTTGTGTTTATATTTTCTTCAGTGTGACAGAACAACGAGTGACCTTGTCAAGACTCGTAAGGCTCGTCATCATTACCCTTCCATGCCTTATCTGGTTTCTCCTAATAATCCTCTGACTGCTAGAGTTTCATAGGCTTTGCAAATATCTACTCCAAGGGACAAGCCTTGGACCACATAACACACCTACACACTATCACTTATAAACACTTGTAACTCAACTTGTAATACAGTAAAATCTGTGTCATGATGTGTAAAGATGTCATAGCCAAATGTAGACTAGTGTCATGGTCTCAATTAAAGGCACAAACTGAAACCTCGCTTTTGGATATCAGACAAAATTGCATGACTGGAGAGTAAAGCAGTAAAGCAACTTGATAGTACACACAAGTATTACGAGATTTATTAATTAAAACCTTTCTACGTCTTCCTTTTTAATATTTTTTCTAGTCCACCTTTTCATTAAAATGAATTAATTAGCCAAATAAAGATTGAGCTGCATCCAGAAGCAATGCGTCCAGGAAGAAAGCAATCTTCCTCTCCAGCGAACGACCACTTATTTTAATTACGGTGACCCATTATTATTAAAGCCAGTGGTTGTATGGAAGACTGTCCATTGTTTCACAGTCATGCATTTTCTTACTATTATCTATATTAATAACTAATTAAGGGTCAGGCATCAGATACACTTGCTCTTCTGTAACATCAGAAAGAACAAGCTGATTTTGAGCCAGATGTGGTCAATGTAGTTGCCAAAGTTGTGAGATAAAATGAACAAATAAAAAAGAAATAAATAAGTAAAATTAAAATACAATACTGTTCACATAGACTTTAACAAATAGAAAGACATTCCCACACTCATCTGTTGACATATAGGTCAGCATTTCATAAACGAAAACAAACAAACAAAAACAATTTCCCACATTCATCCGTTCACATATGAATGAATGAATGAATGAATGAATGAATGAATGGAATTCCCTCAGTCTCTCTACCTTTTAGTCTCACTAACCTCTATACTGTACGTAAAAAATATTTTCCATTAACTTATGACGATGACTTTAAGCATCAGAATAGCTGCTTACTCATTAGGGATATTTACATAAATAACAAATCACTCAGTCGAGAGTGAGTGTCCTGTGATCGCTGTTTCTAACCCAGCCCCCTCCGCTCCAGTCCATAAGGCAGACAGAGTGTGAGCAACACATAGGTAACCTCTGGGGGCTCAGTTAAAAAGCATTTATTCTCTGTGAGTGCCTTATGTCAACCTAAGTTCTCCAAGACAGTTAAGCTGAGGTAAATGACAGCAACAACTGTCAACCTCTTGTTCCTGTCTCTCTGCCTAACACTCCTCCTTTTTTCTTCGCTCTATTCTTGGACATTCTTAGGGACAGCAGCTGAATCTTCGAGAACAACTAGTATAGCAAACTAAATAAGGAGAGAGCGTACGCTTATCTATCAAGAGTGGTCACTGATTCTACAACTGCATGAATGAATGCTAATACAAGCCAGAGAATAATAGGCCTATATGATTGTGTTTGATCAACATCCTTCGAACCAGATGATTTAACATGCAGACAAAGGAGTTCTAATGGAGTTTGGGAGGGGCATGATCATCTACTCCTGTCAATCACAACTCAAGGGAATAAACAATCGCTTACCTCACGCTGAAACAACTCTTTGTGCATCCTTCCACAACCACGTTCAGTCTATTTTTAATTATTTCTATTAAGATTATAATTTTCCTTCAGTAGTCATACCCAAAGACAAAAGAAGACGAAATGGAATACGATGACATATGTGATCAACGCTTGCAGCTGTTTATGCCATTAGGTGGCACACATATTAATTATACTGTATCTTATTGTGTTTTATTTTAATAGTCTACCTTTGATGTTAAATGGACATTGTGCTTAAATAAAGTCAAATGTACTGGCATGTTAACCTTTTCATGCATGAATTATTATAACCACAGTCTCAGGGCATGAAAAACAAGATTTGAACTTTTTTACACATATTTTACAGAGAGATTTTCAGATGTTTGCGTTTATGTTTTTAACTAAAAAGATTCTGTATTAAACATAATACAGTAATAGCACAGCAATACTGTGTGTATTTAACAAATCAATTAATACAATGATCATCAAGTGAAAACTATAAAATGTTAAATTAAATTATCAGGCGTTTTCAAATCTCATCTGAAATTAGCAGTGATTGGCATACGCATTACAAGTAACATGCAATATGTGAGCAGATTACTTTTTTAATGTTTTAATTTTTAACAAGTAAAATAACATTACAAGTAATGTGCATTACGTAATCAGATTACTGTTTTGATGTTACAAGTATGCTTCACAAGTAATGTGCATTATGTAATCAGATTACTTTTTTGATGTAACGAGTAAAGTAACACATTACAAGTAATGTGCATTACGTAATCAGATTACTGTTTTGATGTTACAAGTAAAGTAACACATTACAAGTAATGTGCATTACGTAATCAGATTACTGTTTTGATGTTACAAGTATGCTTCACAAGTAATGTGCATTATGTAATCAGATTACTTTTTTGATGTAACAAGTAAAGTAACACATTACAAGTAATGTGCATTACGTAATCAGATTACTGTTTTGATGTTACAAGTAAAGTAACACATTACAAGTAATGCGTTTTATGTAATAAGATTACTGTTTTTATGTTACAAGTAAAGTAATGCATTATAAGTATGTGCATAACGTAATCAGATTACTTTTTGGATGTCACAAGTAAAGTAATGCATTACAAGTAATGTGCATTATGTAATCAGATTACTTTTTTGATGTTACAATCAACGCTTTACAATGAATGTGCATTACGTAATCAGATTACTTTTTGATGTTACAAGTAATGCATTACAAGAAATGTGCATTACGTAATCATAACTTTTTGATGTTAAGTATGCTTTACAAGTAATGTGCATTATGTAATCAGATTACTTTTTTGATGTAACGAGTAAAGTAACACATTACAAGTAATGTGCGTTACATAATCAGATTACTGTTTTGATGTTACAAGTAAAGTAACACATTACAAGTAATGTGTATTATGTAATCAGATTACTGTTTTTATGTTACAAGTAAAGTAATGCATTACAAGTAATGTGCATTATGTAATCAGATTACTTTTTTGATGTTACAATTAACGCTTTACAATGAATGTGCATTACGTAATCAGATTACTTTTTGATATTACAAGTAATGCATTACAAGAAATGTGCATTACATAATCATAACTTTTTGATGTTACAAGTATGCTTTACAAGTAATGTGCATTATGTAATCAGATTACTTTTTTGATGTTACAAGTAAAGTAACACATTACAAGTAATGCATATTATGTAATCAGATTACTGTTTTTATGTTACAAGTAAAGTAATGCATTATAAGTATGTGCATTATGTAATCAGATTACTTGTTTGATGTTACAATAAACGCTTTACAATGAATGTGCATTATGTAATCAGATTACTTTTTTGATGTAACGAGAAAAGTAACACATTACAAGTAATGTGCGTTACGTAATCAGATTACTGTTTTGATGTTACAAGTAAAGTAACACATTACAAGTAATGTGTATTATGTAATCAGATTACTGTTTTATGTTACAAATAAGTAATGCATTACAAGTAATGTGCATTATGTAATCAGATTACTTTTTGGATGTCACAAGTAAAGTAATGCATTACAAGCAATGTGCATTATGTAATCAGATTACTTGTTTGATGTTACAATTAACACTTTAGAATGTGCATTATGTAATCAGATTACTTTTTTGACGTAGCATAACTGCAAATTACAATATAACACAAATACATTTATTTACAGCCAAAAATGTTACTGCAGATGAAGTATTTTCAAGAACAACAGTCACAGTAATAGTATAATAGTTGTAGCATAAATGTGATGTCCAATTTAGTGGACAGATGGTTAACCATAATTTCCTGCCAATCTAAAATCAATTATTTAATGTAACAATGATATGACTCCAATTTATTTATTTAGATTTTTTTTTTTTTTTTTTTTTTTTTACCTGCAAGAGTCTCCTAGTATAAAAGGAATGGAGCAACTTTGCTTTGGTACTATTTTCACAAGTAAGGTGTCAGGTTTGGAGGTGGTGAAAGGAGCGAGGACTCAAATGCAGGGAAGGAAGGGCTTTTTATTAATAATAAAAAGAAACAAAACAACAAAAACTACCCCGAGGGGAAAACAGACAAAACACTTGACTTGGACTTGACTGACTTGACTTGGAGGAAAAACATGAGGGAATAAACGACGACGAACCAACACAGGACTGCAAACACAAGGAGAATAAATAGGAGAGCAAACAAGGCAGGTAACGAGGGAGGACAGGTGGGGCAAATCAACCAATAATGAGGTAACAAGGTGGGCGGGGTCAAGACAATAGACATGAGAGCACATGGCACAAAGAAACACATGACAAGCCATGTGCTCACACCAAACAAAACAAAGACACAAGCACATGGCCAATGAAGACAAAATCACAAGCCATGTGCTTACACAAGACGAGACATGAACACGTGACTATGAAAACTCATAAGCCACGTGTTCACACAAAACAAGACAACATGAGAGCACGCGGCAGGTGGAAATAACCGCGTGCTACACAACATGACAATACAAGAGACAAAACAGGAGACAAGAACGCATGGCAAGTGAAAGAACACTCGACCGTGCGCTCACAACAAAGACAGGACTAGGAGCGCGGGTGTCCGAATCCCGACACGAAACCGAAACCAAACTAGACACGAGTGCCGGGATCCGAACGCCACGCTCCCAACATGAAACAAGGCACGCAGACAACAGAGCGCACAGCCCCGAGAACCCTCGAGACTGTACGCTCACCCAAAAACACGACAAGAATGGGAGTGTCAGAGCTCTGTCACAAAACCAAGAAATAAGCAAGACTGAAGTGACAGAACCCTGACATAAGGTGTACAACTCTTAGTACAAAACTCCAAACTGATCACACTTGTAACACAGCTAGTCATTGTTTCAAAACTTGATCTCTTTCTTTAATTTTAGTTGTACATGTTTTCATTCTACATAATCACTGTTTCAAAACACAAGATCATTGTGATATAATGAGAACATTTGGTTTAATCACTGAAACAACAGTATGATCTTCTTGTTTAGTACTTTTAACAATCAGTTCATTTAATAGCAAACAATGCAAGATACATGTTTCAAATCACCCTTGTTGCTGAAATAATTACACAGGCTACAGATGCCACATAAGAAAATACACTTACATTAAATTACATAACTGACATAAAATCCATAACGTTTGTAATAGAATTTATTCAGTGTGTTGTGATGAAGTATGACACAGTCATGAAGTTTTTAGCTAGAACAGAGTTTGCTGCCAATACAGTAAATGTTCTCATATGACTGAATCTGTACTGTAGTTGACCTTTCTAAGGGAGAGTAACAGTAATGTGGCAGTCTCTACCATGGTAATACCTCTGTTTACAGTATCACATGGCATACTATAATGTAAAATGACGCCATCTGTCTCCCTTCTTCTGATGCAGCTCTGATCAATCTAATGTTATACTGTACTGTTCTTTTCCCTAGTCCTTCTCTGTGTTCAGAAATTCAAATCTCTCTCTCTCTCTCACACACACACACACACACACACACACACACACACACACAAAAACATGCCCCCCCCCCCACCCACACACACATTGATTTTTCCATGTTTTATGGGGACTTTCCATAGAAATGATTTTTATACTGTATAAACTGTATATTATATCATATCACAGAAAACTTGCCTATAGAATAAATATCTATATAGAAATCTATAGGTGTACCAAATGATTCATTAATTAACCATTAAGTTCAGTTGGATTAAAGGTGCTAAAGAGGAGGTTTTGTTTTATACATTTTTGCAATATTACTTGAAACTGTCTTTACTAACTGATAAAAGACTATTTATTAGGTTCACTGAAATAAACAATATTAATATACATCATCTGTGCACGAGGTAGGGCCTTAAAAACATCAGCCAATCGTTTACGCGATCATCACTTAAACGATTGGCCCTCTGGCTTGTCAATCACTGCCATGACGTTCCTTTTGAGAGAGCAGCGCGGCTGCGTGCTCCAGTAACTTTCCACACTCTACAGGCGCGCATGCAATGTTTTTGTCAGGAGACAGGAGTAACAACTGCAGATTATGAGTTACCTGCGGTGAGTCCGACATAATGAATCCACTAACACGATACAGCGATTGCCGGAGGTAAACACTCGTGTTCCAATACTCCTGCACTAGTTTTGGGAGGCGTTCCCTTGAAATGAGCTGTGAAGGAGGGGGGTTGTTCTTACGAATGCGCTCATTTCAAAAACTCACTAACAGTCTTTGGTTTCTTAGTCGACGAAAAGATCCTCTTTTGCACCTTTAAATAACAGACAAATGTATTAAACTGCATGAAAAGAGATATATAAATAAAAAGTTTGATAGCATTATGAAAGTGTCATAGACCCGCCAGGCTCTTCCATCAACCAATCACTGCGCACTCCATCACCAGAGTTCTAAACACACACACCCGATCCCCATCATCACGCAGTCACAGCAGATACTTTAGCACAGCACTCACCTCAGTTCACTGTCCGGTCTCGTTTTAAACAAGGACTCAAACTCCTATGCTCGTGCATCGTGAGAAAACTTACCTTCTCCACTGCAGCGATCTTCCTAGTCTTCGTGAGTGTATCCTGTGTGTTACAGTCATCTCTGCAACCGCCATCATCCACGAGACATCCACCTGCAAGAAAAGGACAGTATTATCTATTCAGTTTACCTTCACAACCATCTATCAACGTTACTCACCTGATCATCTGTCATTGCTACGCTGTTAATAAACTCATTCACCTTTACCAACCTTTTGTCTCCTACTCTGTCCGTGACAGAAAGGCAGTTACTGTGAATGAAACATTAGATGAAACGCTTATTCTGTGTAGTGTGAGTTTTGAAAATGTACACCTTAGCTACTTGTGAAAATAGTACCAAAGTGAATAAAAAAGTAGGCTATTTAACTCCCAAATCTATATCAGCGAGAGAGCGACTTGCGACAGCACTCATGGAAAGACTGCGTTTTTGCTTGGTTGGTAATTTGCAGTCAGTGTGGGTTTCTCTTCGCGAGACACTAATAACTTGAAAGGTTTATAGCCTCATAAGCTACTAGAAAACGTCTCGTAATGTCAATACATTATTGCAAACGTTATACAAATGTATCAGTGGTTTATGCTATTATGCACATACATACACCCACAGCATTACAATGAATAACATAAAAACATTACAATATTTAAGCGTATTATAATATATTTTTAAGATCAGAAAGGAACAATTACAATCCATTCTAATACACCTCTGTGGGTTTGACTTTATAAAAAAAATGGGTTTGAACGGGTTAACTTACAAGTGCAATCAAGGCGAACTCTTTAGACTGGTTATTTTTTTTTACGAGAGATATGACTCTTTGAATGAATTTAAGCTCCACCTTTATTCAAGTCACTCACCAGCTCATATGTTCTAAAAACACATCGTGTGCAGTCACAACTAACAGAACATCAGGCTCAGAGTTGTCAAAATTAAAGCGCTCCAGATGCGTTTCACACGTGCTTTACCGGGTATCATGTTATGGGCTGCAGCCTGCGCGTGTACGACTTCAAACCAGGATGCCAGCAACATCACTTTAGACACCCTCCAGCTGTTGGACCAAGGACGCTGCCTCTTCAGATCCATGCTGCCTTCAGATACAGCTGTGCAGGTACTGGTGTGTGTCTTTGTGGTGATGACCATTATCTCACTTTTGATCAATGGGTGCACCCTGTGTTGTCTGGGCAGTTCAGAAGACTTATCCTGGGAGCGCCGCTTTGCCTTGCTGAAAAACCTCATAGTGAGTGACGTTCTACTCATTGTCACGCAAGGGCCTACAGTGATATACTGCCTGCTGCAGAAGACCACACTGCCGTACGGAGCTTGGTGTGTCATTCAGTTCTTTATTAACACCGTTTGTGTTTTCTGCACTTTGTTTACTATCACCTGCATGGCTCTTGAGCGCTACCTGTACGTGTGCCAGGCCATGGACTACCTCAGTATACTAACCACTAGGTGCCTTTACCTCATGGTCGGGTTCACGTGGCTTATTTCAGTGTGCTTAACGACAATTATAACAGTTTTGCTCAGTTTAGGGCACAATAACTCATTACTGGGCAAACCCATTACAGGACTCCTTTGTGAGCCGGACACCTTGGAGTCCCACCTGGGTTTTCCGCGGGCTGCTGCGGTGTTTCGCAAAGTGGTTGGGCTCATGGTGGTGCTGCTTTGCATCTTTTCCTACTCGTTCTCGTACCTGCGCATGTATCAGGTGGCACGCAACGCCGTTCAGCCATTCCAGCGGGTCAATAAAAGGGCACGCAATACCGTGATGTTTTACTGCTCAATGCTGCTGCTTCAGCTGCTCCCCATCTTTCTGAAGATAGCCTCGGATGCTCTGTGGGAACTTGAAGGCAACATGGCCATGATCCGCTCGCTAGATAATCCCGGAGGCTGGACGTTAGCTGAGATCCTTCACATCTTGCTTCTGGTGACGCTTCAAGCGCCTCCTTGCATTAATCCACTCATTTACGGTCTGCGCAACAGGGAAGTGAGGGAAGCTCTGCCTAGGCTGCTGCGGTGGTGGAGGCTGAACCGTTAAGTGAGCCCGGGATTATCTTCTACTGCCAGATGTTCTGAAGAAACAGAATGGAAGGACGATAGATGAGTGTGTCATGGTCATGTTGTCAGTGTTTACAGTGAGATTATAATAACGTAAAATATAAAACTTTAATGCAAAATGCTTTGAATGCAAAACATAGTAAACTTGACTTTACATTGAGGTTAAATTTGTTAATATTATTTTGATGTAGTAGGAACAAGGAACAAACAATGAGCAAAAATGCATTTGTGACACTCTAAAATATGTACTCATTTTGGCTATTGTGATTTTGGATGAAAATTGTTTATTTTCCATATACTATTTTTCATTTTTGCTTATATTTTACATGTCAAATGTAACATGAAGCTGAAAAATGTAAATCATTGTATTTTGCTGAGTGAGGTTGGGACTCTTATTTTGAAAGTGAATTGAGGACTCGTACAGAGAAGATTGTGCGCCGGCGCCCTCATTCTCAATCCTCTGGGGATTATGTGCGACACACATTTGCTCCTGTCTCCTCATTTTTTCCCCCTGTTTTAATAGGTATGACTTTCACAACAACAAAACAATAGTGATGGGCAGATCGAGGCTTCGTGAAACACTGAAGCAGTTGAAGCAAATGTGCCGTGATGTGTCGAGCCTTCGAAACAATCCACTGTTACCCCTAGTGGTCACAACAGTGTAAATGCAACAAAACTCAGGCCAAACATGCATTAAAATACCCTTTAGCAAATGTATTGCAAAAGTTTTATTGAAAGCAAAATCAAACAAATCATCTAATAAAATTAAATATAGAGTGTCTGTATAATCGGTGTTCTTTTATGAATTTTCAAGGCTTGTTTCTCTGTTCCATGGCTCAAGATAAACAGGCCAATAAGAGATTAATAACTACCATTATTCATTTTAATTATTCTAATGTCTAATTAAAACATCTACAAATGTATTAAACTGATCGGAGATCGGGTAAAGCCCCATAGACACTTGTTCAATAGTTCGCAGTGAATCTGCATGATTCATGGGTTCACTTTATCATCGCCCTCTATCGGTGAACAATTGAAATTTTGAACAGTGATGACGTAATGAAGCCTCGTTTACTAAAATCACGTGACTTTGGCAGTTTGATACACGCTCCGAATCACTGATTCGAAACAAAAGATTCATGAAGCTTCGGAGCTTCATGAAGCAGTAGGTGCGTCCCAATTCGCGTACTTGTGCACTATTCTATGACGTTTTTAAGTATAAATAGTGCGAGTAGTGCGTTCACACAGAAAATTCCAAAAAGAAAAAGTGCACTTTAAATACCCGGATGATGCACTAAATTAACGAAAAAAATGAAGTGTGGAATGTTGGACACTTCGTGCACTCGACTGTCGCAGCTTTAATTACGTAGTGGAGGGGAAGGGTGGATCGGACTCTGTTGTTAAATGACAAAATAACCTTATACAATTCACGCACTACATGGATGAGTGCATAGTGCACAAGCACATAGTGTATAAGTGCATAGTGTATAGTGCGTCATTTGGGACGCAACTAGTGTTTCGAAATCGGCCATCACTACAAAACAATATGCACTCTAATCATTTAATGCAAATATATTGTATATAAATGTTCTGGTTTGTGAAGATATTCAAAATGCGTACATCGTCCGCCATTTTGTGGACGCTATGAAATGCATTTAATTTGATTTATACATGCCCCAGTTGTTGCACCAGCTGTGCATAAGTTATAACGTAGCCTAGTTTTGACGTACCGTAAATGGGCACTAAGTTACAACTTACGCACTAGCTACTAAATATATTGCTGCGTCCCAATTCGCCTACTTATACTACACCCTAAAAGTATGTACTCTTTTTGTGAACAATAAGTACTTTTGAGTGTGTAGCAAAAGAGTAGATAAGCTTTGGGACATACTATCACGTCATACAATCGCGTTCGACTTTATGTTCCAACCTAAGAAAGAACTTACGAACGGCTGGTGCAACCCTACCCAGGTTATTATGTTCATTATTTGTTTATTTATATTTGTGTTTGTTTTGATGGCAGTTCTGATTATAAAATCAGTAACTTGAATGTTAAATGTGTATGGTTTACATACATGTACCTACATGTTCAGTCATGTGTGATTATTTCACATGCATAAAATACCTTTTGAATTGTCTTAAAGAAACAAAGTGAACAGCTCAAATGTATGTTTGTGAAAAAAAGGGGAAAAACATAAATGTGAAATATGTATTGTTTTGACATGAAAAAGAAAATGACATTTGTGCATTAATAAGAAAAATAAATACATTTTATTGATAAAGCTTTATTGGTTTAAAATGTGAAAAAAAAAAATGAATAAACAGTTGCTGGGGATTATGTGCCACAGACATTTGCTCCTGTCTCCTCATTTTTTCCTGTTTTAACAGGGACTTTCTAATCTGCCAACACGGCCTTTTGCACAGGGCCTGTAACACATTTATTAATCTGTTTGTGATATCTTTTTTTTTTTTATTTGCATATGCCAGCTCATGTTCAAGGCATTACACAAAGCCAGGACGTCTAGATGTGCACAGCTGAATCATCAGACTAGGTAAGCAAGCAAGGACAACAGCGGCAGATGGCAGATGGAGCAATAATAACTGACATGATTCATGATAACATAATATTTTTAGTGATATTTGTAAATTGTCTTTCTAAATGTTTCGTTAGCATGTTGCTAATGTACTGTTAAATGTGGTTAAAGTTACCATCATTTATTACTGTATTCACGGAGACAAGACTGTCGTTATTTTCATTTTTTAAACACTTGCAGTCTGTATAATTCATAAACAACTTTATTCTTTATAAATCTCTCCAACAGTGTGTAATGTTAGCTTTAGCCACGGAGCACTATCAAACTCATTCAGAATCAAATGTAAACATCCAAATAAATACCATACTTGCGCGATTAGACATGCTGCATGACGAACACTTTGTAAAGATCCATTTTGAGGGTTATATTAGCTGTGTGAACTTTGTTTATGCTGTTTAAGGCAGTTGCGAGTTTAGGGATGGGGAGCACGAGAATTTAAAGGGGCCGCAGCCTGAATCGGCGCATATTTAATGATGCCCCAAAATAGGCAGTTAAAAAAAAAGAAAAAGAAAAAAATCAATGGAGTATTTTGAGCTGAAACTTAACAGACACATTCAGGGGACACCTTAGACTTATATTACATCTTTTGAAAACATTTAACACTCTTAACACCCGCCCCCTGCAATCTGCAATAGTGCACTGTTCTTTACAGCCTTGTAAATAACTGTATTTTTCAAAAATATCTTCAAATACCCATGATAAATGATAGTACAAAAAAGGCTAAAATTTGATATAGAGTTATTTTTATAGTTATAATAATGATTTTATAATGTGAACCATTGAGTAATACTTTAGCCATCTAGTGGTTGTAGTTAAAAATTCATGTTATTTTAATTTTAATTTAATTAAGTGTTTGCTTTCCAGTAGATGGCAATAATCGTCCACTAAACCCAGGCACATTTTTCATGTCCCTCACTATGAATGAAATTTAGAAATGTAGATCTATATTAAAGTGGATTTAACATACAATTTTGCTATTTAATATAAATGTATATACTTAAATTATTACAAATTGAGGCAAATAAATAACACAAAATACCATAAATCCTACAAAATTGCACAACTTTAAAATATTAAAGTAGGCTATTACGTTTTTTTAAAAAAAGGTTACATTTTACAAAATCACATTTTACTGTCTGGTTAAGCTAGTTGGACAGAAAAATGAATATTGTTGGCCAATGTGTAATAGCATAGCAAGCAACATAACATATATGTTCACTTATAAGTGATAGGCCATATTTTATTATTTGCCTACTATTATTAGGCTACGATATGAGTAAGCTGCATACATGCCTTTATCTTTTGCATGTTTTCCCCTCTTCCTTTTTATATATTTACGTTACTTAAATCGGCCTCCGGTGGCTTAGACCTTTTGCCTTACCATAATTTAACGTTGATTTAGAACTCATCCCTTCTTCTCGTATACTTTTTGAGTGAGTTGTCTTCTCTGAGCACACACTCCAAGTTCCTCCCGACCAGGTTAATTTACCCACCGAGTGACATGATATCGGCCCTGGGCCGTCCAGGTCTAAATCCGTCACTGAATGGTTTTTAGGAAAAAGTTAGGCTACTCAGCTTAGTACATTTGGCAGTGTCCACAGTTTCTAGAGCATCCACATTTCAACCCAGTGCCATGACAACACAGGCCCTCGCGGCCAAATAAACAGACCGGCCCACCTCCCAATTTGCCAATCCGGGCCCCTTGCTTGTACATAGATAGAAATGGCTCATTCTAAGGTAATAAAAACATAACGGTTCATTATGTAAGGTCTTTATGCACCACTGAAAACATAGTTATATATATTATATTGCATTTCTGTCAATAGATCCTCCCAAATTTTACACACTGCACCTTTAATGGTTACCTGCCAAGAATGTAGATAATAGGCATAGCAAAAATGTGTATAATGGCAGATATGGTGTCAGAGACTAATACTTCATAAATGAATACAATATATTATTTTTTTATTTATTATTTATTTATATGAATTTGTGTATATGTATAGTATTTATTTATTGACAATTTTTTTTTTACTTTAGTTCAGTTCAGTGTTGCCATCTCTGTAAAAAGCTTAATTATGCTATATTATATAATTGTTTGTAATTGCTTAATTATATATTGTTGATTGTTTTCACTTGAAATTTGAGTAGAAATGAAAGACTATAATTATAATCATTTGGTGCAAAGTAATAAAAGTATGATGCAACTTCATACCCTTATTAAAATACATCCGTTCAGAAATGCACCTATGGTGTCTCCATAGAGATATCCTGTGCTTAATAAACTGTTGGAAATGGTGTGTAATTGATCACTAATGGCTATACAAATAGCATAGGCACATTACTCACACTAGGAACGTTTGCATTGAACCGAGCCCGAGCGCGATTGTCCCCCCTCCCCCGCTGCCTGCACTCACACTGCACAAAGAATTAGTTCACCCAAAAATGAAAATTCTGTCATTTATTACTCACCCTCATGCCGTTCCACACCCGTAAGACCTTTGTTATTCTTCGGAACACAAATTAAGGTATTTTAGTTGAAATCCAATGGCTCCGTGAGGCCTGCATAGGGAGCAATGACATTTCCTCTCTCAAGATCTAATGTACTAAAAACATATTTAAATCGGTTCATGTGAGTACAGTGGTTCAATATTAATATTATAAAGTGACGAGAATATTTTTGGTGCGCCAAAAAAACAAAATAACGACTTATATAGTGATGGCCGGTTTCAAAACTCTGAAAAAAAAAAACAAGTCAGCCCAACAAGCTAGACTTTCTTTTCCTGGCAGAACATGACTAAAACAAATATGACTATGTTACTATTAACAAAGTCCCTTTAAGCGTTATTCTATAGTCTTTGCTATTAATCAATATCAACTTTGAGTTATAGATATGAACAAGCATCTAAAACCTTAAAATATTAAACTATGATGTATACCTCCCCCACAACATTTATTCAAATTGTGTGACCTGTTGAGGAGAAGTGTGCTATTTCTTTTATAAATCTTTTAATTTGACTTACTGTCCACAGCCTTTACTGCGACATTTAACACTTTGCAATGCATCTCAAATGTGCTCAACCTTACTTTTAATTATTTTCCCTTACCTATTTAAATGAAATAAGTGATGGGAGAATTGCATTAAATCAAATGAGGATGGAACATTTATATATAGTGAAAGTCCAATGTCATTTTGGCAAATGTGAAAACTGCAAACATTAGAAGTGTGCATTTAACAGAAAAAAGAAAGTATGCTCATTAAATTTTCATTTAAAGGAGAGAGAAAGAGAGACCTTGACTAAAGAATAGCTTTTGTATTTTTCTGAGGGAAATCAATAATTTGTGATAGACATCTGGTCTTGTTCACCAACTAGGCTACTATTATTGTTGAGTGAGAGTAAAGAGTGTCTTTACTATTTCATTGGTCTGTTCAAGCACTTCAGATGCAGTTTAAAGCCATCTGTTTAATGATAAGAGTCCTTGAAAAACACTTAAACTAAAGTGTTGGTATACAGAGAGATGGTAAAAGGTATCCTGTGATGCAGTGTGATCCAGGCAGTACAGCAATTATGATGTCAGAGATCAATAATCAATAATTAGGACAAATAAATGTATTAAGAAAAAATGTAAAATTATAGAGACAAACTAATTAGATAAATAATAGTTTATAATAAAATCCAGAGTATTGTATTTAACAGATGAAGAGTGAATATCATATTATAGAGAAATGAAGAATGAAACAAGATATTTGCAGAATGAAAGGAGAAGCAGAAGTAGAAGCAGAAAGAGAGGCAAAAAGAGTAGAAGCAGAATAAAAGCAATGACAGGAAAACTTTTGCCTTCTTAAACTCATGTTTTGGTCTAATAAGAAAAAGGTCAAATGGAATTAACCATTATGTCATAATTGGTGTAACAGCTAGGCCAGAGTGACTGGTCAAATGTGAAAGATAGATGAAGGAAGTGTTGTTTTGACACCATTAAGAGAATATTGCAGATCTTGAATTATCTCATGTCTGCAGAGATGGAAACAGACATAGTATTTTGATACAAAGGTAATTCTAATGGAACATACACCCACTCAATCTTACAGCACAGAAAAGACACCAAAGATCTTACATTTGTAAATATTCAAACATATCAGAGCATATAGTAGAAAATATATGAATGATTAAGGAAATGTAAAAGAATACTAATATATAAAGAATAATTAATAAAAGAAATAATATGAAAAAAGAAATTATCATAAACATTAACCATTTAGGATACACCAGTAGCTCATAAAAATAACTATTTAAACATAAAATTTGTTCAAGGGAAATCCATTCTGAATTAAATGAAACCAACAAGTGAAAACAAGTCTGGAGTGATTAAAAATGTCTTCCTCTCAGGTGAATAAAGACAAAGGAATGAGGAAATGATGACTCGCTGTGTAATCAGTCACTTCACACTGATGCATTACAGTAAGGGAAATTTAACTGTTGCTAACACACTCACACACAAGCCACAGAAACGGACCTGAAACCAAAGACAAACAGGCTGAATAGGTAAGTGCAATTTTACCGATTTATAATAATGCAACATAAATTTACATTTAGTTGGTATTTTAAACATGTTGTAAAACACAACTTTTTATTTATACAGTACTTACAAAGATTGTTGCTTCTGACTTGGCTATAGCTCAGCATGACAATTACTCCAGACTGATACATATTTCTGGCTGGCAGAACCAGTTTGTCTGTTGCAAAACCTTTGCCATCTTAACCCAAAACATTCCTAAACCTGTTTTTACTTGAAAACAGTTGCAACTGGTAAAATATTATTATTATAGTAGGAGAGATGAGTTAGAAAAGCTATAATGTTAGTATGTAATGTATTATAAAAAAATATTATGTAACAAAAAGTTAACCCAACCTGTGTGTGTGTGTGTGTGTGTGTGTATTATACATAATGTGTGTGTGTGTTATATATATATATATATATAAATACATATATATATATATATATATATATATATATATATATATATATATATATATATATATATATATATATATATATATATATATACATGAAACATTTGCTTTTAAGAAAAAAATATAGTTTTTTTGCACTAAAGAATCTATTTAGTTTAACAAAGACGGGGAAATGCAAGGAGGAAGCAACACTCAATGTTTACCAGCAACATTGTTGGAATGTAAAATATTTTCACCAAGATAACAACTACACCATGGTTTTAAAAAGTAACTGCATAGCAAAACACTAAAGATCAATTTAAGGAAGTGCCCTGGCCTTTGCTCAGTCAAATCACCTTAGCATCATGAGTTTAAAAAGTGCAAGCACCACTTCACCATTTTCTTTAAAATAAATGGCTCAACTTGGATACTAGCAGCTGATTCTATGATTCATTTCTGTACCACAAAAAACGCAAGACACACTCTGTTTTGAAAAGACTTACCTTAATATTAAAATAAAAGTAGTTATAGCTGAAGTGCTCATGTTAACTCTATTCCATTCCAGCATCCATGGAAAACGAATGGGATGCACACCAGCAACAGGAACCTTGCTCCGATAACAGCCTTGTATTTATTTGTAAGTTACCGGCCAGGGAAGGATTCCAGTCACTGGACAGGCAGGAGCCCATTCAGATCAAACTCCCAGCGCAATGCAGCGTCCATCAACTTCGTGTGCGCCTGTGTATGCTAGTACAGGAGAATAACAGACTTTCAGAGCCATTTGCACTTCTGGACCCAGAACGATACAGTCTGTTGTACCAGAAGGAGGAGGAGTGGTATGAAATTTATGATGACTTTCAGGTATTAAGAACTCTGGACGCACCCTGGTTTCAGGGTACTGATGGTCTTCAGACCGTC
Source organism: Chanodichthys erythropterus (assembly GCF_024489055.1). NCBI lineage: Eukaryota > Metazoa > Chordata > Actinopteri > Cypriniformes > Xenocyprididae > Chanodichthys > Chanodichthys erythropterus. Next base: position 26,492,211 of record NC_090240.1, read on the forward strand.
TGTGTCACAGTGTTGGCTCAGAAAACTACCTCTGAGGAGAGAATTCGCTTCCAGGGCATTCTGAACGAACTAATCGGCTATGATTTAGACTCCTCAGACACTAATCGTTTAAGTGAGTTAGGCTATACCCGAAGAAAGTTTGCCACACCGCGAAGGGAAGAACTGAAAAACCGGGATCCTATAGTTTATGCCACTGAACCATGGACAAGTTCCACAGTGCTCCCAAATGACCAGCCAGGTCATCTTCAGCGTAAACTCTCAGTGACTCTTTATTATAATGGATCAAATATTTCCATTAATGCTGACTTGACACACACCCCCAGTGATCTCCTCAAGATCTTCTGGGAATCATTGCCAAAGGGGGACCTGTCATTCGAAGGATGGTCTGTTGATCATGTCCTCAAGGTGTGTGGCAGAGAGGAATTCTTGAGTGGAAACTTTAAGCTCTCAGACTACTTGTGGGTCAGGCACTGCCTTAAAAACTCACTGGAGCTTCATCTCTCAGTGGTTGCCGTCTCATCCCTTCCAGATAACACAGTAAGCAGAGAGTACTGGCCGCTGGTAGACAGTCTCACTGGTCTCTCAATCTCCCACGAGGAACTTTCCCTTAAAGGGAAGGAAGTAGATGACATTGTGATGATTTCTCTGTGGGACTGTGAGAGAAAATTCAGAGTTAAACTCTTAGGGTTTGACATCCCAGAACTACCAAGTAAGGTACCTCCATTTGTTCATGTGGAAGCTATCATAATATATGGTAGAAAGATTGTGTCATCGGTTTGTTCAACTCCAAAAGAATTTACAGATGAAGTGCTGTGGAACACCTGGTTGGAATTTGACATTCTGATCAGGGATATCCCTCACGGAGCAAAATTAGGCCTCACAATTAATGCCGGTACCACAGAAGACACGTCAACCAAGGACACAAAGTCAAACTCCTCTAAAGTACCAGATTACCAGAAGGGAAAAGGGCAAGTACTATACTTTGTAAACCTCCAGCTGATTGACCACAGAGCCCTTCTTAGCCAAGGTCCACACACTCTGCACATGTGGGCTTTCCCAGAGTGGGACGAGGAGGCATTCACTTATGAGGCGGAAAAGCTGTCTACCGCCACTAACCCTGATGTAGCTAAATCAATGGCAATTACCTTCATGCTGGATCGCTACAGCTTTCCTGTTGTCCTGCCACATGGCAAGAGCTCCTCTTTTAGTGGTACATCTCCTATCTCAAGCCCTTCTACACTGGACCTTTCAGGAAAATCCAGACTCTCCTCCCCATCCAATGAGGCCCCTACAACAACACCCTTCACCCTCAGGAGGCTCAAAGAAGAAAGTGTCCACTATGCCTCAAATTTACCCCAGTTTTTGCGCAAGGTCGACTGGATGATGCCATCTGCGGTCCAGGAGGTCTACTGGCTGTTGAGTCACTGGGAGCCAGAGGACATAGAGTTGTTTGTGGCTCTTGAGCTCCTGAGTGTGGATTTTGCAGACATGAAAGTCAGAAGCCTGGCAGTTCAAAGATTAGACATCCTATCTAATGATGAGGTACTTAAGTACCTGCTGCAGCTGGTTCAGGTAAATTGCTCTAAAAGTATACTGACCTATACAATAATGCCAGTATCAAAGTAATGAGCCTCCTAAGAGCTCTTTTTGGAATTTTCGGTTACACTTTATTTTACAGTCAACTCAACTCAAAGTAGAGTACTATTAATTAACTACATGTACTTACTATAGAGTTACAGTTAGGGTTAGGTTTAGGGTTAGTTACTTGTAACGTGTAACTACAGCACTGTAAAATAAAGTGTTACCAAATTTTCTCCAACCGTGATTTCCAATAAAGCATGCTATTTCTGTAGACCCTTAAAGTCGAGCCATATCATGATAGCTGTCTGGCAAGATTCCTTCTCAAAAGAGCACTAAGGGTGAGTCATATGTTTCTAGCTATGCAATGCATGCTTTATTAGACGATGTTTCACATCTCTATAATTTTCACCAAAAGTACCAATTCACCTGAAAAAGGTTAACTCTATGTACTGTCGCCATTTCCTGGAACACAGAGCAGACGGATCGGACACTTCTTTTTCTGGTATTTGCGGAGTGAGGTGGCAGGATGTCCATTTTTCCGCCAGCGTATGGCAGTTATCCTGGAGGCATACCTGTTGGGCTGTGGAGAGGCAATGCTGATTGAATTCCAGCGTCAAGTACAAGTCGTCAAATGCCTGCACGATGTGGCTCTAGCAGTAAAGGTGCTCTACCCAGATAAGACAGACCTTCCATCAACAGGTAAATTTCAAACATCTTTGCCCTCAGTACTACTTGTGTTTTATACAAACATCTACATCATCATGTATGTGTGTCAGCTCCTCAGAAGCTGCAGGAGTTATTGGAGGAGTGCAATTTACCCTCCAACTTCCTGGTGCCTTTTGATCCCCGTGTCAGAGCAGGAAGTATCATAGTGAGTTGGTCATATTTATCTATAGATATGGTTTCCAGTATATGCTTGAATATTAAACAGTTTTCAAACTTATCGCAAACATAAGCTTCTCTATGTTGGGGGATTGATTTACTCCCAACCCAACTAGAACTTGTTCTCAACTTAAACTGTTTGTAGGCCTTCATAAACAGATATGAAAAAAAAGCCCTTAAATACAAAGTATACCATAAAAGAAAAAATCTCTAATTATTTATTCACCCCCATGCTGTTCCAAACATACAGGTGCTGGTCATATAATTAGAATATCATCAAAAAGTTGATTTATTTCACTAATTCCATTCAAAAAGTGAAACTTGTATATTATATTCATTCATTACACACAGACTGATATATTTCAAATGTTTATTTCTTTTAATTTTGATGATTATAACTGACAACTAAGGAAAATCCCAAATTCAGTATCTCAGAAAATTAGAATATTGTGAAAAGGTTCAATATTGAAGACACCTGGTGCCACATTCTAATCACCTAATTAACTCAAAACACCTGCAAAGGCCTTTAAATGGTCTCTCAGTCTAGTTCTGTAGGCTACACAATCATGGGGAAGACTGCTGACTTGACAGTTGTCCAAAAGATGGCCATTGACACCTTGCACATGGAGGGCAAGACACAAAAGGTCATTGCAAAAGAGGCTGGCTGTTCACAGAGCTCTGTGTCCACGCACATTAATAGAGAGGCGAAGGGAAGGAAAAGATGTGGTAGAAAAAAGTGTAAAAGCAATAGGGATAACCACACCCTGGAGGGGATTGTGAAAAAAAACCCATTCAAAAAAGTGGGGGAGATTCACAAAGAGTGGACTGCAGCTGGAGTCAGTGCTTCAAGAACCACTACGCACAGACTTATGCAAGACATGGGTTTCAGCTGTCGCATTCCTTGTGTCAAGGCACTCTTGAACAACAGACAGCGTCAGAAGCATCTAAAGACAAAAAGGACTGGACTGCTGCTGAGTGGTCCAAAGTTATGTTCTCTGATGAAAGTAAATTTTGCATTTCCTTTGGAAATCAGGGTCCCAGAGTCTAGAGGAAGAGAGGAGAGGCACACAATCCACGTTGCTTGAGGTCCAGTGTAAAGTTTCCACAGTTAGTGATGGTTTGGGGTACCATGTCATCTGCTGGTGTTGGTCCACTGTGTTTTCTGAGGTCCAAGGTCAACGCAGCCATATACCAGGAAGTTTTAGAGCACTTCATGCTTCCTGCTGCTGACCAACTTTATGGAGATGCAGATTTCATTTTCCAACAGGACTTGGCACCTGCACATAGTGTCAAAGCTTCGAGTACCTGGTTTAAGGACTATGGTATCCCTGTTCTTAATTGGCCAGCAAACTCGCCTGACCTTAACCCCATAGAAAATCTATGGGGTATTGTGAAGAGGAAGATGCGATATGCCAGACCCAACAATGCAGAAGAGCTAAGGGCCCCTATCAGAGCAACCTGGGCTCTCATAACACCGGAGCAGTGCCACAGACTGATCGACTCCATGCTACGCTGCATTGCTGCAGTCATTCAGGCAAAAAGAGCCCCAACTAAGTATTGAGTGCTGTACATGCTCATACTTTTCATGTTCATAGTTTTCAGTTGGCCAAGATTTCTAAAAATCCTTTCTTTGTATTGGTCTTAAGTAATATTCTAATTTTCTAAGATATTCAATTCAATTCAATTCAAATTTATTTGTATAGCGCTTTTCACGATACATATCATTTCAAAGCAGCTTTACAGAAAATGGATGTCAACATTACAATTTAAAGAATGTAGTTAGCAAATAATATACTTTAGGTAATTACAATCACTGTTAGCAGTTTAACTGAAGGTAGAAGTAATGAGCTCCTGGAAAATGAATTACATTAACAATAAATTAGGATATAGAGATTGTGCAATGTGAATGTTGATCTAGATGATTGCGTCTCCTGAAGTCCTCGCAGGAGCTGGCGCCGTCTTTTCACAGGTGATGGTCATCTGAGGTCTTCTTAAGAGGCTGGATACAAACTGAAGCTGATGTACTCTCTAGTCACCTCAGGGCGGGTGTCCCGAGGTAAAACAGAAAAGCAAAAGGAGAACAATTAGCGTAGCTGCTGTTCATAACTTTAAGCAAAGATAGTCATGTGCAGTTGATCTGGTATGAGATGCGTTATGTGAACGCTTGGCTAAAGAGATGCGTCTTTAATCTAGATTTAAACTGGGTGAGCGAGTCTGAGCCCCGAACATTATCAGGAAGGCTATTCCAGAGTTTAGGAGCCAAATGTGAAAACGCTCTCCCTCCTTTAGTGGACTTAGATATCCTAGGTACAACCAGAAGTCCAGAGTTTTGTGATCTTAAAGAGCGTGAAGGATTGTAGGGCGATAGAAGATTGGTTAAGTATACAGGAGCTAAACCATTTAGAGCCTTATAGGTCATTAGCAATACTTTATAATCGATACGGAACTTAATGGGTAACCAGTGTAGAGATGATAAGATTGGTATTATATGATCATATTTTCTTGACCTGGTAATAACTCTAGCAGCTGCATTTTGTACTAATTGTAGCTTGTTTATTGAGGAAGCAGGACAACCAGCTAATAATGCATTACAGTAATCTAGTCGAGACGTCATGAAAGCATGAACTAACTTTTCTGCATCAGAAATAGATATTCCGTATTTTAGCAATGTTTCTGAGGTGAAAGAAGGCTGTTTTTGTAACATATGAAATATGATTTTCAAAGGACAAGTTGCTGTCTAATATAACACCTAGGTCTTTAACTGTCGAGGATGGAGTAACAGCACATCCTTCTAAATGCAGATTGTAGTCTGAGAGATTCTGTGCACAAGTTTTTGGCCCAATAAGTAATACTTCAGTCTTATCTGAATTTAATAGAAGAAAATTACTAGTCATCCAATGTTTTACTTCTTTAACACACTCTGTCAGTTTGGATAATTTAGAGATTTCATCTGGTCGTGATGATATATATAACTGAGTATCATCAGCATAGCAGTGGAAACTAATCCCATGTTTTCTTATAATATTGCCGAGTGGCAGCATGTAGATTGAAAATAGCAGAGGTCCTAACACAGATCCTTGCGGCACTCCATAGTTTACTATCGTTATCTTAGATTTTTCCCCGTTTATATAAACAAAATTGTTACGGTCTGATAGGTATGACTTAAACCACCGTAATGCCTGTCCCTGAATACCAGTGTAATTTTGTAGTCGATCTAAGAGTATTATATGATCTATAGTGTCAAACGCAGCACTGAGATCAAGTAACACTAGTATTGAGACACAGCCTTGGTCAGAAGCTAGAAGCAAGTCGTTTGTAATTTTAACGAGCGCAGTTTCTGTGCTATGATGAGACCTGAATCCTGAAGATATGAATTTGGGATTTTCCTTAGTTGTCAGTTATAATCATCAAAATTAAAAGAAATAAACATTTAAAATATATCAGTCTGTGTGTAATGAATGAATATAATATACAAGTTTCACTTTTTGAATGGAATTAGTGAAATAAATCAACCTTTTGATGATATTCTAATTATATGACCAGCACCTGTATATGACACAATAAGATATTTTGAAAAATGTCCCAGTGTATTGGATGTCCAATTACTTTTATTGTATGGATAAAACCAGTTGACACATTATTCAAAATGTCTTCAATTGTGTTTGTCAGAAGAAAGAAAGTCATACAGGTTTGGAAGGACATGAAGGTGAGTAAATAATGACAGAATTAAACTCAAACTATCCCTCACACAGCTGAAAGACTGTAAGGTCATGGCCTCTAAGAAAAAGCCACTCTGGCTTGAGTTCTCCTGCGTACAGTCAGAAGCTCCAGCCTCTCCTCCTGTCGGCATCATCTTTAAGCATGGAGATGACCTCCGACAGGACATGCTTATCATCCAGGTAAATGAAAACAATTCAAATTCAAAAACAATTTTCATAACAGACCGATTTTTACTAACAACTATAAAACTTAATTAAGAAATGTAAGGATTTTTAATGTTGTTTTTCAGACTCTAGTGGTCATGGATTCAATTTGGCAAGAAAAAGGTTTAGACTTGAACCTGGTGCCTTATGGATGCATTTCAACAGGATATAGCATAGGTAATGATTAGTCTAACTCTTGTTCTTTTAACAGCAGTACATTTTGCAGTGAGAGCATTTAAAACATTTAACAAATATTGACAGCAAAGCAAAGCAAAAATAGAATTTAAAAAATAATAATTTTGACACAGCACTCAGGGATACTTGATTCTGTATAATTGCATGGTACAAAAAAAAGTCTAATGACCAACAAACTGACTGTTGTCTCTGACATTTAGCTGTATATCTGTCTTTGACACAGGAATGATTGAGATTGTGCGAAATGCGATCACTATTGCCTCAGTTCAGAAGAGTCACGGAGGTATGGCGGGAGCTTTCAAAAACAATGCCTTGTATGACTGGCTTCAGAAGAAATGCCCATTCCAGGAAAAAGTAAGCAGATATAGTGTACAAATACTATTTCATGTGAAATATGAAATAGTATTAGTACTCTTTCTGTCAGCTACCTTCCATTAGATCTGAGATGTCGATAAGCAGGTATCTGATAATTCTCTCCGTTATGTCTTGAACTTTGGCGCAACAGCACTTTCAAGCAATGGAGAAGTTTGTGAACTCGTGTGCCGGCTACTGTGTGGCCACATATGTGCTGGGTATAGGTGACCGCCACAACGACAACATTATGATCACTGAACAAGGTAAAAGAACAATTTTGTCCTTTGCTTCTGACAAGAAAAAAAAAGCCATTTTGCATTAGGGAAAATCTGCAAAACCAGTAAACTATGCAGACAAACATACAAGAAAATGATCTATGGAATACTTTAGTCGTTACAGCTGGTTACTAAAATACGATTCATGCCCAGAGTATTATGAAAAGATTTTTAGAGGTTTCAATAGCACAGAATATGGACATAAATAGATGTACAAGTGTTTTACTAATGAATGTGTATAAAGAGAATCTAACTAATATTAAGTCTTATGTTCTTCTCAGGCAACTTGTTCCACATTGATTTTGGCCATATCTTGGGCAACACTAAGAGCTTCATGGGGGTGAACAGAGAAAGGGTGCCCTTTGTCCTCACCCCTGACTTCCTGTACGTTATGGGCAGGGTGAAAGGCCGTCCCAGCCTCTACTTCAAGAGATTTATGGTATGTTCTTCTGCACTGTCAAAATCTTCTCGGTGTTACAGTGTTCAAGTCATCAAAATGCTACATCCTATCTGTTCTCTCTCTAGGACACCTGTATCAATGCCTATCTGTCCCTCCGGTCTCAGTCTCGCCTTCTTGTCACGCTCTTCTCTCTAATGCTCCTCACGGGAATTCCTGAGCTCAGCACGTCACAGGACATGCGCTACCTACGTACTGCACTGCAGCAGGATCAAGGGGAGGAAGAGGCTCGGAATCACTTCCTGCAGCAGATTGCACTTTGCGAGCAGAAAGGTTGGACTGTGCAGGCAAACTGGTGGTTTCACTTGATGGCGGGCATTAAATAGAAAATATGAGGAAACTATGTACCTTTCTGACAGATAATGTAATGTATCCACATGCTATAATTCAACTTAAAGGCACAGTTCACCCAAAAATGAAGATTATGTCATTTACTCACCTTCATGATCTTCCAAAGTTGATTTTGCTGATTTTATTTTCTACGTTGAACATGAGGAGATGTTTGTCATGCTCATGCTGCTCTTTCCATACATGAAATGGTGTCCAGGGGGTGACAAAAAAATCAAGTACCATTGGTCCATATGAATCCTGCACTATATTAGAAGTCTTCTGGCACCATATGGTTGCTATATGTAAAGAATAGACAGAAATTTAAGTTGTTACTTACTGAAAATCTTTCCCTCTGCTGTAGGTCAAATCTCATTTATGCAACTTAAATGCACAAATTCAGATTTGGCACATTAATGAAGTATGGCAGACTAAATATTCTCTTGCTTTTCCATGGAAGGAAGAAATTCATCAGGGTTTGGAATAGTGTCAAAAGTACCGACCGCGATACCAAGTCGGTACTGAAATTTAAAAAATGTGACGTTTTGATCGCTGTTGAGTGGTTTTGTGATCACCTCTGATTGGCTGCGGAAGCTCCCGCTTTCAAATCGCTTTTAAATTCAAACACTTCTATGTGCTTTCAAACACTCCTACATCTGTAAGCGCTCAGTGAAGAGCATCGTTGATGTCTATTTACAACATGTTTTTGAAGTGTTGATCATTGTAGCCAATCACAGACATATTTGATGAGTGAGTGAACACAATGGCCAATCAGAGGAGTTTACGAATCCTCTCAACAGCGCTCAAAGCGTCACATTTTTTAAATTTCAGCACCTACTTAGTACTTTTGACAGCACTAGTTTGGAACGATGTGAAGGTGAATTTTCAACTTTGAGTGAACTATCCTTTTAAATTTGACATTTTACCATGCAAATTACATGGAGAAAAAAAATTGTGTTCAATATAAACAATAAAATTTTGTTTGCTACTATACATGTTATTTTTTTCCATTCAACAATCATCAAAGAACCTGTCACAAATCACAGATACATTTAGACCATCTTGACTCTGAGTGTATCATGACAGTATAAGAATGACACACCAAGAAATGAGGCAGGTATACAGTGTAATCACATGCTCTCACATGAGTACCATTCTGCTATTTACAGTGTTTGCCTTTAGAGGGCACCCTGGCCCATATTCACCTCACATGCACTGGGTCATGAGACAACAGATCTAAAAACACGTTGCTCGTTAACAAAAGACTCTGAGATAAAACAGTTTTAGTTCATTAACAGTATTAAAAGTACAACATAAAAATGCGAAAATCTCCTCACAAAGGCAGTGTTGGGGAGTTGCCATGGCTGTTGGTGAGGGTAGGGAGAGAGGGGAGGGGTGTATGGTGGGTGTAGGGGTGTTTTCAAAGCCAGCAGTTTGGGGGGCATGGGCGGGGGGCTGTCAAGTCTGTCTGAGAGACTGTTTCCAGACAGACAAGCCTCCATGCTTCTCTTAGCCTCTCATCTCTCATCCACTGCATCCTCACATCATGCTGTTCTTCATTCAGTCTTTTCCTTTGTTTTTAATCGTCAAGGTATTTTTCAGTTTTTCTCGTTTCTCATTTTTAACCACGTTTTGTCTTTAAAACAGCACTGAGTTCATTGTTTCATTTATTTCACTCTTCCTCGCTTCTTCTTTCTTACTCACTCGCACACAAACACACACACACATGCCAAGACTGCATCACTGTGCTGCTGAAGAATGATGAGCACATGGTCACCCCACACACTGGCTGGGTACCTTTCTTGGGACCGTCCGTTCGTCACTATAAGAGATCTACAAGAATTTTGAATCTCTTTTACTGCACTTTATCTAAAGGTAAGACTATTCACAATAGCTTGAAAGTTGATGAATATATATATCAAATACATTGACTTTCAGCTGCTGATCCAACATCTTCCATCAGACCAGATGAGTGTTACATAGATGAAAAAAATATTCATTCTGTCAAGTTATAAGAAACTATATTTATTCCTATTTGCGATACATGATAATAATAACATTATTTAAGTATGTGATATAAAATATGGTTTTGTGAACTTAAGCTAATATTTATTGGTTGCAATTATCTATTGTGACTCAAATAATATGCTTTACACTTGATATCCTATAGGACTTTCGGTTCAATTACAGTAATCCATATTCGAAACTGCTGCATTTCTTTACCCTAAATCCCCTGCATGACACCCTGCTTTTAAAACCCACATGGATTTGTAGTCATATCCCATCACCATGTGCTCTCCTTGAGGTCACACCCTCAAAAAAAGGCCATGTTTGATCCAGCCTGCTTTTTATAATTGAGAAGCCCCAGTAATTACTGATAAAGGGTGTGCCAGTGGGCAAGTCAATTCATATCCATTTGAGTCTTGGTTACTGAGTGCACGTGGAGGACACAGACAAGCAGTAATGGTTTCCAAAACAAAAAAAAAAAGAGCACTGACCTAGTTCATGTTAGACAGACCAGACAGACGAGCCCCCAGTCTCCCCTCATCATAAAAAATATGAGGATTGTTTGAGATTTAACAGTAATTTTTCTAGTAATCAAATCAATGCAAAGGCATTTTCACTGATAACACAACAAATTACTGTAAAGAAAATAGCCAGGTTGTTCTGCATTGCAGGATAATAGCGTAAAAGAGTTTCGTTATGGTGATTAGTGTGAATTATACGGGATGAGAGAAAAATCATTAAAATTAAAGAAACACTTTTGCTGCTATTGAGGTGGGATATGGGTAAGGTTAGGCACAGGTTTGGTGGTATGGTTAGGGTTAAGGGTAAGGGAAAGGTCAACTGTGTAATTATAGATGGAATTACAGAAATTAAAGGGTTAATTCACTCAAAAATGAAAATTATGTCATTTATTCCTCACCCTCATGTCGTTCCACACCTGTAAGACCTTCATTCATCTTCGGAACACAAATTAAGATATTTTTGATGAAATCTGATGTCCTCAGTAAGGCTTGCATCTCCAGCAGTGACATTCCCTTGCTACTAAAAACATATTTAAACCAGTTCATGTGACTACAGTGGTTCAACTGTAGTGCATTAATAATAATAATAATAAAAAAAAAACAGCTGCAACCTCTGCTAGCATCTTTTACTTATAGTAGTAGATCGACTCATAACATATACTTGTGCCTTCACACATCCTTAAGCTGTTACTTATGATCACATCAGCCTGTGAAATGACATTTCTGTTCACAATAGCACTGTAACTTTGGAAATGGACTACTTTTTCCCCAAAAGTCAATATATCACATCAATTGATTTCTGGTGTAAATGTTTAAGATTGGAGTTGATTTTGTGTGATTTTTAATGACTGCAAACATGTAGAGATTTGTGTACACACCACAGGTGTGTCTTTAATCAAATCTGTCTTTTCTTTTCAAATCTGTCTGGTTAAGTACAGGTGTGGCTAACTACATTCAACTAAAACTGACAGAAATGCTGCTCATTGGCCTCAGGGGCTAAACTTAAAGGATCATGAAACCCTAAAACACATTTTTGAGATGTATAACAGGTGTGCACACATTGCAAATTAGGGAAACATACAAAAAGAGTGATATCAAAGACTTATTTTTAATATTAAGGGCTTTAAAATGAAGTCATTATTCACCTTTAAAGTCTTTAACTAATATTAAAGACTCTAGAGTTAGTAGCTGAAGCTACATCACAGGTAATCTCAAATCAAATATGGCTGTTATAGCACAGGCTGGACATCAATAACTTCAAGCATCACCATTAAAAACTGAACCATATTTGATTTGAGAGCTACTCTCAGATGCAAGAGATAAAAATATTTTTGGTGAATAATGACTTAAAGGTGCAGTAGGTGATCTGGGAAATGCTAACGTTAGCCTGCTAGCACTGAAAGCATACAATCCCACCCTCCCTGCAAATCATCATCCAAAGCCATGCCTCCTCAAAAACACATGAAGAAACATCACAAGAGACAGCATTAAACTAGCTCATGTCTCAAAGCACATGATATTACAATAATAATGAATGTAAACAACTTAGCTTGTAATACCTGACTGCTGCAGATTAATTTTGGTGTTGATACTGTTGACATGGAAACGCATAATTCCAAGTCGGTTTAGAATGTCACTGGGTTACCATCTCTTAATTACGGTAGTTATGGCATGAACGCAGCCAAAGTCCCTTTAAGACAAGTCATTTCACTCGGCGGCCATCTTTGAAACGCCTCTCGGGCATCCTGGGCATCATGCAGCTCCTATCTCTTTGAATGGGGAAACATCAGATTCTCCAAAACTGTTCACCAACCTTATGATTAAATTTCACATTTGAAATCACCAATGAAATCTAACAACAACCGACTCATACATTTAGTTTCTAAACGCTCGAATCATGACAAAAATCTTTTTAGTTTTTCAGGCTGGATCAAGCTAATGCGCATGCGCAGACCTAAATGCGCATCTCTTCTACCGTCACATCTATTCTAACGGCCGCTGAAGTGACGCGATGACTTTACCAGTCGGCGATTGGCTCTTGGCTTTAGAAGGCGGGACTTATTCCGCCATATTGCGCGTTACACTTTCTCCCATTCAAAACAATACGAGTGACACGTCTTGTGTTATTCTACAGTCTTTGACGCAGCATAAGCTTATTGTTTTGATTCGGTAAGAAATGTAAAAAGTGGCTGCTGTTTGTTCGCGCTGCTCTGTGACTGACGTCTGTCTACATAAACTCTGCATAGCATTAAACGCGCTGATGATGTATGTAAAAACATACGTTGACAGGCAGGTAGGACATTATTTCATTCAGACCGAATATAATAATTGGAAAAAAAGATAAGGTAGAAACTCAATGAAACTAAAAAACACATTTATACCATTTAACATAGTAATTGCTATGGGGATATGAGGAGACTTTCAACCAGTATAACAAAAAATGTTTCTGTAGAGAATCACTTATTGCACCTTTAAATTTCAATAGGTTTCTCAAAGCTATTGTATGGCACCAGAAGACTTGGAATATAGTGCACAAGTAGTATGGGCTCATTTAAAGGTGCTTTTCTAGTCTTTTTTGGATCTTGAGAACCAATGGTCACTAGAAAGTGTCATTTATGACAAAAAACATTCTGACAATAATTTAAAAATTCTTTGTTTGCGTTCCACTGAAAAATAACAGTACGCAGGTTTGGAACGACAGGGTAAGTAGGGTGAATGGTCCCTTTAAGTGTCAATCTATTCATTTAAAATTGAGTGACCGAAGGATGTTATTTCAATTGTATGTATTAAAAGGATGTGAAATATATAAAAGTGTATGAATTTAAAAGCAATTAAAGCTAGCAATTAAAATGACAAATGTGTGTGTGTTTGTGCTGGTTATTCCCACGTCTGACACAGATCCGCTGCCATGCTGATTCTGGGAGGTATCCTCTTTTCAGCACTGATGGTCCATGGCTAAGCTGCTATGACACGCTACAGCGTCCTTCAGAGGGGCCCACCAATTACCACAGAGACACACAAACCACCAAAAACAATGTGCATGCAATCTATGGAAAGGTCCTCTGGAAGCAATTCATAAATCTATATGAGTATATGAGACTAGAAGAAGACTAGAAGACATGTGTTTCAACTGAGTGATATTGGCATTCGATTTGTTTTTCACCTTTAAATGCATTTGCGCTATTTATTTAAAAGCTTGTTTAATGGTGCCACACAAAAACAGTCCTCCACTATGCTTTTACCTTTGTAGCGTGACTGATTTCCTCTGGTGTTCAGAGTGGACTGGGGTTTTCTAGCACCATTTGAAATCGGTCGTGCTGAAAGGTATGGCGTCTCTTTCATATGAGTACAGCAAAGACCACTTTGTAGCTGGTGAAAAGGCAGGAAATGGTTGGGGCGAAGTTAAAAGTTGTAAACTTATAAACCACTGAAGGTCGGAAATCATCCAGGGCTCAAGCGGAAAAAATAACAACAGATGATTAAAATGCAGGGAAAACAATGATCTCTTAGTGAATTTATAATCTAACATTAACATATTCTAGCACATATTGCCATGTTAACATAATATGTGCATTATTTACAGCTCCTTTTATCATTGATGATGATTGATTAAAAGACAATTATTCCGATTGAAAATGTATTTCAGTACATTGATTCAAAAGTTTTTTGACATGGAAAACAAACCATGTATATGCACCTCACATATGAGCATCATTTACTTTCATACTAAGAATACCATGGTGACTTTTTTAATCAAGAAAACTTTTAAAGGGTTAGTTCACCCAAAAATGAAAATTCTGTCCAAGTTTGAAATCCAAGGTTTTTTTAAATCCCCAATAGTAAGCAACGTAATTTCCATCATTCAACGCCCAGAAAGGTATTAAAGACAGTTGACACAGTGAACTCAGTTCAGCGCTTCCGTGTTTACGTCCGAACGCCGATTCATTATTGGCCGGCTCCTGCATCAACATCACATGCAGGCGTCGTGCTGTTCACATGAACAGAGTCGGCCAACACTGAGGTGGCGTTCGGAGGTAAACACGGAGGCGCTGCACTGCGCTCATTGTGTCAACTGTGTTCGAGACTGACAGAGTAGAGAAGAAATTGTTGAATAAAGTCGTTATTTTGGTTTTGTTTTTGCACACAAAAAGTATTCTCGTCGCTTCATAACATTAAGGTTGAACCACTGTAGTCACATTGACTATTTTAACAATGTCTTTACTACTTTTCTAGACCTTGAATGATGGTAATTACATTGCTTTCTATGGGGCTTAAAAAAACCTTGTATTTCATCCATAATATCTTAAAGGTGCCCTAGAATCAAAATTAGAATTTACCTCGGCATAGTTAAATAACAAGAGTTCAGTACATGGAAAAGACATACAGTGAGTTTCAAACCCCATTGCTTCCTCCTTCTTATGTAAATCTCATACACCATAACACCGACTGTTACGTAACAGTCGGGATCATTAATATGTATGACCCCAATATTTGCATATATGCTAGCCCATGTTCAAGGCATTAGACAAGGAAAGACAGTATGTTTGGATCTGTGCACCGACAAGGTAAGCCAGCAAGAACAACAGCGAAAAATGGCAGATGGAGCAATAATAACTGACATGATCCATGATAGCATGATATTTTTAGTGATATTTGTAAATTGTCTTTCTAAATGTTTCGTTAGCATGTTGCTAATGTACCATTAAATGTGGTTAAAGTTACCATCGTTTCTTACTGTATTCACGAAGACAAGAGCCGTCGCTATTTTCATTTTTAAACACTTGCAGTCTGTATAACTCATAAACACAACTTCATTCTTTATAAATCTCTCCAACAGTGTAGCATTAGCCCATTAGCCACAGAGCACAGCCTCAAACTCATACAGAATCAAACGTAAACATCAAAATAAATACTTTACTCACATAATTCGAAGCATGCATACAGCATGCATGACGAACATCTTGTAAAGATCCATTTGAGGGTTATATTAGCTGTGTGAACTTTGTAAATGCACTGTAATATAGTCAAGAGCTCGTGTGGCAGGGAGCAGGCGAATTAAAGGGGTGGCGTGCTGCCAAAATCAGTGTATAGTTAATGATGCCCCAAAATAGGCAGTTAAAAAAATTAATTAAAAAAAATCTATGGGGTATTTTGAGCTGAAACTTCACAGACACATTCAGGGGACACCTTAGACTTATATTACATCTTGTGAAAAAGCATTCTTGGGCACCTTTAATTTGTGTTCCGAAAATGAACGAAGGGATTACAGGTGTGGAACGACATGAGGGTGAGTAATAAATGACAGAATTTTCATTTTTGGGTAAACTAACCATTTAAGACAAGGTAAACATGCTATTTTTTATATGCATACAGAAGTCATCATGTTCAAAATCTACATGGACTGTCTTTGGACAGAATTTGTCTTTCATCCTTCAACATTACTTTGTCTCATCAGTATCCCTCTTTTTCGTTCATCAGCTTTAGGATTAACAGGACATGTTTGGACCCGCAGCTCTGGAGTCAATCATTAAACACATGCACACATCACTTCTGGGCCAACGCTTACTATCCCACAATCTCTGGATAGCAGAGGCAAGTGTCAGAAGGGATGGGACTCCATTTGTCCTCATTCCTTAGAGGAATCAGGTGCTTTCTGTCACCTGGGTTACCAGATCTCCATGGATGTCACAACCAACCCGCTGCCTGAACTGAGTGGCACGGCCCTACCGAGATCCGTCTCAATCTGATCTGGAATCAGTCAGCTGGATGTCACTCCCAGTGTTTCTAAGAGTACAGGGAGAAAGTCACAGATGAAGACCGAAAGAATACAGGTGAGAATATATGTCTATTTTTGCTGTATTTGCATTTATGCTGCTAAAGTTTTGGACTATAAGATCTTTTCTTACATTCTGTCAATTTCACAAAAGACAAGGCAGGTACAGTTTTTGACTTCTTTTGTCAAGAAGTAACATATCTGTCTGCTCACAGTTGTGCTGTCAAAACGCCTTTAGAATGACAGAACAAAACATGATGCTGGAAAATGAGCTGATCCAGGATGACTGCAATCTAAAATGCAAGCAATACCTCATCAGGTATGTGGTTTTGGGTAATGGTGGGCCTCAGTAACAGCTGTTCTTGATATACAGTGCGAGCTGAAGAAGCACAGTTTCAGAGGATGTAAGTGACTGTTTAAACTGATCAGCTGGCAATCTGTGTTTTAGTTTGTTTGATGAATCGACTGCAGAGTATTTCCTCAGCCCTTCCTCTTGCTCAAAGGAAATACCCCCTTGGTTTTCCCAGCTAAAAGATGACATGAAAGGTATTGACTTTTTTTTGTTTTGTTTCTACAGATGGATAACTGTGAATTGAAATGAATTTATTGGGTATTATTACATGTGCAATAAGATAATAATTTTGCAAACTTGGTTATGATTACAGTTTAATGATTAAATTATCATTTTGATTTAATTATGATTTTTTTTTTTAAAAAAGTCTCTTATGTTTACGAAGGCTGCATCAGCGTTTCTCAAAGTGCGGGGCGCGCCCCACTGGTGGGGAGTAGAGACATGACAGGTGGGACGAGACAAACGAAAGGAAATTTGGACATTTTTGTGCCCATCTCTTTTAACCTTTTGAGTTCTGTCTTACATATGGGATTTTTATTTCTGTGCCCCTGAGAGTACGGTCCCACATATGGGATTTATAACGTTAACGTCACTTATCTGCCAGATCCAAACTGTGTTTTCGCGCTTTGGCTGGCGCTGAGCCAGAGACGGACGCGTTCAGTAGCGCATGTCATTTGTCACATCTATGCAGTGTTTCTAACAACATAATGTTTATTTTAGGTGCCAGACATTTAAATATACATAAATACTAGTAAAACCATTCATTTAGAGTTTGTAAAGTACATACTGATGTCTATGGAAGCATCAGTAACAATCAATTCAAATATAATTTGCCGACGTGTTTTATTCATATCAGACACACATAGTATAAGTAACTATAAAGTTTACTCTATTTTTCTCCCAGATCACCGGACACTTACCTACATGGATTTCGAGAGAAATTGATGAATTCACGTGCTATAAATCCGACTGACAGGACTCGCTGAACAGCTGCGCAAACAAAAATGGCGGCGCCCATCTCGCCTTATAGATCAAGATCATTTATTAACGTTTTTAAACGACAAAACACACTCACTTCTACATATTTGAGAATCGGAATATCAGATAGTTGATAAACATATCAGATAGACATGATAAGCAAGTTTGTGGGGGGGAGGAGAAACGAAATAAAAGCGTTACATACAGTGTTTATTGTGGCTGCGGTGTGTGACGTGACAAACCTGACGCGTTGCCATGGAAACAATAAAACCCTCAAATAATATTTAATTTATAATTTATCATAATTTTAATGCAGTTATTTGATGTAATGCTTTAAAATGTAATGTTAATAAAATAAATTAATACATTTTAAATGTATTAAACTTAAAGCCTAGTTTATTAACATTTTGTTGGGGCGATTGGGGACAGGTGGGGCTCGGAATCCAAGTGGGGAATGGCAGAAAAAGTTTGAGAAACACTGATCTATATGATCAAAAATACAGTAATATTGTGAAATATTAATACAATTTGTTTTTTAATATTTTAAAATGTAATTTATTCCTGTGATGGCAAAGCTGAATTTTCAGCATCATTACTCCAGTCTTCAGTGTCACTTGATCCTTCAGAAATCATTCTAATATGATTAGAATTGATGCTCAAGAAACATTTCTTATTTTTATAAATGTTGAAAACATTTGTGCTGCTTAATATTTTGTGGAAACATTTCTTAAATTTTTTGATGAAGAGAAAGCTCAAAATAACAGCATTTATTTGAAATAGAAACACCACCAACAACAACAATTTTCAAATTTGCCAAAACCTCAAACTTTTAAATGACAGTAGTATTTTTTATTTTGTGTGTGTGTGTGTGTGTGTGTAAAAAAAGAAATCATGCCGTAAAATGAATAAGAAATTTAAGTTGATTAAGTGTGGTCTCTGTTATTAGATCACATGAGTGCTGTTGCCCTGTGGGATGCTCTGAGACAACGTACTGCACAGATACTGCAAGAATCAAACACTGAACCCTCAATGGTGATCACTAATCAGGTCAGTTTCTCTTACAGCCAACTAACTCAGCTCTGAAATCTCAAAATATGTCTTTACTAAGTGACAACCAGCAATGTTATACTTTGCTCTTCTTCAACAGATTGCAAGAAGGGTGACAGACTGGAAGACACAGGTGAAAAAGGACCATCTGATGCACCTAGCAGGGGTGAAATACATGTTCCGCTGTGCTCAGCAAAACCAGGCCATCTCTGCACTCCTTCTACAACACAATCCTCTTTTTGACTATGGGATAAATAATGGACTGAAGTGATTTTTGACCATAATGCTGAATCAACCAAATAAGAACATATTGGACTATGGAAAGCAGGGATATGCCTCAATTTTGGACATAGACAAACTTTACTAACTAATTTACAGCCTTTTCCAGCACTTACTGTTCTATTGTCCCATTAGAGACTTGCACAGGCTTGATACAGTAAATGAGTCAGTTAATGTGGTGCACTGCAGTTAGGCTTTGTACTTGCCCATCACTACCATAGGGGGGCAGCAGATTGTACATTTGTCTTTTAGTCTCAGTGCTGGAACAATTCTTATTCCCTAGCACAATGGTTTTCAACTGGTTTTGCTTCAGGACCCAGAATTTACTTAGCACAATATTATAACCTGTATATGTTGTTGTCTAGGACATATTTTCTTCAACGTTGTGCAGTTAGAGTTGATAAGCATATATATTTTGATATCTAAGCACAGTAATATTTAGTTGCATATAACATCCCTTATGGGACAACAAAAAAAGTAAGTTTTTCCTTTGTGAATCTATCACTTTGGGACACAACCCACCAGCTGAAACCCACACTTATGCCTCAGAAACCCTAAACTTATAGAAAAAACATTGTTGAATATATTAAAAATCTTATAAAACCCCTGACCTGCATCATTCACCATCTACTCACTGCCCTTATTCTCACGGCTTCTTCTAAACTACATGCCTAACTAATTAGAAAACAACCAATATTTGCTCTGAGCAGGGACGTGCACAGACATTTTGGGGGGCAGGGGCTCAAGTGGAAAAAAGGGCACTTTTCATAATTATTTATTTAAAAAATAACGAACCCTTAAATATATTAAGACAACTTTGACTTCACTTACACTCATGCAATTGTTTTATACTCCACAGATTTCTACAAAATAATCAGTTCACACAGAGACCATGGTCTTCTTTAGTATTCACTAGGTTTATCACAAGAGAAGTCAACAGCAACTATTTTCAAGTAGCCTATATATTTAGAATAAATGACTGCACCAAGAAGAGGGACATAGTTTCACTAATAATTTGTTTATTTTGCACAAATCAATAAATAGTTTTAATTTTTTGGTGTTATTGGAATACTTCTTTCATGAAGTGGACAATTTTAAGATTTTACAATTTTACAATTTTAAGGTCCATTTTTGCTGCCATGTCTTTTACTCTAATGGAAAGAAAACTTAACCATAACCCTACACATTTAGATGGAGTTTGTTTTAAGCCTACTACCCTCCATCTGTTTGCATCTGTAGATTTCTTCTAAATTAACCAAAATAAGCTAATCTGCATATTTAAACACATCAAAAAAAAAAAATTCCTGAACTGTTAATACATTATATGTTATAACAAATGCCTGCAGAGGGCGCCAAAAGCCTGCTGATTTTTGTTGTTAGACAGCACAGCATGATCAAATCCACGATCAAAGCCAACTATGATAGAAATGCTACAGTCACTGTAATTTCTTCAACAAGAATATGTGGACATCAAACACGCAAAGACAGAGCGAGGGTTTAAACTTGTATTGATGTATTATCATGTGTAAGCGTAGATTTAAGAATAGCATTATGTAGCTGATGCTGTATTATGATTTTTAAATGGTTTTAATAAACCATGCATCCTTAGAAAACTGTCTAATAATGTGGTTCATGGATGCTCCTCTTCTGGTATTGACAGCCCAACCTATCGGTCAAGTGTTTACCATACTCAATGCATAGCACAATACAATAATTTAAATTATAATATGACATATATTTCATTAGTATCAAATCAGGCAGATGTGTTGATTGTGGTCAAACTATTAATGCAGCGTTAAATGTATAAATAGACAAAACTTTCAGGTTTGTGAACAATGGCTAGCCTACCTGAAAGAAATGCACGGGATGCATCCATCTAGGGCCTTTTTTCTTTTTCGCTTCTTATCGCCAGGCAGCAGTTGCATTTTCGCGGAAATAGTTGTCACAAGTTTTCAGCCAGCAGCAAACTCGAGGTGAGGTGAGGTGAGGTGGGGCGCGCGTGCGTGCGTGCGGGCATGAATGGCGTGTCGCGGAGTGAGGGCATCTGAACTCGACAAAGCCGACCTGATATAGTTTTTTTTTATTATTATTATTTGTTTTTTATTTGTTTTATAAAGTAAATATATTTGTTTGACAGGGAAGCTGAGCGCAAACAGGAATATATATATTCATTTATTAAAAAAAAAAAAAAAAAAAAAACACCCCAGAAAAAAGGGCACTTTCTCTCCAGGAAGAAAAAGGGCAGGTGCTCAAGCCCCTTTTTTGTCTATGTGTGCACGTGCCTGGCTCTGAGAACAATTCAGCATGACCATTGCAACCTTCCATTTTTACTACTATGTAGTGTTGGCATATTTATCAGTATAAAGATCTGAATGTACAATTTTGACAGACTTTTCTTTGTTTAGCCTACAGGAAGAAGGCCCTGGATTTGCAATGCTTGAATCCTCTGCAATCATACTGAAGCATTAGTTTAGAATAGTTTTTCCACCATCTAATCGAAGAGGCCTCATATGTCTGTCTCTAGTCTTAACCTGCCTTAGGCTACAATGAAAACTGAATGTGTTTCATCTCAGGTTTGCAATAAACATAGAGTGGAGCTCTGGAACCCAAAGCTGCTGGATCATAACACAAGTATGTGCAAAGATCAGACTTCAAATGATCTTTTATTATTTTTTTCTCTGTGTAAATGTTACCAGAACGCGCGCACACATAGCATCTACAATTCTACATCAATCATTCTAGCAGCAGTCACTGTGCAGCAGGGATACCTGCTAACAAATACAGGTGACAAGTCACGTGAGAGGACTGTTTGGCATGCTGTCAATGCGCTAATGTCCGCTAGGGAAAACATGTCCATAAATACATCATTGAAATGGTTCATTGTAATGACATGAAACATGAAATGTACAGAGAATACATACGTAATCTCCGTGCCTGCCATAATTTCAATATAAACTATAGCATAACATGAACGTGCAAAATAGCGAACGAAGAAAGGAAACTTTGCCACCTTATTTCAGACCACCACACGCCTCCCTCAAGTTACAACTGGGTTTGTATGATAAACGTGTAATTTGAAGACTATTTAAAACACAAGCCATGACGTCGCCACACAAACACTCTTCTTACCTGTTTATAATACGGTGAGAGGGAAAACCCGCGTGGGCTCCTCCTTCAGCAGTGAACTGTGCATGTGAACAGGTGGACGCGCAGCTCGCGTAAAGAGCGCTTCTGCTTATGAGAGTCAGTCCACAGGTAAGAGTTACAGCTAGCTATACTGTCTAACTTTGTATTATGATTGATTCACAGACACTTTTACCGTTTAAAATCTTATTTTTAAAACGTTGAGGTCAAACTCTTAGTATGTCGAAACGGTGTATATGAACTTTAAATTCAAGTGTAAACTGCTGTTTCTTTGGTTTTAGTAATAATGTGTTTCATGTCCTGTGAGAACTTATTTATGTAGCGTTATGCGATTACTGTGAAAGAAAAGACGGGTCGCAGCGTCTTCATCTCTCTGACTAAAGTGTACAGACTCGTTTCGAAAACTGTTTATCCTTGAATTGAAATGGAAAAGCATCAGACAGAAGAGAGATAAATCATTTGTCATGTGGGATTGTAGATAGGGGTCTGTCTGTCATCAGATAGGGGTCTGTCTGTCTGAATCATTTCAGTTGCAGTTGCTATAAAAAAGGGATTTGACCAGACCTTCGTGGTCTGTTGACATTTTCAAAAACACATTGCAGAAAGATGCAATAAAGGTAGCCTAATTCAAATATTAAGGACTGGACTACTACATGAATTAAAAAGTACAGTGTGTAGGCTACACTCTAAAAAATGGTGCTATATACTAAAAGTGGTTCTTTGGCTCGTAATCATAGGGGAATCGCTTTAAGTGCTGTATAGCACCAAATCTTGGTGCTTCAGTGGTTCTTCAGCGGTTCTTTGGGATGACTTAGGTGCTATATAGCACTGCTACTGTATACAGAACCTGTTTAGCACCTGTATGGTTCTTCACCAGTTCTTTTGGATGAATGAGGTGCTATTTAGCACTGCGACCGTATACAGAATCTGTTTAGCCCCTGTATGGTTCTTCAGCGGTTCTTCAGTGGTTCTTTGAGGTGGTTAAGGTGGTATATAGCACCACTGCTGGACAAAGAACCTGTTAAGCCCCTTTAAAGGTTCTTTACGAGACAAAGAACTACTGTTGGTGCTGTTTAGCATGATTTTTGTTGAAGAAATAAAATGTGATATGGCACCTCTTATGGGTTCTACATAGCACCGTTTGACAAAGATGCAAAGATACCTTTAAAGATATGGTGCTACATAGCACCAAAGTGGTTCCCCTATGATTACAAGCCAAGAACCACTTTTAGTGCTATATAGCACTTTTAGCGCTATATAGCACTTTTTTTTTAGAGTGTACACCAGCTAAAACATCTACAATATAACAGCATTTAATCATGTCTGGGGTCTCTAAGACCCCAAATGTGGAAATTTGATGCATGTAGTCAAGTTGAATTTTGGTTTCTAATTGGTTCCCATAAGATTAGAAATAATTCATAAAGTATCATAGTGCATGTCATTGATTATATTAACCTTAACATGAGAGTTAAACTGAATCCTACCCTTGCACTCTTGGGAAAAGGGTGAAATCTTCTGAATGTAAGAAGAGCTCAAATCACTTTCTTCTAGGGCTACCTTAAAGGGATAGTTCACTCAAAAATGAAAATTCTGTTACAATTTACTTGCCCTTGTGTCGTTTCCAAACCTGTTTCTGTGGAACATAAAAGAAGATATTAAGAAATGTCTCAGTGTTTATTTATTTGTAATTTTTTTTGTCCTTATAATGGAAGTGACCAAAACAGTTCGGTTACCAACATTCATAATTTTTTCTTTAGTGTTCTGCACAAAAAAAAAACTTATACAGGTTTGGAAATGATGACAGAATATTCATTTTTGGTTGGACTATCTCTTTAACTTTCCAAGTGTTCAGTACAATCTTTTCACAGAATGTGTTTGTTGCTTGTGAAGTCAGAAGTATAATTGGAGTAAATGAGTGTGATGTCACACAATGATGTCGACAATGTGATTCTTTCATTTTCATTCTAAAAGTTTGAAGTGACTTGTCTGTATCAGTAAAGCCTGATTATTTACACTCTCGTACATTCCCAAAGATCTGCCTGTTTTTGTTCTTTTGCAGCACACTCTGTAGAAGTGTTCCACATTTCATTGGTCAGCGCTGTCAAATGTGAATGCATGCTCTGATGACGATTATAGAATTTCTTAGACAGGCATAATTTGTTGAATCAATACCGTAATCTTTAGAAACATATGTTTTAATGAATTTTAAGGGGTCTAAGCTGACAGTCGGACAAAGGGCAAATCAAGGCACAGAGTCACAAAGCATGGGAAACGATCCCTTTTTCTGAGTATAGCTTTAATCGGCTCTCTTTTGCCCTTTAGCCTCATTGCTATGAGTGACAGTGAAGTTCAAAGAATTCCACGAGTCCTAGACCTCTAAGAGGGCTTCAGGATCTTCAGACCCCGCTGGTAACTACAGGTCGAGCAATTGAAATGAATATGAAAGTTAACGAATAACTTCCTACAGTTATTAAAGACCTAGTTGTGCCTAATAGATAGCAATGCCACCTGCAAATCCTCCCTCCCAAACACAGATACTCTTGAGATTAGTTTAAATACATGTTTTGGAAATGCTAGATTACGTCTGAAGCCTCTGCAATAATTACTCGCAGCTGAAGGAAAAGCTGTCAAAACATATTCGGCGTCTCTCACGATAGCTCCGCTGGCTGCTCGTTCTCTCTGGAGCCTTATTTAAAACGTCAGTCCTGTGATTGCTTGGGATTTTCAGGTTCTTGAAGCAGCAGATGAGCAGTCTCATCAGTCAGTTGAGGTATTCTTTACTGACAGACATGATTAAATGATGATGGGCCTAAAGTTCTGTGTATAAGACATAATAATTGGCAAGTATACACAGAATTAAAGCCTGTATGATTTCTTGCTGGTGTGCTTTGATGTTTTTATAGTGAATTGCTATGAGCCACAATGACATTACAAGCATATTAGGAAATATATAAATGTATAGCCATTACCATCTTTTGCATAGCATTTTGTAGTGAAGACAAAATATTGAGAATCGTGTATTGGTTTCAATGGTTAATTTACTGCTTATAAATACTTAGTAAGGTAGTTGTTTTAGTGGTTAAGTTTAGCTATGGGGTAGGATTAAGGGATGTAGAATATGGTCATGCAGAATGAGACATTAATATGTGCTTTATAAGTACTAATAAATAGCCAATATTAGTAATAGTCAAGCTAATAAGCAACTAGTTAATAGTGAGATTTGGTCCCCAAACTGAGGTGTAACTGCCCCATCATCAATCAGGCATGTTGTTTCATGGAAATATATGACTTCATAAATCTGACATCTTGATATGAAATGTGTCAGGGCCTTGGTGAATTGTCTCATCCCATATGGGGAGTAATGTAGCTCTCTCTGGCATTCTGTGAGGAATGTAGGGAATTGTACAGTTCCGGAACATCACTCGTCACTCTACTGAACATTTTGAAATGACCCTCTCAGGAAGACCTACTTTTTCACAGTCTCTCATTCCCTGGAAGTTCTTAGATGACCATCAAGTTTAACATGAGGAATTCTTTAACATGTAATATGTTCTTTGATCATGCACATACAGTATCCCCTCAGAAAAGGCCTCAGGTTTCTCGTCCTCCTACACGTACGCGATGAAAGAAACTTAATGCTATATTGTCGTCTGAAAACATTGGAAAGGCTAGATCTAAACTGGAGCTGGCACAAACTGTAGTTACTCTGGGATGTGCATCCTGAGATAGAAACAAGTAACAGATTTGATTAGCATATCAACCGAATTATTAGCGAATTAACTGACTGTTGATTTGTGATGGAATCTAAAGGTGAGCACAGGTTTTAAGTTTACATTTGGCTACTTATTAGTCTTACTCCGGAAAAGCCAGAGGGAGTGAGCTCACGTGAGAACACTCAGGTTGTATGGTTAGAGATTAACCTTAATAAATGGTCTTAAAAACCAGGTACAGGAGCCAGAGCCTGCTGTTCTGCATTAAGATTCAATATCCTCCTTACAGCAGTGTGATTATATACGTAAAGCAGGCATGCTCTTATGGATTATTTTAATTTTTGAAGATTGTGAACCACAAGGCCAAAGCTCAAGGTCTTTTGAGCTGATTTCATCTCAGCCTACTGTAAAGTAGTCTTGTGGTATACATTGCAGATCACATGTGAACCATGTTAACTTGTTTTATACAGTTGAGCACAATCAGAAAGACATGGTGTAATCTTGTATAGCCTAATGTGAGGAACTAAGCACGCTCGTGTTTGGACTTTGTCTATACATGTCTCCCATGTTAACCGCAGTCATGTTTTTTATGTTCATCCTAACTAGTAGATTGTGGTAATATTATTATTAGAGGAGGTGTATTGAACAGTTTTGTCCTCAAGTTTTGTTTTTTTGATTGTTTTTGAAGATTGCAATGGATTCCACTGTTAATGTTGGTTACACAAACCAATCGTCCCATCTCAAACTCACATCATTCGTTTAGCCAGTTTGCAACTCTCCCACAAATGCAGCAGAATTCAACTCAAATACCTGTAGTGATGCCTGTATGGGTTGACACAGCCAGACATAGCAAATGTAAATGCCATGGAAAGCAGTCAGATCAGTATATAATATGTATATAGTATATCTTTGTCAGCTCTTTTGAATAAGGATGGTTCTAAAGTATCTTGCAGACTTTTTATATATTTAGTCATTTTAATTGTTTTCAAACTAATAACCTGTCCTGCAGCTGACATTGCAAGCAGCACATGTTCAAGGGTTAGTTCACCCACAAATGAAAATAATGTAATTTATTACTCACCCTCATGCCGTTCCACACCCGTAAGACCTTCGTTCATCTTTGGAACACAAATTAAAGAATTTTTGTTGAAATCCGATGGCTCCGTGAGGCCTGCATAGGGAGCAATGACATTTCCTCTCTTGATCCATTAATGTACTAAAAACATATTTAAATCAGTTCATGTGAGTACAGTGGGTCAATATTAATATTAAAGCGACAAGAATATTTTTGGTGCGCCAAAAAACAAAATAACGACTTATATAGTGATGGCCGATTTCAAAACACTGCTTCATTAAGCTTCGGAGTGTTATGAATCTTTTGTGTCGAATCATGGTTCGAATCGCATGTCAAACTGCAAAAGTGCTGAAATCATGTGACTTTGGTGCTCTGAACCGCTGATTCGACACAAAAGATTCATAATGCTCCGAAGCTTAATGAAGCAGTGTTTTGAAATCGGCCATCATTATATAAGTCGTTATTTTGTTTTTTTTGGCACACCAAAAATATTCTCGTCACTTTATAATATTAATATTGAACCACTGTACTCACATGAACTGATTTAAATATGTTTTTAGTAATGGATCTTGAGAGAGGAAATGTCATTGCTGGCTATGCAGGCATCACGGAGCCATCGGATTTCAACAAAAATATCTTAATTTGTGTTCCGAAGATTAACAAAGGTCTTACGGGTGTGGAACGGCATGAGGGTGAGTAATAAATGACACTTTTTTCATTTTTGGGTGAACTAACCCTTAGTTAGCGTAGGTGTTTTTCTGTATGGGTTGAGCAAAGGAAAGTAAATTAAGCTTTGTGTGTGTTATGTTGCTTACCTGATACTGAATATGTTGGTTGTGGTCATATTTTTCATATTTTTATAGAATGTTTTATGTATTAGCCTACCACATCCACAAAGTGTTGAAAATTGTTTTTGTTTTGTTTTGAATGTCACTATGTTCTTAAAGTCCCCCTGCAGTCAATTTTATCCCTTAAAACTCATCTTTGATCACCAAAATTACATATTTAAATGTTTTTTTTTCTTTGAAAAACAATTCTTAATACCTCATTATAATAGCTTGAATGTAATTCTACACTCTTGCCTCATTTAATATACATGGTAATTAATATGATTAGCATTTACTTGACTATGTTATCAAACAGCTAATATTGTGTTGGTAATGCTACACAAACCATGTTCACATTCACAAGTCAAACAGCTGCCTTCTATCAATCAGTATCCTTAGAAATGCTTTGAACAACTCAGAACGTCAGTGAAGAAAGACACATAGTTCATCATAACATCGTAATATGCATCATACACCAGCCATATTGCTAAATCTACCCGATTTTTCATATCAACAGAAAAATATATCGGCATAACCTTCTTTTGAGACTCCCATGTGCGGTCAGTTAATGATCTGCTAAAACCCGCCGGCACGTTGACGTGATTGGTTACAAGGTAGCTTGTGACGTCAACGATTTCAAACCGCGGGTTCGAGGCTGTCTTTGGTTTACTGCAGTTTTAAAGAAAAAAATACTCTAGTGTTGACTTATGAATTTGCACAATGTTTGTCTTAAAGTGTGTTTAAAACACCAGATAGACATATAAACAACATTAAAAACTTGATTTTCACCACAGGGGGTCTTTCAGTTTGATCTCAAGAGGTTTAGGCGTTACATTGTAAATCAGTTTTGTCAAACTAGCCCAGTAGTTACACAGCTCAACTCTATAATTGATTCACTTCTGCTGTAACATATCATGGCTCCTCAGTTTTAAATATTTAGCTTAGATGATTTATCTACTCTGCTTAGATGATTTATGCTACCCACCAGGAGACATTAGAACTCATAGACAGAGATATCAGAAGTATGCTATACCTGCCTTGTTCAGTCTCACGTTTGCTGTGGGCTTTTATCTGACAGAAGAGCCCTCAGCAGCATATATCTATATTTTCCGATACGATAAGGAGTGAGAAAAACAGTCAGTTCATTCAGGTAATGTTGGTATTGAATTATTTAGCGTACTTCACTACTAAATAAGTAAATGAATTAATTAATTTTCCAAACATTTTCCTTATGCCTGTTTCAATAAGTTACCGATAACTATCATAACAAAGCAATTGAGATGGTGAGGTGGCACTCTCACCTATCTCAGGGAATAGATGGTTTACTGTTTTTCACACCCATCGTCACTTGTTCATGAGTCACTCATCCGCAGTGAGTGCAGATTTGTAGTCTTTGTCTTCATGTGGTCAGGTTGGACTTCACTCTGCTCATGTTTGCAGATGAAGTCATTTAGCTGCTGTCTTAAAAGCTGTGTGCGCCCTACATGATGGAATAAGTTGCTATCTCGGATATGCTGGTGGCCTATTGAACATTGAAGACCAGTGGCAGTTTAGTCTCTTTACTTACTGTGTGAATGTGTAAGGAGTGTCTTAATATGTTATACATTAATATTGATCTCTGTAATATTTAATTTGTGTTGGTTAAAGGGTACATAACACACAGTTTCTGCCAATCTCATGTTAATCTTGAGTACCTATAGAGTAGTAGTGCATCCTTCATATCAAATTCATATTAGTTTTATCAGATTAAGACAGATACGCTGTACCGAGTCTTTCCAAAAACAGCCAAGTTCCTGGAGGCGTGCCGTGGGTGAAGCTAAAGAGTGACGAGTACGCGCAGCTTTTGTGTAGTGATCGTCTGCAAGCTATTGATGGTCAGCTAAACAAATGTATTTAAACACACACAATACACCATCGCATTATCCCTGGATAACTTTTCAATCACTGTAATGAACATCGCATATAGTGAATGATGAATAATGAATTTATGAATTCACTACGTTTGTGTTGTTTACATTATATTCACTTAGGTGCCTATTTCCAACAAAACAGACAAAAAATATTAAAAATATTCCAACAAAAAAAATATTTGATGAGTTTTACCTACCACCTGCGGTTCCGACTCATGACCGGGATCATTATCGCTGTGACCGCTCCATCTTTAATTTTTTAAACGATCTGTAAATCCAGCATAGAACTCGGCCTTGTTTATGAAACCATAAGCGCCGATCCTGAGGGCTCGAGCAGCCACGGAAAAACACAAGATATTCTTCATTCATTTTAACCAATAAAAAATTGATTGCAACTATTAGACACGATTCCTTATTTTGATAGTTAATCTAAGGCGGTTTCTATTTTAAAGACAAATATCGAGAGCACATCAATGTAATGCGTGAGCACAAATCTCTCAGCTCTACTTAACGCTGGGTTCTTTGGGAAGCATGGTTATCTTTCCTTAACAACCAAAAACACAATTCTTTAGTGACATTGTTGATTACGTAGTCTAAAAACAAAGTGACGAATCTTTCTCGAGCAAGTCCTGTGCAGGGCTGCCGACGACTTCCATAAAGCCGAACTAAGCACGTTGTTGGGCGTGTTCTTGCTCTCTCGCTCTGGTTGATGCGCGCTCTTCCGGGAGAAGTAGCAATACAATTATGTAATAAAGGGCTAGCTTGAAAAAAAACTGTCCGAAGTCTGTGAGAAATCTGAAGAGTATTTTTGGCACAGAAATACTCTGCTATATGTCCAACTCGTTTTTTGAAACTTTGGTAATGTTTAGTATGAGAATGAAACTCTTTAAAGGGATAGTTCACCCAAAAATGAAAATTTGATGTTTATCTGCTTACCCCCAGTGCATCCAAGATGTAGGTGACTTTGTTTCTTCAGTGGAACACAAATGATGATTTTTAACTCCAACTGTTGCCGTCTGTCAGTCAAATAATGTTAGTGGATGGGAACTTCTACTATAAGAGTAAATAAAACTTGCATAGACAAGTCCAAATTAAACCCTGCGGCTCGTGACGACACATTGATGTCCTAAGACACAAAACGATCGGTTTGTGCGATAAACCAAACAGTATTTATATCATTTTTTAACTCTAATACACCACTATGTCCAACTGCATTCAGCATTCACTTAGTGAGGTCTGATCGTGCTCTGACAGCGGAAGTGATGTCTCGTGCATATACTTCAATGAGAGCGAGACATCACTTCAGCTGTCAGAGCACGATCAGACCTCACTAACGAGTGCTGAAGTTGGACATAGTGGTGTTTTAGAGGTAAAAAATGATATAAATACTGTTTGGTTTATCGCACAAACCGATCGTTTTGTGTCTTAGGACATCAATGTGTCGTCACGAGCCGCAGGGTTTAATTTGGACTTGTCTATGCAAGTTTTATTTACTCTTATAGTAGAAGTTCCCATCCACTAGCATTATTTGACTGACAGACGGCAACGGTTGGAGTTAAAAATCATCATTTGTGTTCTACTGAAGAAACAAAGTCACCTACATTTTGGATGCGCTGGGGGTAAGCAGATAAACATCAAATTTTCATTTTTGGGTGAACTATCCCTTTAACAGTGTGAATAAGTCAGAATGCATGAAATAGCATTAGACCCCCTTTAACGTAAACATTTGATACAGAATTTAGTGTATTGACCACTGTTTAAACACTGATTTAAACATGTCACCAAGATAACACCATCTAGCTGGCCGACAAGTCAAGTTTTGTCAAAACTGAAAGTCTCAAAGTTTTGCAAAACGTTTTATTGCTTTCCAACAAACGTTTTTCATGGAGTTACATAAGTTAAAAGGAAACAATCTGACATTTTACAAAATTGAAAAAGTAATAGTATATAATTATGTTTCATTTTTTTTATGGCACAAAAAGAAGAAAGATATCTTTGTTAGTGATCAGAATTAACAAGCAAAGCAAATCTGCATGTCCGTTTATTTATTTATTTACTTATTTGTTTCAAATGTTAGCTATTGGTCCGACTGGGCCTATAGATAGATAGATAAATAGATAGATCTCTTTCAAGTTTTTCCTTCTATGAGTTCAGACTGAATGTTGTATTGGAAGGGAAGAGGGTGTGTGTGGTCAGAGAAAGCCAAAGCATCACTGCCCTCCCCTCTGTACCCCTTAACCAGCTCAACGCCCCCCTAAAGAATGGTTCAGTGCATTCCGTCAGCCTGGAGACCGGCTCCCCCTTTCAAACAGTGGCTTTCAGAGTGACAGCTGCATTTGAATAAGAATCACTCTCCATTCACCCCATTGCTGCGCTGAGGGTGGGGGAACCGTTCTCCGTCCACTCTGATTGGCTTAAGCCGTTCCTTCTGTTTTTGTCCGGAAAGGCCAGTTGTGCCTGTAAAGTTTTTTTTCTTCTTTTTTATGCTTAACTTTACACATTCACACATTTTTACACATCCCAAGTCTCTCACACACAACCAGTCCTTCTCTTTCTGTGCCTCCAAGGGAGCCTTTCAGAGAAAGGCTCTTCCCTGTCCAGAGGATTTTTATCAACTTGTGTGGCTGCGTGAGTACTATATGTTTCTTGTATTTTACATATAAGGCTTTAGATAAAGAATCAGAGGCTTTGTTGTGCTTTGGATGTTCTACACAGATGCAGGTGATGAGCAGGTCATGCTGGCTTTATCTGTTGTCTTGCCAGCCAGTTTTGACTCCGTACTCTGTAAATCCTGTCTTCATTTTGTTATTCACTTTATCTGTCTTTTATCCTTCTTCTTTGATTTGACAGTATGACATGTGCTCTTTATCTATGAGGCATCATACCTTAGTTTCCTGGTATGGTCTAGACTGATATAAGGACATATGGGACTGTGTCCCATATGACAGTAAATTATTTTATTTTAGAATTTTTAAGGGGTTTTAAATCAAATATAAATTATAATTTTTTTCAGTTACTTGAGTTCTTATAGCAGGTTTTAAGTTAGCATTAAATTATTTTCTTGACTCTGTGTATGGATTGTATTTATTGACTGATATAACATCAGTGAAACGGTTTGTTCTCTATAGTAGTTGAGAGAGGATTTAGTAGCAGTGAAATATGGAGTGGAAGCTGTGTGGGAAATGGAGGCTGTGGCATTGTGTGGTGGAGCTGACCTGTCACTCCTCTCCTCTCACCAGCAAACTGAAGAGCCTAGAGTCGGGGGCCCAACGCTCCTCTCTTGAGCTCACACTCATGGTCCTACCAGACAAAGCTAGCTTCACTCTCACCTCCTCATGTTTACCTCACTTTAAATCTTTAATATTAGTTTGGTTAAATGTCTAGTGCGCTAATATATTTAAAATATACAAATACATCGGAGCCATAGCAAGTGGGCAAGTGCTCTGAGATATGGTGCGGTTGTGCTTCAGGCGACCTGGTTAAGAGGACCGCGAGTGAAATTATGGGGGGAAACTCCAATCCCACCATATCGCTATATTTAAATCTAAGAATGCGTGTTTCACATTCAGATGCTGTTTTTTTTTTTTTTTTTAGACAATGAAAACATTTTATGCATTTTATATAATTATGAATCCTATGTCTTGTGAATGCACTGTATATAGCTTTAGCACCTGATACTTGCATTTTCGTGGTCAGCTGCTGAACCACTATTTTTATTATTTTTCTTTGTATTTTAGGCTCCTGGAAATCAGCTGCTCATGTTTGTTTGATAGCCCATGATGATGGCGAGATATTTCAGTGTTCTGCTTCTGGGTAAGTCACAGACTGAATTGAATAGATTTCTGCATAAACTAGTTTAAGGACGTTCTTATCTTTATCTTCAAGACATCAGCTTAAAGTTGCCCTAGAACTTTTTTAAAAAAAGATGTAATATAAGTCTAAGGTGTCCCCTGAATGTGTCTGTGAAGATTCAGCTCAAAATACCCCATAGATTTTTTTTTTTATTCATTTTTTTAACTGCCTATTTTGGGGCATAATTATAAATGAGCCGATTCAGGGCTACTGACCTTTTAATTCTCCTGCTCCATGGCCACGGAGCTCGCGCTTGCCTTGAACAGTGCATAAAGAAAGTTTACACAGCTAATATAACCCTCAAATTGATCTTTACAAAGTGTCCGCCATTTTCGGATTATGTGAGTATTGTATACTGTTATATTGTTCACATTTGATTCTGAATGAGTTTGAGGCTGTGCTCCGTGGCTAACGGCTAATGCTACACTGTTGGAGAGATTTATAGAGAATGAAGTTGTGTTTATGAATTATACAGACTGCAAGTGTTTAAAAATGAAAATAGTGACGGCTCTTGTCTCCGTGAATGCAGTAAGAACCGATGGTAGCTTTAACCACATTTAACAGTACATTAGCAACATGCTAACGAAACATTTAGAAAGACAATATACAAATATCACTAAAAATATCGTGATATCATTGATCATGTCAGTTATTATTGCTCCATCTGCCATTTTTCGCTGTTGTTCTTGCTTGCTTACCTAGTCTGATGATTCAGCTGTGCACATCCAGACGTTAATACTGCCTGCCCTTGTCTAATGCCTTTCATAATGTTGGGAACATGGGCTGGCATATGCAAATATTGGGGGCGTACACCCCGATTGTTACGTAAAAGTTGGTGTTATGTTGAGATTCGCCTGTTCTTCGGAGGTCTTTTAAACAAATGAGATTTATATAAGAAGGAGCAAACAATTGAGTTTGAGACTCACTGTATTTCATTTCCATGTACTGAACTCTTGTTATTTGACTATGCCAAGATAAATTCAATTTTTCATTCGAGGGCACCTTTAAAGGGTTAGTTCACCCAAAAATTAAAATTCTGTGATCATTTACTCACCCTAAAGTTGGTCCAAACCTGTATGTTTTTCTTTCTTCTGCTGAACACAAATAGAAGAAGCTATTTTGAAGGATTTGTGTGTAACCAAACCCTGTGTATTTGACAGTTAACCAAACGGTAGCTTTTGACTTCCATAGTATAGAAAAAAATACTATGGAAGTTGATGGATATTGTTCTGTGGCTTCCAACATTCTTCAGAATATGTGTAGAAGAAAGAAAAACATACAGGTTTGGAACAACTTAAGGGTGAGTAAATGATGACAGAATTTTCATTTTTGGGTGAACTATCCCTTTAAGGTGGGATCATAAAATGATTGATGACAACACATACAATCCCATGTCATTATCAAAGTCTCACTCTCCAGTCAGGTGAGCAGGGGATAAGCTTCTTAAACAAAGTGAAGTTCAAACACACAGACCACCACCTGCCCCCCACCCCGGAGGTCTTTCACAGTAGCTCCCATGAGAGCCCTTTTCAACACAAAACAATCTAGACTTAAGCAAACGAAAACATGACCAACCTGTCATCCTCTGTCTTCTTTAGCATCAGTGCCTGGCCTTTCTCTCTCTGAAAAGCAGCAATCAGAGGCATTGTGTTTGCGTGTCCTTGCTTCTTTGTGTTTCATAATGAAAGGTATACATTATAGAGAGGAAAGCGTACACCTGCAGCAAACTCTGCTAAACAAGGCAAGGAAAAGTTCTGTCTATATTTAACAACCAAAAAAAAAAAAAAAAACCATGCAAACAGATACACGGGGCAAGTTCATAAACTGATGTGCTGCTTTGGGGGCCTTTTGCACAGAACATTTTGCATTCCACTGCTTTTTCATTGTTTTTCTATGTAAACATGCACTAAAGCAGTGGTTCCAAAACTGGGGTACACGAGGTGACAGAGGGGGTATGCAAAGTTTGAGTTTTACCATTCATTAATTCTGCCAAACCCTAAAATAGCATTAAATCCAAGCATGTATTTCTAACAGACAAATGCCATAAATACATGACCTTCAAATCAAATTACATTATCTTTTGAGCTTCTGGTACAATACTTGGACATTTCCAATCTGCCAACACTGCCATACAACCGCTTGCTTCATTACTGAATGAATGAATGAATTAATAACTAGATGACTCACTCATTAAGTCAGCGACTTACCGCCACCTACTGGTGGTTTTAGTTTAATATTTAAAAGTATGTTTTTTTACCATTGTGTATATTTCTCTATTGAACATTTTTTTATTTATTTAAACCAGTATTTATTTTATAAAGGTATTCATAAATGTAAAAAACAATGCACTGGAAAATCAGTTTAAGGGGGCAAATATTGTCCCTTAATGGAAAAGGTGTGAATGCAGTCTTAAGTGGAAGAGAGGGGGTACGCAGAAGTATGTTAAATGCTTCTGGGGTTGCACTAAACAGACTTGTTTGACTATTGTGCTTGCGTCTTGCATCTTTTGCTGTGTCTCGTATGTGAAATGCCATTCTGAAAATGCACGTCTCTCTGGACATTACATTTTTTTAACTGTCTTGTATTTTTAAACAACTTAAAGTGCAAAAATGCTGAAAATGTATGTGGGTCATTGACGAATAAGGTTTTTAAAAGTATAAAAAACATAATGGAGATATAATTAATTTTGAAGTTTTATTAAGTGTTAATGATATTATGTGGTTTTTATAATCAATTAACACTGCTTTTGTCATATTTTACAAGATGGATAAAATTTGTCACCAAAAAAGTAATTTGGTTTAACCAAAATTTTGGTTTTAACGAATGACAGTTTTGGTTATACCAAATGACAATATTTTCAAACGATGCTAACAGGCTGATATCTATCTATCTATCTATCTATCTATCTATCTATCTATCTATCTATCTATCTATCTATCTATCTATCTATCTATCTATCTATCTATCTATCTATCTATCTATCTATCTATCTATCTATCTATCTATCTATCTATCTATCTATCTATCTATCTATCTATCTATCTATCTAGCTAGCTAGCTAGCTAGCTAGCTAGCAAAAGGACACTCAAAAATTTTATATTCAGTACAAGATTTTAAAGTATTACAACATTTTCCATGTTTTATAGCGGTTGAACCGAATTGTGTATGAGCAAGTGAAAACATGAATTTTTTTAAATAGTTAAAAGAGAGTTAGTTACTTTGCTTCACAACCACGTGGTCCTTTGCAGGCGTCTGAATGATGTCACATGATATTGACCGCATGACTTGATTCAAAATGGTCCCTTTATATTGGTTACTACAAATGACATCAGTGAAATTCATTTTTCCGGACATTTTTTCTCATAACAAAGCAATGACTTCTACACATAATTTTAATACCATTTTGCACTATGTTGATATATGATGTTATAAAATCATGCCAGAATAAAAAATATATACATTTATTACATTTTAAGATATTTTAATCACAAATGAAATGGCTGTATTGGCCTTTGGACGGTTAAACCGATTGACCTTTTGACATTTCAAAATCTTTAAAATACCTTTATATGCTGCAAAATATAATTAAAGCTTTTTGGATTCAATAAAAGAGATCGAGTTGTACTACCTTACATACTTGGATGTCATATCTTTGTTTTTTATTATTATTAAGGCCTTTGGACAAAAGAATGATCCGTCACTTCATTGACCCATTTATAAAGCTTTTGTAATTCAGTTTAACCAGGTGCTAAATGGACTGAAGCAGTGCTGCACTGTATTTAACTATTGGCACATTTCCTTTTATGTTAATAAGACTCATTATAGATTCAGTGCTATTTGCCTGCTGCACATTGCACTCTGCTATATGTATTGAATCAAAAGAGAGAGCTGAACAAGAGGAGAGAAGTTGATAATAATAATGGAGAGCAGGATTTCAATAGTGAGGGTGCTTCACTGAGGATGGAATGAGAACAGTGCTGAGGATGGCCATTAGTTTTGGCATGTGAGGGTGAGGGGGATCAACACGCTAATTTTGGCCCATTATTCTCATTGTAGCACAGTGCAATTATCAGTGCATCATTTATTATTTTATCAGGATCCTTATATGCTCAATCACTAGTCATTTAGCTAGATGGCTAAATGCATATCCCCTGTTGAAAGTATTACATTTAAAAGATTAAATGTCTGGAAAAATGGACTGGAAATGGAAAAACACTGCAACATTGGCTCTGTTCCAAACCCTAGTGAGCTGCCTAACCAGATGGCATGTTTAGACATCATACTGTAGGTTCACTCCCTATTCGAGTGCTGTTCTGAACAGCAGTCTTTTTTGGAGCTATAGCCTTGTGTGTAGCACTATATGGTGCATCTGTGATCCCAGATCAAGAACCGAGTTGCTTTTGAAATTGTATACCATCTGAGTAGATACTTTTTTTGATGAAGAACTAAAAATTATGTTCTATGTAGTATGATGAATGTGTAAAAGTGAAAAAAAAACTCCCAAAGATGCTAGGTACCTCATTTTAGTTTAATTCTGAGGTAGCAATACATGTATCATTTGGCAATCCCATAATGAGATGCACCAAATAAAAAAAAAATCTTCATCCAAGATGTTAAGTGTCGATTATAAATATATTTTTTTCAGTACTGAAGATTGTTGGTAATAAAACTTGTTTGAGTGTGCTTTTAATTGACTGGGTATTATTAGCTTAGATAGCAAAACATGCTAACATCAGACATTAGAATGAATTGCATTAGCAAAGTCCCTCTGATGTTCTGTTAAGCGTGAAAATGTAAGAGATGAAGATGTTGTCTGCCTTTTTTGAATGTTGATGCCTTGTTTCCGTGGACCAGAAAGCTGTGTTTAAAGGTTTAGCCAGAATTTAGAGCATGAGAGGAATGTTGTGGAAATGATAACAGTCTCAGGTGTGTGATTTCTATATGTGGCTTTTTAAAAGCCATTTTAAGTAGTGGCTGGAAAGCCTGTTTTGATGAAGGGTTGTTAAACAAGCTTCCAGTTGATTCTTATGAAGGTTTCCCTGTAGAGTCAACTTCACTCACACCTTTCCATTGAGTTCTGTGTAAGATCTCTTTTCTTAGTGTTTAATATTAGACTATTACATGGCAGTTTAATATTTTTTATAAAATGTAGACAAAGGTATTTCAATAGAATAGTATATAGACAAATGACATAAATATGGCTTTAAGTTTTAAGTGTGTCTAATAGTAGTATTCGGGTAAGAAATACTACAGAAATTAAATAAAGTAATCAAATGTAAAATAACACTGGATAGGCTTCATTGTAAAAATTAAATACAGATTAATGCTTACAATTAAAGTTATTGAGTCAAAAGCAGTGAGTGATTTCCTTTATGTCTTTTGTTTATTGATTAAAGGTGCCATCGAACGTTTTTTTACAAGATGTAATATAATAAGTCTAAGGTGTCCCCTGAATGTGTCTGTGAAGTTGCAGCTCAAAATACCACATAGTTTTTTTTTTAATTAATTTTTTTAACTGCCTATTTTCAGGCATAATTAGAAATGCGCCGATTCAGGCTGCGGCCCCTTTAAATGCTCACGCTCCCCGCCCTCTCCCGAGCTCTTGACTCTATCATTGCATAAACAAAGTTCACACAGCTAATATAACCCTCAAAATGGATCTTTACAAAGTGTTCGTCATGCAGCATGTCTGATCGAGTAAGTATGGTATTTATTTGGATGTTTACATTTGATTCTGAATGAGTTTGAGGCTATGCTCTGTGGCTAACGGGCTAATGCTACACTATTGGAGAGATTTATAAAGAATGAAGTTGTGTTTATGAATTATACAGACTGCAAGTGTTTAAAAATGAAAATAGCAACGGCTCTTGTCTTCGTGAATACAGTAAGAAACGATGGTAACTTTAACCACATTTAACAGTACATTAGCAACATGCTAACGAAACATTTAGAAAGACAATTTACGAATATCACTAAAAATATCATGTTATCATGAATCATGTCAGTTATTATCGCTCCATCTGCCATTTTTCGCTATTGTTCTTGCTTGCTTACCTAGTCTGATGATTCAGCTGTGCACAAATCCAGACGTTAATACTGGCTGCCTTTGTGTAATGCCTTGAACATGAGCTGGCATATGCAAATATTGGGGGCGTACATATTAATGATCCCGACTGTTGCGTAATAGTCGGTGTTATGTTGAGATTCGCCTGTTCTTCGGAGGTCTTTTAAACAAATGAGATTTATATAAGGAGGAAACAACTGAGTTTGAGACGCACTGTATGTCATTTCCATGAACTGAACTCTTGTTATTCAACTATGCCAAGGTAAATTCAATTTTCAATTCGATGGCACCTTTGATTAACATGACCGACAGCAGCAGGAATATTAGGCTGCTGTCACTTTAAGAGCTTATGCACGGATCCAATATACTGTTACACAACATGCGGTTTCTTTCTCAACTGTTTACATTCCAAAACTCACTATGTTTACCTGAATACTAGCCAAGATGGGCATTCTGACATAATTTTGTGTGTATTTAATGATTTAATTGCAATTAGCCACAAAAATTTGGTACATGCAAGCTGTTTGAGGGGTGGCTTCTAATGCGAAACCTGCAGGAATTAGTAAAATTATGCAAAATTATACCCACAATCGTGCTTCAAAATTTGTGCCCTGTAACAACACTATTCAGCCGGAGCGAATGAGACGAGTGAGTGAGAGGAGGCGGGTATATGTGAAACTGTCAATTTGAAAAGAGTGAGCAATAACACGTAGCTACTCCAGCTAGTATAAGTTACTGCAGAAAATGAGTACTGGAATAAAGAAAATATCCATATCGAAATATCTATATTTTTGACAACACTAGCATGCACACATATATTATATATTACACAAACAAATGGGCTGCTGTCTCTGCATGGTAGGTCAGTCCTACAAACAAATAAAATAAATAAATAAAGACTTGAATTGGCCCCAAAGTGCATTGTCCCACTGGGAAAATGCCCAGTATGAAAGATTACCAATCCAGACCTGCATTTTAAAAATCGTGCAGCCATACACCCGAGGTTGTTCACCTGAAAGAGTGTGACAAGTTTTATAGCATTTTAAAATAAACATGACTTGATTTAAAAACTGAAAAAGTGGATGGCATGTCACAGGCCTCAATAAAAAGATAAATAACAGGAAGTTGGTTTGTTCCGTTTAGAGCAAGTTACACTCATAATTTTATAACAGAAGATGGACACTTTAATAAGTTTGTCCACTGTTTACCATGAATTCAAATCATCACCGATAACATGTTTTACAGTCATTTT
This sequence comes from Chanodichthys erythropterus, assembly GCF_024489055.1. NCBI lineage: Eukaryota > Metazoa > Chordata > Actinopteri > Cypriniformes > Xenocyprididae > Chanodichthys > Chanodichthys erythropterus. The sequence goes on from NC_090240.1 coordinate 26,532,996, forward strand.
TCCTGGCACAAGTTAATTATCTGGAGCTGTGGGCTCTGTGTCCATTGTACTCTCTTTACTCAATGTGGGTCAGTGAGACTGTGTGTTAATGATTGTACAAGAAATATGATCAAGGTGTGTGAGCATGTGCCATTGTAATGGAAGATCTTTATGTGTCTTAGGGCATGTGTACTTTGTGAACCCTGTCCTGTTTTGGAATAAACTTCATGTAGACAAAATCTATAGGTCTGCCAGCATTAGGATGCATTGCTTATACCTATTCCTTCATAAGCGCTTTATTGTACCATAATCAGTTTTATCAGTATTATCTGTGGAGGAACGTTCTTGTTTAAGATTGTGATTTGTTTGACTTCAAACAACAATGACTGCCTTGCTTTGTCTGTGCCTGTAGGTTCACTATCTGATTTTTCACATTCCAGTTCAGGACTTGACAGTGCATTGTCTATGTTAACCGACCTATTCTTAAACATTTCACACAGTAAAATCAAAATGGGCACTTCTTGTTTTATTTTCTATAGTTGCACTATGTGTTTTATTGTATTTTGCTATATTTTGTACTTTTCCATTTTCTTTTCAATGCTACTTTATTGTTCTACATTTCCATTGCTCTATTGTATAGCGTCATTGAGTTGGTAGAAAGGCGCTATATAAAATAAACATTATTATTTTTATTATTACTGGCGTGAGGGCGGGACAATCTGTCAATCATATGAGATCACAATAGAAATCACAATGAACCAACAATCAAATCTAGGCATCACAACATTAAAATGTACAGTGTGAAAAATGGATGTTCATTTTGAGATTTGCTAAGGATTATAGTTTTTCAATTATTTATATTTTTAAAGATTAACTTTTAAGTGAGCGTTCGATGATAGCAAAGGTGATCTAAATGTAAAAATAGAGGAATTGAGCATGCACAAATAAATATCTAATACTAACTTGATACAAAAAAAAAAACGATAAAAAAAAAAAAAAAAAAAATCTAATTTAAACTGATTACCGCAAAGGTACAAACATGTTGTGCCTCTTAGGTCTCATGAGAACAGTCATATTGCTTATAGCTAATGGCAGATACATCAGTCACTTCTAGTGGTCTCAGCTTTCTTGCGACATGCAGCGCAGCACATGTGGTGGCTTGTCATCGACTTGTGGAATGCCATTCCTTAGCTACAGATGGGCATTTTGTAAGACCCGTGTGAGATACTTTTACACCTGGAATTTTTCTCTTAATGAATGACATTTTCCTGGCTTGGCATTCCTGTACTGTCTTCACTATGCACATCTGCCTCTGGAACTGCTTGTAGCTTGTATCTCTGCGTGCTGTAAATGTGGCATGTTGGAAAGAGGGTGTGTGTCAGCTAATGCATTTTGTGGGTGTGTTAGAAAATGCAGGGACAAGCAACCATTTACCTGCCTCAAACTAAAAGAGCAGATGTTTAAATATAATTTTATTTTAATAAGCTTGAAATGAGTACAAACTGGACTGCTTTTTATTTTTTCTTAAATGGCCTCAAACTATTAAAGGTGCTAAATAGGATGTTTTGTTTTATACATTTTTGCAATATTACTTGAAACTGTTTTTACTAACTGATAAAAGACTATTTATTAGGTGCACTGAAAGGAATAATATTAATATACATCATCTGTGCACGAGGTAGGGCCTTAAAAACATCAGCCAATCGTTTACGCGATCATCGCGTAAACGATTGGCCCTCTGGCTTGTCAATCACTGCCATGACGTTCCTTGTGAGAGACGTGCGCGGCTGCGTGCTCCAGTAACTTTCCCGCATGCAATGTTTTTGTCAGGAGACAGGAGTAACAACTGCAGATTATGAGTTACCTGCGGTGAGTCCGACATAATGAATCCACTAACACGACACAGCGAATGCCGGTGGTAAACACTCGTGTTCCAATACTCGTGTTTTGGGAGGCGTTCCTTTGAAATGAGCTGTGAAGGAGGGGGGCATGCGCTCATTTCAAAAACTCACTAACAGTCTTTGGTTTCTCAGTCGACAAAAAAATCCTCTCTATCACCTTTAACACCAGTATTTGTTTTAGATATCTTTAATTATAGTTATAAAATGGTTAGTTCCTGTCCTTGATTCTGATTGGTGTCCTTGATGCTGTCCTTGATTCTGGCGTAAGGAAGGCTTTAGTGAAAGTTTACTTCATGAAAGTCGCATTGATACATATTTTTGGCTTTAATATTTGTATTGTGTGGTAACTTATTCACGAGACAGCACAGCCTCGAGTCCCTTACTGCTTACTTAATTAGTCTACTGCAAGACTTGTATGGATTGAATAATCCACTGTTTGTATTTTCATCCATTTTCTCTAGCAGTCTTTTTCACATTTGTGTTGTCACTTTGAAGAAGAGAAAAGAATGCGTGTAGACTCAATAACAGACTATGCAAAAAAAAAAAGTCAAACCCTATTCTTGCCTAACCCCCTCCCCAAACACACACTCACAGTCACATTTTCACCCTTGCTAGTCAGAACATGAGAAGTCGTGAAGAAAAAGTGTTAAATGCATCCTTTTCCTCAGGGAATCTGTTATGAGGGATGCAGCATCAGGTCTCATAAGGCAAAAAACAAAACTTTTACAGTATGTGAGCTAACCATAAAAACTTTCAGTGCCCTCACACACCAGATACACTTTAGTTTAGCAACGTGATGCAATCAAATGGAATTTATGGCACTTGTTTTCATTTCTTTCTGACCTGAGAAGGGACTGTATTTCAATGAACTTTATATGCTTATCTGCACTCTTGTGCAAAGAACAGTGTTGAGTAATTGAATGACTTCCTATATACACAATATATTAAAAGTTGGATAAATAGTATATCCAACCTGCATACATACAATATACTCACGTGAAGTGATATGTACTAGCAAATCTCAACTGCTTGTTTATATTGTTGCAAAATATAAAACATATTATCGCCCAGCTCTAATATGCTAAATGCAGCTACAAGGTGTGAAGATATTAAAATGAATTTCTGTAAAACTGTGAATTGTGAAAGTGTTATGCAAATAAATTTGACTTGACTTAATAAACTATTCCCCGGTTTCACAGGCAAGGCTTAAGTCTAGAGTAAAATGCATTAAGGCTTTATCTAAGCCCTGTCTGTGAAACCAGGCGTATGTGTATTATAGAAGTAAATTTCTGTTAATTTCTTAGAATAATTACTAGAGATGCACCGATATTTTGCTGATACATTTATATTAAAATTTTACCCTGTTTTGTCTAAATAAATGAAAAACAATCACTTTAAATGCTACAAGCAAATTTAGGCATCACAGCATTATTAAATTATTAGTGTTTTTAAAGAATTACTTTGAGTTTTAGATGTCGGCTAAAGCAATTTACTATAAATATAAAAACAACGAAAATAAACATGCACAGTTAAATATATTGTCTGATACTGACAAAATTAAAAATCTAATTTAATGTAATATATCCCTCTTATAGTATTTTTTTTTAAAGCAGAATCTGTCTTTTCCCATCACACATACGCAATCTGACGTCCACTCTATCTGCCTTGACTATGTCCACTCTTGTTGCTTCATTTACTCGCACTCATTCTCTCATTATTCTGTGTTGAGATGATGGCATTATTATTCTGAGTCAGTGATGTGTGAAAAAGGGTAGCACAGAGGGGCCCAAAGATTGACCAGGACACTGCCTTTCCAAGAGCCTCTCAATGATAAAGAGGTCATACACCGAGATGTATGGTCGCGTGGTTATCGGCATTCTCCAACTGCGAAATCCTTGACCTCTGCAGTATTATAGTTTAAGGGTGCGGTTACGAGCTAGTCTTCCTTAATGATAGTTCCACAAAGTTAGAGGTGAATGTTCAAAATCCATGTAAGACCTCCCACACATCTGGATTTGACAATGTCAGATAACCTTATAATGAACTGTGGATTTTGAAAGGCAAACACAATGCATTTTGAGCCCTTTGCAGAGGTAACCATGTGGAACAAAGCCAGTTATTTTCCTGACTCAATGAGAAACTAAACCCTCAGTCTTTGAAAGTGCCGCCTGGGTGGGACCATGAGGTCATCAAACAGAAGCCGTGCTTGTTGTATGCCATGATAATGTCCAATCATTGGCTGTCGTGTGGTGTTTTGGAAAGAAAATGTAGTGTAAACTAATGCATAGGTTGTTTTACATTATCTTGCTGTGTTTCAGTTGCACTCACCCATTTTTTAAAAATAGAATAGGTAAAAGGCACTGTAAACAGTGTGGGGAACATGCAATGGGTATACCAGAATTCATTTCACAGGAGGTGGAAAGGGAAATTTACCCATAAGTCATTGTGCATCACTTGAAGTTTGACTAAAATAAACCTACATTAGATGCAGCCCTTCAAATATGTTTTCATATTACACATAACAACATATTTATTTATTCATTTGTTTGTTCATTTATTAATTTGTTTATTTGTTCATTCATTCATTCATTTATTCAAAAAATTATTGTTTTTTTTTTGTTAAAATTAATTATTGTTCAAATTATATTAATGTTACTTAGTGCAATTTATTTGACATTTATGTCTGTTATTCCGTATATTGTGTCATCGTACCTGAAATCCAATTCTGCTCAACTTAGCTGCCTATTATTGACGAAGCAGGACTACAGCTGCGAGCAGCAATTATCGGGGTTCAAGTGCTTGAAGGCATTTAAGCATATGTGTAAAAAAGTTTTATGTTTTATTTAGCAAGCCTGTAACCACCTATTTCATAGATGGAAAGGACCATTTACAGCTAAAACAGGCAATTTACTAAGGAAATATATGGTGTAAACCTTTTTAACAGTGATCGAGATTGAGCCAAAAACCTAGGACAGGTTTGCAAAAGTAGGTTTTTGAAAAAATCTCCAACCTTTCTGAACAATTCAATTGACAGCGGTGGTCCTAGTTCTTAGAGGCAAAGTTGCTCAGAATGAGGAGTTCTACCATATGGTGTGAATGTCGTGAGCATGTGTGAAAAATCGCTTGATATACAATCCTATACACATGTGAAAAACGCGAACATCACCCCCTTTGGCTAATTCCATTCGAATTTCTCACAGGCCTCTAGGGTTTGAGTCAAACAGTCCCAATGAGTTTAATTACGATCGGCCTCCGTTTACCTTGTCCAACAGCCGCTCAAAATTCATTGGTCGACGGCAGCCATGTTTTTCAAGATACGCAAATGTCCTCTTAGACAATCGCGGGACCTTGGACAAAGACAGCGCATGCCAGTTTTCAAGAAAGTCGGACTGATGCATAGCTATAGCCGTTTTTTTATTTTATTTTATAAAGCCACCAAGTGGCCAGTCGCCGAAATTATCTCATTCCATTCAAGAGGGATAGCTGTTTTAGTAAAAGTGGCCATACCCACTTTGAACATTTTGGCATCCCGTCACGGATGCGAATCGAAACTTTTTTCATAATTATTGACAGTCAGACTCCAGAGAACGTTTCTGCACTGGTTTGGATCAGATCGGGCGTTTTTTCTGACTAACGGTTTATGGGTTATGAGTCATTATGTACTTTTGACTGCTGTAGTGCCACCATCAGGCCGGGATGGGTTACTACCATTCCTTAAAAGTTTTAAGTCTCTACTACTCACGTTTTGGTCTGCCCGGTCACTTTTATGGGAGAATGCTGATCCTTGGAAATTCTAACAATTACAATAGGATTTCAGCACTATGCGCATGAACCACTAAAACGTCAAGCGAAGGGAAGGTGTACATATATCCACTGAATAATGTTTAGGAACCCTGTGAAATGGAATACACTGTTAAGTTACTGAGCTCCTCTTCCTGTTTGTGTGCTCTCCAGTTCTTCCAGTTGTGGCTCAGGAGATCCCCTCAGCCCCACATGGCTGCATGGATGGGAGCTGTTACCCAGCAACAGGGAACCTTCTGATTGGCAGAGCTATTAATCTGACCGCAACCTCCACCTGTGGCCTGGATGGGCATGAGTTGTACTGCATTGTCAGTCATTTGCAGGTAAACCCAACATTATTTCGGAACCATTCCTTCTCTTTCATATAAACACATAAACATTGTTGGGGGTAATGCATTACAAGTAACTTGAGTTATGTAATCAGATTTCTTTTTCAAGTAACTTTTAAAGTTACACATTACTTTTTCAATTTACAACAAAATATCTAAATTACTTTTTCACATTTATTGACTGACAGCTCTCCTGTCCTCATGTTAAGAGAAATAAAGTGCAGAGGTGTTGTGTGCGCTGTGTGAACATGATGGTTATTGTAGTTCTAGACTAAATGTGAACATGCATTTACTCATCTCACTTGCACAAAAACATTCAGTATTCCACAAAATGAATAAAAACGGTGAAAGGCAAACTTATTACTAACCTGTAATAATTAAATATATTAAATTAAACAAATATACTTTATGTATTTAATCTCACTTTATTAACCAATGTCTTTGCTGCTGACCATCAGTGATTCAATTTAACCATAATAATAAGCAAAAATTACTTTAGATTAGATTTAGAGATAAGAGTGATGAACTTCCTTCTTCTGTAACCTATTCTTCTTTAATCCAGAATGGCAGCACAGCTGAACGATTTGTTTGAGCTGCACCCTCTACTGTACAGGCGTAAATATGCTTTTCCTTCACCCTGAGGCTTATTCATTTCACTTTTATTGTAAAAAGGGCCTTTACATTTGGCAAAAATATAAATTTTTTGGTTGGTATTAAAAAAACAAACAAGCAAGCCCATCCCAGGTGAGAAAACATAATGCAAAAGTAATGTAGAGCACTACTTTAACTAAAAAATAACTAAGTAATGCAATTACTTACTTTTTTAGGGAGTAACGCAATATTGTAATGCATTACTTTTAAAAGTATCGTTCTCCAACACTGCACATAAACATGAAATGTGATCTCATGTTGTGTAAACCATGCTCTCTACTCCTGCATGTATGGCCTTGCCCTGCAGTTTGTGTTGACGGAAATGATTTGTCATATGAAGATAGATGTGCACGGGGCCCCTTTTAGAAGTTTTTTTTTAGGTAAATTTACACACATTTTCCATTCATGAATATATCATTGTTATTGAGTTTAGCTAATCATACTGTTTCTGCCATGACAGGGATTTTAGGTAGTTCACCCAAAAACATTTATTAAGCCAATTTCCTCGATGTCTAGTCACCACAATATTTGGTATAGGCAAAGCTTACCCACACACACATACGCACGCTTGTTAGATTACAGAATGCTGCACACGTTGGACTTTTGCACGTGTATTGCTCACTATGCCACACCTTTTTTTTTACCAGCAGTAAAATCTGCAGCCTAAGGCTTTACTGTTCGATACGTGTGAGTCATTTAAAAGATCTTGTATTCATTTCTTACATCTACCTCTGTTTGCTATCCCTCTTTTATCTTGAAACACTACTCCTCCCTTTTCCTTTAGATGTCTATAAAGCACTCTTTTCTGCCCTCATAAAATGCATTTTCATTGACTGTTTAATGTTCTATGAATGTCTATTTAAAATGTTCTTTTAGGTTGTATGTATTTCACCCCTCATTAAAGTGTTTTGGCTGCATAAAATTGACAGAAACTGTTTAACTGCCTGGAGGCACCATACATCCTAGACCAGGAGTTACACCCTTTTTTTCCTCAGCACAGGTGTTACCTGTCAGCGCTCTGTCAATTTATTTTATTTTACTTCCCCACATTTCCGTTTGTGTTGTGATTTATCCATTCATCAGTCTCAAATAGTTTTAATTGACTGCTCTGTTATTATTATCATCCTGTAGACCCAGGGTTTTTAAACTCTTTGATGCCAAAGACCTGCAGATATTATTATTCCCTTACATTACATTAAAAATAGATAGGAAGATAGATAGATCAGAGTGACTTACGTTATCTCTGTCAACCCCTATTAAAGTTTATACACTTAAACTGTGTGAATCCAGAAAGCTGTTAAGTCATGCTAGAGAATTAACAATGTGTTTTTTTCAGGGCCCCAGCATAACATTCCTGTAGTTCATAATCCGGTTGATCACTGCTAATCCTATTGTTGGCAGCTCACACTCAAAACTACACCAGTAAGCATGTGTCTAGTGTGTGGTAAGCACAATATTGTAAAAGTGCTGATATCAGTCTCCTGCAGAGCTTGTGAAGATCTGAAATAGATACTGAGGTTCTCCTGGTTATTGTTGTGACCTTTTAAAGGGTGTTGAAGAAATACACGTGTCTCACTCGTTTTAGCCAGGCCACTGCTGGAGGTTTTGTTGCCCATGACAACTACTCAGCTTAGACAAAGTGTTCTGGCATTCATCCACGCTAACTCTCATGTTCTCAACTGAATCCAGGAGGCCCGTTCCCTTCTCTTCCTCCGCTTCCAGGTTGGCATGGAACTTTCCCCCCCATTCCGATGGAACATTTTGCTCAGGCTATGACCCAGATTTTTTTTTTTATGTCTTGGCAGCTACCTGAGCCTCCAGCCATGTGGGTGTACAGTATGTTGTTACAAATGAAACTGTACCTGAAAAAAAGGTGTGGAAAGGCTCCTGTCAGACTGCATTGATGGTGCTAAGTGTTTTTGCAAAATGTGTGGTGTTTTTCTTCTCACTCTTTCTTTCTTTCTTTCTTTCTCTATGTCTCATGACAGGATTCAGATAAGTGCTTTATATGTAACTCTCAGGAACCATACAATGCTGATTATCGCAGAAACAGCCATGGGGTGGAGAACGTCATCTACCAGAGAGACAGCAGAGGAGAACTCACCTGGTGGCAATCTGTAAATGGTATGTGAATGTGTTTTTTTGAGACCAAAAGCCAGAGACCACATAATGTTTTTTTTTTCCTGCTTAAACTTATAGTTTTAAAGGGGACCAATTATGCAAATTCACTTTTTCATGGTGCTTGAACAGAAATGTGCGGCAGTTTGTGTAAACAAACACCCTATAATGGTAAAAATCCACCCACTCCTCTTTTTTTAATTCCCATAAATCATAATCAGTGTCTCAGAACAAGCCGTTTGCAGATTGTATCTTTTTGTGATGTCACAAATGCTTAGGCCCCGCCTACAACTGCTGACGGTCTCTGCCCTATTAGCATAGACCCTGCCCTGAGTGAGTTGTACCCAGTCTGCCATGTTTTTCTCCTCGCCAGAGCATTTAAGAGAAGCATTCAAATTAGAAATTCATTTTTATTAAAGCTCCTAAGTTATTCAATCAAGAGCAGTGAGTGATTTTCTGTTTTTCTTTTGTTGTTTGATTAATAATAACAGCATATATAGAAGCAGGTACTTTATATTACCAAAGACTATAGAATAACACAAGACGTGTCACTCATACTGTTTTGAATGGGAGAAAGTGCAATATGGCGGAATAAGTTTTGCCTTCTAAATAAGAGCCAATCACCGATTGGTAAAGTCATTGCATCACTGCAGAGGCCGTTAGAAGCTCTGGTTTCTATAGAAACAGTCAGATGTGCATTTAGGACTGCACATTAGCTTGATCCAGCCTGAAAAATACAGTTTTTTTTGTCATGATTCGAGCGTTTAGAAACAAAATTCATTGGTGATTTCAAATATGAAATTTAATCGAAAGCTTGGCAAACAGCTTTGGACAATTTGATGTTTCCACATTCAAAGAGATAGGAGCTGCACTCGAATGCCCGAGAGGCGTTTCAAAGATGGCCGCCGAGTGAAATGACTTGTCTTAAAGGGACTTTGATATTATGCTGGTGTCACTTTAAAACACAGATCTAATATACACATGCAATTTCTTTATGTTCATAGACATAACCGACTGTTTTTTTTTTTGTGAACTTTGTGGGTTTTTAACATAACCTATTTGACAGTTTAAGTGCAATAACACGTGAAAGGGTATTAGTTCAATACTCACGGCACATGCTGTCTGACAGCCAGCTTTCTGTGTGCATGCTTTGGATGTGTGTACTCAGAAAACCATATATCAGAAGTTTAGGCTGATATGTTTTGTTCGTTTTTGGCAGAGAATCCGAGCCACGAGCTGTAGGCTCCGCCCTTTTTTTTTGGGAAAGAGGGGTGGGGAGAAGCAGCTCATTTGCATTTAAAGATACATGCACGAAAACAGCATGTTTTTCCTTCCACTCAAAAATGGGGATTTACAGTACAACATGGTATAATAAATGATCTGTGGGGTATTTTGAGTAGAAACTTCAGACACATTCTGGGGACATCCGAGACTTATTACTTATATTACTTTTAGTAAAAAGGGGCATAATAGGTCCCCTTTAAGATTTGGAAAGAAAAAATATTTATTTATCTAGTTATTAATTTATTTGCTTCTATTTTACTTTCTTCTTATTCAATACTTGATAATAATAGTGTTGTTGTTGAATTTATTGTTATTCAGATTAATTATTATTAGTATACATTAATCTTAATTAATGTGTATTGTATATTGAATTTTAAAATGGAAAAATATTTACTCGTTGTCTTTGGTTTTTGGACCTCACCAAATTAAAAAAGACCATTTATGACATAAATTACATCAACTATCTAATATTATTAAACTTGTGTACATTTCTTTCAATCAATAATTTGTAAGGGGGGAAAGACTTATTTATTTGTTTGTTTATATTATTTTTTTTTTTCAATTTTACACTCTTATGTAATTATTTAATACATAATAATAATAATAATAATAATAATAATATGTATTAATAAATAAATGTTGTTGTTAAAATTAATATATATATATCAAATTAATTATTATTAATATGCATTTATGTTACACAGTTAGTGTATACTGTTTATTAAACTTGGGGGAAAAAATCTAAAACATAGAATGGAAACATTTTCGCTAGTGGTCTCAGGTTTGTGGATCCCACTAAATAATACAAAGATAATTAATGACATAAAAAGTAATTCTACTACCTAATTGTGATGAAGTTCACTAGGTCAATTGAATACTTGTCGATTATGTCTTTAGTTTTTTTTTTTTTTTAATTGTGTGCAGGTGAGGAGAATGTCAGTATTCGACTAAATCTTGAGGCAGAGTTCCACTTTACTCATCTCATCATGAAGTTTAAGGTGTGTGTATATAAATGGAGATCAAGAGTATCACCTCAAGTTTCAACGTTTACATCAGCAAATTAATTCAGTCAAATTGTATATCAATGAAAGTGAATAAAACTGTCTGCATCTCCACAGACGTTTAGGCCTGCTGCTATGATGATTGAGCGTTCTTCTGATTTTGGCCGTACATGGAGGCCATATCGCTACTTCGCCCACAACTGCACCAAGACTTTCCCCAGGGTTCCTGCCCACGCTCTGCGGTTTATTGATGAGGTCATCTGTGAGGAGCGCTACTCTGATATTGAACCTTCCACTGAGGGAGAGGTGAGTGTGTGGTATTTTAAGATGGCCTGTGATTTTTTTGTTACTTTTGGATGCAGCGTTCCCACTATGTGATTGTAATATTTTTATTTTAGGTCATCTACAAAGTGCTGGATCCTGCGATCCATGTCAAAGACCCATACGGTCTTGACATTCAGGGTTAGTGCAGTACAGTATAACCATTTTTTTACCATGTAACTTTTTTGTGGATTATTTTTTATTATTACACGGCTCTCTGAAATACTTGTCAGTTACGACATTCTGAGGTCAGTTATTCCCTGATAATGACCATTGTCAATAGGTGCCGTCTTGCACCCCAGTTATCGACAATACTGTATTTACTGTAAAATTAAACCGGAGGACTTCAGTATTAATAGCTGGCCTATGATAATATTGTTGAAGTGTTCGTCTTGTTGTTAGAATGATTGTTTTGTACACTGTAATGGATTATAAGATAATAAACAGGTAAGATTTTAAAAAAGGTTTCTTCTCAAATCAATATTTCATGTCCTCGTCATTTTTTTATGTAATTAAAAGCTGTGTAATACATTATCCCTTAAACATTTTGAACTTGATCATTCATCCAGACTCTAAACTGTTTTTCTTCACTGAAACTTTGCGTTTTATGAGCTAACAAAATATTTAAACTCAAAGCAATATTTTACATCTTATGTACAGTAACACTTTATTTTAACATTATAGTAATAATAGTAATTTATGTATAACTTCAAGCAGCTAACCCTAATCTTAAACCTATAGTAAGTTCATGTAGTTAAATAAGATTACTCAATACTTATTTGTTTAATTACACTGTAGCAACATCTTCTTAAAATAAAGTGTAATCCTATTTACTTTTTTGACAAGTAGCCGTGTAATAAGCAGAATAATGTACATCCAGTTGGATTTTATAGCAAAATAACCCCCTTCAGGGTTATACAAGACCCCTCTGCTTTGTCCTGATCACCTTTTCAAGTTTTATTTTGCTATTAAAAACTGGCTGGATGTACATTATCTTATTACTTTATTGCAACGGGATTATTAATGGTCAACTTGAAAGTAAAATTGTCTTTATCAAGTGAATAACTCACATTTACTGTAGCGAGTGTTCAGTTTGGACCCAGTTCACTGTACTGCAAGTAAAGCAGCTGCACAATCTCCACTCAGATTTGTTGCGGATCACTAACTTAAGGATAAACTTCACTAAACTGCACACTCTTGGTGATAACCTGCTTGACCGCCGTCCTGACGTGCTGCAGAAATATTACTACGCTCTGTATGAGCTGGTCGTGCGTGGGAGCTGTTTCTGCTACGGTCACGCGTCGGAGTGTGCTCCAGTACCTGGAGTGACCACCAGGGATTCAGGCATGGTGGGTGTCAGTCAGATTAATTTGTAGTTTTGATTTAAAGTAACAATTTATTATTCTTACATTGATGGATTGTGAATGAAGCACACTATTTAATATATCCTATACTTTTAATCGGGCAGATTCATGGACGTTGTGTGTGTAAGCACCACACTGTAGGACTAAACTGCGAGCGCTGCAGAGATTTCTACCATGATGCACCCTGGAGGCCTGCCGAGACTGATAACCCACATACCTGCAGGGGTAAGATACGCACACACATGAAGAAAATCTACTTATCCTAATTCAAATGTTAAAAAAAAACGTGACTTTTTCCCAGAATGCAACTGTAACGGTCACTCCAATCAGTGTCATTTTGACATGGCGGTATATCTGGCTACGGGGAACATCAGTGGAGGAGTGTGTGACAACTGTCTCCATAACACCATGGGCCGCAACTGTGAGACCTGTAAACCTTTTTACTATCAGGATCCATCTAGAGACATCAGAGACCCGGCTGCATGTGTCCGTAAGTTGTTTATGATAATCTTCTGAGAAAAAGCCTTTCCATGGGACTTTTTTTTTTTTTTGGTTTTCTCCTACCTGTTGTTCATGCTGTTTCCTGTGTGTGTGCAGCCTGTGACTGTGACCCCGTGGGCTCTGTAGAGGGAGGAGTTTGTGACAGTCATACTGATCTGGATCTGGTTATGATTGGTGGTCAGTGTCGCTGTAAGCAGAACGTCAGGGGGCAGCGCTGCGACTACTGCAAAGAGGGACACTATGGACTCAGTCTTGACAACCCACTGGGATGCCAGCGTAAGTGTTTGCATGTGCTTAGTGGATGTTTGAAGTCTGCTTAAGTTCACACAGGTGTAGTTTATCATATTAACTATGAAATATTCAATTAACATGTGACAACAAGAAAATGTCCAAATTTTAAACCATATACGCTACTGTTCAAATGTTTGAGGTTGGTAAGATTTTTGTAATGTTTCTGAAATAAGTCGCTTATGCAGCCATTACTCCAGTCTTCAGTGTCACACGATCCTTCAGAAATCATTCTAATATGCTGATTTGCATACATTCTTTCTTATTATAAATATTCCGTTACTTAATATATTTGTGTTTGTGTAAACCATGATACTTTTTCAATATTCTTTGATGTATTTAAAGTTTGAAAGAACAACATTTATTTGAAATGTTTTGTAACATTTTAAATGTCTTTACTGTCACTTTTGAGCTATTTTATAATTTGAAAACTAACTTTTTTCTTAAATGTATGTTTGTGCCATATTCCTTAAAAATAAATTCTACTTGGTTTAATGGAAAAACATTCATATATATTGTATGCTTAAAAGGAAGGGTAGGCAATTTCAGAGAAGCTAGCAATAGCAAGCTAGCTTTGAAAACGTTAGATCCCACCTTCCCTTCAGAGCGTGAAGGAAGGAAAGCCTTCTTCCTCTTCCTCCTTTTACGTGGGTGAGGCGGTGACTCAGTGCCCACTTCCTCTGTGGGCTCTGGAGCGGACCCACGGGCTGGAGCGGCCTCTGGAGCGGACCCACGGGCTGGAGCGGGCTCTGGAGCGGACTCAAGGGCTGGAGCGGACTCTGGATCGGACTCACGGGCTGGAGCGATCTCTGGATCGGACTCACGGGCTGGAGCGATCTCTGGATCGGACTCACGGGCTGGAGCGGCCTCTGGAGCGGACCCACGGGTTGGAGCGGCCTCTGGAGCGGACCCACGGGTTGGAGCGGCCTCTGGAGCGGACTCACAGGCTGGAGCGGCCTCTGGAGCGGACCCACGGGCTGGAGCGGCCTCTGGAGCGGACCCACGGGCTGGAGCGATCTCTGGAGCGGACTCACAGGCTGGAGAGGATTCACGGACTGGAGTGGATTCTGGAGCGGACTCACAGGCTGACCTCTTTTGCCTTAACCTGCGCTTATCAGTGGGACTAAGAAGGCCAGGGTCTTGACTCACTGAGGGAGGCACAGTTGGAAAGCCGGTGTTGCCCATTGCCTCCGATGGTGGAGATATTCAGTGAACCTCCAAAAATCCAAGATCTGAAGCCCTTCCATCTCTCATTGAGGCAGAGGGTCATCAAGACAGCTATTAAAAATTTCCTTCAGTGCCGCATCATTGTAATCCAGCCCCACCGCCATTGTCCAAAACGTCTGGGCGAAGCATCCTACCTCCCATCCCTCTTGACGTAGAGCCCTCAACGCCTGAAGTCGAGCCATACGCTCCCTCATTGTGGCTGGAGGAAGGATCCAGAAACCCATACTGCTGGATCTATTCATGATCGAGGTTTCTGTCACGGATGGCACAGAGACAAGAGGTTTAGATACAAATGCAGTTTTAATTGGGTAATCCATAAACGTAATCCAGACAGGCAAGGGTCAAAATCCACAGATCAGTCCACATAAAACAAAGAAAACACAAACCGAAGCCAGTGACCATAAACAAAACCTCGATAACAAAAGCAGAAACAAAAAAGGGATAAATAGATAGACACTAATCACCAAACACAAAACTGCTGAGTGCAATGATGGGATAATGAGTCCGGGAAGTGGGTTATGGGAAATGAAGTCCAAGTGAGGTGAGGCAATAGTCCGTGTCGGAGTGCCCTCTAGTGGCTAACTAGGGCACTCCAACTGGTGATCATGACAGTCAGTGTCCTCTTTGCTTCACAATGTATTTTTCACTGTGAGAACATGATGTGTGGCGTGAGAGTGGCATGGCTTGTCGGACATAGCAACAGTAATTAAAGGAGGCGGGTCTTTGCGAACGGTCAATTACAGTAGTTATGGCATGAACGCAGCAAACGCCAGCAGGGTACGTGGAGTACTGTATGTTGACAGGCAGGTAGGACATCGTATCATTGCATTCAAACTGAATGCAGTGATTGGATGAACATTTCTCAGTCCTGAAACTTCCAAAGAAGATATATGTACATTTTTGTTATTATTATTTAAACCACTTCTATTATTGATTGTTATCAGGATGTGAAGAGAGTTTCAACCAGTATAACAAAAAGTGTTTTTGGAAAAAAACATTGCCTACCCTACCTTTAAGTGTGAAAATACCTTTAGGAGCCTCTGTATGTGACATTTATGTGTTCCACGTATGTGAATGTCATTGGCAGCATGTAACTGTGACCCCCGTGGCATCACCATGCTGGGAGCCCCGTGTGATCAGATCAGTGGGGACTGCTCCTGCAAAAGATACGTAACTGGCCGCTACTGCAACCAGTGCCTGGTACATGTTCTCTCTCTCTCTAAATAACAGCCATCATGTTCATTTTTTATTTTAATTCATGTTCATTTTGAAAATTCAACCTTCATAAAATGCCTGTATGTATTTTTGTTTGTGTACAGCCTGAATACTGGGGACTCAGTAATGATCTGGCTGGTTGCAGACCCTGCAACTGTGACTTTGGTGGAGCAACCAGCAGCAGGTGAGTCACTGATGTCAGTTATTGCACTTAAATGAGTGTATTTACCCTCGATTAGCAATAAGGAAGTGTCTGGTATCTGGGTGTAGTTTTGAAATACCAAGATTAAAGTCCTACATTGTTCTGGGATTTGATTAGGATAGGTACTGAACTAAAGAGTTTAACTAAACGGAAATGCCAAAACTGCAAAGTGCCCAGAGATTTGAAGAAATCTATGACAAATGTGCCTAAACTCTTTCCTCTTTCACCTTCAGATGCATGATGGACAACGGTCAGTGTGACTGTCGGCCTCATCTGATTGGTCGGCAGTGTTCTGAAGTCCAGCCTGCGTTTTTCTGTGCTTCTCTGGATTATTACAAATATGAAGCAGAAGGAGCTATAGGTCACTCCCCTGATGATCCCACTCTTCCTGTGAGTAATGCTCAACTGCACAGAGATCAGATCAGCACCTGGCATTTTACTGGCATTTTCACTTT
Organism: Chanodichthys erythropterus; assembly: GCF_024489055.1. NCBI lineage: Eukaryota > Metazoa > Chordata > Actinopteri > Cypriniformes > Xenocyprididae > Chanodichthys > Chanodichthys erythropterus. Next base: position 26,549,633 of record NC_090240.1, read on the forward strand.
GTATTGTTTTGCCCTTTTTTCAGACTAATAAGGGTACTGCTATAAATCTTCCTACTGTTATGAATAGGTGTCTGTTCTTCTCTTGGAGGCGATGCTGGTATCATTGGGCCATGGGAAGAGTAATATGTGTATGTCTGTGAAAGAATTCCTTGATTTTTGGGTTCAGTTGGATCTTTCAGCCCCTAACATAACTAAAAGTTGATGTAATATGTTCAATGTAAAAAATCTCTCCTTTGTCAGTTTACATTCATGTGAATTGAACCCTCAGGTATCTTCATTTCCCCTGCTCTGTGTGACACAAAACACTCCTCATGCCTATCTAATACCATCATATTTTCTGAGTCACAATGGGTTTGGTGATGGATTTGGTTAAAATTGCAGTGCAAAAAAAATATTGTCTTCCAATTTTCCAGTTAAAATAAATAATTATTTTTAAGCATTTAATCTATCATAATAATGTGAGGTGTTTCCAGGATGGTTTGGAGTGGCACCGAACCCGCCGCAGGAACTCAGACAGACAGTGCTGGTTGTTAGGACACATTATACCAAACACAAACAAACACACATACAAAGTGCAGATTGCACAGTTGAAGTGACCCAGAATAAGATCAGAGAGCAGAAGAGATGCCAGCCGTCAGAGCAAGTTATTAATGCCCACCACACATATAAACGCACACCAGCACTGTGGTTCACACAGTCTCTCAGTTTCTCCACCATCATCATTACAGTTCACACTTTCACTGTCTGCCACCTCACTCACTTCTTTCAGAAATAGTGTCAAGTTTTGCTCTGCTTTTTGCATTTGTGCTTGAAAGGACATTGTTTAAAAGTTTTTGTCTAACATTATGTATGTGTTTGCTGTCACTTTTGATCAGTGTTGGGGGTAATTACAATTACGTGAGTACATAATCAGATTACTTTTTCAAGTAACTAGTAAAGTAATGCATTACATATAAATTTACAACAAAATATCTGAGTTACTTTTTCAAATAAGTAAATCAAGTTACTTTGTTGTCCCATTTATTGACTGAAAGCTCTCCTGTCCCCATGTTTACAGGAATCTTGAGTAAGTTAAGAGACGTTGTGTGCGCTGTGAACATGATGGTTATTGTAGTTCTAGACTAAATGCGAGCAATACTCATCTCACTTGCACAAAAACAGATTTAGTATTCTTCAAAATAAATAAAAACAGTGAAATGCAAACTCAGAATATTACACAAACCTGCAATAATTAAATATGTTAAATTAAAAATTAAAATTAAATTAAAATGTATTTAATCTCATTTTATTAACCAATGTCTTTGCTGGTGACCTTCGATTATCCAGTTCAGCCACACTAATAAGCAAAAATGAAATTAATCATCACATTTGTGTTTAATTTTTAGTTTTTATTACTGAAGTAAGAGTGTTAAACTTTCTCCTCCTTCATTCCATTCTTCTGCAATCCAGAAAGGGAGCACAGCTGAAAGGTTTGTTTGAGCTGTGCCCTCTACTGTACAGGCATAAATACGCATTTCCTTCAGCCTGAGGCTTATTCATTTCACTTTTGGTGTGAAAAGGCCTTTACATTTGCCAAAAATTGAACTTTTTTGTTATTAAAAAACAAACAAGTAAGCCCAGACCAGGAGAAAAAGTAACACAAAAGTAACGTAACACATTACTTTCCATAAAAAGGAAATTAGTTACTTTTTTATGGAGTAACGCAATGTTGTCATGCATTACTTTTAAAAGTAACTTTCCCCAAAACTGCTTTTGATCAATTACATTTTTCCTTGCTGAATAAAAGTATAAATATCTTTTTAAAATTTTTTTGAACAGTAGTATATGATATACTGCATCCTACTTGAACTACACTGTATTGTATAACAGTAGTGTCCTTATTGTCACATGACCTCACTATGCATGTTTACTTCAGTAAGTGCCTTTCATTATGACATTTTAAATCCAATTTTGTATAAAATGTAAAATTTAAAATGCCTGATTAAGTAATAAGTCACAAAAGATGTTAAAAATCATGTTTGTTAAAGCAATAAGCCCCAAAAAGCCGTGGTTTACAGTGAATTTATAACAGCTAAGGGGCGTTCTTAGGCACGACGTGGAGCGGAGTTCACAGGGTTTATTGCTTTTATAAAAGTTTACCACACAATACAAATATTAAAGCCAAAAAATATGTATCAATGCAAATTTCATGAAGTAAAATCATTAAAAGACTTCCTTCCACTGGAAAAAATAGTCCCTGACCATGAACAGCAACATAAGTTACATTGTTACGCCATTAGATGGTGGCAAAGGTTGTTTTTATGAGTAAGTCACACAGTAGCAAAGACTTTTATATTGAAACTTGTTGTGAACACGGAACAAGACGCAAATGACAAATGCTTTGACTAGCGCTGTCAGTGTCAGCAGGGAACGGGAAAACCCATTAAATATTAAAAGGACAAGATAGCAGCAGACATTCAAACAGACTTTTATTATGAACATAGGACTGACCTGAAGGAAAATACTACATTTGAATGCAGGTAATACACTCGGTCACTCGATATCTCTCTCACAATACTCTTCTACACAAGCTTCAGTGAACAAAATCAATAGAGAACAATCATATGTTTACGTTGCTAAAAGTGGTTTATAAGACAGATGCAGTAATGCGGTCAGCTGTATGTTTTCGGGAATTTTACAACGGCTTCAGACACGGCTCAACCAATCAGAATCAAGTTCCGAACCTATCCGTTTTATAATGTAATTTCTGGTGCAATCATAACTTTTAAAATGGAAGGTCAAGATGAGCACATATAATATCCAATGCAATACGCTTTAGTCATATACTGCACATTTGGAAATGTATTTACTGTGTGCACAGTTTAAATAATGTATATTGGAACAATAGTATACATACTGCATACTAGATGAATAGTATGAGAATATGGTGATATGCCTTTCTGGACATACTGTAGTCATACTCTCCAATTCATGTTATCCTGTATAAATAAATGTTATATCTTGAATATTAAGGTGAGCACAATATAGATTGTGTGCTTGTTGTTCAGGGCAACCTGAGGCCTCAGGCTGAGACCGACTGTGTGCAGCATCTCAACAATCAGCTAAGAAGACACCGCCGCCACCGTCGCATCGCCCAGCAGCAGAGGGCAGCACTGAGACGTATCCGACAGTTGCAACAAACGGTGAGTTCCCCTTCAGATAACTGCACCTCTGCATTCATCAACTGCTATACTTACACTTCACTGTTGTATCTGATTTATAATGAATCTGTGTTTGTTTTTTTAGCCCAGCGTGAGCATAGTACACAGAGAGAGACAGCCGGGTCAGATGGTCACATGGACCGGGCAGGGCTTCGCTCGAGTTAAAGATGGAGCTGGCCTACAGTTTACCATCAGCAACATCCCTTATGCCATGGAATATGACATCATGATCCGATACGAGCCAGAGGTTTGTGGTCTGAAACACTATTGTTTCGGAACATGGTAGCTGATTACTAGCTGGTAGATTTTCTCTAACCAAAAAACAACGACCTGGTCATACCATCTGCAACGAATGACCATCTCGCTCCAGACCAACTAGAATCCAGAAACACAGATAGCAATCTAATCTGGTTCAGTGTCTTTAATAGTTACTTAAAAGGATAGTCCACTCAAAAATGAATATTCTGGCATCATTTACTCAACCTGATGTTGTTCCAAACTTGTATGACTTTAATTCTAAAAGAGAATGTAAAAGAACATATTTTGAACTATATTGGTAACTAAACTATTTTGGTTCCCATTTACTATTTCATTATATTTTTTGTCCATACAATGAAAGTCAATGTGAACCAATGATTGATGACAGATCAATTTTCATTTTTGGATGCCTTTAATAAATATCACATATCTCATATTTGCCTGAATGTTATTAATAATCATATTGTCTGTTCTTTTTGTTTGCATGCAGTCCACAGAGGACTGGGAGGCTGTAGTGAGCGTGACATCCCTGAATTTACCCACTAGTCTCCGCTGTGGAAACATTCTGCCCACAGAGCAGATATACACTGTCACGATGCCCCACCACAGGAGGTAATATCATTATGTTTATGTTTTGTTTTTTTTTTGGATGCAAGTACACATTCATATTTCTTTGTAAGCACTTCATGCATAGTTTTTGCAAGTGTAGACTTATGTACTACTCTTTTAAACCTTGTAAAACTTTGCCCATCCCCTCTTCTTGGGAAACCTAGTTCCACGGCAGTTGTTTTGATCATTTTCCTGCATGGTTGAGTTTTTGGGTGCCATTGTAATCTGACTCTAATCTGATTTCTGGCCTTGTCCCAAGGCTCAGGGAATGCAGGAGCAAATTAGACTCTGTCAAAAGCTGCATATCCTCTTGAGCAAACACTGAAAGAATTAAAATTTAAGATATTGGCTGACTGAGAAAGTGAGAGAAACAAAAAAAAGAAAGGAGAGAGGCAGTCAGGTGAGTTCAGGAAGTTCAATCTGGATATGTTACTGGTTTAAGCCTTTCCATAGGGAAATAAACCCCGGGCAGGAGATAAGACTTCACAGACATTATCAGCTGCTGTCTAACTGTGGGTAACTAAATAAGGGTGGCTGTCTGGTGCTTGAAAGGGATTTGAATGAATGTTGTTAACATAGGTAAAGGAAGCAGCTGTATGTACTAACTGTCAGGGTCAGAGCTGCATGCTCCACCCTATTAAAGCTCTTTTAGTATATTAATAGTTTATAAATATAAATAATAATCACATCTCACATAGTACATGCATATTTCTGTGATATATGTGACCCTGGACCACAAAACTAGTATACATCTCAGTTTCAAAAATTGACTATTATGACATCATCTGAAAGCTCAATAAATAAGCTAGGATAGGACAATATTTGGCCTAGACACAACTATTTGAACATCTGTAATCTGAGGGTGACAAAATATTCAAAATATTGAGAAAAACGCCTTTAAAGTTGCCCAAAAAAGTCTGCATATCCACTCACAAAAAGACATTTTTGATATATTTATGGTAGGAAATTTACAAAATATCTTCATGGCACATGATCTTTACTTAATATCCTAATGATTTTTGGCATAAAAGAAAAATCTGTAATTTTGACCTATACAATGTATTGTTGGCTATTGCTACAAATATACCTGTGTGACTTATGACTGGTTTTGTGGTCCAGGGTCATATATATGCACTACTGATATTTTGTTTTTAATTAAAATTAAATACATTTATAATGATACAAAGGATTTCTATTTCAAATAGATGCTGTTTTTTTAACTTTATATTCATCAAAGAATATAAAGAAAATATTAGAATCATGATAAATTCAGCATTGGATTAAATTACATTTTAAAACATTTTAAAATACTAAAGGTTAATTTTAAATTGTAATGATATTACTGTTTTTCTGTGTTTATCAAATTGTGATTTTTGATTGTGTATGTATGACTACTGTATGATTATGGTATTTTGAAATAATCCCTGTCAATTTATGTGATGTTTATTTATTTTTTAGAACTAAAACTTTTTTTACAAGCTTAAATTAGACATGAAATTTAAGATTTTCATTAGACCCATCTGATTTTTTTCACACCATTTTATGTTTAAATATCTTGTAGAAATCTGCATTAATAGTCTGTTAGTAATGGCATATAATATTTGACAGGTACATTGAAATGCCGAGGTCCTTCTGCTTTGAGCCAAACAACTGGTATGTGGTATCAATCCGTTTCCAGCGCCATGGCGTGTCTCACCGACATCTCACCGCCTTCATCCTGATAGACTCAGTAAGAATCTCTCTCATTTACCATTATCAGTCATTTATACACATATGTTATTAAATGCTTTAAACAACCAATACTTGTGGTGCAATTTCCTAACCAAAGATAATACAAGCGCTGCCCCCTGCTGGTGAGTGAAAAATGCTTATTCTATCTCTCTCTCCTCACAGCTCGTGCTGATACCCAGGTATGAAGAGCTTCCTGGTTTCCAGGGTGATGACGGCCCAGACGAGCGTCGACGGCAGGAGATGGAGGTGTACATGTGTTTGGATTCCTTCACGACCCTGCCGATGCCTGCGCTGGCCGAGCTGTGCACTACACTCATCTGCAGCATCTCTGCTATCATGCACGATGGAGCCCTGGGTGAGTCACTGTGATGGGGTCAAAGGATAAATGTCCTTACTCAGTGTCCTGTCAAAAAGTCACATTATAACACATCCATTCCTTTTTCCTTCAGATAAATCTCATACTATTGTTTAGATTCTTATGAATGGCTTCTTTCTGCAGCATGTCAGTGTGATCCTCAGGGTTCACTGAGTGCAGAGTGTGACAAAGTCGGAGGTCAGTGTCACTGTAAACCCAATGTTATTGGCCGTCAATGTGATCGGTGTGCACCGGGGACGTACGGATTTGGGCCTTATGGCTGCACTGGTGAGACACTTTTTATTGTCAGAGACTTTGTGGAGATTAAGCATTTTAATTGATTATTTGAATTAATATATGAACAATATTACATAAGTAGCTGTGCAATATGGCTGTATATCAGCACGACTGTGCTTCGGCTGTAAGCAATCACAGCGTGCTGATAAACAGCCATATTGCACGGCTACTCGTGTGATATTTATTTACACACTTGTGCTGTTGAACTGTTGTATAAATGCAATAAGAACAACAACAGTGTCTTTAAAAACTCCTTCCGCCACGGAATCAAATCTCAAGTTGACAGTTTAATAGTTGAGCCCAAGCCTCCATTACTAATTCTTAAACGTCACTTTAGAACTAGTAACCAAGGAATGTTGAGTCGCTTCATTGAAAATCACTGTAATATGTAGCATATTATGAGTGAGATCGCCTGAGTTAGTGTATTACCTACATCTAGCTGATATTCTTCAGATCAATCTTATATTTATAATCACAAAATCAGCTTGAATGTCCGCTAAGGAAAGCGATATCTTTGTTTTTTTAACATTTAAGACATTCCCATGACAGCGCTAGTCAATGCATTTTTTTGTCAGTTGCATTTCGTAAGATGTTTGAAGTAAAAACAACATCCATGGTTCTTTGTTTCAAGATTGCCCGTTTGATATACCCAAAACGAATTATACCTCATGTTTAAACACTAAGAGCCAGTGGCAAATTCCCAAGGGACTGGCCAAGATGAAACTGTTCTCTGCGGGTACATGAGCTCTGAACGGTCGCTGACGGCCTGGAGCTTGCATCTCTGAAAGCATCTAAACAAATTTTCAAATAGGCGCTATGTTTAAATATAAATTGCATATCTGAGGTCTAAACAACTATATTCTTACCTAAAAAAAAACTCTTAAAAAAAAAAGTGTTACATAATAACAGTAGTATCTATACAAATATGGTGGGTTTGCTTGTCCGCCATTAAACTCGCTGTCAGAATGCTGACAGCGGAGTGATACAAATGGTGAATCGGTTCCCGTGGTGATATTGGTAGTATATCGCATGGCTGGAAAGACCTCTCAGCCAATCAGATTCGAGAACCAGAAAGAACTGTTGTATAATGTAAAAATATTTTTATTACACTTTTGATTGGACCAACTTTGATGTACACTTTATATTGTAACTATTTTTATTTTCCCCACAAATGTTATTTTAAGATTCAGATTAAATTATGTCTCTCACTTCTCTTACTCTTTCTGCAATAGAATGTGACTGCCACTCTCAGGGCTCTGTAGGGCATCAGTGTGACCCTGTGACGGGTCAGTGTCCGTGCCGGCATGGGGCGATTGGCCGCCAGTGCTCAAACTGCCAACCAGGTCAGTGGGGATTTCCCAACTGTAGGCAGTGCCAATGTAATGGCCATGCAGAGAGCTGTGACCCTGAAACAGGTGCCTGCTATGAGTGCAGAGATTACACAGCTGGACAGCTGTGTGAGAGGTGAGAGACAGTACACTGACTACATTGGTGAAACCAAATCACTGTGACAAAATACATTTGGTAACTGATTTAAGTCAAAATGGACGTTCTATTAATCAAAGAATCCTGAAAAAAATGCATCACAGTTCCACAAACATATAAAGCAACTATTTTCAACATTGATAATAATAATAAATGTTTCTTGAGCAGCAAATCAGCATACAGTATTATAATGATTTCTGAAGGATCATGTGACACTGAAGACTGGAGTAATGATGCTGAAAATTCAGTTATTTAAAATTGTAATAATATTTTTTACAATATTAACATTTTTACTGTATTTTTGATTAAATAAATACAACCTTGGTGAGTTTAAGAGACTGTTAAAAACAAAAACAATATTTGACTGATCTTAAACATTTCAACAGTAGTGTAAAAATATCCAAAACAAAAATATAATATGTATAATTTGTATTTAATAAAAAGCTATATAAAATATAATTTTTATGTATGGTATGATACTAATAGACACTTAATACCAGGCTGCCTTGTAAAAAAATGTAGCAAGAAATAAAAATAGAAAAAAAAATAATAAAATGTTGTTCTATACAGCAATTGTATTGATTATTCTATCCTTTCTTTAGGTGTGTAAACGGGTTCTATGGTAACCCAGTATTGGGTTCTGGCGAGCACTGTCGCCCCTGTCCGTGTCCAGGACACCCTGACAGCGGACATTCCAACGGAGCTTCCTGTCATACAGACTATGCCTCTAATCAGATCCTCTGCCAGTGTGGTGAAGGATATTCAGGTAAAATATAGTCAGTAAATCAATAGTTTTTGATTCTCATTTAGTAGGTTTGCTGAAAATGTCCCGTCTCAGGTCCACGCTGTGATCGCTGTGCTCCTGGTTACTATGGTGATCCTGAGCAGCCTGGCGGGACTTGCAGGCCGTGCCAGTGCAACGGGAACATTGACCCCCAGGACCCAGAGTCATGTGACCCACGAACCGGACAATGCCTCAAGTGCCTGTATAACACTGATGGCCACTCTTGCTCTGAGTGTAAATTGGGTTATTATGGAAACGCACTTGCCCGGGACTGTAGACGTAAGTACAGTGACATAAAATAGTCTGTGAATGAATTCATGCATTTAAGTCTAATTCTGCACTCTGTCTCATCCTACAGGCTGTACTTGTGTAACTGCTGGCACTTTACAGAGCTACTGTAATAATGGAGTATGTTACTGTAATAAGCAGACTGGAGCTTGCCCCTGCAAACCAAACATCATCGGCCACAACTGTGACCAGTGCGCCCCCAACCACTGGAACTTTGGCTCGGATTGTGGATGTGAACCCTGTGGATGTGTCCAGCCAAATGCCCTCAGCACCCATTGCAATATGGTAGGACCTGTGCTATACAGCATCTTTCTTCATATTCATAATCTTTCTTATCAAACCTTTATTTTTATCATGGTTCATCTCTCAAAATTAAAACCTCTTTTTTGAAAGAGATAAGACTGAAATGGCAGCATAAAACTTTACAACAGTAAACAAACATCGAGGTACAATAGGCCTATGACACGAATAGATGTGACTGTACTTTGCCAAGGACTCCCAAATGAAATATAAGACCTGTGTGTGATGAGAAAGTGTTACTAAGCTTGAAATTATAAAAACATCATGTTGTTTGCAAAATGTATTAATTCTATTTTATCATTATACTAAGGCTAAACCTAATTATTAATATATTATTTATATACATATACAGTATTATGTAAACACAAACTTTTATGTTAGATGCGATTAATCACGATTAATAGAAATGTTAGCACTAATTATTTACAATATACACTACCGTTCACAAGTTTGGCATGAGATATTTTTAAGAAATAAAACTTTCTTTTGTTCAGCAAGGAGACATTAACTGTTTTCAACACTGATAATAATAAGAAATGTTTCTTGAGCAGCAAATTGGCATATCAGAATGATTTCTGAAAAATCATGCAACACTGATGACTGGAGTAATGATGCTGAAAATTCAGCTTTGCATCACAGGAATAAATGACATTTTAAAATACATTCAAATGGAAAACAGTTTTTTTAATTTGTAATAATATTTCACTATTAATGTGTTTAATTGGTGGGCATAAGAGACACCAAACTATTGAATTATGGTTTATCTTGCAAAATTAAAAAAAATACATTTACATTTAAAATATAAAATTAAACATAAAAAAAGTGGGCACAATATCGATTCACATTTTAGACTTAAATTATAATTAAATTATTTAATCATAAATTTAAATTTAATTTAAATTTAAATGATATGATAATTATTTTAGTTTTCTTTCAATTTAAATGGTTTAGATGTATTTTTTTTGACTATTTAATTTATTTTTTTAATTTATTTTTTTCACTGAAGAGGACTTGGATTTCAGTATGTTTTCAGGGCTTAATGATTTTTGCAATTAGTTTCAATGGCCAAATTTACTGTTAATCACTCTTCTTCTTTTACTCCCCATTTCTTTTCTTCTGTCTCTCTTTGTACCTATAGTTCAGTGGCCAGTGTCATTGTCAGCCAGGTTTTGGAGGACAGCAGTGCAATGAGTGTGAAATGTTCCATTGGGGTGACCCCAGAGTACAGTGTGAAGGTGAGTATACAGTACATCGAACTCCTTTTCCTGTCCATGTCAGATCATTAGTGCTTAATCTCCCTCTAATCAGAGTGTAACTGCCACCCTTTGGGGTCCGAAACGGCTCAATGTGACCGCGTAACTGGCGCATGTGAGTGTAAGGAGGGAGCTTCAGGCCGTCGCTGCGACGAGTGTGCCCGTGGCTTTACCGGAACCTTCCCCAAGTGCGTTCACTGCCATCCCTGCTTCCAGCTCTGGGATGATGCCATCTGTCAGGTCGGCCGAGATCTGACCCACATCAAGGATCTCATTGCCATGATTCTGGAGAAGGGTGAGGTGCCTGGAGTCAGTGACAGCCGCATCCGTGAACTGGAGAAGAAGCTGGCACAGGTTCAAGATCTGATCAAAGATGGAGACCAAAAGGGAACCTATAACTTAATCAGCCAGGCTATTGATGACTTAAGGTAAAGCCTGCACACTATAAATGTCATTACAGTTTATTAAAGAGTTAGTTCACCCAAAAATGAAATTTCTGTAACTAATTACTCACCCTCATTTTGTTCCAAACCTGTAAGACCTTTGTTCATCTTCGGAACACAAATAAAGATATTTTTGCTGAAATCCGAGAGCTTTCTAACCTCCTTATAGACAGCAATGTCATAATAACCAATTTCAAGGCCCAGAAACGTATTAGAGACATTGTTAAAATAGTTCACATGACAGCAGTGGTTCAACCTTAATGTTATGAAGCGACGAGAATACTTTTTGTGCGCAAAACAAAAATAATGACTTTATTCAACAATTTCTTCTCTTCCCTGTCAGTCTCCACATTGTAAACACAGTGCAGCACTTCCGTGTTCTAGGTCAGAATGCTGACTCATTATTGGCCAGCTCCTGCATCAGCATCACACGCATGCATCATGGTGCTCATATGCACAGTGTCAGCCAATAATGATCCAGCGTTCTGACATATAACCGGGAAGCGCTGCACTGTGTTTACAATGGAACAGCGTTGAAGACTTCATAACATTAAAGTTGAACCACTGTAGTCACGTGGACTATTTTAATGATGTCTTTACTACCTTTTTAGGCCTTGAAATTGGTTATTATGATGTCTTTAAGAAGGTCAGAAAGCTCATTTTATCAAAAATATCTTGATTTGTGTTCTGAAGATGAACGAAAGTCTTGCAGGTTTTATTTTATTGATCACCAAACATAATTTTTTGTCACATTTGCCACATGGTGAGTGTTATTTTGTACTTTGCTTGCATGTTAAATGAGGGTAATTAGAATTTTTCTCCATTTTTAATAAACATAATTTCAGAGCAGAAATAGCTTTGACTGATGGGCGTCTGATGAGTGTGATTCGGGAGCTGAATGGAACAGCATACCTCGACAATGCTCTGAAACAAAACCTAACTGCACTGGAGAAAGAACTGAAAGACTTGAACAATACTCTTCACCAGTTGCGCAGAAGGCTGGAGAACTACCTCACTGCTGGATTGGCAGGTAAATTAGTATTTCTTGGCAAGTATTATGTGAATAAACACATGAAATCAAAACTGACTAATGAAAATTATTTCATCCCAAAGAATGCATTATTTGGCTTTGTAGTCTTTTCAGCAAAATCTCTTCACCTGGAATTAGGCTATTGGATAATATTAACCAATAGCCAAATGGATATTTGAAAATTATTTTAGTAAGCTCTCATTAATTCTGACTCCATTCTAACATATAACACACTTTTCTCCATCCAATTTATAAAATTAAATAAATCAATAAAATTGTTAAATATCCTGTTTCAGATCTGTCAAATTATGGAAGTAAAATGGCTTGCATCAGCCTGTTCACAATGTTTAAGTCCTTTCCATAGATTTTGCCCAGAAAAATGTGCAGAAAAACACTATAGATTATACCAGGGCCTGCTCATGATCAGACCACATTTTCATTCCTCATAATTTTGTTAAAAACATTTAACCTACGTTGATGTCTTTTGTCATTTTTCTTATACAGAGCAATTTGAAAATGTGCGCAAGTACTACCAGAGCTCACTGAATTCAGAGCAGCGCTGTAATGCATCCGTATACGGACCCCAAAGTCCCGTGGAACAGTCTCAAGACACGCGTAACCATACTGAAGCCCTGCTGAAAGAGAGCAAGGATCACTTCCTGCGTACACTTGCCGCTAACAATAGGTCTTTGTCTGAACTGGAGGAAAAAGCTCATGAGATAGACCGAAAGGTCCATCATCTCAGCAAAAAGGTAGAGACTTTCGGCAAAACTTTGGGCTTGAGACCTGAATGGCAGAGAATTGTTAGCTAGATCAGTGATACATCCTTGTTTCTATTATACCTTAAGGTGTGTGGTGGCCATGGCAATGCTAGTGCAAATAGTAGCTGTCCAGATAGCCCTTGTGGAGGAGCTGGTTGTCGTGACCGTGACGGTGTGCTGAAGTGTGGAGGAAAAGGATGTAATGGAACCGTTGGTGCCTCACTGACGGCTCTGGATCGTGCTGATGATGTTCATGAGAGCCTGACCGCTGCCAGCATTGAGTTACAAACCGTGGCTAAAAAGGTAAACGCCTGTCTGTTTGAGCATGTGCAGTGTGTGTGTGTGTGTTAACAAAAAACCTGAAATAATCTCTGCTTACATCTCAGCTTCGAGACATTGCTACTCTCACCCAGACTGTGAAAAATCAAGCGAAGGACACTCTCGATAAAGCGCAGAGCAAGAAAAATATCTTTGAGAACTCCAACAAGAAACTCAGAGACTTCATTCAGAAGATTAGAGATTTTTTGAATGGTCAGTGATCGTGTGATTATGCTTCAATATTGTTGATGTGTTGTGAAATGCAGTGGCATTAAAGGGGGAAAAATTCAAATTACTCACCCTCATGTTGTTTGAAATACAGTTTTTTTTTTTTTAGTTTCTGGAAGATTAAAGGATATATTTTGCAGAATGTCCAAAAAAGTAAAATAAGAAGAAAAAAAAGGACCATAATATACTACCTTTCAAAATTATGCAGTCTGTATGATTTTTTTTAAAAATGTTTTTTGTTAGTCTCTTATGCTCACCAAAGCTGTTTATTTGAAAAAAAAAACACACACATTGTAAAATATTACTAAAACTTAAAATACCTGATTTCTATAATATTATATCTTATATATATGTAATTTTGTTGTTGTTGTGATGCAAAGCTGAATTTTCAGCATCATTACTCCAGTCTTCAGTGTCACATGATCCTTCAGAAATCATTCTAATATGCTGATTTTCTGCTCAAGAAACATTCATTATTATTATCAATGTTCAAAACAATAGTGCTACTTAATATTTTTGTGGAAATCGTAATACTTTTTCTCAGGATTATTTGATAAATAGTAAATTCAAAAGAACAGTATTTATTTGAAATAGAAATATTTTATTATAATAACATTATAAATTTTTTTACTATGAATTTTGATCAATTTAATTCATCCTTGCTTAATAAATGTATTAATTTCTTTCTTTCTTTCTTTTTTTTTTTTTAAAAAGACTTATAGACCTCAATAGTTTGAATGGTAGTGTAGTGTAACAATAAGTATCCAACACTTCTAATATGATAGCTTTGTCTGAGGAACAGCCCAAAATCATTCAAATTTTAAACAACATGAGGGTGAATAAGTTTACATTTTTGCATAAACTGTCATTTTAAAATGTTTCATTATGATAAATGCCTAATTAGCCCTTATTTGAAAACCGTTTTAATAGTAAAAATCATGTTTTATTCAGAGGAGGGAGCAGATCCAGAAAGCATTGAAAAAGTGGCCCAGCAGGTTTTGGCGATCTCCTTGCCAGTCAACAGGACCTTGATAGTCAACATAATCGAGCAAATCAAAGAAAAGATCAACAACCTCACCAACGTGGAGGCGCTGTTCAACCACACCTCAGAGCAACTGGCCAAGGTCAAGGATCTGCTTAAAAGAGCACAAGACGCAAAGTAAGCAGAGAATGTTGTTTGCTGTTTTACACAAAAATCTGTATACAGTAAATGACTAGTGTGTGTGATTTTGTGTTTGCGCAGGTCACAAGCTGAAGGAGTGAGCAATAATATCAATAAAACTAAAGAAGCAATTGAAACCTCTCAAAATGCTATAAAGAAAGCTGAGGAGGAAATGACCACAGCCCAGGAAAACCTCAAGGATGCCCAGAACACCACTAACATGGTAAACCTGATATTTTGCTCATATATATATGAAGACTTCAGATGCAAAAGCCTCTGAGTGGCATCTGAAATTTTCTTCTAAAATGAGAATTTTTATCAAGTTAGTATGTTTATGTTCAGTTATTTCATTTTAATGGCAATGAAAATGACCTATTAATTGCCATTAAAGTGAAATTACTGAACCTAAACATACAATTTTGATAAAAATGCTCATTTTAGAAGAAAATTTCAGATGGCACTTAGAGGCTTTTGCATCTGAAGTCTTCATATATATATATATATATATATATATATATATATATATATATATATATATATATATATATATATATATATATATATATATATATATATATGCATGTACACTTACACTTCCATTCAGAAGTTTGGTGTCTGTAAAAATATTTTAATGTTTTTGAAAAAGTTTCAGATGCTAAACTAGGCTGCATTTATTTGATCAAAAATACAGTAAACAGTAATTTATTTCTGTGATGGTAAAGCTGAATTTTCAGCATCATTACTCCAGACTTCAGTGTCACATGATTTTTCAGAAATCATTCTGATATGCCAATTTGCTGCTCAAGAAAAATTTATTTTCTTCTTCTTTTATAATTGTCGTTACATTTGCTTTTGATCAAATTAATATGTCCTTACTGAATAAAAGTATTAATTTCTTACTTTTTTTAATCTTATTGAACCCAAACTTTTGAACAGTAGTGTATGATCTGATCTGATCTGATCTCCTTTCTGTCCCTCTCTTGAGCAGGTTGACGCCAAACTCTTAATTTTAGACATCAGCCTCATGGATGTGATGATGCGATTGGCCAATTTGTCGCATGGAGTGGATTTATTGAAGAATAAAACGGAGCAGAACAGGGAGATGGCAAAAGATGCCAAAGCCCAGTCGGACAATGCAACACAAGAGGCTGCTGGACTTCAAGAGGTCTTTGTATATGTGTGAACATATGGCTGTAGCTGTTCAGATAATGCTTCTGGCTTTACAATTAATGTTATTTGTATGTGCATGTTTGTGTTTACCAGGAACTGATAAATGCTGAGAATCTGTACAAGGAGCTGAAAAAGAAAGTAGACTTGGTGGGAGGAGAAGGTAATGTTAGCCAAAGAGCCATAGAGATGAAGAAAGAAGCAGAGGAACTGCTGAACAAGGCCATCATGGGCATGAACGACCTCAAAAGTATGTGTCCAACCGCATTTCACATTTACTAAAGTAAAGCACTGACATTTTACGACGGCTAAATTGAACCTATGAGCCAAGGGCATTATCATTAAAGGGTTAGTTCAACCAAAAATGAAATTTATCTCATAATTTTCTCACCTTCAAGCCATCCTAGGTGTGTATGACTTTCTTCTTTCAGCCAAGCACAATCGGAATTACATAAAAAAATATCCTGGCTCTTCCAAGCTTTATAATGGGAGTGAATATTGCTTGAGATTTTAAAGCCCAAAAAAGCACATCCATCCATCATAAACGTAATCAAAACAGCTCCAGGGGATTAATAAAGGCCTTCTGAAGCGAAGCGATGCGTTTTTGTAGCAAAATATCCATATTTATAACTTTACAAACTAGAATCACTGGCTTCCATATGCGAATCGAGTTCATCAAGCATGCTGAAGTGCAGAGGATAGAGCAAAACAAAACACCGGTCACGAATTAGAAGTCTAAAATGAGAATTTTTAAAGAGAATTGTCAGAGAAGTTTGAGTTTGTTGTTCAGCCCTATTTGTTTGAACCTCGAGAAGTGTCTAATTTCGTGAACATGCAGACGATCTTTACTGGAAGCTAGTGATTACAGTTTATGAAGTTATAAGTATTTTTCTTACAAAAACCCATCGCGTCGCTTCAGTCTTTATTAACGCCCTGGAGCTGTATGGATTACTTTTATGATGGATGGATGCACTTTTTTTGGGCTCCAAAATCTTGGCTATATTCACTCCCTTTATAAAGCTTGGAAGAGCCAGGATATTTTTTAATATAACTCCAATTGTGTTTGCCTGAAAGAAGAAAGTCATATACACCTAGGATGGCTTGAGGGTGAGTAAATTATGGGATAATTTTCATTTTTGGGTGAACGATTCCTTTAAAGGATTAGTCCACTTTTAAATAAACTTTTCCTGATAATTTACACACCCCCATGTCATCCAAGATGTCCATGTCTTTCTTTCTTCAGTCGAAAAGAAAATAAGGTTTTTGATGAAAACATTTTTAGGTTTATTCTCCTTATAGTAGACTTGAATGGGCACCAAACAGTTGAAGGTCAAAATTAGTTTCACTGCAGCTTCAAATTGTTCTACACGATCCCAGAGAAGAAATAAGGGTCTTATCTAGTGAAACTATCGCTCATTTTCTGAAAAAAATTGAAAATTATATGAGTTTTAACCATTAATGTTCATCTTGAACTAGCTCTCTTCTTCTTCTCCTCTATTAGAATTCCAGCAGTGTAGACACTGCTAAGCATATTACTGCCCTCCACAGGTCAAAGTTTTGAACTAATTTTTATATGCAATATGCTAGTTCAATAGTATAACAATTAGTTCAAACTTTGTGTAGAACAATTTGAAGCTGCAGTGAAACTAATTTTGACCTTCAACTGTTTGGTGCCCATTGAAGTCTACTATAAGGAGAAAAATCCTGGAATGTTTTCATCAAAAACTTTAATTTCTTTTCGACTGAAGAAAGAAAGACATGGACATCTTGGATGACATGGGGGTGAGTAAATTATCAGGAAAAGTTTATTTAAAAGTGGACTAATCCTTTAAGCATTTACAGTATGTGTTATTTATACTGTCATTTCGCTATTAAACTCAATTTTGAGTTATTTGACTGTTATTTGGCTCTTTTCTCATCTTCTGTTTCCCTCTGAAGAATTGGAGAAAAGGTTAAACAAGAACGAGAAGAAAATGCAGCAGCAGCGAGATGAACTGGCAGAACTGGAGAAAAACGTCACAGAAGTCAGAGAATTTATCCGATCAAAAGTCATGCGCTACACCAACTGTCAGTAGGATCTGTAAATAAATGACAAAATCCTGAAATCTGAAATCAGTTTATCCTCTGTTACCCTCTGTGTGGTTCACATATTGTTACATCACAACCCAAATTGCTATTTCAATGAGATTCAGCAGCTTCACTACTGAATCAGTGGTTTCTCAAACTCTTTCAGGTGCAGTGGAGAAAAACTAATTGCAGATCACCTAATATGCCAAGTCTTGTTTGATGTCCTTGAGTCATCATCAATCCAAACACATTTAATGTTAACGCTATCAGTTAATTCTTTTTTTTTTTTTTTCACCGTTGGTGCTTTTTGTCAATTATATTTTTTGTTAATTCTTTTTTTTATAAGCCAATCAACAAATCAGACCACAGTTTGAGAACCATCGTATTAAATAAACTGTTGTGTAACCTAGTATTTTTCAAAAGTTTGGGGTCCGTAAGATACAGAAAATTAATACTTTTATTCATGAAGTGTGCAAAAAAATGACAGTAAAGACATTAATAATTATTACAAAAGATGTCTATTTCAAATAAATGTTGTTCTTTTGAACTTTCTATTCATCAAAGAATCCTAAAAAAAAAAGTTTAATTGTTTTTTACAAAAATATTAAGCAGTTATTTCAGCATTGATTATAATAAGATTATTTTTGATTATTTTCAGTACCAAAGTATAGTAAAAAAGAAAACTTTTTTTTTTAAATTGATATTATAATTTCAAAATAATATTATTATTTTTTTCTGTAATTTTGATCAAACAAAGTAGCTATGGTAAGTATGTCTTCTTTCAAAAACATTTTTATAAAATCTTACCGACCCCAAACTTTTGAACAGTGGTGTATGTAGACACAATGAAGTGCCTAACGCCATATCATATTTTTATATTGTGTATAAAACATATATGAACACATTAAAGCTTTGGTATGGAATTTAAAAGTTTTTTTGTTTTATTTATATGAAGAAACAGTTTTTTTATGAATTACATCTGATCTACAGGAGGGGGCGATAGAGATTGTAGAAAACATGCAACAGACTGGGGGACATGAAACATTATGTCAGTCCTCACGTTTATGATTCTAATCCATATTCTGAATTTCAGGTTTATTATATACTGAACTTTTAAATTTATGCCCATTAACTTGTTTATCTTTGCTTCATCCTCTCTGTTAGGCAGGGCATGTTCATTTCTGTGAGTATTCCTGTCTGTGTTTGGATCAGTGGCTTTAGTTGATACTCATATCATACCACTGAATGAATCGCATATTTGTTTCACACTATATTTTTCATTCATCTTGACTGTCTTCTCCTGATAGTCCTACATTTAATAAGAAAAGTATGTTTACTAAGTCAAATCAGTAAGCTTAGGCTATATCCTGTTACTGGGGGTCTCAAGGTCTGGCTTGAATATGACTGGTTGAAATAAGTTACTAATAAAGTCATTCTGTGAGCTGTATTCACATAACCAGACAATGTTTAACATGATGTTATTTGCATTAATATCTAAGTTGCATGCTGCTTAAAAACATGCAGCTTTCCTTAACACATTAATAAAAATGAATACAGTAGTGTGTATGTTTTAATTGGGTTTTTACTACTATTACTGTTTATTGTGAGAGTCCTTTTGATTCGGTTTTGAGGAGCGCGCGCATTCCTGTTCGACTACGCGCGTTCATGTAGAGGGTGCTCCGGAAAGCAAGTAGTGGAATATTGTTTTTCTAAAGCACTTTCCCTGAGGACCGTGGAGCTTTACGATTCACGGGACTCCAGCGCATGTTTTCCATTAGTCATTTCCACAACTGTAACAGGACTTCAGAAAGTCTGTCTGACTCTGATATCTCTCAAAGTCTCATTGGTTTAAAGAACAGCTTGACCATCGACAACATCACAGTAAACATGTGAGTACTCGCTTCAGACATTGTTAAAGAAATGCGTACGTTTGTGTTTTATTTCTGATATTACTAAAGGTTTTATGTGAAAGTACACTTTGTCCGGTAATTTTATATATACATGGTGAAGTTGTGTGACAGCTGATTTTCATATTTTAGAGGCGCGCGACAGTTGAAGGGAGCTCATCATAAAGCGCACCATGCGCGCGCTTCTCTTACTGTTCATCTATGGTAAGTGTAGCTAGTGAATCATATTCTTCATTATATGCTATTCTGGTTTTGTACTGTCATTAATCATTTAAATATTATTCGTTATATCTTATATTTCATCTTTAACCTATTAGTTTACATGTAGTTTACAATGTATGTAAATATGTTTTGTACAGATGTTAAATGCAAAATGAATTGTTTTGCCTCTCTATACCCTTTTTGAGAGAGCTTTTTTTCAGAGATTACTATAAACTTTGCCATTTGAAAAGCTCTGTTTTTTCCATATATTGATATGCAAATGTTTCCTACACTAGTATGTATTGCATTTAGATGTGAATGGCCAAGTTTAAACATTCACCAAATGTCTTTTCGCCTGACCCCACACAAGACCCATGAATCGTTTGCACCTGTTTATATAATTGAAGTCTATATGAATGTCTTAGTAGACTCTGGTTAGTTGAGTTGTGATGCTCCACACTAAAACTGAATCATGAAGGGAGGCTCTTTCTCAAAGCAAAAGGTCTCCAGACTATGTTATTACCCCCCTCCGGCATCCAATTAGCTTATTTCCCCTGTCTGTCTAGTTTAAATTGAAACACATTTACGGGCATAGTAAAAGGGAAACAAGGTTAGCAGGTTCCAAAGAGGCCATGTGTATTATATTAATGAGTGACAGTTCTTCATTCATTGAATTAACTAGGTTCTCTCATCTTTAAGAATTGTGTTAGCCAGATATATGCATCCTTGATTGTTCTTTGATGAATTAGGCACACACTAAATTGGCTCAGGATACTGGATACTGACCTTCACATTCCTTTTTCTCAACTATTTCTTTCTCTAATCCAGGGCTTTGCAATCACAGCTAAGAGTTTGCCATTATTTGAATGACTTTCAGTAGGATTGTGATTGGAAATAACAAATCAAAGTGAATGGAGAAAAATTCTAGCAAAATTGAACATTTACATGATCTTATTAAAATGGTTTATTGGTAGTACATTTAGATAAATTCAACTGTTTAGTATGCTAATAGTTTTATTAGCTATTTGAATAAAAATATTTCCAAATTTGCCAATTTGGGAAAGTTGGGAACCCTGTTTCAACACACATTTTGACTGACTGCCTACACATTTTTCTTCCTAAAGTCTAAGTCTACGGTGTCCCCTGATTGTGTCTGTGAAGTCTCAGCTCAAAATACCCCATAGATTTTTTTTAATTAATTTTTTTAACTGCCTATTTTGGGGCATCATTAAATATGCGCAGATTCAGGCTGCGGCCCCTTTAAATTCTCCTGCTCCCCGCCCACGGAGCGTGCGCTTGCCTTAACCAGCATAAACAAAGTTCACACAGCTAATATAACCCACAAAATGGATCTTTACAAAGTGTTCGTCATGCAGCATGTCTAATCGCGTAAGTATGGTGTTTATTTGGATGTTTACATTTGATTCTGAATGAGTTTGATAGTGCTCTGTGGCTAAAGCTAACATTACACACTGTTTTATAAAGAATGAAGTTGTGTTTATGAATTATACAAACTGCAAGTGTTTAATAATGAAATAACACCGTCTTGTCTCCATGAATACAGTAATAAACGATGGTAACTTTTAACAGTACACATTTAACAGTACATTAGCAACATGCTAACGAAACATTTAGAAAGACAGTTCACAAATATCACTAAAAATATCATGCAATCATGGATAATTTTTTGCTATTGTTCTTATTGTTCTTGCTTGCTTACCTAGTCTGATGATTCAGCTGTGCACAGATCCAGACGTTAATAAGGCTGCCCTTGTCTAATGCCTTGAACATAGGCTGGCATATGCAAATATTGGGGGCGTACATATTAATGATCCCGACTGTTACGTAACAGTCGGTGTTATGTTGAGATTCGCCTGTTCTTCTGAGGTCTTTTAAACAAATTAGATTTATATAAGAAGGAGGAAACAATGGAGTTTGAAACTCACTGTATGTCATTTCCATGTACTGAACTCTTGTTATTCAACTATGCCAATGTAAATTCAATTTTTAATTCTAGGGCACCTTTAAGATCCAATTAAAGAGATTTGGTATATTACTTTGTAGATACTGATAAGAGTCACAGTCTTGTTTGCATATATGCAGAACCTGATTTCACCAACAATATGTTCCTGGATCAACACCAATCAGATTTGAGGGACAAGTTTACAGTTTGTCAAGTTTAGGATTACAATCAGGGTTTGGTGCTTCTACATCAGTAGTATCAATATCATTTCCCTCTGATTGTAGGGATAACTTATGGGTATAGGTTTAGGGTTTAGGGGTATGTTTAGGACTAAATTTTCAGACAGGAATGTTGTTCCAGGATCAACAAAATATGTTGCCGTAACTCTGCAAAATCAGTGCTTTCATATATACCCCAGACCTCACTCATTAAACACAGTGCCCTCAGTGTATTTACTGTGTTCCATGTCTTTATTTATCATTTAGTGTTACTGTCCAGCTGTCCTCCAGCTGTGTACGTTTTGTGTAAGTGATGGGCCGCAGAGCTCGGCAGGAGCCTCTGTGTCTGAGAGGATTGATAAAGCTGGAGAGAATGTGGAGGTGTCAGAGGCAGAGCAGAGGGAGTGTTATTTTTGGTGAGCCTCTAATGAAAGTAGCAGGTTTGTAGGAGGCAGACAGCTGATGAGGAGATGCTTTTATTTAGGTCCTGTCACATTTATCATCTACTGCCTGTCTAAGTTTAATTTTAAAGGCCTTTGAACTGTTCACAGATTGTGTGTCTGCGACAACATTGTTCACAGACAGTTCTGGTTGCCTGTTAATGAAGACAAAGTTAATTTAAGTTGATTGTGTTTTAGAAATAATCAGCATTTCATGCATTTATCGTCATTTTTTTTTTGTTCATGATTTTGCACTGTTGCGATTTACAGGCAAACAGTTTTTTTTCTTCTGGCCCTGTTTGGGCAAGTGAGCCCTGTCAACATTTTCATTGGCCGAACACAAAATTGATATATTACGTGATACATGTAAGCAATAAGGTACGAGAGGCTGTGCTGAAGGGCATGACGCGAAGCGGTAGCTCAGTAGCTAAAACTTTTTCACCGAAAACACGGAACAAGACGTAACTGACAAATGCTAGCGCTGTCAGTCACGGGAAAACCCCTTAACTGTTAAAAGGACAAGATAATACTTCGGACATTTAAACAGATTTAAAAAGATTTAAAACAGACTTTTTCAAAAAAGATTTTTTTTTTATTTTGAACATAGGACTGACCTGAAGGAAAATGCTCAATCTGAATGCAGGTAATAAACTCGCTCAATCGATCTCTTTCTCACAATACTCTTCTACATAATACAGTAAGCTTCAATGAACAATATCAATTGAGAACATACAGTTTACATTGTTAAAAGTGGTTGCTAAGGGTGTTGTGTAGTGATACACAGAACCGTTGGGTGAAGCGGTCATAGCTGTGTTTTATCGTGAATAAAACACAGCTATTGACCAATCAGAATCAAGGATAATTCATTATAATTTTTAATAAGTTACTTTAAAAAGGGCCAGCAGACCATCCTTATTATTGAGCCTGGGTCTCTCATCAAAAATGTTCATTTTTAGTCAATCTTTTCTTGTCAAATTAGAATTACTTTTTTTTTTACATTTTTACCAGCAACATATCCCTTTTACATACCCTAGTTTTTATCAAAAGCTAAGGCCAATTAGTGTTAAAGGTGCTAAAGAGGATTGTTTCGTCGACTGAGAAACCAAAGACTGTTAGTGAGTTTTTGAAATGAGCGCATGCGTATTCGAGGGAACGCCTCCCAAAACTCGTACACGAGTGTTTACCACCGGCATTGGCTGTGTCGTGTTAGTGGATTCATTATGTCGGACTCACCGCAGGTAACTCATAATCTGCAGTTGTTACTCCTGTCTCCTGACAAAAACATTGCATGCGGCGCCTGTGGAGTGTGGAAAGTTACTGGAGCGCGCAGCCGCGCTCGTCTCTCACAAGGAACGTCATGGCAGTGATTGACAATCCAAAGGGCCAATCATCGCGTAAACGATTGGCTGATGTTTTTAAGGCCCTACCTCGTGCACAGATTATGTATATTAATATTATTAATTTCAGTGCACCTAATAAATAGTCTTTTATCAGTTAGTAAAGACAGTTTCAAGTAATATTGCAAAAATGTATAAAACAAAACATCCTATTTAGCACCTTTAACTGCCATCTGACAGTGGGAATGTCTGCTAACAATGATACCACTAGACGACCTCCTGTTATATTTGTGTGAATGGGGCATATGAATTTGTGCTGACCAATCAATATATAAGCACTTTATAATTGATAGAATTTATAATTTTGTGTTAGAGGACCCTAAAATTCCATCACAGTCTTTCTCCAAAAATCATGAAATAATCCTGTCATGCTGTTTCTTCAGGGGAAAAAAAAAAAAAAACATTAAATAAAAAGAAACTCTTGATGAAAAGAACATGAAAGCTGTAAGGAACCTTTGTTCATAAGTTTCATCTACAGGCAAAGCTTTGGTGCAATGTGGAGGAGAGGAAACTGCAAAAATCCCTTTGACTCTCCTTCTTTTAATCTCTTTCTTCAGCTTGTTTGCCTTGTGACTTTTTTCATTCCTCTGATGTGTGCTGAGATCATACATCCCCCAGCGTGCAGCTGTGTGGTGCAGACACAGGTAGAGGCCGGCACATTCAGGACGGTAGCTGTGATCCATAGAGCCGCTTGAATGCTGCCGCTGATGAGCACCGCAGAACCCTGCACTCCAAAACAATGGGGCAATACGACACTTTTCATAGAGCTTTGAGGTGGAGGAGGAGGGAAAATAGAAGAAAGCACTAATACGGGGGGTGGAGAGGTGATGAAATGAAAGGCAAAGAAACATGTCCGTTTACGTGAGTTGAGCTGAATAAGATTTCAGCCTTGGGGAAAGAGATTTCTAAAGAAAGAAGTGTCAGATTATATAGCTGTGGTCAAAAGTATTGGCAGTGACAAAGTGTGCGGCTTCATGTTTCTATGCTGGAAAACAACGATAAGCATTTAATATTTTTAAAGGCTTTTATTTGTAAAAACATTCAATATATGCAAATAGTCAATATTTACTGTGTTGACCCTCTGCAATTCTCTCTGGCATGCCAAATCCTGACTGGTGACGATCCATTCTTGTCTTCTTAGTGCTCGGAGTTCATCACAATTTGTGGAATTCTGCTTGTCCTCTCACCTTTTGAGGACTGACCACAGGTTTCCTATGGGATTAAGATCTGTGGAGTTGCCTGGCAACGGATCCAAAATTTCAATGTAAGGATCTCTGAGCCACTTCATTATCACTCTTGCCTTGTGACATGGTGCTCCATCATGCTGGAAAATGCTCGGATCATCACCAAATTGTTGCTCTTGCAGGACATTTTTATATCAGTCTTTATTCATGGCTGTGTTTTTGGGCAGAATTGTGAGAGAGCCCATGGATGGTCTCAGGATGCTTCACTGTTGGCACGATACAGGGCAGCGTTCACCTTTTCTTCTCCGGACAATTGATTTTCCAGATGTCCCAATCAGTTGAAGGGGGGCTTCATCAGAGAAAAAACTATGCACCACAATCTTCTGTTGTCCAATCTTTGTACTTCCTGCAGAATTTCAGTCTGTCCTTTATGTTTTTCTTGGAGAGAAGTGGCTTCTTTGCTGCCCTTCTTGACACCAGGCCGTTGTCCCAAAGCCTCACTGTGCGTGCAGATGAACTCACACACACCTGCTGCCAATACTGAGCAACTCTGGGGACGCGATTTCGTCACTGACACCTCAAGCGGAGGTGGTCCTGGTGCTTTCTGGACACTCTGGGACATCCTGAAGCCTTCTTCACTGCAGTTGAACCTCTCTCCTTGAAGTTCTTGATGATTTTGTAAATGGTTCTTTCAGGTGCAATGTTCTTTTCAGCAATTTCCTTGCATGGTAGGCCATTTTGAAGCAAAGCTATGATAGCTGCATGTCTTTCTGTGGAGGTAACACAAGAACACAAGGACTTCTTCCCTCCTTTTTTAGCAATCAGTCTGCTCTTCTAATCCATCCAGAATGATAGAGTGATTGTTCACTTTCCCATGTGCTGATGATATGATTAGTGAAATGATGTTAGCTGGTCATTTTGTGCCAGGACCAAAAACAGTAAAATTGTTCTTTCTTTTTTCTTTTTTTGACCAATGAAGCTTTTTGCAATTATTTAAAATGCATCCGATCACTCTGCACAATAATCTAGAAGCAATAAATCAACACCACAACAACTGAAGAAGCAAACTTTGCAAACACAAAAACAAAATGTATGTCACTGCTAATACTTTTGGCCACGGCTGTATATCAAATGCACATGGCAAAGAAAAATAAAAAGTTCTGTTGTTGAAGGAATAGTTTAATAAAAAAAAATTCTCTCATTGTTTAATCACACTTATGTTATTCCAAACCCGCATGATTTTTATTTCCTCTGGTCGCTCTTTTCCATGCACTAGAGCTTCAAAAAGGACATAAAAGCACCATAAAAGCTTGTCTTCTGAACAAATCATTATTAAAAAAAAAGTCGACTGCAAAGAATGATTCGTTCACTGATTAAAACACTTTTCTCACACTTTTCTCAGTCCTTTGACCTTTTGATTCATGAAAAATCTCATGCTAACTCCAGATGTGGACACGTATGTGTCACAGCTGTATATACGTCCATATGTGATTGTCAGCATATGAAGTATTTTAACAGGCTGTCCTGAGGGGAATGAAGAATGATCTCAGCTCTCATGCAGGTCAAGGGAAGGTGTGCAGAAACGTTATAATTCATGCTCTACCCGTTTTCCCCTGAGTACCAGCTCACAGAACATCCTCTTTAACGAGCTGGAACACCTCCAGCAACTTCTCCAATGAACATTTCAACTTATTATTGAGTAACGCTTTATAGTAAGGTTCAATTTAATTGCACTCTTGCAGGGTCGTAATAACAAAGGAGAACTACTAGTTAACAGAAATCACTCATCTCTAAACTATGTGGAGGCTTTTTATTAGGGCAACTGTTCAACCGTTTAGAAGTAAGGAAAGCTTTTTTTGCAATTAACAGGTAAGTTCACAGACTTTGCTAGATTTATACTACCATTCAAAAGTTTGAGGTCAGTAAGATTTAAAAAATATTTTTGAAATTGCCTCTTTTGCTCACTAAGGCTACATTTAAATGTTCAAGTATATTGTAACATATTACTGCCATTTAAATACAATTTTAATACAACTTCTATTTGAACATATTTTAAGATTTAATTTATTCCTGTGAATTTTCAGCATCATTACTCCAGTCTTCAGTGTCACATGATCCTTCAGAAATCATTCTGATTTACTGATTTGCTGCTCAAGAAACATTTCTTATTATTATCAATGTTGAAAACAATTGTGCTGCTTAATATTTTTGTGGATAAATTATGTTTAGGATTCTTTGATGGATGGAAAGTTTTAAAATAACAGCATTTATTTAAAAGAGAACATTTCAAAAAATTTGTCTTTACTGTCACTTTTGATCAATTTAATGGATTCCTGCTGATATTATAATATATTAATTATGTGTGTGTGTATTTAAATATATATATATATATATATATATATATATATATATATATATATATATATATATATATATATATATATATAATATACATACTACTGTTTAAAGGTTTGTGGTCAGTACGTTTCTTTTTGCAAGAAATTAATAGTTTTATTCAGCAAGGATGCATTCAATTTATCAAAAGTGACAGTAAATACATGTATAATATTACAAAAAAATATATATATTTCAAGTAAAGGCTGTTCTTTTGAACTTATCAAAAAATGTATCAAAAATCCTGAAAAAAAAATGCATCACTTTTTCCACCAAAACATTAAGCAACACAATAATAATTAATAATAATAATCAGAAATGTTTCTTGAGCAGCAAATCTGCATGAAGGATCATGTGACACTGAAGAATGGAGTAATGATGCCGAAAATTCAGCTTTGCCATCACAGGAACAAATTTTATGTTAAAATATATTTAAAATTGAAAATATTACTATTTTACTGTATTTTGCAGCCTTGTTTATGTTTAAATAATACTGACAGTGCATCAACATTCAGAAATGACTATTTAATTATTATGAACGCATCGGATCATTCCGAATTTGCAATAATGGATTTTAAATCAAATGGGAACCCAGTGAATTGAATTGAATTACTAAAAATCCAAGAGGCTATTTACTTTAAAGAAAGACAGCACAAGCAAACTTTTTAAGAGAAATATTTAGTATATATATACTAAAAGTATTAACTTTTTTTTTTTAAATCGTACAGACCCCAAACTTTTGAACTGTATATGGTAGAACATTAATTTCCATAATGTTTCTAAATTATTGTCCTTATACAGTAGATCAGGTAAACCTTTTATTTTTATTTATTTTTTTTACATTTTTGGCACAGTTCTCATTGACTTTGTTAATGTCATATGAGAAAAGGGCAGGAACACACACAATTTATAATCTATGTATTTCATTTAAACTCAAACAAGTATCTAAAGACTGATTATTTGTAATCCTATAAGGACATCTCCCATTAGCGACATCTGTTCGTCTGTAATGTCAGGGCTGCAGCTGTTTTGGTCATAGGAGGAGCCGTAGGAAAGGAAGGAGACTTTAGGAGAGATGTATGTGGATGTGTGACCGAAGAGGAGCTAGATATGATGGGAGCTGGAAATAGCACTAGGGTTAGAGGAGAGTGCAGACTTTGAGACTGGGCAGTGGGCTCCAAATAGCAGACACCTCTCGTCATACTAACTAGACTCACAGAGCCAAAATAAACTCAGTGAAAGGGGAGGAAGATTACCAGCAGCAACATCCTGTATCCACATGTATTCTCTATATTTCACATTTGCTCACCAGGGCATCTGAATGCTGCATCATCATTACTGTCATGTCTTGCTCAGGCTGTGACAGTGGTCAGAAATGTGAGGAGCTTGAAACAGTGGTGATTTTACTGTCACACCAGTTGTGTTTATGTTGTCTGCCCTTGCCACAAAAAGCATTTAGTCACTCAAGCCACACCTAAAAATATATAGTCTATGCATTGAGGATGCATTGCTTTCTTGATTTGTTGATAAAACCTCCTCTTTAAAGGTGAACGTAGAACATGTTTTAAAAAGATGTAATATAAGTCTAAGGTGTCCCCTGAATGTGTCTGTGAAGTTTCAGCTTAAAATACTCCATAGATTTTTTTTATTTATTTTTTTAACTGCCTATTTTGGGGCATCATTAAATATGCACCGATTCAGGCTGCGGCCCCTTTAAATTCTCATGCTCCCGCCCCCGGAGCTTGCTCTTGCCTTTAACAGCATAAACAAAGTTCACACAGCTAATATAACCTTCAAAATGGATCTTTACAAAGTGTTCATCATGCAGCATGTCTAATTGCGTAAGTACAGTCTTTATTTGGATGTTTACATTTGATTCTGAATGAGTTTGATAGTGCTCCATGGCTAAAGCTAACATTACACACTGTTGGAGAGATTTATAAAAAATGAAGTTGTGTTTATGAATTATACAGACTGCAAGTGTTTAAAAAATGAAAATAACGACAGTCTTGTCTCTGTGAATACAGTAAGAAACGATGGTAACTTTAACCACATTTAACAGTACATTAGCAACATGCTAACGAAACATTTAGAAAGACAATTTACAAATATCACTAAAAATTTCATAGATCATGTCAGTTATTATTGCTCCATCTGCCATTTTTCGCTATTGTTCTTGCTTGCTTACCTAGTCTGTTGATTCAGCTGTGCAGATCCAGACGTTAATACGTCCTGCCCTTGTCTAATGCTTTGAACATAGGCTGGCATATGCAAATATTGGGGGCGTACATATTAATGATCCCGACTGTTACGTAACAGTCGGTGTTATGTTGAGATTCGCCTGTTCTTTGGAGGTCTTTTAAACAAATGAGATTTTCCATGTACTGAACTGTTGTTATTCAGTTATACTAAGGTAAATTCAATTTTTAATTCTAGGACACCTTTAAATCATGATACTTAATAAGTATCATATTTAAAATATGTACTTATTAAATTATAATATATTAATTATTTGTGTATGTATTTAAATATATATATATATATATATATATATATATATATATATATATATATATATATATATATATATATATATATATATACATACTACTGTTTAAAGGTTTGTGGTCAGTAAGTTTTTTTTTGCAAGAAATTAATAGTTTTATTCAGCAAGGATGCATTCAATTTATCAAAAGTGACAGTAAATACATATATAATATTACAAAAAAATATATATTTCAAGTAAAGGCTGTTCTTTTGAACTTATCAAAAAATGTATCAAAAATCCTGAAAAAAAAAATGCATCACTTTTTCCACCAAAACATTAAGCAACACAATAATAATTAATAATAATAATCAGAAATGTTTCTTGAGCAGCAAATCTGCATGAAGGATCATGTGACACTGAAGAATGGAGTAATGATGCCGAAAATTCAGCTTTGCCATCACAGGAACAAATTTTATGTTAAAATATATTTAAAATTGAAAATATTACTATTTTTACTGTATTTTGCAGCCTTGTTTGTTTAAATAATACTGACAGTGCATCAACATTCAGAAATGACTATTTAATTATTATGAACGCATCGGATCATTCCGAATTTGCAATAATCGATTTTGAATCAAATGGGAACCCATTGAATTGAATTGAATTGAATTACTAAAAATCCAAGAGGCTATTTACTTTAAAGAAAGACAGCACAAGCAAACTTTTTAAGAGAAATATTTCACCTAATAAAATTTTGGTGGTTTTAAACAATAAAACAATAGATAAACTGTGTAAAATTAAGCATATGGATATATTTGGACACTTTCAAAAAATACAATTTAGTGGAACATGTCCATGGTGAGGACAGTAAGAACATCCCCAGTATTCAGAATAGTAGTAGAGTTTTCAATGACATTCTTAAACCTTTACATTTGATCCCAGTCTTTTAGCTTACACCCTTGATAGTGGGTACCCCTGACGCATAGAGACCTTGTGTGCATATCTGGGGTTGAATTCTTAGAAGTTTTGTCACAGGGAGGGTCAAAGTGTCAGTACAGACATATTTAGAAGTTCTGGCTTCCATCCATCCTTCCCTGGTCAGATCCCTAGTGGATTCTTACCTCATTTTTGGCACTCCAGCAGCAGGTGGATGAATGTGGACTGTACGTCAAAGGTCAAGGCATACTGATTACCAAGATTTAAAAATTTGACCCGTGATAGTTTATGTAGTGGCTTTTATCAGTATTTGTGTAAAAACCTTGCTCAAAAATGTTTCAGAGGGGCTTCTGTGCTTCTTAATGGACTATTTAGAAATAGCCGGCTGTTTTCTGTCACTCAGCTGCTGAACATTGTGCTATGTTAGTGTCAATTTTTCCTCTCCCGTCAAATGAACAGTCCCCAAGATAAAATGTCTCTCTGGGGTTAGAGACACAAGGAGGCGATTCTCTGCTTTCCCTGGTCGAAAACAATCCCCCTCTGAAAGCTGAGAGGGGCAGAGATGCAAGAAAATGAAAAAGTGGAGCTCTTGAACAAAGCGCACAGTCCCAGCTGTGATAATCCCTACCTGGCACACTGAGCCAAACCCAGACCAGCAGAAACTGAAGGCTACAGATAATAGAGGGATGGAGGTTTATTAGATTTACAGAAGAGAAAAAATGTAGTCTGAATGTATGTAAGAGAGAAAGACAGAGAAAGAGTAGCTCTCTCTTTGCCTCATCCTCTGGGTCATACCAGGAGATTATCTCAGACAGGACAAACAGGAAACCACAGAACATCATGGGATATCGCTGGTCCACAATCACTGTGGGCTGTGGCTGTGTTTTCAGAGATATAGATAACACATTCTGCCCTACTGTACAGGCTGCACTGTACCACACTGAGACTGAGTTCGTCAGTGAACCTTGTCTGTACCACGACACAGCCCCTATATTGCCCACTTATTCATATATTCACAGCAAGAAAAATGAATCAACCAGGGCTGACTATCCATTGTGTGCACAGTTTACTTAAAACTAGGGAATGAATTAGTAAAACGTGCTGACTTGTTAGTAAGTCATGGGAACTAATTTTTATATATATATATTTGGGGTTCCGTAGATTGTACTACATAGTTTTCTTTGTAATATTCATTAATTGTAATCAGTATATTCTATTCAACACCATCCAAGAATGGTATGCATTTTATGTATTTCTGTCATATTGACTACCTTGACTATGGGGTGTTTAGTTTGAAATCTCCTCAGTGAGTACAGTAAGGCAACAGCAAGTCTTTGTTAGCTCTGAGGTATGTCTGCCGTGCCAGCTGTCCTCCCACATTCCTGAGAGCTTGTCCATGTAAGGCAGAAGCAGCGAGTGGCACACACACTGACCGAAGGGCAGCTTTCTCAAGTAGAACTTCGGACATAGTATGAAACCTGCATATATGATATAACTCTGTGTTCTCGCTGTCAGCATATATTATCAGCTCATTGTGGGTGTAGCGACTAAATGAGAAACTATTTCCATTTGTCATTCCCTAAAGTGAACTTTTCATCCTCAATCCGTGACTTTATTTTGTTCTTGCTACCTGCTGGGGTTTGTATAGCCAAGAATATTTAAAAGAATACTGCACCCAAAAATTGTCATCATTTACTCAACCTTATTGTTCCAAACATGTATGGAACACAAAAGAATTTTTGTCCATACAATGAAATTTAGCAGGGTCCAAAACAACAATGGATTTTTCAAAATGTGAAACATGAAGCTGAGTACATTAATGCAGGATTTTCATTTTTGGGTGCACTATCCCTTTAGCAGAACTCCTCTCATTCACATTTTAGCTTTTGCTTCCCATTATTCAGTTTCTGTCCACTTTCTCACTGTTTTGTGGTCACCACACTGCCAGAAAGATTAAATCATTGTATCTAGACTTATCTGTGGTTAGTTGTTCTGCCTGTTGGCAAAAGAGATGGAGATGGTTTTCCCTTGAATTTGAATTGAATTCATTTCTCAGGCATTTTCCCATCAGTTCCTGTAGTTTGCTTTATAACTTTTGTGGAGTTTGGCTCCAGGTGAGTGTGTTTCCCTGTGTTGATGTGTGAGGCCGGGTACTTGTGTGTGTGTGTGTGTGTATTTGGTGGCAGAAGGGTGAGAGATGGTACAGTGCCAGACAGACACAGCTGTCTTGTGTTGAAGACACAGATCTCTGAAGGATAAATGCTGTAAACAAAAGTTTTCCCAGGCTCCTCACGTTCATTCACGTGACTACGATTTCCTAATTCTATTTGTGTGTTAGTTTACATTTGATTTCTGACATTAAAAGCTAGAAACCCATAAGATGAATTACGCACACGAGTGAATACAGCTATATTAAGTACACAATACAATGTGACATTAAAGATCACATATAGGAGTGTATATGTGTATCACAGCACCTGTCTGAAGCAGTTCCAGCTTTCTTGACTGCAAACCCTAATATCATCTCACATAGAGGGACACTGGCAGGAATGTTTAGCAGCTGTTGGGTGTTGTAAAAAGTTATTCTGAAACTTGAAATCTCGTAGCCGCCTTCTCTGTCTCTCTCTATACATACAGTTAATAAGTTTGACCCAGTTTTAACTCAAGATTTAACTGTGGCTGCAAAAAGATTAAGTATTTAGGATTTTTGGCAATATTTCGAATAGTTCTGTTTTGTTTTTTTGGTTTGTGTTTTGTTTTTAAATCAGAGAAATCATCTTTTTGACCATATAGAAAGATGTAGAAAATACATTTTTTGATATAGTATTTTTCAATAAATGAACATGATTAAGAATAATTTTTGTTTATATCCCCCAAACAGAGGTATTACTCTTATTTTTTTTACTTTATGTACTAAATGATTTTAACCCACACAGAAATAATTAATCATTTTTAATTGATTCATTACAAAAGTTTTGTCTAATTCATGTAAAAGCATCAAATTTACCTACTAAGCTACTTTTTTGTTACTGAAACAAGGAGGGATTGAGAAAATATGTCTAATGGCTGTCTTTGAGAAACTGAATAGCCAAATAAAAAATAAATTAAAAAAACCCCACAATATTCATTTTTTATTTATTTATTTATTTTGTTATACAGCCAAATCATTTCCCATCATGCTAAGGCAGCATTGTTGGTCCTTACCACCACAGCCTAAAGGGACTTTTTGTGGAAACTTGGCATTTGCTGAACTTTGATGGAAAATAGCTTGAGCTCTGGTTGGCCAAACTGGCAAGAGAACAAAAATTTGATGTTCAGTTTTTTCTTGTACACTAAAGCTTCTACTTGAACAACATTATAAAAATACAATTATGTTCTGCTCATCTATTTCCTTTATCTCTGTTTCCTTAAAAGTCCTGTCAACGGCCAATGCGCAGGAGCCTGATCATGCCCACGGCTGCACCCATGGAAGCTGTTACCCTGCAACCGGCGACCTCTTGGTGGGGCGGGAAATGAACTTGAAAGCATCGTCCACCTGTGGCCTGCGGAGGAGAGAACCCTACTGCATTGTCAGCCATCTGCAGGTCACCAGTCGTCATAGACAATACACAAACACCATTTGAGTTTTTTGTGACTATCCTGATGCTGCAGAGCTGATCCGTTCCATTTTTGACTCTTGACCTTATATAGGAAGAGAAGAAGTGTTTCCACTGTGATTCACGGCGACCTTATGATCCTTATTCAAACCCCATCAGTCACCGCATCGAGAATGTCATCACCACCTTCAAACCACACCGCAAGAAGTCCTGGTGGCAGTCCGAGAATGGTGAGAGAATGAGACTTTCATGTCAAATGTCCGTTTTCAACTGGTAGCTGTATTTTCTTGGGCTTTTTATGCTTTATAAGACATAGATATGTCAGAGTTGGATCTGCATGACCAACACAGTTTAACACAGTCTGTGTTAACCGCTGAGCCATGGCTCCAACTTCAGCCAGCTGTTAATTAAGGCATACAGAAAACCTAATCTACAGCTTCAGTGATGTTTTGATGGAAATCCACACATCCGTTTGGTTTCATTTGTCAAATGTAGAGTAATATGTTGGCAGGAAATTTGATTGCCTCCTTGAGCCCTCCAAACCCAGCTGCTTGGCATGGACTGGAAACGCTTCACATATATTATTAGAAGGTTGATGTTCAGAGCGTCTATTAATAACACAGGGGCTGAGGGAGAGAGGTGCATGCACTCAGAATGAAGCAAATTAGTCTAAAACAGTTAATAGAATAAGTGATTAAATTAAATATTTATGAATAATATTTTAAAATACACTAGCGTTCAAAAGTTTCGGGTCATTAAGATTTTGTTTTTTGAAAGAAATTATTACTTTTTTTTTGGCAAGGACGCATTAAATTGATCAAAAGTGACAGTAAAGAATAAGAGCAAAAATATTAAGCAGCACAACTGTTTTCAACATAAATAATAATAAATGTTTTAATCAGAATGATTTGATTTTCAACCAGAAGGATCATGTGACACTGAAGACTGGAGTAATGATGCTGAAAATTCAGCTTTGCCATCACAGAAATAAATGATAATTTAAAATATATTCAAAAAGAAAACATTTATTTCACATTGTAATAATATTTTTCACTATATTACTGTTTTTACTGTATTTTTGTTCAAATAAATGCAGCCTTGGCTTTTGAATGTTAGTGTAAGTAATGTACATTAATGTAAATAAAAAATATATAAATGGTAATATAAATATTTTATAGTATTATATAAATAGAAATTATATATGCTAATTAACTAATACAATTAATAACAAATAATCACATTTGTTTTTGCTGACAAAAGCCCCCAAATGAGGAAAATTCAAAGACATTACAAACAGTCTATAAAAAAAAGTGGCTTTATGAGTCAATAATGTTTGATTTATTTCCTTATTTTTAACAAAAGCAACACAGGCCATTAACAACTTAAACTGACAGCCCTAACTTTACAAGTACGATGGATGTTCAGAATGGAAGTATGTACAAGAGTGCAGAAACAGAGGAAGTTTGTTGGATGATTTGGCTATATTTCAAAGCTCAGATGTCCAAGCTCACCCTGACACACACTCCCTAAACCCTGCAGTATTAGAGATAATTACAGACAGCCTGCTGCTGGCATACCCACACAGAGAGGCAGAGAGGATGAAAGAGGAAAACCCAAACTCTAATAGAGCAGAACATGGAAATGAAAAAGGATGGAAAGACAGAAAACTTAAATAGAGCAAGAAAAAGCTACAGGCTAATACCTGAACCTAATGCACTCAGCATTTATTGTTTACTTTGCTAAGTGCACTTGTGGGCTGCATTGTTGGGTGTTGGGGAGTGACTAACTAAAATTAGTGATGCCACAAACTTAACTACATATTCACATGATAGTAATTGATTTATTTTAAAAAAGTAATTTTGACTTTTCTAGTAACAAGTTACATTTTTGAACGAGTAGCAGTGCAATGCACCAAATGCTAAATGGTAGTTTTTAATATCACATTGTATTGTGCACTTAATATAGCTGTATTCAGTATTGGGGAAAGTTACTTTAAAAACTAATGCATTACAATGTTGCATAACTCCCTAAAAAATTAACCAATTGTATTACTTTTTATGAAAAGTAATGTGTTACATTACTTTTGCGTTACTTTTTCTTACCTGGGCTGGGCTAAAGTTCTATTTTTGGCAAAATAAGGCCTTTTCACACCGAAAGTGAAATGAATAAGCCTCAGGCTGAAGGAAATACATATTTATGCCTGTACAGTAGACGGCGCAGCTCAATCAAAGAAAAAGCCGAAAGAGCTGTGCTGCCATTCTGGTTTAAAGAAGAATAGGATAAGGGAGAAGAAATTATTATGGTTGAATTAGATCTCTGAAGGTCAGCAGCAAAATCATTGGTTAATAAAGTGAATATTTATATAATCTAATATAGTTAATTATTACAGGATTGCGTAAAATTCTGAGATTGCATTTCACTGTTTTATTTATTTTGTGGAATACTGAATGTTTTCGTGCAAGTAAGATGAGTAAATGCATGTTCACATTTAGTCTAGAACTACACAGCGCACACAACACAAAAAGCAATTTGCGTTACTTATTTGAAAAAGTAACTTAGATCTTTTGTTGAAAATAGAAAAACTATTGCATTACTAGTTACTTGAAAAAGTAATCTGATTACGTAACTCAAGTTCCTTGTAATGTGTTACCCCCAACACTGGCTATTTTACTCAATATAAAGTAATGTATTTAGATATAAACAAATTGCTATTTGTAGTAAGCTTCTTTTTTTAATTGCTTGACTTTTTACTACTTTAATTAGTTTGTAGCTTGGCAAGCTACACTTTCTAGAAGCTTCCCAAACACTGATGCCTGATGGGCTGTAATTATATTTAGATCTTATATGTCATTTCATCCAAAACAATACCTCTTTACATCGTAACAAAGTTCCTTTTATAGTTTAAGTGCCTGAGGCCCCTATGTGTCTTCTCTGTGTGCAACAAAATGAGCAAATTAAATATGGGCGTTTTCAGGAAATGGTCACTATTTTTGCTCATGGTCACTATGGCTTCAGTGACTTTTCTGTAACAATGCTGTATAATGAACAGTAGATCAGTTGTTCAGCACTTGTAGAACGTGTCTCACAAGTGGCTCCTGTCATGGCCCCTCTATTGGTATTATACAAGTGGATACCAGATAGGGTACATTTTGGTATGCAATTACAGTACTTTTTAAGGCATTTAAAAAAAAAAAAACTGATCAATTGAAAATGAACAAATACATTAAATGTAAGTTTATCAGTAACGAGAAACCAAAGTTTGGTCCCAAACTAATTGCCCCCTACTTAGTGACATCTTAATTAATGCTAAACGTCCTGTTATTGGCAATTGTGTCTATTTAATTGGATAATTATGTAATGTTCACAAAAATTGCTTTTCTCTGGCTTTCTTCATGTCGTGTCACGTGTTTTATAGTGAAAATCAGGTGCTGCACATTCTGTAAGAGTAGTCTTTTTCATGGCTCTTTGGCATGTGCTCTGGTTTGAGGCTTAACACTTTTAACGACTTCCTCCTCCAGCCGAAACACTGAAACATGAATTGAAAAAACAGCAAGTCATTCAGTCAATTTCCTTTTGTGCTCCACTTGACCTCCGCTGGCCTCTCCCCCCTTTCTAGTCCCTCATTCTCTTCGACTGCAGTACAACCTGTCTCTCTTTTCCTCAACGTTCCTTTCCTTCCTGTTTAGCTTTTGATTATGAAAAGCATGTTAAATCCAGCAGTCACACAAAGGGCTGCAGCAGTGGACTGAGTTACAGCTTTGTAATGGTAATGCAGGGAGGCACAGGTGAGCTCTATATGGTGCCAGCTCTGCAGAATACGGACCGTCTGTCACTCCAGATGAATAATGAACTGTCAAAGTAAGAACTGAACAAAACAAAAGTTGATTGTTAAACCACCCCATCTACAGTATTTCTAGCTTTGCTCAGTCACTGTAGGACACTGTGTTTGTAATGTGCATATTGTTGTGCATTGTTATTCTGAGTCAGAACTTTATTACATTTCCAAATCAAATTCAGCTAATGGTACCCACTAACCATCTAAACTGTTTACCTGGTGTATTTGTGGTTTATCACACAATGCACACAAGCTCCAAGAGTATTTGATATCATTTTCTTCTTTACATGACATCATCCTATTACAGGAGAAGGGACTTTTGGGAAATTGCTGATAGCTATTGTTGGTGCCTTGGATCATTAATGTGAATATGAACTCTTTTCTCTCCTCAGGGAAGTCTGACGTTTACCTTCAGCTGGACCTGGAGGCAGAGTTTCACTTTACTCATCTCATCATGACATTTAAGGTAAGAATTAGTTTTTTCCTCCAAGAAATCACCTTCTCTCCAAAACTGACCTTACACTCTCAATTGTTTTTGTACACAGACTTTCCGTCCGGCAGCCATGCTGATTGAGCGATCTGCAGATTTTGGTCGAACCTGGCAGGTGTACCGTTACTTCTCTTCCGACTGTGAGTCCAACTTCCCGGGAATTTCTCAGAGTCCTCTTCGTAAGGTTGATGATGTTATCTGCGAATCCAGATATTCGGACATCGAGCCATCAACAGAAGGAGAGGTGAGAGTTATTCAGTTGGAATACCTTGCATCAGTTAATTTTTTTATGTAATTTGTTTGCTGAACTGCACTTTCTCTTTTCTCAGGTGATTTATCGTGTTCTTGACCCTGCTATTCGGATCGAAGACCCTTACA
The DNA here is from genome assembly GCF_024489055.1 of Chanodichthys erythropterus. Taxonomy (NCBI): domain Eukaryota; kingdom Metazoa; phylum Chordata; class Actinopteri; order Cypriniformes; family Xenocyprididae; genus Chanodichthys; species Chanodichthys erythropterus. The sequence goes on from NC_090240.1 coordinate 26,588,796, forward strand.
GCCCTAACATTCAGAGTAAGTGAACCTTAACAATTCTAACCTTCTACTGGATACTTAAGATGATGCAGCGTTTTGCACTGAAGTGGTTTTATATTAAAATTGTTGTAAATTTAAAAGTAAGTGTAACTTTACTAGATACATGAAAAAAGTTGAAAAAATCTGATTACATAACTCAAATTATTTGTAATGTGTGTGTTACCACATCATTTTATGATCATATTAATAATGTAATTTATATAATATTTCATTTATTAAAATATATATATACTAAATAGAGAACTAAAATCTGCTTTGCTGTTACATTGCAGTAGCTGTGGTTAACAGGAGCTTATTTAGGCAAAGGCTGGATCTTCATTCACTTTTTGACCATTTACATATGTTTTACCTTTTGCTGTATTTTTTGCTAATGAAAATTTAAAGTGAGCTATGAAATAACCTAAGTAGCCAACAGATAGTATGAACAAATGAATGAAAGTTTCAGATGAGACATCTAGTATATAATGAATACTAATAACCCAGCACAGATATAAACAGGTACAGCCTTCATCTCATAGACATTTCGTTTTCTCTTATTCAAGCTTTATCACTCAGTTTTCCCTCTTTTTAGATTTCCTCTGCATGTTTTAACTTGTTTTTAAATTAAAATAAAGATTTATTGTGTACTTTAGTTAGATTCATTGAATAAAATGTGAGTTTTCACAAGTCATTGAGCTTGCGCTGCACTGACTGACATCTTCTTTTTCTGTGTAATTCATTCGCAAGAAAAGTTATTGTTTTTCATGAGATTTTGTGAGTACTTCATACTTCACCTTGACAAAATGTATTTTTAAACCTAATGATTTTATAATGTTTAGGCCTGATATTTATTCAAAAGTGAAACTGAGTGAAAAACTATATTAGCAAATAAATGCTACTCTGCCGCCGTCTGCTGGTTATAGTGGTAATAAATGTCTTTTTTATTTTTAAATAAAAATGTTTTGTATCAAATTCGGATTTACAAATGGGGACAATCTCAGAAGGATGAACAAATAATGTTCAGCCGGTCAGGGTGCTATTGCCATACAGCTGTGAGTTCTCAGTCATGCACAGTGTGAGTGTGTATAAATTGATCTCACACTCTCTGTGTGGCTCTCACTTTCTCTTATACTGGACATATAGAGCATGACTGGGACAAACAGCATGTGCACAGAAGCTGCATTCTTTGATGTTGGGATGTGTGCCCTCTCTCTCTCTCTCACACACACACACACACACACACACACACACACACAAACACGACTAGAACTCCATGATTTTGCCTCCAACTCTTCTCCTTATAAATCACACAAGTCCCACTTCATTGAGTTTCTGTGAAGCGTAACAGGAGTCTATCCACCACACTCCTGCTAAAGGCCTCCACGCTCAGCTGACTGTGACCTCCCACTGATGAGCAGGCCATTGGCTGAGGGGAGAAGGGGTCAGAGGTCATTGGTTAACAGGGTTTAGGGATTTTTTTTACAGGGGTTGGAGAATGTTCTCATAATTGGATGTTCGTGATTGTGTACTTGATGATCATTTGGAGTGATTTACGATTTTGGTGCAATTTTGATTTTTCCCAACATCACAACATAATTTAGGCATCATAACACGAAATTATAAGAACTTTTATTACTCTTTTTAATAGGGCCATATCTGTTCAAGACTACTGTACATGACATTTTTAGAAAGTCTTTTCTTACAGTTTTATTTGTAGACAGTTAATGCACTACTGGTCAAAAGTCTCTTGTGTTCACCAAAAGCTGATTTGATTTGATAAAAAAATAGAGTAAAACAGTAATATTGATAAATATAATTACAATTTATAATTGCTGTTTTCTATTTGAATATATTTTTTAAAAAAGTAATTTATTCCTGTGATATCAAAGCTGAATTTTCAGCATCATCACACAGTCTTCAGTGTCACATGATCCTTCAGAAATCATTCTAATATGCTGATTTGCTACTCAAGAAACGTTTCTTATTATCATCAATGTTGAAAAAAACAGTTGTGCTGCCTAAAGGCTCGTTCACACAGAATGCATTTTTGCTTTGAAAAATGCGAGATGCAGACAGTGGAATGGGGAAAAAACTTTTTTGAAGTTGAACTGTTTTTAACTTAAGCACCGCATTTTTAGAATGCTGTCATGCACGAGACACTGCAAAAGACGCAAGCGCAGTGGTCATACACGTCCATCTAGCATGTGTATACATAGAAAAACAATGGAAAAGTAGCGCATTGACATGGAAAAACGCTTTCTCTGTGAACGGCCCCTAATACTTTTATGGAAACCATGATACATTTTTCTTCAGGATTTTTTGATGAAAAGTTAAAAAAAGCAGCATTTATTTGAAACAGAAATATTTTGTAACATTATAAATGTCTAAATAACTTTTGATCAATTTAAGGCATTCTTGAATAAAAGTATAAATTTCTTCCAAAACAAATCTTACTGACCCTGAACTTCTGAATGGTAGTGTACCTAATATCTATAGCTTTTTTTTCCATTCTCACTTCAAAAATGGCATTTATGTCTTTCTCGTTGGTTTATAGGCCACTATCCTCCACTAACCCCAATTTCTTCAAATTGCAGACCAGCTGAAAATCACTAATCTCCGTCTGAACTTCACCAAGCTGCACACTCTGGGTGATAATCTGCTGGACTCACGGCCCGAGATCAAAGAGAAATACTACTATGCCATGTATGAGCTGGTTGTCAGGGGCAACTGCTTTTGCTATGGCCACGCCTCCGAGTGTGCTCCTATCGACGGAATCAGGGATGACATTGAGGGCATGGTGAGTTACCAAACTGTAGCTAGATGTACATGCTCATTTTGACCTGTTTTTACATTTAGACTACTTTTGTATCTTCTAACTCTCACTTAAAGGTGCTAAAGAGGATTTTTTGTTTTATACATTTTTGCAATATTACTTGAAACTGTCTTTACTAACTGTTAAAAGACTATTTATTAGGTGCACTGAAAGGAATAATAATAAAATACATCATCTGTGCACGAGGTAGGGCCTTAAAAACATCAGCCAAACGTTTACACGATCATCGTGTAAACGATTGGCCCTCTGGCTTGTCAATCACTGCAATGACGTTCCTTTTGCGAGACGAGCACAGCTGTGCGCTCCAGTAACTTTCCACACTCTACAGGCGCCGCATGCAATGTTTTTGTCCGGAGACAGGAGTAACAACTGCAGATTATGAGTGACCTGCGGTGAGTCCGACATAATGAATCCAGTAACACGACACAGCCAATGCCGGTGGTAAACACTCGTGTTCCAATACTTGTGCACGAGTTTTGGGAGGCGTTCCTTTGAAATGAGCTCTGAAGGAGGGGGATTGTTCTTACGCATGAACTCATTTCAAAAACTCACTAACAGTCTTTGGTTTCTCAGTCGATGAAAAGATCCTCTTTAGCACCTTTAAAATTAGCTGGAAATGGAAGTTTTCTTCCCTATAATGACGTATATCCAAGGGAAACGGCTTCTTGAACATTAAAAAATGTAGGGTGGGACTTGATTGTCTATTGGAAAATTGATTGCAGGGTTGTGATTTGCTGTTACTGTGATGTCATGTGATTGACAGGTTGTCCCGCCCTTGTGCCATAAAGTTAATCTTTAAAAACACTAATAATTGAATAACACTGTTAAAAGTAATTTATAGCAAACCTTAAAATGGATATCCATTTTTATACTGTACATTTAAAATGTTGAAATGCCTAAATTCACTTTAAAATGGTTTAGTTTTTAATGTTTTATTTATATATTGGTTATTTAGACAAAGTAGTTGCTATCAGCCATAATGAAAAAAATTATCGGCTTATTGTAATGAGAGCAAACATTACGTTGCCAGAGACGTTAATACTACAAGACGAGATGAAGTTTGCCGTTTCCATCTCTAGGTACACGGGAGGTGTGTGTGCAAACACAACACGAATGGATTGAACTGTGAAAAGTGTGATGACTTCTATAATGACCTGCCCTGGAAACCAGCTGAGGGCCGTAACACTAACGCCTGCAAGAGTAATTATCAATAACCATAATAAATATTGCTCATGCAGTGCATACAGACATAGATTTCCAATGCCACAGTTAACACTTTCCTCTTTTTCCCAGAATGCAACTGTAACGGTCACTCCAACAAGTGTCATTTTGACATGGCGGTGTATCTGGCTACTGGGAACGTCAGTGGAGGAGTGTGTGACAACTGTCTCCACAACACCATGGGCCGCAACTGTGAGACCTGTAAACCTTTTTACTATCAGGATCCAATGAGAGACATCAGAGACCCTGGGGTCTGCGTGGGTACGTGTGAAACATAAATGCTAGACATATACATTTATGCATAATACTGTATATGATTGCTTATGTCTATTCTCTCTGTCAGCCTGCGACTGTGACCCAGATGGTTCTCTGAACGGTGGCATTTGTGACGGGCACGATGACCCCTCTTCGCGCATGATTGCTGGGCAGTGTCGTTGTAAAGACAACGTTGAAGGCCCACGCTGTGATAAATGCAAGCCTGGTTTCTTTGGACTCAGTGCTAGCGACCCTCGTGGCTGCCAACGTAAGTACAAGCTGATACCAGTCAGCTGAGGATTATATTACATGTTATAGCCAATAAATGGCCGATATTAAAATATTTGCTGTTTTGTCTAAATAAATGAAAAATAAAACACTAAAAACTTGTCTTGCGTTACAATAAGCCAATAATTTTTTCATTATGGTCCATATTAAAGTTCTATACTACTTCTAAATAACCAATATATAAATATATAAATAAAACATTAAAAACTAAACCATTTTAAATGCTACAAGTGAATTTTGGCAGCACAAAATTATACAGTACGAAAACTGGGAATTTATTTTGAGATTTGATAAAGATTGCATTTAATAGTGTTATTAAATTATTTGTGTTTTACAGATTAAGTTTATTTTAAAAATTAATCATTTTGTGAAATATTTTTCAATTTAAAATAACTGTTTTCTAATTTAATGTATTTTAAAATGTAATTGATGCAAAGCTACATTTTCAGCATCATTAATCCAATCTTCAGTGTCACATGATCTTTCAGAATTCATTCTGATATTTAAATTTAGAAAGATTTCTTATTATTATCAATGCTGAAAATATTTGTACTGCTTAATATTTTTGGGAAAAAGTAATATTTTTTTCTTCAGGATTCTTTGATGAATAGAAACTTAGAAAGAACAGCATTTATTAGAGATAGAAACATTAGAAATGTCTTCACTGCCACTTTTGATCAATTTAATGCATCCTTGCATTAAATTAAAAGTGTTAGTTTCATTAAAAAATTTTTGAACGCTAGCATATTTTTATTAGACACATTGACATTTCAGAGCACTTTTTTTTTTGTTCAATCAAAGTTAGACCATGATCTATTTGACAGACATTTTTCTGGTATATTTTACTCTTGATTCACAATCATTCTCTTTCTCTCACTGGTCTGCTTTAGCATGTAAATGTGACCCCAGGGGTACAGTGTCCGGGAGCTCACAGTGTGACCCCGTTAGTGGAGACTGCTTCTGTAAACGCCTGGTCACTGGACACAGCTGCAACCAATGTCTGGTAAGTATTTTAGAAGTTTATTTTTCCCCATACACCTCTCTGAGAACATTTGGGTTATCATTCACCAGTAAGCACTGCATGCTTTTACTGGTACCTTGTATCTTCTCTACTGGGCGGGAACATGAACTGAGAATGTTTGCTCAACAATGTCTGCATTTAGCCTAGGGGCTTATGGCAGATGGTGTAGGTTTACACACGGCTTAAAATGGCATGAAAGGAAGAGCTGCATCCTGAAATTAGACCAGTAATAAATGCCTTTAGTGTTAAAGTGATGTCATATCTCTTTATGAATATGTACCATGGTAATTCTTTATTATTTTTACAATGGCATTTTGCTAGCATGGCATGGATATCAAAGTATCATGGTGTTCCATCAGCATACCATAGTTCTGTCACAGTATTTTATATGGTACCTGTAGTCAACAATCTGAATATTAAATGTCATATTTGTTTTTTATTAGAATCCATCACACCTGTGTGTGTTTTTTGTGTTTCTCCTACAGCCTGAGCACTGGGCCCTGAGTCATGATGCCATTGGCTGCAGAGGGTGTGACTGTGATGTGGGTGGAGCTACAGACAACCAGTCAGTATTATTCAGTTTGGATTCAGGCTTTTAGCGTTTTTTAAATAAACATAAAATTTAATTGGCATAATAATGATGTACTTTGGGTTATTAACTGTCTTCAGATGCTCAATGGAAACAGGACAGTGTCACTGTCGGAGTCACATGATTGGACGCCAGTGTAACCAGGTGGAGTCTGGGTATTTCTTTATGGCCCTCGACCACTACATCTATGAGGCTGAAAATGCCAGACTGGGTCAAGTAAGTACAGAACTGGGAAAAATTATTTTTGATACTCAAGTAATGGAACATATATTTTTAATCAAACATCAATGGTGTATGCCAAGTGGCAAAATGAGAGTAATATAGATATCTTCTAAAGAGACACTCTAAAAATGCTGGGTTAAAAACAACCCAAGTTGGGTTGAAAATGGACAAACCCAGCGATTGGGTTATTTTAACCCAGCGAATGGGTTGTTTGCCCAACCTGCTGGGTAGTTTTATTTAACTCAACTATTGTTTAAAAATTACTATGGCTCACTTAAAAAAAACAAAATATGTTACAAATTAACATTTATTAATGTTTAATAAATGAACATTTATTAATGTTTAGTTAATAATAATTAAACATTTATTAAATTGCTTATTTATAAATGTTTACCTTTTGATTATTATTGTTGCCTCTAGTAATTATATGTCTGATTTTTAATTTCCAATCTATTTTGGGTTCATTTTAAGCCAGCCATTTAAATTTTTAAACAATAGTTGGGTTAAATAAAACTGCCCAGCATGTTGGGCAAACATTTAACCCAACTACTGGGTTTGTCCATTTGCAACCCAACTTGGGTTGTTTTTACCCCAGCATTTTTTAGTGTATATTTTTAATGAAACATCAATGGGAACATCAAAAGGAAAGTAATATAGATATCTTCTTGAGAGACACTCTAAAAATGCTGGGTTAAAAACAACCCAAATTGGGTTGAAAATTGACAAATCCAGCAATCTGCTGGGTAGTTTTATTTAACTCAACTATTGTTTAAAAATTACTATATGGCTTGCTTAAAAAAAACAAAATATTTTGAAAATTAGCTTAATAATATGTTTAATAAATGAACGTATTAATTTAAAAAAAGTTTAATGAATAGTAATTAAACAAACATTTATTAAATTGCATATTAATAAATGTTCACCGTTTGATTATTATTATTGCCTCTAGTAAATATGTGTCAGATTTTTATTTTCCAAACTATTCTGGGTTTATTTTAAGCCAGCCATATAGTAATTTTAAACAATAGCTGGGTTAAATAAAACTGGTCAAACATATAACCCAACCGCTGGGTTAAAACAAGCCAATCGCTGGATTGCAATCACCATTTTCAACCCAACTTGGGTTGTTTTTAACCCAGCATTTTTTAGAGTGTATTATGATCAAATATTTCTTGGGGCCGATGTACCGATATTAAAATTCTGGCCGATATCAATAATTATTTAAAATCTAAAATGAATATAAAACATTATAAATGTATAAAAAATATATTTGATAGGGCTCTGCATTTGAGGAAAGAGAGTACCAGCCGGGCCGTCCCGTCTCGTGGACAGGCACTGGGTTTGCACGGGCTCCTGAAGGTGGTACGCTGGAGTTCGCCATTAACAACATTCCATATTCTATGGAATATGACGTCCTCATTCGCTATGAGCTTCAGGTAAACGGTACACTTAGACATTACATGTCTCCCCATTGGCTTCATAGGCATTCTCAGAGAAGTGTGTCATGGGTATACTCATATGCATTTATGTGTTTTTAAAAGATGCCACGGGACTGGGAGGAAGTCCGTGTAATGGTGATTAGACCAGGCCCCATACCTACCAGCAGTCCATGTGGAAACACCATCCCTGCAGATGATCTGCTAACCGTATCGCTCCCCTCTGGTGCCAGGTCTGTGAAACACATCTATGAATGTTTAAAGAGACAGTTCACCCAAAAATAACAATTCTGTCATTATTTACTCACCCTCATATTGTTTCGTTCTTCTGTGGAACACAAAAGATGATATTTTGAATTCTGTTTCAACAGTTTTTGTCCATATAATGAAAGTCAATGGGGTTCAAAACAACAAATGACATCATTGACTGTCGAGACATTTTTCAAAATATCTTCTTTTTTGTTCTAAAGAAGAAATAAAGTCATAGACAAATGTTTTCCTTCACTTCTGTATCCCAGAATCTTCTCAGAAAGTGATTTTTGCTTATAATATTTCTGCACTGCTGCAGGTTTGTGGTTCTGCCTCAGACGGTGTGTTTGGAGAGAGGAGTGAGTTACAAACTGCGTGTGGAGTTCATTCGTTTCGCTGACAGGAACAGCATCACTACCTCCACTAATGCCTTTGTACTTGTTGACTCTGTAAGCATAAATCTGTGATTTTATTTGACTCTTATCAGGTTATCTTCATGTACTGTCTCATCTTGACTTGTTCCTTTCATCCCCTCACCTCCCTAGATTGCCCTTCTCCCTCGTTACTCTTCTCTAGAGATGTTTACCGCGGGAGACCCTGCCTCTGTCACGCGGAAGCAGAGCTATGAGCGTTACCGCTGCCACGAGACTGCCAAGAGTGTGTCCCGCCCACAGATGAGTGAAGTGTGTGCTAAACTCATCACCAGCATGTCTGCCCTCATTAACGACGGCGCGCTGCGTGAGTGTCAACAATGAATTTAGGGGTTGAGATGGGGTTTGTTTGGTTTCGTTTGTATATGTTTTTATTAAGACAAATACATTCTTCCCACAGCTTGTGACTGCGATCCTCAGGGTTCGCTCAGCTCAGAGTGTGATGTCCGTGGGGGTCAGTGCCGCTGCAGGCCCAACATATCAGGCCGCCGCTGTGATAAATGTGCACCGGGGGCTTATGGCTTTGGCCCTTCCGGGTGCAAACGTAAGATACATATTCTAAAACCATTTTCCCTGCTCCGGTACATTACTCTTTAAAAGTTTTAGATCGTTAAGATTATTTAATGTTTTTAAAAGAAGTCTCTTCTGCTCCCCAAGGCTGCATTTATTTGATGTAAAATACAGCAAAAACAGTAATATTGTGAAATATTTGTACAAATTAAAATAATAATTTTAATATATTTCAATATATATGTATATATTACAATATTACTGTTTTTGCTGTATTTTGGATCAATTAAATGCAGCGTTGGTGAGGAGAAAAGACATCCTTTAAGAACATTACAAAATCTTATTGATCTAAAACATCAATAACATTTAGCTTTTTTGTTTGTTTGTTTGTTTATGTTTGTTTTTCTTCCCTTCTTTCTGTCTTTTATGTTTGGAATTGTTTTTCTTTCTTTCTTTTGCTGTTTTTTGTTAGGGTTTTCTTGTTTTGTTTTTTGTTTCTTTCCTTTGTTTTCCTTTGTTTATCTTTTATCGTTTATCGTTTATCTTTTGTTTTTGTTGTTGCTGTTTGTTTCTTTGTTTCTTGCTTTGTTTCTTTTTATGTGTTTTTGTTTGTTTCTTTCATTTTTTAATGTTTTTTCTTTTGTTTTTATCATAGCTGTTTTTTGTTTTTGATTTGTTGTTTTTATTTGTTTCTTTCTTTTGCTTTTGTTGCTGTTTGTTTTGTGTTTGTTTTATTTGTTTAATTCTTTTATTTGTTTTTTCTCTTTATTTTTTATCCTTTGTTTTTTGTTGTTGTTGTGATTTGTTGTATTTTTGTTTTTTGCTTTTCATTTATTTCATTTTTTGGTAACACTTTAGTATAGGAAACACATATAAACTATTAACTACAACTTTTCCCTCAATAAACTCCTACTTTACTGCTAGTTAATAGTTAGTAAGGTAGTTGTTAAGTTTAGGTATTGGGTAGGATTAAGAATGTAGAATAAGGTGATGCAGAATAATGCATTAATATGTGCTTAATAAGTACTAATAAATAGTCAATATTCTAGTAATATGCAAGCTAATAAACAACTAGTTAAACTAGTTTCTTTCTTTTTCTTTTTGTTTGTTTGCTCTTTCATTCCTTCCTTGCTTCATTCATTCATTCATATTTCTCTTTGTCTTTAGTTTGTGAATGTAGTTTGGAGGGCTCTCAGAGCCGTTTCTGTGACCAGTACACAGGACAGTGTCCATGCCGGCCTGGTGCATTTGGTCAACGCTGTGATGGTTGTCAGGCTGGACACTGGGGCTTCCCAAACTGCAGGTCTTGCCAATGTAATGGCCAGGCTGATGAGTGCCACCAGAGGACTGGAGCCTGTCTCAACTGCAGAAGCAATACAGCAGGAGACCAGTGTGAAAGGTACAAGTAATAAAGCAGGCATTTTTGACGTTTTAAGCCATTTGGTTGATCTGATAATTACTAACATTAGAGGACACTTAAAATATTTGAGAAAAGCAGAATTTTTTTAAAGCTTGCAGGCACACAGTAAAAAAGGGTTGGTTTCTTTGCCCAAGCTAATGTAATAAATACCTCCTGACACAGATGTGCTAATGGTTACTATGGAAACCCAGCCATTGGCTTAGGGAGTCAGTGTCGACCATGCCCCTGTCCTGAGGGCCCCAACAGCGGACGCCACTTTGCCGCCTCATGTTATCAAGACAACCGCAACCAACAGGTGGTCTGCAACTGTAACCAGGGTTACACAGGTATTTTTAACCTCAGAATTTTCTTTCTTTCCAAAGATGGATGGTCTGGGTCATGCAGTTGCATTTCTTGCATACACGCGACAGGAGAATGTAGTTTTTGTATGACTTCCCAAATTAATAAGTGCTTGAATAGGGCTTTATTTTGTCATTTAACACCCTGAGTCCATCTGCATCTGGATAGGATGCAGAAAATGTCATAATCAGAGGCCACTGTCAGTCTGATCAGACATACAGTGATCATGTGTGTTATCTCCTGTCCCCCCTCAACTGGACACAGGGATTGTAAAGCGCTCTGCAGGGGCTGTCCTCAAGCGTGAGTAACCATGGAGACCCACCCCACCTCTGCTGCCCGACCTCCATCACCCCTCCCGTCCCTCCCTAGCGCATGGCTCACGCACTTCACACCTTGCATGTTCATTTGCAGAACCCTGTGAAACTCAACCCAGTTTAATCATATGTGACTGAGCAGTGTTGGGGAGTAACTAACTAAATGTAGCTACTAGTAGGTTTTTAAAACTAAGCTTTTCCAGTGCTTAACTTTACATCAAAATAAAATTGTATTAATTAAACACTAACCTAAAATCTTCTTTCTCTCTCATATTAAGCATTGGGAAGTCCAGCTCAATTCAGTGAATCTGTTTGTATGGATGGTTCATTTTGTAGAAATACAAAATAATATAATATTATACTCTTTGTTTAAATCATTTTTCAAAAAAATATTATAAAATATTATTCTGTAATATTTCTGGTTTTCTAGTTGTACTGGTGGTTGATCTGTTTGATCTATTCAAATGCTATTCAATTCTGTCATTCTAGTTGTTTCAAAGAGTTCTATTCTATTCTATTCTATTCTATTCTATTCTATTCTATTCTATTCTATTCTATCACTTGAAGTGAGAACCCATCAATGTTCCTTTGCCAGCTTTTGAGCCAGAGAAGCAGGCGTGTGTCTCTGTTGCACTTGGCTGCAAAGAAATTTGAACATAGCAACAGAGTGATTAAATATACAAGAATCATGGCATCCTATTTAGACTGAATTAATATTACAGCTAATTGAGCTTCAAACTGTTTTGGATCTTTTAATGTTGAAAAAAAGAAGTTATTTCCACTCTGATGCTTTGTACCTCATCACTCTTCAGGAGATTATTACAGTACTTTTCAGACAGCAGAGTATATTATGATTTGACATTAAGATTAAAATGTAAAATCTTCTGGAGAGTCATTTTTCATAACTTGATTTATGTATTCTTATACTGTATTCTTAGTAGAGCTTTACATGAAGATTTTGTATGCATGCACTTGCATCACTTAAATATTTCATTCATTAATTTCCTTAATAATTTAATGTCATAACTGGACATTATTCTAATACCTTAAAGGGTTAGTTCACCCAAAAATGAAATTTCTGTCATTAAGTACTCACATGTCATCCCAAACCCACAAGATATTTGTTTGTCTTTGGAACACAAATTAAGATTTTTTGATGAAATCTGAGGGTATCTGATCCACACATCTGATCCACACATTGCACCTTTTAAGGTCCAGAAAGGTACTAAAGACATCGTTGAAACCATCGACGTGACTACAGTGGTTCAAACTTAATATTATGAAGCGGCGAGAATACTTTTTGTGCAGAAAAAAACAAAACAAAAATAATGACTTTATTAAACAAATTTGTCTGTCCCCTGTTCATTGCAGAGCTTCGGTGTTTATGTCTGAACGGCAGCTCAGTATTGGCCGGCTCTTGCGTCAGCATCACACGCATGCGTCGTGCTGTTCATGTGACCAGAGCTGGCCAATACTAGACAAATGTGTTGTTTAAAAGCAGAGGCTCTGTTCTTTCTTTCAAAAATGCTGGTGGGGAAAGAGTTAAAAATGTCTTTCATGTGTATCTTTTCACCGATACCTTATAAAGAAATTTAAAAATTCTATCTTTATGCAACTAAACTCCTGCTTTTTCCATCAACCAGGTCCACGTTGTGAAGAATGTGCTCCTGGTTATTACAGTGACCCCTCTAGGCCCGGTGGGCAGTGCCAACCTTGTCGTTGCAGTAACAACATCGACCTATCGGATCCTGAGGCATGTGACAAGCGTACTGGCCAGTGTCTCAAATGCCTGTACAACACTGAAGGACCGGACTGCAGTGTGTGCAAGAGCGGATACTATGGAGAGGCTTCCCGCCGCAACTGCCGGAGTGAGTTTACCTGGGTCTCAAATTACTTTTCTACATTATAGTGCACTACTGTAATAACAATGATAAACATATCAACACGTTAATCTACCCAGAGTGCACCTGCAACTTTTTGGGCACGGAGCGTAGTCAGTGTCTGTCTCGAGATGACTGTGTGTGCCAGCGTGCCACAGGACAGTGCCAGTGTCTACCTCATGTTATTGGACAAACTTGTGATCACTGCGCTCCCAACTACTGGAACCTGGCAAGTGGGCGAGGCTGTGAGCCCTGTGGTTGTGACCCCAACAATGCCTACACATCTGCCTGTAATGAGGTACCCTTGACTCACAAATACTGCACACACTCAGGGCAAACGGTCTTCCATACGGTATTGTTCAAAAGTTTGGGCCAGTAATACCGTGTCCTAACCAGATGTGATAAGATTCCAGTGACAAGAATTTTGTCCGACCACACGAGATGTGACGCGACTACGAGATGCAACAAAATCAATTAAAAAAGCACAGCCAATCAGAACAGCATGTGGTCTGGCTCTCGCAGCAAGTGCAAGGCAGCAGAGATTAAGCTTGACAGCACTCGCAAGGAAATGAATAAGTACATAAATTCACAAATATAACACCATTTAAACAATATTAAAAATAAAATACTGCGTTACTAAAACATTCTTTGTCATAGAATACACTTGTTTGTTCACAGTTTGAACGATCTTGTTTCCATTTGTTTAATTTCAAGATCTGAAGTGAATAACAATTGTTGCTTTTAGTACGGCTGCTAAATGATATTCAATGTGTGTAAGTTAACACATTACACGCTTTTAACATTAAATAAAACACACAATCATTACCATACCATTATCATTTTCATTCTTTTTGTTGCAGAAAAATAGAAAACGTTTCTAAAAAAGAATCGTTGTGTGTCACCGTTGCAGCTGGTTAGGCCAAAAACTCATAGAAAAGATCAATTTTATCACGTGTTGCAGCATCACATCTGGTTTGGACATGGTGTAATATATTTTAAGAAATTAATGCTTTAATTCAGCAAGGATGTATTAAATTGATCAAAAGTGACAGTAAAGATTTTAAACAGTGTTCCAAAATATTACTATTGAAATTTCTGTTCATCAAAAATTTTAAATAATTAAAAATAATCTGCATATTAGAATGATTTCTGAAGACTGGAGTAATGATGCTGTAGCAAATAAGCTCAAAGGGAAAATAATAATTATTCATAACATGTTATGATTAATTATGACTATTCAGATTAATCAGATTAACTTGATGTAGCTACATTAACATTACAATCAATTAATCAGTTCATCCTATGAACACTCAGTATTGATTATTAATTAATTATAAGAAAAGGGTATTTTTCATGGCCACAGAAAAAATAATTTCTCAGCATTTACAGCACTTAGAGCGTGTAACAAGATCGAGATCATTTAAAGGGTTAGTTCACCCAAAAATGAAAATTCTGTCATTCATTACTCACCCTCATGTCGTTCCACATCCGTAAGACCTTCGTTAATCTTCAGAACACAAATTAAAATATTTTAGTTGAAATCCGATTTCTCCCTGAGGCCTCCATAGGGAGCAATGACACTTCCTCTCTCAAGATCCATAAAGGTACTAAAAACATATTTAAATCGGTTCATGTGAGTACAGTGGTTCAATATTAATATTATAAAGCGACGAGAATATTTTTGGTGTGCCAAAAAAAACTAAATAACGACTTATATAGTGATGGCTGATTTCAAAACACTGCTTCAGGAAGCATCGGAGCACAGATGAATCAGTGTATCGAATCTGCTGTTTGGAGCGCCAAAGTCACGTGATTTCAGCCGTTGTCAGTTTGACGCGCGATCTGAATCATGATTCAACACACTGATTCATTTGTGCTCCGAATCTTCATGAAGCAGTGTTTTGAAATCAGCCATCACTATATAAGTCGTTATTTAGTTTTTTTTGGCGCACCAAAAATATTCTCGTCGCTTTATAATATTAATATTGAACCACTGTACTCACATGAACCGATTTAAATATGTTTTTAGTACCTTTATGGATCTTGAGAGAGGAAGTGTCATTGCCCCCCAATGCAGGCCTCACTGAGCTATCGGATTTCAACTAAAGTATCTTAATTTGTGTTCCAAAGATTAACGAAGGTCTTACGGGTGTGGAACGGCATGAGGGTGAGTAATAAATGACATAATTTTCATTTTTGGGTGAACTAACCATTTAAGTGACAGTTATTTGCAGGCAGAACCAAATATGAATTGTGCAAAAATTTTATTAACTAAATAACGAACACAACCAATCTAACAAACACATACAAACACAATCACGTGTACATAGGTAAAATGAAAAGTGATAGAATGAAACCAGAAGTGAGAACAAGAGATGAAGCTATGGAAAAGAGTCATTAAACCACAAAAAGAACCATCAGAGTATAGTTTCACCTCACTGAATGTACGATTCTTGCATGGCCATTGCGGTGGAAGCCATTTCCGAAGTTCAAGTTGAAGTAGTCTTGTGATGGTTCCATGAGTTTCAATCAATTTCTTGCGTTGAATGAGTTAGTTAGTTAGTTAGTTAGTTTGACTCTTCTGTGGTCATTGTCTGTTATGGTAGATAACCGAATATGAATTATTTATGGACAATATTACATTTCTATAAAATTGTGTCTAAATAAATGAAAAATAAAACTCAAAAAAACTCAAATGAATTGTTTTTAATGCTACAATTTAGGCATCACAACATTATAATTTACAGTATAATAATGGATATTCATTTTTGAAATTTGCTAAAAATTGCATTTAATAGTGTTAGTAAATTATTGATCTTATTAAAGGTTAACTTTATGTAACAGTTGAGTATGAACAATTAAATATCCATACTGATCAATTAAAAAATCTCTGATAACCGATATGGTACCATATTTAGTAGTCTTAAATATATCTATTCCTCTTTTTGAACCCAAATTCATATAGTTCACAGGCCAGTGCCAGTGCCGTGTTGGGTTTGGAGGAAAGACCTGTAAAGACTGCCAGGAGAACCACTGGGGCGACCCAAGAGTACTATGCCGAGGTACAATGATCTTTCAGAACATTTTATATATACTGTCTGTATCCATATCATCTCTGATGTTAACACATTGTAACACATTTCATCATCAACTCTAATGCTCTAATTACAACATTTTTGCTTCACAATTAATCATAATTCACCAAAATCCTATTGATTTGGTTACTTCTCCTCCCACAGCATGTGACTGTGACCCCCGTGGCATCGAGTCATCTCAGTGCAACCGTGTGACCGGTCATTGCGTGTGCCAGCAGGGAGTGTCAGGCGTTCGCTGTGATCAATGTGCCCGTGGCTTCTCTGGCACCTTCCCTGATTGCAAGCCTTGCCACCAGTGCTTTGGGGACTGGGACCGCATCGTTCAGGATCTGGCGACCAGAACCAAAGCTCTCACAGATCGAGCCAAGGAGCTCCACACTACCGGCTTGACTCGAGCCTTTGAGAGAAAATTTAAAGAGTTGGAGGACATGCTGGCTCAGGTGCGGGACATTGTTAATGCCCGCAATGGCACCGCTGAAGCTGTGACCGTTCTGATGGGCATGATAGAGGATCTCAGGTACAGTCTGGTTAGAGGCAGACAGATACACCACATTTGCAGACCCCAAATTCTGTCGTATTACTTGAAAGATCTGCAAGACTATTTGAGGGTGTTGACGAGACATCATTACTATACTCAGTTTTTAGTAAAAAGATGTATTACTAGTTACATATTTCTAGTATTATTTATGAGTGCTATTGAAAAGTATAACTTTTTCAATTTCATTTAGACCTTCAAAGTAAACATTTTAGAGGTCATTATAACATAAATATATTCTGTAAATTTAAAAAAAATGCTTTTTCTTTGTATGCAATTTTTACATTTCTCCATCAAAATGAATTAGTTACATTAGATTATGTTAGAAATGTATTAGATTAAATTAGATTAATTAAATAGCAAATATCTTTATATGTATATAATTAATTAGTAAATGTTTTATATAATGTTTTATATCAGTCAATATAAATAGCTAAGAAAATATTTTTTACTTTGAAACACTTAAGTTTCTAATTAATTTTGGAAACTATTTAAGGTTTTGTTTTTGTCTTCGGAACACAACTAAGATATTTTTTATGTAATCCGAGAGGTATATAACTCGTCCATAGTCAGCAATATAATCAACACTTTCAAGGTCCGGAAAGGTAGTAAAGACATCATTAATTGAAAATTCTGTCATTAATTACTCACCCTTATGTCGTTCCACACCCATAAGGCCTTCGTTCATCTTCGGAACACAAATTAAGATATTTTTGATAAAATCCGATGGCTCAGTGAGACCTGCATTGCCAGCAAGATCATTTCCTTTTTCAGTGCCCAGAAAGCTACTAAAGACATATTTAAAACAGTTCATGTAACTACAGTGGTTATAATATTATAAAGCGATGAGGATATTTTTGTGCACCAAAAAAAAAAAAAAAGCGACTTTATTCCACAATCTAGTGATGGCCAATTTCAAAATACTGCTTCATGAAGCTTCAAAGCTTTATGAATCTTTTGTTTCTGAATCTTCTGTGGTTCAGAGCGCATATCAAACCGCCAAAGTCATTTGAACTATTGAAATTTCAAAACACTTATGACTTACCGAACCCTTGCTTACTGAAATCACATGATTTTGGCTCTCCAAACCACTGATTCGAAACAAAAGATTCGTAAAGCTTCGAAGCTTCATGAAGCGGTGTTTTGAAATCACCCTTAGTACCCTTTAAATACTTTGACTAGTAAATGAGTACAAATTTGACATGGTACCCATACTTTCACATAAATATTATTGAAGTATAATTTCATATTTTACCATTTTTCTCGCATTATTTTTCACTTTTTACACCCTTGATGGTCTAAAAATGATGTTTTCCTCTCGCAGAGCTCAGATTGGTGAGACCACGGACACACTGAACCAGCTGGAGGGAGACCTGACTGCTGTGCAGGACAGTAACTATGAGGCCAGTAATGCGCTAAGTACCCTGGAGAGGGAAGCGAAAGAGCTCAACCTGAACTCAGATCAGCTTAACCGTCAGCTTGACATCCTCAAGAACTCCAACTTCTTGGGTTAGTCACTGATGCTGTCTTACTGTATCTAAAATACACTTACAGTGGCCACAAAAAGTGTTGTTTTAGGCCATACTTACAAATGTTTGAACATCTTTGCATTTTATAACAAAATATCAAAACAAGTGGCATTTATTTATCAATAGCTCCCATTGACTGCTCTTTGTTATTGGAGAAGGAAAGTATACTTTATAATATTTGGTATACTTCCTCAGGTGCATATGACAGCATACGAGCCTCGTACAACAAGTCACGTGACGCAGAGCATCGTGCCAACAGATCTACCTCTGACATTCCCAGCACAGTGAGCCAATCAGCAGACACCCGCAAGAAAACAGAGCGACTGATTGCCCAAAAGAGAGATGATTTTAACCGCAAAAACGCTGCCAACAAACGTACGCTCACAGACTTAAATGCAAAAGCTCAAAATCTGGACATCAAGAAAATCAATGAAAAGGTAAGCAGCTCTTTAAGATGGACACCTCAAATTTAAAATTATAACCATACATACATACATCTAGATTGTTAATTTAAATATTTTTATAGCATTTTAAAAGTATTATTTAAAAAAAATATATATAATATATAAAATCATTGTAATGTATAAAATATTATAAAATATTATTATTAAAAATAACATTTTATTGTTTATTATTATATTGTTTACTTTAGAACTTTTGATTTATTATTGTTGTAGGTGTGTGGAGCACCGGGTGATGCTCCATGTATGGACAGCCCTTGTGGTGGTGCTGGTTGTCGTGATGATGAGGGAAAACGCCACTGTGGAGGTCTGAATTGCAATGGAGCTGTTGCAGTGGCCAACAATGCCCTGGATAGATCCAAGCATGCAGAAAAAGAGTTGGATAAAGCTATGGGAGTGGTGGAAGAGCTTTTTAAGCAGGTAGAGACACTGTGACCAATGACTAGCATGATTAGAGCATTTTCAGTGCTGACAATTCCGTTTATTAACATTCTCCAGAACGTGCTCAATCTTTACTCTTCATCTTATAATGTCTTGATGGTCTTATTAAGGTGGCAGATGCTAAGACCAAGGCTCAGGAAGCTAAGGATAGAGCCCAGGCAGCTTTGGAAAAAGCTAGTGATACCAAGAACAAGGTGGATCATTCTAACAACGACCTGAGGGATCTCATCAAACAAATTCGTGAATTTCTTATGCGTGAGTTTTTTTATTATATTATATTATATTATATTATATTATATTATATTATATTATATTATATTATATTATATTATATTATATTATATTATATTATATTATATGTAAGCAATAAGGTACGAGAGGCTGTGCTGTATCGTGAATAAATCACGGCTGAGGGGCATTGTTAAGCACGACGTGAAGCAGAGTGGCTGCAACCCCTTCAGCCGTGACTTATTCATGATACAGCACTAGCCTTGAGTACCTTATTGCTTTTATAAAATGGTTACCACACAATACAAATATTAAAGCCAAAAAATATGTATCAATGCAACATTCATGATGAAGTCAAATCACTAAAAGCCTTCCTTCCACTGGAAAAAATAGTTCCTAACCGTGAACAGCAACAGAAGTTACATTATTATGCCATTAGATGGCGGCAAAGACTGTCTTTATGAGTGTGTCAGTCAGTAGCAAAGGCTTTTATATTGAAAAAACTGAATTGTTGTGAACACGGAACAAGACGCAACTGACTAATGTTTTGACTAGCGCTGTCATTCACGGAAAACTCCTTAACTGTTAAAAGGACAAGATATTGCAGCGGACATTTAAACTGATTTTTTATTATAAACATAGGACTGACCTGAAGGAAAATGTGAATGCAGGTAATAAACTCGCTCACTCGATCTCTTTTTCACAATACACTTCTACATAATACAGTAAGCTTCAATGAACAATATCAATTGAGAACAAACAGTTTACGTTGCTAAGAGTGGTTGCTAAGGGTGTAGTGATACACAGAACAGTTGGGTGAAGCGGTCATAGCGTGAATAAAACCAAAGTCCCGTTAAGACAAGTCATTTCACTCGGCGGCCATCTTTGAAACGCCTCTCGGGCATCCTGGGCATCATGCAGCTCCTATCTCTTTGAATGGGGAAACATCAGATTCTCCAAAACTGTTCTCCAACCTTACGATTAAATTTGATATTTGAAATCACCAATGAAATCTAACAACGACCGACTCATAAATTTAGTTTCTAAACGCTCGAATCATGACAAAAAACTATTTTTCAGGCTGGATCAAGCTAATGCGCATGCGCAGACCTAAATGCGCGTCTCTTCGGAGGCGCGAGTCTGACTGTTTCTATAGAAACCAGTTATTCTAACGGCCGCTGAAGTGACGCGATGACTTTACCAGTCGGTGATTGGCTCTTTGCTTTAGAAGGCAGGACTTATTCCGCCATATTGCACGTTACACTTTCTCCCATTCAAAACAATACGAGTGACACGTCTTGTGTTATTCTATAGTCTTTGATAAAACACAGCTATTGACCAATCAGAATCAAGGACAGGAACTAACCGTTCTCTTTCAAGCATACGTTTCGGTGTCTCACTGTGGGATACGCCCCTTCCGCGTATTCGTCAGAAGCTCTATTACATTAAGCCAGCCCCAATTGGCTGGCAGACGTGACGTCGTGTCAGGGAGTGGCTTCCCCACCCTTAGTATAAAAGGAGCGACACAACGTCACTAAGACATTCAAAAACCTCTTCTCGCTTCACACCAGAAGCCTACGAACTCCTGGACGAACGACTGGCCACCAAGCCATCCTTCGCCTGACTCCTTCGATTGCAAGGATTGTTCGTTAATACGATGGCTGCAGCAATGCAGGCTGTTCCGGCTAGTGAGGGAGATGCTGTGCGACTTTGTTCATGCGGGAACAAAATCTCATGCAAAGACACACACCAGGTCTGCTCTGCATGTCTTGGGCTGAAACATGCTCAACTGGCGATCGATAACCCAGGTTCCTGTGAACATTGCGCACGCTTCACAATGAAGAGCCTTCGTCGCAGACTAGCACGCCAAGCTAGTCTGTCAGGCCAGGATCCCCTCATGTCACCTAGCCCTGTTCCAGCTACCACTCCACAGGTACCCATTCCTGTAGAGCTGCCCACCACGGCAGCTTTATCTTGGGGTGAACAGCTCGATGTTTGCGTCCCTCTGCCCAACGTGCTCAGTACGGATGATGAGGAGGACGCGCTCGATTTCGAGGAAGAGGGACAATCGGATTACCTCCTCTCTGAGGAAGAGGAGGATTTCGAGGACTCCCCTTTCCTTCCCCCTGCGCACTCGGTAATACCCCTCGCCACGGCGGGACCCACGGAAGACGCAGGCGGGGCACCATCCCCGCTTCTCAGTGTTGATCTGCAAGATGTGTGCAAACGCGCTGCAGAGAAACTAAACATTCCATGGCCGACCGTGGTAGCGGAGACTGCAAAGTCTCGCTACGAGGGCAAGAGGCTGCAGAGTGCGAAACGGGCAGCACGGCAGCTCCTTCCTGTGTTTCCAGAGCTCCTGGAGGAGGTGGCTATCACCTGGAAGGACAAACCGTTCACCAGCAAATTGCCCGTGCAGGGAGGATCCGCTCTCGATGTGGAGGGAATGGAGAAAGTAGGACTTCTCCGAATGCCCCCCATGGAGCCATTAGTCGCTGCGCATCTGCATCCAAAGCACACAGCGGCTGCGAATCCGACATTGCCATCCAAAGCGGACCGTTTCTAGTCGAGCATGACGGAACGCGCTTATAGGGCAGTCGCTCTCTCTGTCAGGGCTCTGAACGCTATCTCAATGCTGACCGCGTACCAAGCGGAACTGCAGGACGAAGCGTCGACCACGCCAGGTCAGACGCACTGGGAGGAGATCTGTGTAGTTACCGATCTTTCTCTCCGTCTTCAGAGATGCGCGGTGCAGGCCGCGGGCAAGGCCATGGCCACGGCCATGGCCACAATGGTCATTCAAGAGAGAGGACGTTGGCTTAATTTGGCAAATCTCTCTGACAGGGAAAAAGAAGCCATCCTGGACGCACCGGTCGTCGCAGATGGCATCTTCGGCTCGGCTCTGACGCTGATGCAAAAGAGATGCGAGGAAAAGAAAAGGGACGATGAGGCTTTGCAGCTCTGTTTGCCTAGGAAGACGCAGACTGCACCCCCTCAGCCACCTCGGCAGACCTTCGCTCAAGTTACGACCCGCCCACCCCCCAGCTATCGCATTCCAAGGCGACAGAGACCGAATGTGAATGCAGCGGGTCACAGCGGAGTCCCAGAACAGAGAACTGCCTGGCCTAGAAAGAGCTTCCCGCCTGCTACGGCTCAGTCGGTTCAGCCAGCTCCTCAACCTCATCCTCAATCCCACGCTCAGGGAGCGAGGAGGAAGAAGAAGGCAGTTTGATGGGGTCTTCCCCGGGGAAAGGAGCCCACAGCCCCCCTGTTCGCGAGCTCCCGACCCCCAAATGTTCAGCATTCGACAAGGGACGAGTTTCGAAGTTCCCAGATGTTCTGTGTGGAAAACAGAGCCCGGTTGGGCCAGGGGAAGCACAGCAGTGAGAAGGACAAGAGATGGTGCAGTGGTGCACACCAACCCACAAGTCACAAGCACTTTTCATGTTCAGAACTCAATAAAGTTTTCACTGTATTCCCAGAATATGTTGCAAAACACAATTCCCCAAAAAATGTTGCAAAACATATTAACAGAACACAATACAACGTCACCTCGGGGAGTTTTTGCCCCCTTAGAGGTGATGAGCCGCTTAAACTCTGTCCAAGCGCTAAGTCCCCACGCATGCGCAGCACAGACCCCAAACTCGTCCACCGCTCAGCCACACGATGGCACCAGAACGCTGCAAATAAACAGTTGGCGAGAATGCACACAGTCCCGCTGGGTATTAAAAACGATACAATTCGGGTACAGACTGCAGTTTGCCGCTTCCCCCCCGCATTTCAAAGGGATAATTCATTCTCAGGTGCGGGGAGACTTAAAGCATGTTCTTCAGGAGGAAATTTCCTCTCTGTTAAACAAAAAAGCGATAAGAGTGGTCCCAACCGAGCAGAGCCACAGCGGGTTTTACTCGAGATACTTCCTCGTCCCAAAGAAAGGGACTCAAGCTCTTTGTCCCATATTAGATCTGCGTGCACTGAACAAATACTTAAGGAAGTACAAGTTCAGGATGCTCACTCATTCTACACTCCTGAAACTAGTGCGCCAGGGCGATTGGTTTACGTCGATCGACCTGAAAGACGCATATTTTCACATAAAGATATATCCACCCCACAGGAAATTCCTGAGGTTTGCTTTCCGTGGAGTGGCATACGAATATCTGGTTCTACCGTTTGGCTTGTCTCTCAGCCCATTGGTATTCGTAAAATGTACAGAAGCGGCCCTGACCCCGCTCAGGGAGAAAGGCATTCGTCTCGCTACTTACATAGACGATTGGCTGGTGACAGCTCGGTCAGAGCGAGAAGCGAAAGAACACACAGCTATGCTTCTG
This sequence comes from Chanodichthys erythropterus, assembly GCF_024489055.1. NCBI lineage: Eukaryota > Metazoa > Chordata > Actinopteri > Cypriniformes > Xenocyprididae > Chanodichthys > Chanodichthys erythropterus. The sequence continues at coordinate 26,612,436 of NC_090240.1, forward strand.
GGACATATACAGAAACTGGGATTGAAATTAAACATCGAAAAAAGTGTTTTAATCCCCACGCAGTCCATAACTTATCTGGGGCTGTCACTAAACTCGGTAATGTTCAAAGCGCGACTGTCGGAAGACAGGGTAAGAAAATTCACTCATTGCATGACAGATTTTCAGAGGGGGAAAAATGTTTCCTTTCGCACATGCCTCAGACTGTTAGGACTGATGGCCTCAGCCCTGATAGTTATTCCCTTAGGCAGACTGTTCATGAGAGAGTTTCAGCGCTGGGTAGCGTCTCTGAGGCTGGACCCGATACGTCATTCTCGAAGGAGAGTGAGAGTGACGTCAGAGGCAGTCTTGGCATTGCGCCAGTGGAGACACCCGAACTTTCTGATTCAAGGGGTTCCCATGGGCGTGGTTCGAGCCAGAAAAGTCATAACAACGGACGCGTCGTTGTCCGGCTGGGGGGGCATTCACGAGGGCAGGATAGTGAATGGGAGATGGGGTCCTCATCTGTCCAGTCTTCACATAAACTATTTGGAAATGCTAGCCGTTTTTCTGACGCTGAAGCATTTTCTCTCCTTTCTAAAGGGGCATCATGTTCTCGTGAGAACGGACAACACAACAGTTGTGGCCTACATAAACAGACAGGGAGGTCTCAGATCACTTCCCTTGCACACGTTAGCACGCAAACTGATTCTATGGGGCAATGCCAATCTTTTATCCTTGAGAGCGACGCACGTACAGGGTGTCATGAACCAGGGAGCGGATCTGCTGTCCAGGGGCAATCCCCTCTACGGGGAGTGGAAATTGCACAGGGAGGTGGTCGAGCAGATTTGGAGCATATACGGCAGGGCGTCAGTGGATCTGTTCGCGTCCCACGACAATGCTCAGTGTCCTCTGTTTTTCTCCCTGAAAGACCAGAGCGCGCCTCTGGGGATAGATGCGCTGGCGCACGAATGGCCTCGCACTCTCCTTTACGCGTTCCCACCGATAGCGTTGATATCCCCAACACTTCTCAGAGTGAGGGAGGAGGGATTGACACTAATACTAATAGCTCCGAGGTGGCCAGGGAAATATTGGCTAGCGGAGATCATACATATGCTTTACGGAGACCCGTGGCCTCTCCCGCTGCGCAGAGACCTCTTGTCACAAGCAGAAGGGGAGATTTTTCACCCTCATCCAGAACGCCTGGCACTATGGGCCTGGCCCGTGAGTGGTTCAATTTAAATACAACTGGCCTGTCTGACAGCGTTATCAGAACCATACAAAATGCTAGAGCCTCGTCAACTAGGTCTCTTTATGAATGCAAATGGGGCGTGTTTGAGCGCTGGTGCGCAACCAAACGCGAAATCCCTTTTCAGTGTTCAGTGGCAGTTGTCCTATCATTTCTTCAGGATTTGATAGATCAAAGGAAAGCGTTTTCAACCATAAAAGTGTTTCTGGCCGCTATATCTGCTTGCCATATTGGTTTTGATAATAAAACTGTGGGGCAGCATCCTTTGTTGTGCAGGTTTATGAAGGGCGCGCGCCGCGTTTTGCCAGTTTCAAAACCTCTTTCCCCCTCATGGGATTTAGGATTGGTGCTTGATGCTCTCTCCATGTCCCCATTTGAGCCGCTGGACAAGGTTGATTTTAAGATATTATCATTTAAGACGGCGCTGCTGTTAGCTTTGGCCTCGGCAAAGCGCGTAAGCGAGATTCACGCGTTTTCAGTGCACTCAGCGTGTATGCAGTTCATGCCTGGCGATGCAGGGGTAGTTCTGAAGCCCAATCCTGCATTCATGCCCAAAATACTTGGTGCTATCATTCCTCTTGAGCTGAGAGCCTTTCATCCACCACCTTTTGCTTCATCAGAACAACAAAAGTTGAATGCGTTGTGCCCAGTGCGTGCTTTACGCATTTATACACAAAGAACTAGAGGGTTCAGGGAGAGCGATCAGCTTTTCGTATCTTGGACGAAACCTCGTACGGGGAAGCCGATTACTAAGCAACGTCTATCGCACTGGATAGTAGAAGCGATTTCGTTGGCATATTCCAGTAAGGGTCTTGTGTCCCCTCCTGGATTACGCGCACACTCGACAAGGGGAATGTCAACTTCGTGGGCTCTATTTAAAGGAGTCATGATACAGGACATTTGTGAAGCGGCGAGTTGGTCCTCGCCGCATACATTTGCAAGGTTTTATAAACTGGACGTTACAGCTCAAACTTTAGCACATGCAGTTTTGAGTGTCGGAACGTGAATCACGAGTCATGACCATTCGGCCACGGATACAGTGATTGTGGTGTGGTTGGCAGGAGACTTCGAGACAGGCTATCTGGCAATACGGGAGTTAGGATATCCCACAGTGAGACACCGAAACGTATGCTTGAAAGAGAACAATAGGTTACTTGCGTAACCCCGGTTCTCTGATAGCATTAAGTGAGGTGTCTCACCAGATCACCCTCCTTGCTGTGTGAAGCGAGGAAGAGGTGTGCTTGTTTTGAATGTCTTAGTGACGTTGTGTCGCTCCTTTTATACTAAGGGTGGGGAAGCCACTCCCTGACACGACGTCACGTCTGCCAGCCAATTGGGGCTGGCTTAATGTAATAGAGCTTCTGACGAATACGCGGAAGGGGCGTATCCCACAGTGAGACACCTCACTTAATGCTATCAGAGAACCGGGGTTACGCAAGTAACCTATTGTTTTATATTATATTATATTATACTTGTCTGAAACCCCTTTAATGTTCATGCTTTGGTCACTGTTTACATGTCATGTTGAATATTTGCAGAAGAGGGGGCAGATCCTGACAGCATTGAGGCAGTGGCCAATCGGGTGCTGGAACTATCTATCCCTGCTTCTCCCGAGCAGATTCGACATCTCGCCAATGAGATTAAAGACCGTGTCAAGAGTCTGTCCAATGTAGACGCCATTCTTGAACAGACCCAGAATGACGTCCGCAAAGCAGAACAGCTGCTGCTGGATGCCAAGAAAGCAAGGTGACTATCTGCACATTTGGTTGTATTATCTTTATTTGTGCATTGTTTTAGTACATCACTTTGTAAATGTGAATAAATCCATATTGTTTCACTATAGGAATAAGGCAGAGGGAGTGAAGAGCACAGCTGAGAGTGTGAAAAAGGCCTTGAACGATGCCACCAGGGCCCAGGCAGCTGCAGAGAAGGCCATTCAGAAAGCTAGAAATGACATTGGCTTAACTCAAAACCAGCTGGTACAGGTAAAACAAACTTCATTTGGGTTAACTTGAATTTTTATTGTTATAAATTGATCACAAGCATTCTTGCAATATTTCTAAAGATCCAGTCGGAGACCACAGCTCGTGAGAGAGATCTTAATGATGCCATGGACAGGCTGGGAGATCTGGGACGCCAAATAGAGGCCTTAAAGACCAAACGTGCCAACAACAGCCTGGATGCAGCACGGGCAGAGGAGACTGCCACCATGGCCCGGGACAAGGCCAATGAAGCTAAAGAGGTGTGTGACAGTCTTCTGTTTGTCATAGTGTGTTTTGTTTACCAGAATTGAGTGACTTTATCATCTGTTTTAGATCCTGGATGGCGAACTGTCCGATAAGTACCGTACTGTTCAGGGTCTGATGGACAGTAAGGCGAAGACAATGCAGGACGCCAAGCAGAAAGCAGAGCACCTGAGAGAAGAAGCGAAGGAGCTGCTAAAGGATGCCCAGGATAAACTGCAGAGGCTGGCGGGTAAGTGTGTGGGAGACGCACAGAGAACTGGAGGAAGTCTATTTTTACAGTTCAATTAGATAAATCCTAACAATTCCTTTATTTCCCTCATAGCTGTATGAATTTGGAAGTACCTTTTCTTCTGAAATGTCCAAGACCAGTAGTGGAAATACATGTGTGTTGTATTCATATAGTGAATAGATATTATTTTATAATAAATATAAATATATATATATATAAATATATATATATATATATGGTGATTTCTCTTAATTGTGCACTTTTGATGTGTGAAGTAACAAAGATAAGAAACTGATGTTAATTATTGTTGCAGCCAGTAAAAAAGTAATTACAAAGAAATAGAACCAGAGACACCTACAGCTGAAGACTGGATTGACATATTACATAATATGTAATAGAAAAGCTTTCCTTTTTCCTCTTACCCAGATAGAAGATTTTTTTTTCAGTTTGGAGAAAATGGACTGATTATATAAAACCAATTCTCCCAGACTTTTCTTGAAACATAAGTGGTCTGTAAGGTAATGCTTTTGATATATCCCTTCCCTTGTTCTTTTGTACATTGTTGCTGTCAAAAATTAGGAAAATACAAAACATCTAAAGTGTTTTATTTCCATGACCAGTGGCATACATGATTGGTTGAGACACTGTCTTTGTATTGACATTGATGTTTTTTGTTTTAATATGTCTGCCTTCATCACTATATATATTTTCCCTCTGAAATGAAAAACAAAAATGTCAAAATATCAGTTAAAATATATATGATCCACAGGAAAGCTTTCAGTCATTAAATGGGAAATCAAAGAAACTTGCGTTATTTATTTGAAGAAGTAACTCCGATATTGTGTTGTAAATTTAAAAGTAATGTATTACTTTTTTAGCTACTTGGAAAAAGCATTATCTGATTATGTAACTCACATTACTTGTAATGTGTTACCTTCAACATTGGTAGTAGGTATATGCAGTCAGGTCAAGGCGGTTGGTTTAGTGTTTTCTGGCATCTCCATGTGGTCCTGCTTGTATTGCACTGTTCATAATATACACTATGATTTCTGAAAAGCTTTTTTCTGTATCTTTGGGGTGCTTTTGTGTGCATAATTGTATGAATTTTATGGTCTCCTTATATCGTTTGGTTATTTGGTGTCTTTATGGAGTCTCCAAGTGTCACACCTACAATTACCTTTAAAAAAAAGCTTGCAGAAAATACAGTTTTGTGAGAATCACCTGGTCTGCCCTCTTGTGGTGACAAGTAATTTTGATCTTGTGCCATTTTCTTGTAAGGCAGTCATTGTTTTATTTCCTGGTAGCTCTAACCTGGTTTTGTTGTTATTTTGTATCCATAGAGCTTGAAAAGGACTATGAGGAAAACCAGAAGGTATTGGAAGGAAAAGCCAGGCAGCTGGATGGCCTAGAAGATAAAATGAAGGCAATCCTGCATGCCATCAATAAACAGATACAGATCTACAACACCTGTCAATAATCCGTCACAGGAAGGAAGCCCATCAGCTGGACTGCTGCTGTCTCTGAAACTTCACTACTGTCTGAAAGGATCTGCCATTTTCATGACTTTTTTTTTTCCCAGGCTGCTACAACAATTGCCGTTTGCCAACAAACCTGCAATGCCAAACTGCCACCAGACACAATGTCTGCAACAAATGTTGTTTTAACGAAGGGCTTTTGTCAAAAGACACTACATTAACCTATTTTCATTATGGAGTCGAATGAAATGCATATATTCACATGTGTTTTGTAAGGCAGAGCAGTATTCTACTTTCTTGTCATTAGAAATTTGCTTGTAAAATACTGTATGATGAAGTTACTGAGTTTGCTTGAATGTAAAAGACACTGAATCGTGGCACAGAAGTTGTAGCGTTTAGATTTTCTGCTTGCCCTTTTTCTTTTAAAACAGGTATTGCTTGGTATTTGATTTTAATGGTATTTTAACACTCTCATTTTCTAATGAGAAACACTTTACATTTGTTGTCTTCTAAGAAAAGTTTCTATAATAGGCTGAATATCTGTCTAAGAGAAACTACTGTAAGAATAGACTTACAAAGACATTGTTAAATGAAGTCAAATGAGTTGTTGTTCACTGGTTGTGTATCATGTACATTGATGTACATCATGATTGTTCTTATGAGTATCAAAACCAACAATAACAGTTAATAAAAATAAAAAGTAATAATATCCCAATTTGATTTCTTGTACATTCTCTACATATAACACTAACAAAATGAGGAACAAAAATCTAATGTGTGAACACCTTCAGATACAAAAAAGTGTCAAATATGTTCTATAAATATCTAGCATTCACTTTAAAGAGTGAAACCAGACTGCAGGGCTATTGAATTGTCACCGCAGTCAGGAAATCCTAGCCTGCAGTGTTGACAAAATAGCCATGTTTATGCACATTTATTAAATGCAATTGCTGTTTTCTGTTTTTAAAATAGCACTAAATAGAACCTCCTTAAAAATTTGAGAAATTACATGAAAATCCCAAACAATTTCTTAACCTTTCTTGATGCAACATAGTTCATTATACATTTTTAAAATGTTTTTAAAGTCTCTTATTCTTACCATGTTTGCATTTATTGTTTATCAAAATATAGGAAAAAAAATCCATAAATATACAATTTTAAATAACGGTAGATAGATTTTAAAATGTTATTTATTCTTGTGATGGAATAAATTACATTTAAAATTTTCAGCATCAATTATTAATGTCACATAATCTTTCAGCATCATTCTAAATAAGCTGATTTTGTGCTCAATATTTGGTATTATTATCAATGCTGAATAATATTGCTGCGTAATATATTTGTGGATACCGTGATACATTTTTAATTTAAAAAAATGTGATGCATTCAAAATAACAATTTATTATGTTTATTTTGATGCATTAAAATCGTTTTCATCTGCGCATGGTTGTAAACGCACAGCGTCCGGAAGTCGCCCGTGTGTATGTTTGTGTCTGGAGCAGGTTGGCGTGATAGCCGTTGCTACCCGGTTTTGTTTTTGTTCTCTGACAAAGTGTGAGTTACAGAGCAGCGGTCGGCTCATCAAGTGACGGACGGGCACCGTCTTTGCGTCTTTGTTTGTATTTACAGCAGCTTGGTTTCTGTTTTAACGCAACAGAATGGGTCCTGGTTAGGATTATTTCGGAAATAAGAAGCATCGTGTTTTTAGGGGCGAGCTGATGCGGCTCAGGGGAGATCGGCGGCCCGCTGCCGTGTTCGAAGCCTGGTGCTGAATTAAGCTGGAGTCGCTGCGGCTCCGCTAACGAAAGAAAGAACAAGCCGTTCCGACTCGTCATTACAGAAAAACAACGAAACAAAGTAAGATTTCATCTAAACAACTGCTGTCATATCCAGATATCGTAAAATGCCCTCACGTCCTTTGCAGGTATGCACACTTTTGACAATGCCTCACCATCCGACCTTGCGGTAAAGTGTTCCGGCTCAGTAGCGCGTGCTATTAGAAGCTAAGCTCGTTATTAGCTGGACAGCCGGCGCAGCGCGAGAGGCCTCGCGCCTCGGTTCCCTTTAACGGATATTTAGCTCGCTCCTCACACGGCTAACCGGCATCTCCAACAACCAAACAACAAAGTTAAGATATGTCACACTTACTACAAATGATATTTAGCATCATTACAACAAAATGAACGTTAAGTGACAGTTTGTTGGTGGCATGTTTTGAGGTGAAGAGTGTGGAATCTACTCGAACAGGCTAAGCTAGTCGGGTTAGCAGCCGCGGCATTAGCGATTGTTATGGATTTTTAAGCTGCTTGGGTTTCCATGGATAGATAGATATATATATATATATTTCTCTTATGACTACTGAAATGTAAAACAAAAGGAAATATAGAATTTACTGAAGTCAAAGATATCTTCTCTTTCGCCATATATTTGGATAATGACAGAGAAGTGACAGGACACTGACAGTAACCGGTGTTGGTGGGTTGGCGTTTAATGTTTTCTATTAAACAAACTCTAATCAGTGAAATAAAAAGGTTTGGTCGAACATTTGTCTCCGAGCACATTAGCTTTTAAAGTAAGAGGTGCTTTTTCCTTTTTTATATTGCCATTTAAATTCTAATCAATTAACGTGACAACACAATACTTGCACATCAAAATACAATTTGCCAAACATACTGAACAAATAGGAAATGAGATAATATAAAAGGTGTGAGATGTCATGTAAATGGCTTAGAAGCTTCACATAGAGACCTAGTCAGTTTTGCTTTACTATTTTTCAAGCCAAGAAGTAACTAAAATTGTTTCTTATTAGATAAAAAGTTTTCCATTTGGGACATTTGCAGTTGAAATAAAGGTAATAAATTGCAATATATATATGTTTACAATACTTAAAATGTCATAATTATATTGCATCGTGGTAATATTTTTTTACCATGGGGCCCCAGGTGATTCCCTCCACCAGAGTCTATTCGTATTACATACTTCCTTTGTTTTTGTTTGCAGTCTCCCTCTGATTCTCTTCTGGGAGTACTCTCACTTGAAACACCGCCAAGATAGCTGGACCAGGCAGGAAACGGCACAGCTCAGATCCAGACCCCTGTGGAAGCAGCTCCGGCAGTGGGAGCGAGGTCGGAGACGGCCGACCCATTAGCGGCAAGTGGCTGAAGATGGCCAGCAGCAGTACAGGACCCAGCGAATCGGGTCGGAGGCGAGGTCAGAGAGGACCTGACGATGCGGTCAGCGCTAGCAAGAAGAAGCAGAAGGACAAAGTCAACCAGGAGAGCAAAGAGGCCAAGCGGGCAGCCTCAAGCATTAGCACAGAGTCTAGGAAAGGTAAGGAGAGGAAATGGTTCGTAAACACTCAAATTGGGTTGGAATTATTTTATCTCACCTAGGTCCTGTTCCCTAATTATTTTGTCTCTTATCTTTTTGATTGTGCTCTCGCTTTGTCTTCTGCCAGGCTTTATTCTTGGAAATCAAGCCGTTGGGACCTAGACAGATATTTGATTCATATACTTGGGCAAAAAATATAGCGTGGGATAAATGTTGTACTGCAGTGATATCTAATGTAATATGATCTGATAGAAAGCGTCTGTGGTGCAGTGTCCTTTTGACCGGTATAAAATGCAGTCTGGCCCATAACTAGAGGTTAAAGTCATTGAAGGTATAGTCATTGTCCTATTTTCATGTGCAGAGCTGGGCTGGATTCCAATCTGTTGCATAGTGTGGTAAACAGGGAACTGTGAAGTTAACAGACACGAACTGTGTGAAACGCACTGAACTTGTGTAATTGTTCTGCTATGGTAGTCCCTATTGATTTAGCTATGGCACTACTTCTATAGCTGGCCTATTGAATTGGTTGTTGTGTGGCATTAGAAGCTTGTATTAGTTGGTATGTAGTGAATCCAGTTTTATTTAGACGATTCATATTTTGACATTTCTGATAATCATCTTTTGGTAATTATCTTTGATCAAAACAAAGTGATAATGAAAGTAAAACAACAATGTGATTTTTGAATGCTGTGATCTGAGATCTTAGATTTTACATTGCTGACAGTTGTTAAATGAGCCTTATTTTCCCTGTTGGATGTTTATGTATGTCCATAAGTAATAATTTGTTTGGTTAGTGATTGCTTTTCAATTATCTAAAGTTATCATGTCCTTGGCATTCATGAAGAACCTTAATCTTAAAGTATATGGCAGCTTCTTAGACTTGTGTGAATATACTTCAGTTGACCGGGGAAGAGAGAGATCAGTATTGCTTTAAGACCAATACAGATGATAATTGCTTAACTTTCAGATAACTTTTATGCAGAACCATTTTTTTAAAAAATTGTTTTATTTGTGCTTTTGACTCCATATGTAAATTAGTACTGCAACACTAAAAAAATATTTTTTAACAAATGCAGTTGTATTAGTTTAAATTGTAACCTACATAGTCATGATTTTCATTGTTGTTTTGTGCTAATTGTTTAGCTGCACATTTTTATGGAAGCTTGTTTCCGCCACAGAATAAAAAAAAATACAAAGGTAATTGCGACTTTTTCTCTCACAATTGCAAGTTTATGTCCCACAATTCAGATTTTTTTTTTTCTCTCACTATTGTTTTTATCCAATTGAGAGAGATAAATTTGCAATTGTGAGTTATAAAGTCAATTTCTGAGAAAGTCAGCTCACAATTATGACTTTATAATTTGCAATTGTGAGTTTATATCTCATAATTCTGAGAAAAAAGTTTAATTGTGAATTAAAAAGTTGCAGTTACCTTTTTTTTTTATTCAGTGATGGAAACAAGCATCCATACATTTCTACCTTGAGAATTAATGTCTGATATTTATATATCTTAATAATGCTTCTTGGCATGAAATAGGGCTGACTGATATATCACATGCGATTGTCACGCACATTTCGTCAGTAAAGCCAGTTCCCTGATTACCGCTAAATCGCCATCACCTGCTTTCAAATGGAGCGGCATTTAATAGAGCCGTAGTTCACTGACAAACCACACAATATCGCGTTCATTATCGAAGGCGATTCATCTGCGATATGAACGTGATATTGCGTAGCTTGTCAGTGATCTACGGTTCTGTCTATTAAATGCCGCTCCATTTGAAAGCAGGTGATGGCGATTTAGCGGTAATCAGGGAACCGGCTTTACTGACGAAATGCGTGTGACAATCACATGCGATATATCGGTCAGGCCTAGCATGAAATGTGAATTTACCCTAGTATCACCCTAACATTTTAGATGCATGTTAGTGATCTCATTGTGAAGGTTTCATCCATGCATATGATTCTTTTCTTTTTTTGACCTTGTAATTTAAAGCTGCTGTCCGTAATTTTTTTTATTTTTTTTTTTGTTTAAAAATTATCCCAAATCAATTTTTGAGCAAGTACATATCCAGCCAGTATTCAAAACTATCTCCTTATCTTAGCTCGATTCACAAAGGTAAGCTTGTAATAATGTTTTATAATAAGAGCCACCAGGTGGATTTCCACAGGAAATTCGAGCATGCAGCAGTTCGTCTTTGCGTCATTACATCACGTCTGTAAACAGAAAAAAGGTGTCCAGGCATGTGAGGATGCTGCTGGTATCGGATCATTTATAGCCTGTTCACACAGCAGCTGAAATAATTAAACATCAATCTGACACTGACCATCATCAGTGACAACTGGAGATTCACCTGTAGTCAAAAGCAAAAGACTTCAGACGGCAGAGTGGTTACAGAAATTGAAATCTACAGGTAACGCTAATATACACTAAATGCACAGTCATGCAATGCTGATGTTGTTAACATTAACAATTTGAGAACAAATATAACAGTAATAATAATTTGTAGCGCAATAGTAATAATCCAGGCTAAGCGATCGTTAGATTTAATCATCATTGACAGCATGATTTATTGTAGGCCTAATGCTCAGTTGGTCAGAACAGTGGCAGTGGCAGACATGTTACTTACTTGTTCAGATGATATTTTCCGGTGAAAATTTTGAAAATATTGGTCATACTTTCAAGACGCAGAATCTGTGATTCTGAAGTACAGTATCCACACCAGTGCAGTGACTGACAGCAAACATTACATTTATCTGCGCTGAGCCATGCCGAGGCACAACGCACGTAACGATAACAATTCCGCATATGACTCCAATTGCAGGTTTCAAACAGAGATGGCGACAAAGAGGAAAAATGCCAGATTGCAGCTTTAATTAAAGTATCATAACTTGACTTCTCCTAGGTGGTATGCCAGACTTTGTCAATCATTTCCTTTGCATAAACCCTGCCTCTTACTTACAATCAACTGCAAGATTGTATTCAGATATGCCCTTAATTTTTATTTTTTTCAATAACCACTTTACTCGTATGTACGTCACAATATAGAATAAAAATATTGACATCTACGTCGACTGGTAATGTGTTCAGTTTACAATTACCAATGGTTGTTGAGATGCGTGACTACAGGTTTGACAAACATATATTGGCGTTTGCTGTCTGCTGAGTGTTTTGCCTCTGCAGTGCTGTGTTGAGTGCTGAAGTGTTGTAATCCAAGCCTGTGAGCCACTGCTTCAGTAAAGTGCTTTGTCAAGGTCAGTGGAGTGACTCTGCCCGGCACATGCATGAGAAGACTTCACTTAGAGTATTCCTTCCTCATCGGCCTTTCTACATGCATTCGATATGGGTGCGCCATTGTCTTTCTTTTGTCAAAGTGTTGTGTTTTGTCTCTGCGAGATGGAGCAGAGCACCTTCCTTACACAAATAGAGGGAGAAGTCTATCTCTGGACTGCTGATTCCTGTCATACAAGGGAGGCTCATGGGATACTGGCAGAGTGGAGATGACATCACGTGGAATAGAAGCCCAGCTGTGGGGCGTGGCGGTTTCTTGATGACCTTTTAGATCTGTGTGTCACAGTGAGAGAGAGTTAAGGGACGGGACTAGCTGTCACTTGACCCTGAAGCCTGATCCTGAGATAAACACGCTCTCTTTCTCGCTCTTTCCTGCTGTCTCTGACCTGCTCGCTAACACGCACCTATGTTAAACTCAATAACAGAGTGGTTTGAAATCGAAGGGAGTTGGGCTTTCTGCTATGATTGGCTTTCAGATCGTGTAGCGTTATCATGAAATCAGGTTTGATTTTTGCTATTAGTTTGTAATAATTAATTGTGTTTTCTGTACACAAATATTCTCGTTTTCCCTCTGCTTATGGAAAAATACTTTTAATTACAGTCAGGGTTTTCTTCAGTGATATTATATTATGTGATGTGTTTGTGATGGATCCAGCCTTACATGAATGTTTATTTATTTGTAGATTTGTTTCTGGACTGGAAGCAGAATGCGTATGAGGTGATTGTGAGGCTGAACTGTGGAGATGCTGGGGTGCTGAGAGTAGAAGATATCGATTCTGCCTTTTCCGATTCCGCCTGCCACATCCGCTTGCCGGGTAAGGACATTATGTGTGCTTGTGTCTATCGTATTTGGCTAATGTTGGTCTTTTGTTAGTGTGTGCTGTGTTTGTCTTTGTTTGTTTTTGAGTGTTCACTATTTTTCAAAAGTTTGGGGTCAGTAAGATGTTTTTTCTTTATTTTCTTTGAATAAAGTATTAATTTCCTTCAGAAAGGACTCCTAAATTGATCAAAAGTGACAGTAAAGACATTTGTAATGCTACAAAAGATTTCTGTTTCAAATAAATGCTGTTCTTTTGAACTTTCTATTTATCAAAGAATGCTGATAAAAAGTTTAAAGTTGATAAGAAGAAATGTTTCTTGAGCAGCAATTCGGCATATAAGAATGATTTCTGAAGGATCATGTGACACTGTAGTTTGAAGTTATGATGCTGAAAATTCAGTTTTGTTGTTACAGGAATACATTTTAAAATATATTCAAATAGAAAACGGTTATTTTAAATTGTAATAATATTTCACAATATTACTGTTCTTACTATATTTCTGATCAAATAAATGAATCTTGGTGAGCTTAAGAGACTTTTTTCACAAACCGTAAAAAAATCCTACCATCCCCAAATTTTTGAACAGTAGTGTACTGTGCTGTTTGTGTTTTCTTAGATGGCCGTGAATGGAGCTGTCATCTCCATGAAGAGATCGAAGCCTCCTGCAGTAAATTGCTTTATAAGGAGAAAACAAATGTTCTGCAGCTTGTCATGCACAAGAAGATCCCCCTCAACACGTGGCCTACCTTCGCTGTAAGAACACATGCTCTGCTCTTTTCTTTTCTTTTTTTTCCTACTGTTGTCCATCTCCTTTTCAAAGAAGATTTTTTTTTTTTTTACTTCCTACTGATTTGTTGTAGTTTGTTGCTAAGCAAAATCTATTTTTGTTGGCAGATAGAGCTGTCATTCCTTAGAAAGAAATTCTGCAAATTTTCAAAGACTGAACTTCTAATCTAATGCAATTTGTATTATTAAGGCCAATTCACTTTTTACAGACAAATACCAGCAAACACTTTTGTTGGGTTTTGTTGGATTAGTGTTACCTCTGTTGGCGTTGGTCAGAGTTCTTTACCCTAGTGAACATGTTCAGTCAATGTTTGTTAGTGTCTGTTGGGGCAGTGTGAATGTGTTTTTTTTTTTTTTTTTTCTTTTCATAAAACTCCATTCAAAGGCTAACTTGTTTGTTGGCATTTGTCTGTGTGGTGAGAATTGGCTTTTAGTCTATTTAGACATCCCTTTTGATGGTGTTTGAAAATGTCATTAATGAAATTTAAGGTTTTATGTAAGGTTTTTTAACATATTTAGCAAAATAATTATATTATTAATAAATATTTAGTATTTAGTATAATACAATACATAACTCTGGTAGCATAATATGGGTTATATATAAGTTATTAGGATGATTAGAAAGTTTGAAAGTTACAGATATTTCCTATTGGTCTGTGCAAGAGCAAAGTCAGAACTGTGTTGCCATGTACACATGCAGCTTTGAGCGTTCATGAATGTTTGCCTAGTCAGAGATCCCTCAGACAAGCTTTATTTATTCATGTTCCCCATTAAACAGAACAAGAAAAAGACAGAAACGGTGAACATCCTTACAGAGAATGGCAGCAACCAGCAGTCAACCACAGGGCGGCCTGAAAAATCTAGCGAAAGCATTGAGAAAACGCCCGCAGTGACTTCTGCTGAGCAAAAACGAGGTAAACCCGACCGTGGGTTGAAACGAGGGATGAAAGGCAAACAGGTGGAGCTCACTGAGAGCACAGGCGTGAAAGTAGCAGACATTAAATCAAGCGATAAAGCAGACTCGAGCAATGAGCCCAGCGCAAAGCGTACCACACGACCCTCCAAAAACATAAAGGAGCCCCCTTTAGCTCCCTGCTCATCGATGACGTCTCAATCCAAACAAGCAGTTAATGGCAAGACACACACATCAGCCGTTAGCAGTGGTGCCTCTTCATCTAGCAATGCAAAAGACAACAGGGCTCAGGTGCAGGTCAAAGGTCAAGCATGCCAGACATCGCCGAAAGAAAAAGGAGTTGACAGGAGGCCAAAAAGCAATGCTCAGGTGAGACTAATAACAATAATCAGGTGAGACTTCACCTGAAAATGAAAATAATCAGCAGGAAATAGAATGGTGGAAAAAGTCTCTCACATCCTGTGGTCTGTCCTTTGTGTTGTTTACAGGTTGAAGCAGATGATCACAAGACTGTTTCCTCTGTGTGTGAGTCGAAGGTGACGCATCAGGAGAGGAGTTCTTCTCCTATGAAAACAAACTCTGAAAAAATAGCATCAGATGAGACAGGAAACAGAAAGGAGGAAAAGAAGCCACAAGCTGATACCCAGATCCCTAAAGTGCTTCCATCTCATGAATCAGGATCTGGAGAGCCTGTTTCAACATCCTCAAAGAGAGAGGAGTCTCCTCAGAAGAGCTGCACAGAGGAGAAGAGCTGCACAGAGGAGAAGAGAGACAAGTCCAAGGAGGAGCCACATGGAGGGAGCCATGAGGAGGATACCGAAGGTTAGTTAAGAATATTTGTAATATACTGTGACGCTTAGATTTTCAGAAACATAAAAAAATCTTGCTGACCCAAAACCTTTTTAACCTTTTTATTTCTCATGACTGATGTGTGTTAAGGTCCAGAGCCGATGGTGAACTTGAAGTTGGTGAAGAATGACTCTTATGAGAAAGGGACAGACCTGATGGTTGTTAATGTCTACATGAAAGAAATTTGCCGGCAGACCTCCAGGGTGCTGTTCAGGGAACAAGACTTCACTCTTATCTTCCAGACCAGGTGAAAGATTAGTCTGCACTCATGAGTTTCCTCATGAGAAACACCTATATTTCCATTAATTGTTGAAACTGTCCACAGTGATCCCAACTTTTTGCGCCTTCATCCGGATTGCGGACCAAACACTGTCTTTAAATGGCAGGTTAAACTCAGGTAAGATTGTCTGATGGGCATCCTAATCTCTGTCGATCCACTTATCAAGTGTGCGTTTCTAAAGGTTTCTTTATTGGTTCCATCTGCTGATGTTTCAGGAATCTAATCCAGCCAGATCAGTCCAGCTATGCCTTTACTCCGTCCCGAATCGACATCACCCTGAAGAAGAGACACAGTCAGCGCTGGGGGGGTCTGGAGGCCCCTGCCACACAAGGTCTGCTGCCTGGATTCTCTTTGCTTCTGAACAGTCTTTTACAAACAAACACACACATGTGTTTATATAAATACATTTTCCTCATGTATGTATCTCGTAGGTTTTCCAATTTGGCTTTAACCTCATTCGCTACACAACATACAAAAGTATATATTAAGATAAAAAAAGTTTGGTGCTACGCGAGAAACACAAGCTATCTATAGCTGCTTTTCCACCGAAATTACCCAGAACAATTTGCTCCAGGAACTTTTTTTCCCCCCAGACCTGTTGCTGTCTGCGTTTCCATTGCGGTCCAAAGTACTGGTGAAGTCCGGTGACATAGGACTGGGTGCGACTTTCCAGTTCCAGCTGGATTTTGTCCTCCAAATATAAGCTTAATAAAGCCTAAACCTCATTGTTGGTCCATCGGTCGTACTCCATTGTTGATTTGAATAGCAAAAAAAAAAAAAAGTGGGATCTTACGAGATCTTATGAGAATTCTTACTTAATACATCATAAAATATTGCAGCTGGGTAACAGGTGTAATTAGAGCTACAATAAGCATTAAGCTACATCACAACTTATGAGATTATTACTATGTTTTTGCTCAAACCCCACTTTAAACCATCCTCGAGTGCTTGTAATAACTTCCGACTGCGCTCTAAAGTGAAAGAACATGTGAGAATAAATCTGTTCTCAGACACCAATGATTAAAAGAACTCCGCATCCATTCTCTTGCGCCACCAATCTCGCCCTTTTGTGCAACAGTAGTGACTCAGGTTATGCGATCTAAAGCTAAAATCTAATTGGACGGCCTATTTTATCATAGAACGACAGGGGAAAACATCAAAACACTGGTCGAAAGAATGATCGCGTGATTCACTTGGTGTGAATAGCTCCATAGGGATCTATGCATTCACATAACTTAACCACGCTCAGTGTGAAAAGGCCTTTAAGGCTTGGCTAAATCAGAACAACTGGACCCTTGATCTTTCAGAGAGCTCTGACATGTGTAATAGGGAGCACATATTATATTATTACTGTGGAAAAGCTGGACTGTTTTTGTTTACATGCTGAAATGAGGGAACCAGTCAAGAAAAGGAATGTGACTACAGGGAGTGATCCAGTAACTCAATACGAGTGTGAGACGGGGTCAAGCCAAATGTGCCAATGTGTTCTTGTCTTTATGCCAGGGTTTTGACCCACACTGCTCTACATAGCCTTCTCTCAATTTTAGCTACCACTCCAACATTGCGTTTTACTAGGGCTGTTTCAGTCCAATTATATATTGATACACTGTGATATGGTAATGCTTCACAAATTAAGTGTATCATGAAGTGGTTGACAATACCCAGCCTAACTTTTTACAAATTTAAGTAGCTTGTTCAGTTGTGGTTGTTATAATAATATATACACTACCGTTTAATATTCATCAAAAGTGATAGTAGAGACAAACAATTTTTATTTCAAATAAATGCTTTTGTTTTGAACTTTCTATTTATTAAAGAATCCTGAAAAAAATGTATCATGATTTCCACACAAATTTTAAGCAGTAAAACTCTTTTTAACATATTAATAAGAAATGACTGAAGATTGAAGCTATGACTTTTAATCTGCTAACCATAAGCTTTATTTTTCTCTTGTCTGTTGTCTATTGTTTAAGGTGCAGTGGGGGGCGCCAAGGTTGCTGTGCCCTCCAGCCCTTCCACACTTGAAAAGAGTCAGCCAGGAAGCAGCCAGCATGCACTTCCTGCTAAAGAAGAACCACGTGTGGGAGAGGAGAAAGTCAAACCCCCTCGAGCCCCAGAGGACTCGGGTCTGGATGCCGTGGCCCCTCGCTCAGTCCCAGAACACGTGTCCCTCAAACAGGAACCAACTGTTGTAACGGTAATATAGCAGACAATAAGGCTGCATCATCATGTTTATGTCACATATGATAATCTAGTGGACCATAACTTGTCTCAGACCTTTTAGATAAGACTTTTCTTTTCATCTGTCCATAGCCCAAGCCCACCTGCATGGTGCAGCCCATGACTCACACTCCTCCTGCAGGCAGTGAGAGAGCTGAAGAAGTAGAGGAGAAGAAGGTGTGTCTCCCCGGCTTCACTGGACTAGTCAATTTGGGAAACACTTGCTTTATGAACAGTGTGATTCAGTCCCTCTCCAACACACGGGAGCTCAGGGATTATTTCCACGGTCAGTGGCATTTTCATTGATGAGAATTGCTACTTTTCATATGGTTATGTGTCTTACCCAGCTGTGTGTTTTTGTGTTGTTTGTTTTCAGACCGGGCATTTGAGTCCGAGATTAACTGTACTAACCCATTGGGCACGGGTGGACGACTGGCCATTGGCTTTGCTGTTCTACTTCGAGCGTTGTGGAAGGGCACTCACCACGCTTTTCAACCCTCCAAATTAAAGGTATCAATGAAGCAACAAAACTGTCCTGTTATACCATATCTGCTAGTTAAAAACTTAATGGTTAAAAAACCCATAATGACCGGGTGGTGTTTCATTTCTCTTCATAGGCTATAGTTGCCAGTAAGGCCAGTCAATTTACAGGCTACGCACAGCACGATGCTCAGGAGTTCATGGCTTTCTTGCTAGATGGGCTGCATGAGGACCTGAACCGCATCCAACACAAACCATATACAGAGACTGTTGACTCAGACGGCCGTCAGGATGAAGTGAGTTCTTGATTTTTGTCCCAAAACATACTGAACAATATTACCTAAAAGGGTTTCAGTTGAATTTTGGAAGAGATTGTGCACTTGGATTTGGGGCAGAGTGTGCAAATACCAGGAATAAACAAATAAAAATGTTGTATTAAGTTTTACAACTGACAAACGTAAGCATTCTTACTAGGAGTATCAAGCTTTATCAAGTATGGTTACAAATCTGCTGAACGTTGTTCTTGTTTATTGTTTGGCAGGTTATTGCAGAAGAGGCATGGCAGAGGCATAAAATGAGGAACGATTCCTTCATTGTTGACCTCTTTCAGGGCCAGTACAAGTCAAAGCTGGTGTGTCCAGTGTGTTCTAAGGTAATGCGTCAAGAGCAAAACAAGACCTATGATTCAAATGTATATACTACTATTCAAATGTTTTGGAGGTTTTTTTTTTTAAACAAGGTCTCTTGTATATTACTGTTTAAAATATTTTTGTATATTTCAAAATGTAATATAAGCTGAATATTGTCACTTAATTCAGGTTTTACATGATCCTTCAGAAATCATTATAAATAAGCTGATTTGGTGCTCAAGAAACATTTATCTTCAATGTTGAAAACAGTTGTGCTTCTAAATGTTTTTGTGGAAACAGATGCATTTTTTCAGGATTTTTAAATAGAAAGTTCAAAAGAACAGCATTTATTTGAAATGGAAATCTTTTTGTAACATTTTAAGTGTCTGTTACTTTTGATTTGGCTTTTTGGTTTCTATGGGAAACAGAATGGGATATTAATACAGGTCAAGTGGTCCCCAGTTTAGGCCGCCTTTGTGTGTTAGGAAATGTTTATTACTTTTGATGATGTTGGGCAGATAATTATGATGTCTAGTATCTCTTAGCTATATGGTTGTGGGAGTTTACTCATCTATTATTTCATTTTTTTTATGATTTTTTTTTTTTAGGTTTCCATAACCTTTGACCCCTTCCTGTACTTGCCTGTCCCTCTACCTCAGAAACAGAAGGTGCTGACTGTTTTCTATTTTGCTAAAGAACCTCACAAGAAACCAGTCAAGGTAAAAAAACAAACAAAAAAACAGCACATCAATCTAAAGTTCCTCAGTAAGCCTGGGCATGAAGGGCTTAATCTGTAATATTTTCAAATTAATATTTGATCTAAACAATTTGCCGACCGTTTGTGCAGTTTTTGGTCAGTGTGAGTAAAGAGAACTCGAGCACGACTGAAGTACTGGATTCAATATCTCGCAGCGTCAGGACCAAACCAGAGAATCTGAGGCTGGCAGAGGTATGATGATTCTGTTCTAAACTTTTCATCTGCACTTGTTTGATCCATGTTTTCTGTCAAATTATCTAGAGGCTAAAATGCAAACATGTTTTTACTATACAATGCCCAGGAACTATTATGATACATTTTGTTTGTGTTCTAAAATATTCATATTTTGATTTAGAAAATATGCTGATGTATATGGCTGCTCAATTATGGTCAAAATCACAATTATTTTTGTCAATATTGAAATGTTGATTTACATGATTAGTCATTATAAACATCATTCATTTATTCATTTTTTTTAAGAGTGGATATAATGTTTAATGAAAACTCCAAAACATAGTCAACATTTTTGTAAACTATATTCAACATATTCCATTGGCGTTAGCTTTAAAGAAAAGGGTGTATGACCAAAAACAAAACTGAAAATTTTCACTTAATTGGAATTTTGGAAACATTTATTTTAAATTGATTATATTTCTAAACATTAGTTCAGTTATGTGAAATTACAAGAGAACACCCAGATTTTAAAATCAACAGTCCAGAAGAGGGCGCAATGATACAAAGTGCAATTTAAAAAATAAATATATATATATATATATATATATATATGTTTCACATTGATTATTAGTCATAATTTTTTGTCTTTTAATGAAAATATCCTTTCAATTTAGTCAATAATTTGTTGTCTTGTTTATTAACTTTAGTCAGTTTTACTAAAATGGCATTGAATTCATGCTTAAGGAATGCTCAGCTCAAGCCAGGAAATCCTTGACATTATTGACTGATTGGATTATTTGAAACTTCTTTTTTTTTTTTTTTTTTTAACTGTTCTTTCTGATTTTTCTTCTCCAAGAAACATTGTTAGTACATTGTAATGTCTTGCGTGTCCCTTTTTTTTCTTTTTTTTTTTTCTAAATTAACATTGCAAAGCAGAATGTGCCACAATATTAGTTTCATCTTGATTATCTTGTTTTCATAATTGTTGGAATTGTGATATTATGTTTTGTACGCCATTTATAAGCCTCTATATTTTCTCTCAGGTGTTGAAGGGCAGGTTCCACAGAATCTTTTCACCGTCTCAATCTTTAGACACGGTCTCGTCCAATGACCTGCTCTTCTGCTTTGAGATGTTGTCAAAAGATCTTGCCAAAGAGAGGGTGGTGCTGCTGAAGGTCCAACAGGTACACCATTTCCATCACTTATTTTTTCACCTTTTTCCCTAGGTTTTGTGGGTTTGTGTCAGTATTGTTCAAGTATTTGTTGTTTTTTCTCTTGCTATGATTTCATGTATTAATTGTCTTTGTATTGATCTTCAGAGACCTCAGGTACCTAGCATCCCAATCACAAAGTGTGCTGGCTGCCTGAAGCCTCCTGCCTCTGATGACGAGAAGCTCAAGCGCTGTACTCGCTGTTACCGTGTCGGCTACTGCAATCAGTGAGTTTCCATCTGTTCGTTAGAAGCATGTGTTGTGCTGGCTCTGAGATCACGCTTAGGATTTAGAGACTTTGTCTTGGTTTAGTTGGTGGTAAGTTTCTTTCCTCTGATTACAGGGCCTGCCAGAAGAACCACTGGCCTAATCACAAGACCATGTGCCGGCCCAATGTGGAGAATATAGGACTGCCATTTTTAATCAGTGTGCCTGAGTCTAGGCTGACTTACACCCGCCTCACACAGCTTCTGGAAGGCTACTCTAGGTATAATTACAATTAGATTTAGAATTATTTAACCATTTGTGTATTTTGGGAATTGGGTCAGTTTTAGAAGTAAGTGGATGTTTACATCACAGCATTTTTGGCTTTTTTTTTTTTCTTTTTTTTTTTCTACGTTTTGGCTGTTCATTTATACCACAGTGACATTTTGGATTCCTGAAATGCAAACTTTTGAAAACTGCCTTCAAAGTGCAAGTTTTTGAAAACAATGGTGTTAACGTCATGCGCATGCATATTAAATGTTCAGTTAACAGGCGTGTAGTTTTTCTTTACAAAGTGACATTGCCACCTACTGGCCTGGCAGCATAATAGAGTTTTTAGCCATTTCGCAGATTTTGAAGAAATTTTTTTTTTTTTTGGTGAACATTTTATGTTTATTGTCTGTCTATTATAGCATTTATTGATGTCATTTATTTATAAATTATTTAATTGTCTGTAAATTCCATAGTATTTATTTTTTATATACTTTATATTTTTGATAGCATTTCTGTGAGCATTTTGTATTTATTATAGAAATTATTGGAGTAATTTATTTTATAAATTACTTGTTTGTCTGTTTATTTTATAGCTTTTTATTTTTGTCTATTTAATGGCATTTTTTTTATTTTTAGTTGTATATCTTATACATATTTTGTAGCGTTAACCATTTTATTTGTTATATTTTTGATACCCTTTATTAAATATAATTTTGTCTATTTATTGATGACTCTTAAAATGTATTTGTGATTTGAGTTGTTTTTTATTATTATTTGTTTGCGTATTTACTATAGCATTTACTTATAAATTATTTAATTGTATTATTATTTTTCTTAGCTAGTTTATTTAGTAGTTTTGGCAAATAGATTGATGCTGACATAAAAAGAAAAATCTTTTAAAAACTAGGAACCAGCAAGCACTGTGCAACCCTTCATTTCTGTGTGCAGGTACTCTGTCAATGTGTTCCAGCCACCTTTCCAGTCCGGTAGGACGTCCCCAGAGGCCGGCTTGTCCCGTGTTGACCTGACCTCCATGGCGGGCAGTGTCTCAGAGTGTCAAGAGCAGGAGGAAGAGCCGCCATCTGCAGGAGAAGTGGAAAACCTAGCGGAGCAGGGTGATACTGTCACAGCCCCTCAAACAGAGACCGTGTCTACACTCTCCGCAGCAGATGGTGACACACTCTCCACACACACCATTGACTCAGGATGCTGTGAGCTTGCTACCAGCTCCCAAGATTCTTTGGTTGAGAAAGAAACATCATGTGAAAAGGCTATTAAACCAGAAGGTAAGTTGGTCTAAAGCTATTTGTTTGAAGTCTTTGTTTGTTGTGGAGGAATAGTCCATCATTGTATGTTCATTGATAGCTGTAGTGACCGGGTATCAGCAGCCTTCTGAGTCTGGGAGTGGAAGTGTGTCTCAATTCTACATAATCATTCAGGACTCAAACCAAAAGGAGGACAAAAAACTTGAGGACAAAGGTCAGTCAGAGGTTTCTGGATGGATGTGTTTTTTAAAATGCTTGTGTTAGAGAAGCATATCTTCATCCTGGTGCCACCTACAGGTGATGTGGTACTGGAGCTGCCTGATGACTGCACGCTGGAGCTGGTGTGGAAGAACAACGAGCGGCAGAAGGAATATGTGCTGGTGCGCTCTAAAGAGCTGGAGTTTGATGAAGACCCGGGCTCTGCTACGGAGACTTCCAGGGCAGGACACTTCACCTTAGAGCAGTGCCTGAACCTCTTTACCAAACCTGAGGTGCTGGCCCCTGAAGAGGCATGGTATGGACACACCCCAATTTCAAACTCTTGAAGCATCAAGTACCTTTTGCAAGGTGTTTAAAGTGCCCCATTATGCACCTACCTGGTTTGTAACACATTTGCATAATACCAGCCTATAGCTTTCATTGGCTGCCTGCGAACAAAATCTGCTTTGACCCACCCTCAGACACTATTTGTATCTCACAGGTCTTGCAAATTACCTTGCTCTCTGACACATCCTCTCTCCTGAATCCAAAATACTCCAAAATATTCTGAATTAAAATATAAATAAATTTAAGAAATAAAATTGCAGTCTTATGCGATTTAGAAATTGCATGTGCTCAAATCGTGATTGTTTTGCGATTAATTGCACAGCCCTAATGTAAACGTATTGTAGGAGACTTTTAATATAGCATAATAGGGGCACTTTAAATGGCATCATAAATGTGATTGGCCCATTTAAATCTTTTCTTCTTCAGGTACTGTCCTAAGTGTCAGCAACACAGGGAGGCCTCTAAACAGCTGCTGCTTTGGCGCCTTCCCAACGTGCTCATCATCCAGCTCAAGCGCTTCTCATTTAGGAGCTTCATATGGAGGGACAAGATTAATGATATGGTCGATTTCCCAGTCAGGTACACTTTCATGTCTCACCAAGGCTACATTTTATTTGATCAAAAATACAGTAAAACAGTAATATTGTGAAAACCATGATAGATATTTTTCAAGATTCTTTGATTAATAGAACATTTAAAAGAACAATATTTATTTGAAATGGAAATCTTTTGTTCAATTAGAAATGCCTTTACTGTAACTTCTGATCAGTTTAATACATCCTTGCTGAATGTTCATTTCGATAAAAAAAAAAAAAAAAATCTTATTGACCCCAAGTATGATTTAGTATGATTGAGCTATTTTTATTTATTTATTATTATTATACTTATGTGTATATGTATGTATATGTATATATGTTTGTATGTATGTATGTATGTATGTATGTATATGTTCCATGTTAATTTTAAAGTTTTAGAAAATTGGAAAAGGTTTTTAATCTTTCTGGGAAGTCCTTTCCTAACAGTTATCACTTGTAAAGCTTATTTGTAATGAAATTTATTATGAAAAGTGCTATACAAATAAATTTTAATATATTATGAATGGTTGAAACAAGTTAGTTATTTTGATACAAAGTGAACAATTTAAAATGATTGAAAACATCTGCAATAATGTTAATGTTATTAATATTGTTAATAATTGTGGCATCTCAGTTGTTAGTACCACTGCAAAAATAACCCTGATAGTTTAATGGTGGTATGAACAAGTTTTGTGTATCATCCATGTTTTGGATTGGCCATATAATGGATATTTCATCAAGTTTTTTTTCTGTTCTCATCAGAAACTTGGACCTCAGTAAGTTCTGTATTGGTCATAAGGGTGACATTCAGCAGCCCCCTATCTATGACCTCTACGCTGTGATCAACCATTATGGCGGAATGATTGGAGGACACTACACGGCCTACGCTCGTCTTCCCAGTGACAAGAACAGCCAGCGCAGCGATGTTGGTACGTGAGCGCTTCTAGCTCAATAACATCTCAACAGCTATGATGTGAAACATCTCACTGTATGTCTTACTGTTTCAGGTTGGCGTTTGTTTGATGACAGCACAGTGACGACAGTGGAAGAGAGTCAGGTGGTGACACGTTACGCATATGTGCTGTTTTACCGTCGCAGGAACTCTCCAGTGGAGAGGCCGTCTCACTTGCTGGGGCCCCTTGGCACTGAATCCTCTGCTGCAACTGGTGGTGCTGCCAGTCAGGTGAGCTCAGCACCTTCTCATGTCACCGCAACCCAATGGAAAAACATTTAATCTTAGTAGAGCAGCTATATACTTGGTCATTAAAGTTGCAAGGGATTGGGTAATGTTCCTGGTGGATTCTCAACATTAAAAAAGGGCTATTTCTCCATTGTTCATTTTTTAATGAGGTGTCTCTTTAAAAAATGCCCAGACAACATTAGATGATTATAATTTAATTAGCAGTTTCATGAGAGATTATTTTCTCTCAGATGTTCAGAAGTACAATCACCATGTGACATCTTCAGAGTCGTGATAAATAGATGAATCACAATGCATCACGGTCATTAAATTAGTGGATTTTGATTAATTGTGTTAGGATCTCATGACCTCTTTCTGATGTTTTTTCTTTGTTCATGATTTTTGTGCATCTCAAAAGGTATAAATATACAACAATGACATTTGAGCCTTGGTTTCAACAATGTGTAAAGGTGCGGTCATATTAGCGATATTTCAGCTAAATATCATTGGCTGAAAAGGTTCAGTGACAATATTGCAGCGCTCGCACAGAAGTCACTTTCAAACCAAGCAGTTTTCTGTTGGTCAGCAAAGTAAATTTGCATGACCGACTTGAACATGAGCGAAATCTTCATGGGGAACTTTTTCATCCCCAAGCGCACAGATTCCTATTGAAATGACTGGATTTCGCCTGTGAGATTTCGCAGCGCAATGGTAAATGTGACTGCACCTTAACAAGACGTTGCTTCACATCTTGCTTTTCTGCTCAATCGAACGTGTGACTGACCATCGCAAAGCTTTGAGGGCAATTTGGTAACATCAGGGTCATTTTATATGATTGATAATGAGGCACACGTGATCCAGTTAAACATCGGTAGTCCATCCTTTTGATTATTTATGGGTGTATCTTTCTTGGGAAACATCTTGCCTTTAATTTAGTGTGTACATTGATTCAAAAAAAAGCTATGAATTTCTACTTCTGGAATCTACTCTTGCATGCTTATCTGCTTATCCATCCAGTGTGTGAGCGGCATATGAAACTACAGCAGTGAGCTCTCTGAAAGTGTATTTGGTGTTCTGCGGTGTAATGATGAAGCAAGGCCCTTTCCCAGAAGCTGACACAGGTTTCCGCCAATCGCAGGCGTCTCTGATATGGCAGGAACTGGAGGAGGATGAGGAGGGGCAGCGAGAAGCCTCTCTTCGGAGCCTGTTCCGCCCCGGTCTACGAGGAAGAAGAGCCAGGACAAGGCTGGGGGAGGAAGAAGAAGAGGAGGACAGGAGAGGGCATTTCCACCGCAGACGAGATGGCATCTCAGATTACTGTGACGGCGAGCGCCTGAGATATTTCATCCTGGGCACTGTGGCCGCAGTCCTAGCGTTGCTGTTCAACCTCATCTATCCTTTGTTATACTGGTCTAACTGGGCTTGATTTACTAGTCACTGCAGCTGCAGACCCTCAGTACAAAGATTTGCACTTTAAACTGATTGTACTGTAAGTCATGACCGTCTTTGATGGCAAATTCAATGTTATTTAGCTTGAGTCACGCAGCCATGCCAGTCCTCTTTTCTTTTTCTTTTTTTCTTTTTTTTTGTCCCATTTCAGTTTTTACAACATTGTCCAGAATGTTTAAAAAAAAACACTCAGGAAAAATGTCTTGCATAAATGTACTTCGTATACTCATTTAATACTTATAGCAGTTAGGACGTTATTTGCTGCCTCATTTTTAGCCAGACTTGAGATTTTATTTTAGCTGTACAACTAACCAATAAAACAGCTTAATTACAAATATTAAAGGGATAATCCAAAAATGATTTTTTTTTTTCCCCACTCTCATGCCCTTCTAAGCCTGTTTCACTTTCTTTCTTCTGCAGAACTCAAAAGAAGATATTTTGAAGAATGTTTTGGTTCCCTTCGAATTCCATTGTATTTTTTGGGGGGTTTTTTGTCCATACGCATACAGTGGAAGTCAATGAGAACTCAAACTGTTTAGTTACTAGCATTCTTCAAAATATCTATGTTCACAAGGTTTTGAAGGACAATAAATTATTATTAAATTATTAACATTTTTGGATGAGCTCAGCATTGTGTATCATCTGTTTTTAATATAACCTAAATGCCTTTATAAACGGCATAATGGCGGCATTTTAAACTCTGTGATGACTATCTTTGTGTATTATGTCAGAGCTTAATTTAAAGTCAACATGAATTCAAAATTATTTACTCTATTTACTCTTATGCATGAATTTACAGTGCATGCTATTCTCCAGGTAAAGGTTTTTTATATCTTTGGAATTAAAAAATATATATATTTTGATGGTTTCAGCTGATGAAAATAATGTTGAACAATGGCTAGATAACGATTTAGACATTGTTTTAGCAAACTCATTAATTCTGACACCATTCTGTGTGTAACACCCTCTTCTCGCAAACCAATCATTTCCAATGGATGAAATCAGGTCCTGTCTTGCATTGTTTTTTTTGTTTATGATGCAATCTAGAAGTAAAGTGAGCGGTGTGTGCTATTAGTTCATGTTGACTCTAGATGATTGGAGTCTTATTCTTTGTATTTTGGGATAATCTTGCTACTTCATTTTATGGTTTCATGTTCACTTTTTCTGTTTTTGTTTTTAGTTATTTATATCATTTACTCATTTTAACAACTAAATGATTTTCTTCTTAAAACGATTTTTTATTTTTTTGCCAAAGTTTGTCAGCAATCTGGTAAGAGTTTAATATGTTTTGTTTAAAAATAGCTTGACTGGTTAGCATTTTCTGAGTCAGCAAGGCAGGTCAGCTCCTTACTGTACTTCTGTACCCAACTAGGGAAATCAGTGAGGTTTGGTTTTTTTGTACTTTGATCCATTGATTCAAAGCCTAGCTGCACATGTTGTAAGTTGAGATGAGATCCACATATTGTAAGATGAGTGGTAACGGGGTTTGTGGGTATGTGGCAGTTTCAACAGTCTCAGGGATGCTGGTGGGCTTTGATCGTTCATGTGGCCGTCCACACTATAAAGCCTAAAGACATTTGGCTTCTGTGAATGCCTCAGCTCTGGACACCGTGACCAAAACAATACCATCAGATATTATTGTACCTCATTAAGGTCATGGGTCATTATGTCATCATGGGTGTTCCTGTTTGAAATGTTTTTGGTTCTAATTTAAGGATAAATCTTTGATTAAGGGCACAGGACTGCATTATTATTTATGTATGTAATCATATTTAAGCAGTAATTGAATATGTTTGGGTAAGTGATTATTTAAATATAATCTTAAAAAAAAAAAAAAAAACAAGAAAAAATGCTCATGCTATTTATGACGCTGCACAAAATATCCCAGCAATAATTGAGACCACTCTAAATGCTGCTCAATTGTAATAGTGCCTGTACCACGCTCTTCACAAATAATAAATAATTCAAAATTACATGGTCTTGAAATCACTGATTTTTATTTATAATGAATGGATGAATTGTGCAGTTGGAAGTTTTATGTACTTCGTTCAGAAAATGCTGTGTTTCTGTCTATAACGGTGGTTTATTTTACAGGCCTCTAGCCAGACACTGTTTGGGACAGACCTGGACCCAGACGGACCCCCTCAGTTGAGCACGGAAGTGACCTCTGAGATGTTTGCACACTCTGGAGAATGCGCCGCCCCGTCCTACAGCAGCATGGAAGAGGTGGATTGAGACTTGACCCAGTCAGGGAGACTTGCTTCCTCAAAAAAATAAATAAAAATAGACGTTAATGCTCACAAGTGGATCTAGCATGGCAAAGGTGCTCAATTTTCTATTTACATTAGCAATGTGGAGTGAAAAAAAGGCTGGGTGTACGTTTCCAACGCAGAGACTGTTTGTAAACAGCCGATCTAAATGGCCTGTATGTTCAGATGACGTACAGTAAAGTGATGCTTAAAATAAAGACTTAATCCTCAAACACATTCACAAATAATTCTGGAAGGTGCACAAGAGGAATTGCACAGATCTGTTTGGTTTTTTTTTGTGTGTTTTTTTATGTATATGTAAACATTTTAACACCTAGAAATTATGTCATTCACAATTTCACATATGATAGGTTTCTAATACAATGTTTATCTTGCTTGTATTTACACGAGGTGTTACTTTGGCAAAAACCCATCAATGAGATCAACACAGTTTGTTTGGATGCACAGAAGAGTTTGATTTCTCACTGAAGTGTCGCCTGGCCTGATGTGTTTCTCTGTAAAGAGTCTGGAAGTGTTGTGCAAAACTGTTGTAGGTGAAGTTTTAAGTGTGGGCAAGGCTGATTGTTTGGGTTATTTTTTTTCCTCACACACTCTGGCCATTACTTAACTTGATGTCCTGTTCTTTCATTCTCAGACAATCCAGTGATTTAAATTTATTTTGTTTTACTCCATGTCAGATCCTGTGGAAATGCAAAAGCTTGATTGGCTGAGATGCATGTTGACCTACAATAGCCCTAGTAGTGTGTATCATATACCATCTCCTATTTTCTTTTCTAAGTTTTGAGTGGATTGTCTTGTTTCCCCATTCCTTGTTTTCGTATTGGACTGCATAGAAAGTGGAACTGGGGGTTTGATCGTAAGAATGCTGCTGTGAATAAAACAAATGGTTAATATAAATAAAAGCCTTTTTTTGCGTAACAACCTTAGGTGTTACAGCTGTATGTGCATATTTATTTGTCATATTTGTTAAAAAATGTTTCACGTGTAAGTTTAAAGTAAAATATTTTAATTAGCAGGTGAACCACATGAAAATACCATGAAAAAATGTCATGCTTCACTCCAAAATTGTGGTCAAAATTCCCCCAATAATATGCATTGTTTCTCCTTTTTATCTTTAATTCAGAAAAATCACAAAAAAACTAACTTTTCATTGAAGTAAAACAATTTTTCTTCAATGCACATTGTTGTTATCATCTACATTACCCAAAAGGCGGGCCGGAGTATGTAGGTGGCGCTCTCACAAAAGTTCTCTTGTGAAGCTCGGCAACCCCGCTCTTTCTCGCGGCATTTGACAGTGACAAGGAAGTCATGCTGTCATCGCAAAAGCCGGTTTGGAGAGCTCAGCGGATTTTAGTCAAACGTTCTTTCTTAAACGAATGTATCATTAACTGAATGCGCGACAGACAAAGAATGGGATGATCACGTGTCAGGCTGTTTTCAATTGACTGAGATGAGTGTCATTCTCGTAACTTACATTCATCAGTCACTCGTCGCTAGAGATAATTATCCTAGTCTACGTTGAAGGAGCTTTTATTAGTCTATGAATATTTGTTGTTTTAAATATTCCCTCGTATAAATATTTCAGCACTATGTATAACTCGGAGAGGATTCCTGAAACAAGTTTCGATCAGAACCAAACCAATGGATGCAGAAGTGATGTGAACTCTGACGGGGCATGTCAAGATAAAGACCATACTGATTTAATCCCGGCGAGACCTTCCAGAAAAATCGTCCTTCACTTTGATCTCAACAACACAATCCTTGTATCTGACGCAGTCACAAGACAAGGAACTGTAGCTGCTCTTGAATACTTTCTGTCCACGGTGACATGGGGGCGCATGGCAAAAGGTAAAACAACTTATAAGGGCTTTTTATAGACCCAGAATTCTCAACTTTAATTAAAAAACATTCTCAACTTTCATTAAATAAAGAAAAAAACGTTAACTTATGTGTAGAATACATTTTGTAATGTATAAAATGTAACAAAACGCTATACACTGCCGATATACTTAATTTTAAATATTTATTCTTAAAAACAAAATATGAACTTTGGATTAAAATATCCAAAAACACTAGAACAATGTTACATATTTTGTTGATTTGTGTACTTTCATGTACACCAATGTTTCCAAGAATGTTTAAATCTAGAGAAATATTTAATTTTAACTAGGACACGGACCGTGTCCGTGCGTCGCCTATCAATGACATCATAACCCTCGATATCCGGTTTTATTTTGTAGAAACCATGGAAACGCCAAAAATATTGTTTTATTAGACACACGAGCAACTGTTTGGATACATTCATAGAAAACTAATCATGTTATATAGCTCAACACAGTAAGTCTTATTGTTTAAATCTCGTTTTCTTGATTTACCGCAAGTACCACGCCTAAAATCGATCTGTGCAACAAGTGTCTTGTAGTAGCCACCGCGCAAACACACAGTTTAGCTTTATAACAACTTTTAACAAACAAATGTATCTAATATAATAAAACAGCGTTACGTTACCCCACATACGCTTGACCGGAAGAAACGGAAGCATTCGTCCATGGAATAATAAAGGCTCCACTGCTCTCAGGCCATGTGTCCCGCTTGTCTCTCATTAGCAATCGCTCCAGCTGCCTTGTTTCGCTCCAACGGCACACCCTGCTTCATACTAAAGTAATGTTAATAAATCTTTAATACATTAGCTCATCCATGAATATGATTTCTACCAAAGTCCCGTGACCGCCGAATTCTTTTCCATCAGCTGTAGACGTGAAGACAACACCTCCCATGGTTCCACAAAATCAAGGCGTCATCAAGTTATGAATTTGTCTTGAATAAGCGACCTCTTGTGGTAGAAAAATTACATATTGTGCCTTTAATATTATAGCACATATAGTGTTTGCCTTGCTTCATAATATCTCACGTTTCACAGCATCACATGTTCTCACTACTTGCAGGTAAATGGGAGTGGTTGTCAGAAGCACCATCTCTCCTCCAGCCTTGTGAGGGCGCTGTCACATACTACTCTCAGTTTGGCCGAGTGGTGAGCTTCACCACCGTAGGTCCAGGCCGACGGTTCCGGAAGGTCCTTGAGGAACATCTAGAACTTCTCCGATGGCCGTCTGACTTACCTGCAGATAAGGAGCTGTCTGTTAAGGGAGAAGATGGGAAGCTGTATCACTGGATCCTACCTTCCTTCTTCCAGATGCTGCAGGACTTGGCTTCACAGGGTGTGGAGTTCTCCGTCCTGTTCCGTACGTTTGGCACAGATCTGCCCCGTGTTCTGACTGCCATCCAGCACGCCGTCGAACAAGGCTCACATCCGCTCTTTCCCAACCTTCCGGCTCTAAAGGTATTTAACATTGCAGAACTAGGTTTCATGTTGTCCTAGATGAAGCAAGCCTCATTAGAACTGTCTCCTCTCACAGCTGAAGGTGAATTTGACTGCCGGACGCATCAAGTGCAACGGTAAGGGTGCAACGCTGATTCGTGGAGAAGAACACGTGTCCACACGGGACGGAGAGCGGTGTGTGTACCAGTATCTGAGCTCTGCTGAGGGTCTGGGTGGCTTCCAAGACAACTTTGACTGGTGAGGAGCCTGTTGTGGATCAAAAAAGAAACATTATATTGTATTATCAGTATCAAGCCTTTGTTTATCCCAAATAGGTGGGCACGGAACACATACTCCATTTTAGGAGGAAAACCACTATGGATTGACCCTTTCGATCCCAAAGTTCAGCATATCTTCATTGATGACAACATTCGGCAAAACGACGAGGACACTATTGTCCATCCTAAGGTATGTGATGTTCATTTTCTCTTCTCCAGAATGAGCGTCCCATGTGTCTCACCCATTCCACTGTACTCTCAGGTGTTTTTGGACCCCGAGGGCTTGCAGACTCGAACAGCCTCCACATCAGAGCTCTACGATCTGTGTCTGGTACAGAACGACCTTCTGAAGGCCATTTCTGAGCCTGGATATTTCACCCGATGCATCCAGATCTGCATTGAGAACTATGAGGGGAACATTCAGACAGGGTAGTCGGATGCATCTCAAGACATGCAGGGGAACACATAATATAAAACCGACAAATTATGCATAAACACAATCCTGTGGTATGTGCGTATATGTGGAAAAACCATGTTCTCTGCTACAGCCACAGATCAGCACACTTTATTTACCTAAGGAAGAATGTTGCAGACTATAGATCAATATAGTAGTATATATTATTTATATATAGTCATTGGTCAGATTAACTCCAATCATAAATGCACTGGCAGCTGCTCTGTAGATCTAGTTTGTTATATGCTCATGAAGATGGTTCTACCAACAGTATTCTCAGGGTTTGTGAACATCAGAGATAGTTTTTTAGTGTTATTTATATTTTGATGCATTTAACTAAATAAGTTAATCATATCAAAACTAGTGCTGTCAAATCAATTAATTGCATTTAACATAGAAATATATATATAAATAATTAATATATATATGTAATATATATATATATATACACACACACACACAAACCTTTGTTAAATGTGATTAATCGCGATTAATCGATTTGACGGCACTAATTAAAACACTTGAATTTTTAGACATTTTTTTGTGAAGAAGAATTCATTGTTTTTGCACTTCTATTTTATTTTTAAACCCTTTTGGTTTGTTCTAACACCAGTTCAAGTGGAGACTAACCAAAGCAGAATTTGACAATATTTCTAACATGTTCGTTGCTTTAAAGGGATAGTTCACCCAAAAATGAAAATTTTATGTTTATCTGCTTACCCCAAGCACATCCAAGATGTAGGTGACTTTGTTTCTTCAGTAGAACACAAATGATGATTTTTAACTCCAACTCTTGCCGTCTGTCAGTCAAATAATGGGAGTGAATGGGAACTCGAACATTAAGAGTCGAAAAAACTTGCATAGAAAAATCCAAATGAAACCCTGCGGCTCGTGACGACACATTGATGTCCTTAGACACAAAACAATTGGTTTGTGCGAGAAACCGAACAGTATTTATATAATTTTTTACCTCTAATACACCACTATGTCCAACTGCGTTCAGCACTCATTTAGTAAGGTCTGATCGCGCTCTGACAGTGGAAGTGATGTCTCGTGCATATACTTCAATGAGTTCTAGGCATCACTGCCGTTGTCAGAGCGCGATCAGAACTCACTAACCGAGTGCTGAACGCAGTTGGACGTAGTGGTGTATTAGAGGTAAAAAATCATAGCAATACTGTTCGGTTTCTTGCACAAACCGATTGTTTTGTGTCTTAGGACATCAATGTGTCGTCACGAGCCGCATGGTTTAATTTGGAATTGTCTGTGCAAATTTTTTCGACTCTTATTGTTCGAGTTCCCATTCACTCCCATTATTTGACTGACAGACGGCAACGGTTGGAGTTAAATATCATAATTTGTGTTCTACTGAATAAACAAAGTCACCTACATTTTGGATGCACCGGGGGTAAGCAGATAAACATCAAATTTTCATTTTTGGGTGAACTATCCCTTTAAGTAGCTCAGAGTTGAAATATATATGCTGTTTTACACACTTTTACATGTTACATTCTCATATTGCCATTATTTAAATGACATGTTGCAGTTTCACACTACATTCTTCTCACTAGTTTCAAAGTTTTGAGGTAAAGGACCTGATATAAAAACTATTTCTAATCATATTAAATCAAACAACAATTAATGCTTTTTGATTCCTGTGGAATGCAGGATTTTTTTTCATCTCACTAATGGGAGATGTTATTCTACTGAAGTTCACTGCACAGTATCTAGTGTGTATTGTTATTTAATGCATTATTTATGATGGCAATTTCGAAGTTATGTTGTAGTTGTAGGTTTTTTTTGTACTTGTAGTTTGGGAGAGATGCTACAGAAATAAATTATTTGGACTTCATTGTCTGGTCACTTTGCACTGTGTTGACTGCCTCTGTATTTACTTGTTTACACACTTTTAAACGAACGTGTTGTGTATAAGTTTACGTGTATATGTGCAGGAGACTGAATATCTACTAAACATTTGCTTTTCTGACATATTTGTCAGCTTTCTTTTTAGATGTGCCATCAAGGTCAAGATTTGTAATATAGGCATTTAATTTGAGCATATAATAAATGTTCACATGCGAGATAAAAAAAAATACGCATCATGTGCATATTTAGGCGCTCAGAGACACATGGTGTTACTATGGTAACGGCCATAAACACGATTCAGCGCGAGGTGAGTGACAAAGAAAACATGTTCAGATCTACAAATATAAGTTTATTCTTTTTTTGACTAAATTATTTTGATTAAAACTGTTTGAGTAAGTTGTTTCTTTTTTGGTACAACCTATATTGTTAGTTTAGTGGCTAGCAAGGAAGCTAAAGCTAGCGTGCTGATGATGTGAACGAATTTATTCATTTAAATGTCAAATCATTTATTTTAACACGCGAAAAGTTTATCCACAAGGTAACCAAGACAGCAGAACAATGTCAGTCTCTGATGAAGACGAGGTGTTGAAAGCAGAGTCTGAGGAAGAGGATGAAGAGAAAGAGAAGGAGATTTCAGGACAAGAGGATAAGGTAAACGAGATTGCATTAGGCATTTTATTTTATTTTAATTCTTCTTATTGTTCTTTTTATTATATTAACATATATTATACTATATTAATTTAAAAGTAAAATAATGAATTGGCTATCACATGACATTAAGAAGATGATTTTTCATGATTTTCTTTTTAATTATCAGCTAGAGTCCTGTCCGCTAACCCAGGACATGATGGCGAAAAGCTTGTCCTTATTGTGTCGCACAGGGAATGGTCTGTCTCATGCCTATGTCAGACTTGACCTTAAAAGCAAGTAAGCTTGTCTGGGACATTCTTCTCATTCCCAACATATTGCCACGCAGATTTACTGTATCTCACAAAGTTGAGCCTACTCATTTTAAATTGGCTCCTACTGTACCTGCCTAAACCAGGGGTCTGACAGACCTGGCCTTGATCAGCTCCTTCATCCATCTGCGCTACTTGGACATCTCCTCCAATCATTTGTCAGACTTCTCTCCATTGGCTGGCCTCACTCAGCTGTTGTGGGTGAAGGGAGACGGTAACCTGCTTCAGACGTTCGAGGGTCAGCCGTTTGGCCAGCTCACTTACCTACAGTGGCTCAGCTTTGCCAACAACCGCCTATTTGATGTTAAGGGCATTGGAGGCCCAGCACTGGAAACCCTCAATCTCACTGGTTAGTTAGGTCCATTAAGTAGGTTATTGTACTTTTGCAGTGATAATGATATCTTTTTCTACTATAGTACCAACCCCATTGGTTTCTTTCATTGGTTGATTCAATACATATGAGCTGGCAATAGCCACATTTATTTGTAATCTGCACTAGACAATTACTATACAGCTTCATTGGCAGCACTAAACAGCATTGTTTCATGTCTTTATTTGTAGGTAATGGTATCCAGACCATGCAGGGCCTGGAATATCACAATCTAACCAATCTGGTGATTCTCGAGCTCAGAGGAAATTGTTTGGAAACTACAGATGCCATTTACCTCCCCAATTTACGCCACTTGTATCTGGTACAATTGCTCGTATTGATGTTTATGGTAGATAAAAAGTATATGATGCTGATTAGAACTACCATCTGACACTTTCATTCAACTATTTAGGCTCAGAACAACCTAAAGCAATTGGAGGGTCTGGAGAAGCTTGAGAATCTCAACACTCTTCACCTCAGAGATAACCAGTTAGAAACACTGGATGGACTCAGCCCCAATATGAAATCTCTCCAGTATCTTAATGTCAGGTAACAGAAATACAATCACACCATGTTTGGTATGTTCTCAGTCTGGCTGAAATTGAGGAAGCAAATGTGTTTCACTAATATAGACAGTCTTATTACCACTCTCTGATAACCCTCTATTTCACATCTTTAGGGGGAACCTTATATCTTCTATGAGGGCTTTGCGAAATCTAGAGAGTGTCGGGCAAACACTGAAGGCCCTTGTGCTCTTGGAGAACCCTTTAGCGAAGACTGACGATTACAGGATGTATGTGATCTCGCATCTCCCCCAGCTTGAGCGACTGGACAAGGATCCCATCACAGCTGAAGAGAAGTCTGCGGCCCAGGAGAAGGTGCGCAACCTGTTTAGGGCATATGCTATTGTTAATTATCTTCATTTTATTTTTATTTGTGTCAGTAAAAGTTTCTCAGGTAATATTTTTAAATTTTACATTGTAACAATGTCTTTTTTTTTAGGAATTTGAAGATGAATTTGCTGAAGATCAAGAGGATAACTGAATAGGCTGTGTTACATTGAAATATACTTGTAAATATAATTCTATAATCAATAAAGTCTACTATCAAAAAAAAGTTTTGGTTTCATTTCATGCAGTATAGCCTCTGATGTGGACTTTATAGATGTAGCGGTTGGTAAAAAAAAAGACACTGAATAGCACGTCACTAGATATGATAACAGGGTGCATATCACTGTAATATAATGCCTATCTTGAAGAGAACTCATATCAAGGTTTGCAACTTAATTGTACATGCATTCATGTTTTTATCTATACATGCATGTTTTATTTTCTGCAATGCCACACACTTGGTATTCTACCAAGAGAACAAAAAATGCTACTTCCTCAACTCGACCACATGAAAGGGGCAGAGCCTGTTTTTAACCCTGTAAGCCTGACAGGAAATAGTCAAAAACATATTTTTTAATTTTTTTAATGGACAGTTTATTGAACCTTTAGACAAAATCTTAAAAAAAAAAAAAAAAAAAAAAAACCTTTACATGTGTGTCATCATATTACGGAAGAGGATTAGGGCCAAGCAATAATAAAAAAATAAAACCATCTCGAGATTAAAGTTGTTAAATTTCGAGAAAAAACTCGTTAAATTTCGAGAAAAAAGTCAAAATAAAATGTTGAGAATAAACTCATTAAATTACGAGAAAAAACGTTAAATTTCAAGAAAAAAGTTGAGATAAAATGTTGAGAATACAGTCATTAAATTACGAGAACAAATTAGTTAAATTATGAGAAAAATGTCGTTAAATTTGGAGAAAAAAGTCGAGATAAAATGTTGAGAATAAACTCATTAAATTATGAGAATAGTCATTAAATTACGAGAAAAAAATTGTTAAATTACGAGAACAAATTCGAAATTTAACGAGTTTTTTCTCGTAATTTAACGAGTTTATTCTCAACATTTTATCTAAAAATTTTTCTCAAAATTTAATGAGTTTTTCTTGAAATTTGACGAGTTTTTTCTTGTAATTTAATGAGTTTATTCTCAACATTTTTTCTCAACTTTTTTCTCGAAATTTAACAACTTTAATCTCGAGATGGTTTTATTTATTTTTTATTATTGCATGGCATGTTTTGTATCACATTTGATACATTAGGCTTGTATGGTCAATATAGTAGCTATGATATAGTGTGAATATGGAGCTCATGGGGGAAAAACACATCAGATGTCCAAACTGAACTAAAATTTTTTTTTTTTTTTTTTGATGGAATAAAATACTGATTGTTTGTAATGAGATTTTACCTAGACTTATATAAATCTCTCCCAAATATATCATAAATATCTCCCTAGATTTTCTTTAATTAATATATATATATATATATATATATATATATATATATATATATATATATATATATATATAAATATAAATAATCTAGTAAAAGTTACCGCAGTCGAAAAAATAGTCATCTAGAAATATAATATAAAATTTACGTTTTCAAAACATCAAAGATTTCACAGAAAAATAAATATTAAAAGGCCTTTACTTGCTAAAACATTATGAACTATCAAGAGGAGGACATGTAGAAGATAATGTTTTTCAGAAAAGTTTTCTTGGTAATTAGAAACTCGTGTATCTAAGATGATACAGCAGGCATCATAGGGTTAAATAGTTTCCACACTCCTTTCCTCAATTCTGTCATCATGACTCGACGAATCATGGATTAAATCAACTAACGTTACTCCTTCAGTGATTTTACAACAATCGCAACATTTAGACAGTGTAACAGTGTGTGCAAATGAAGCTTTTACTTCAGTATAAAAAAAAAATTAAATTCAATTCTCTCACACCCTAATCTTATATGCGAGATTTAACAGTGTTTTGTTTGTCTGCGTTCTCTGCCCTGATCTGGCAACCTGTCTTCTGCAGTCCTGTTGCGAAAAGCGTCTCGTCCAATGGCTCGCCTCAGCGGATGAGTTGACAGTTGACGTAACGCGTCTCTTAAAAGCGACAGCGCACCACGTTACCCGCGTCCCACACCGTGCTCGGCTCTGGTGCTTACTGCGTTATCTCAGCAACTACAGATTAACGTAGACTCAGAAGAGTTTATTTGAGTTACAGCACTCGCGTTTACTTCATCTCATCTACCCACACAGCTGAAACATGAGCTATCACAAACCCGACGAGAAAACTCTGCAGGGCCTGAAAGACATCGCGAACAAGCTCAGGATTCACTCTATCAAGGAAACATGCGCCTCAAACTCCGGGTAAAATCTTCTGAACTTATTAAAATTCATTCTTATGACTTTCCAGGTCAGGTTTGCAAGTGTGTTCGCTCATTTATCTTATTTTGTCGTGCAAATGAACACGTGAACTTGGCAAGGGGGCGGACCATTCGACCTTTTTAGTTCTTACAAACGAGTCATTAGCATTGCTATTAATACTAAGTTACGCGAGTGACTCCAAATATATTTCACAGCTTTTTAGCCCATCGTGGCCTCAAAGCATATGCCCAGTGAAAATTGGCTTAGCTCTCATCGCCCCTATAATTAGCACGGGTATGTGGGGCTGCACGTGGGATTATAAAGTGTCAGTGTTTGTAAATTTTAAATTAACCATTGCGTTCAAGTCATATGCATCATTTCACCGATGTCCGATTCATAAACGAATTGTTCTTTTGAGTTGAATCTTTTTTTTTGAACCGGTTCTTTGAAACGAACTGTTCGAAAGAACCGGTCTGCGGAAGTGACTCGGACATGCCATAACTAATTAATTAATTCTGCTAGCTCGTGGCTACAGGTTTCCCCTACAGGTTGTCACGTGGAGGCGTTCAGGACTCGTGATATCCGTTGTGCTGAGGGTTAAAGTGCTGTTAGTCTCCATGGATAAACATGCTTTTGATTTTCATCATACCATAGCTTCAAGTATGTGGTGATAAGGAGAGTTCTGCAGAAAAGGAAAGCTTTGCTTTGACATTGCCTAATCTCTGCAGTTCTCTCTCTTTTTGTTTTTTTTGTTTTTTTTGAGACTGACCAAATTATTGCCACAGATGGTCATTTCTCAACATGAACTGAAATCGACAAGGGGAGTTTCTTAACATATAGAAAGACTGCCTTATTATTAGATACATTAATTATATCAAAAAGGAAAAGCAAATTAAAGTGTTTCCTTTTTGGACTGCGCCTCAAGAGGGTTAATTTTTTACAATACGCTGCACACACCCTTGCTGGCATGCAACAATCTTTCATTCATTGTAAATCTTGTATAGGAATTTCCCTGAGTGTTGAAACTTTTACCTGATACTATTTGTTTTACTGTTGTGACACTTCCTCTTATTCTGTTCCTTGTTATTTCTCTATGTATGATATCCATTTCCCCCCTCTTCTCAAGTATAGTCACTAGTATACATGTAGTGGTTTAAACAAGATATCAAGGAAGTACTGATTGTGATGTAGATGTTTGTCTGTACCTTTTGAAATCTAATCCTTCATTCTGAATCTGTTTAGTGGAGGTTTGTTTTTAACCCCTTTTCCATTTTTCATTTCAGCCTAAATGAGTCACACTATAGGACAAAGATGGTAATTCATCAATGGTGTTATGTTTGGTGGAGAATTAAGAATATACTGAACAATAACATAAGACTGCATGTATTTTGACTCACATTTAAATTATAACAGGTTTTTCAACAGATGGATTTGTGACCACTGAATTGCATGAGTGCTTTCCAAACTCTGACTTCAAAGTTTTAAGTCACTTTGGGGAACAGACAGAAACTAATTTGTACTGCACCCTTAACTGAAGTACAAACTCTGGGTCTCATTCATGAAACACGAGCAGAACTAATTTTTGTGTAAATCGTGTGTAAAGTGGTTCTGGCGTAAATTTTCGGATTCATTAAAATGTTTGTATTTTCCAAATGTTAGTTGGTACGAAAGAAATCTACACCTGCGTTTAACATCCGAACGTTTTGCTCATTAATAAGGCTGCATTTTAATTCACCTTAATATTTACACAGCATTTTGAAAAAATATTATATATAGTAATTACAATAGTTTTTTTTTTTTTTTTTTTTTTTTTTACTTTTCTTGTGAGAGCCAGTAATAGCATCTGCAAACGGAGCACTTTAATCAAATAATTAATTGATTTCAATAGGGCTGGGCAAACTAATGGCCCCAAATGGCCAAAATCCTTCGTTTGGTGTCATAATATGATGCCCATATATAGTTGTAAGTCGGATTTAATGGGCGGGATTTATGGTAATTGAGAATGAGCGTGCACGCGCGTCCCATTTACGACTGATTGGAATTCATTAACACACACACATTTCACTATCACTTCTGACGTTTACGAAGTATTTGTGAATCAGGAGAAGAGTTTTCAGGGAGGTCTCTTTACGCGCAAATCACTCACATATTTACGAATGTTTCATGAATGAGACCCTTTTTTTTGTTTTTGCTGTGTGTTTGACAGTAACCAGTGCTGCAATTTAATTGCTTGACTGTTCTGTAAGTCTCGCACTCACTTAAAGGAACCGTTCACTCAGAAAATAAACTTTGTCTTCTTACTTACATCATGTTTTTCCAATCTAAACTTTCATGGAACACAAGGAGAAATTTAGAATATGTACAAGTTGTTCTTTTCCAATGCAATTACAAGGAATGACTCTTTGAAGCTTAAACATTTACAAGTATAGAATGAAAGTTAATGTTCTGTTACTTAAGCTTTTATACCTTTAAAAAATAAGCAAGATGTGTGTAATGGCTCGAATCTTTATCCTATTGCATTGTAGTCCCTGTATTAGGATTTGAGGCTACAGCCCTATTGATTATTATATGGCTTCTATATTATGTGCCTGTTTTGGCAGTAACTGAAGTCATTGATAAGGTCTATTACTACACCTCAAACCCCAATGATGACAGTAGCAACTTTTGCCCTTTAGTACCATTTGCAATCATGTTCTAGTTTTTCTAGTGAAAGATAACCTGCACGTCTGATTGGTCTTTAACATCTAGCATGTTTGAGCTGATGGTTAATAGTTGATGGATGGATTGATACTGATGTGTCTTCCCTCTCGCAGACATCCCACCTCGTGCTGCAGTGCTGCAGAGCTCATGTCAGTGCTGTT
Organism: Chanodichthys erythropterus; assembly: GCF_024489055.1. Classification (NCBI taxonomy): domain Eukaryota; kingdom Metazoa; phylum Chordata; class Actinopteri; order Cypriniformes; family Xenocyprididae; genus Chanodichthys; species Chanodichthys erythropterus. Next base: position 26,654,480 of record NC_090240.1, read on the forward strand.
CTTCCACACCATGCGCTACAAAGCCGACGATCCTCGTAACCCCTGCAATGACCGCTTCGTCTTGTCCAAGGTGGGTTGTCATTCTGTGTTGGGTTGAGCTTCATTGCTCTTTTTAATTTCCTCTAAGTACTTGGAGAATTAATGTTGTACTCCTCCTCCTTACGTTGCTGTTTTCAGGGCCATGCTGCACCCATTCTGTATGCTGCCTGGGCAGAGGCTGGATACATCAAAGAGTCTGATCTGCTGAACCTGCGTAAGGTCGACTCTGACTTGGAGGGTCACCCCACCCCTGTGAGTAATACTACTCTTATCAGCACTTATACACTGGGGGTGGTAATCTTGGATCCAAATTGATTCTTGAGGTCACGATTCAATTGAAAAAAGGAAGTAAAAAAAATTTATCAAATTTTGATTTGAAATATGCATAGATTATTCTAGTTGGATTAATCTAGTTTACTGTTTTGTTACTTTTTCTATATGACTGCGGTAGACGGTAGAAGAAAGAAAATCGCACTGAATTAGATGTGAACCTTGACATTTATTTAGTTTTTCTTTTTCATTTTAGTCAACCCAAGATTATAAAAGAAATGCCATTTAAAGGGTTAGTTCACCCAAAAATTAAAATTGTCATCATTTACTCACCCTCAAGCAGTTCCAAACCTGTATAACTTTCCTTGTTCTGCTGACCACAAAGGAAGATATTTGGAAGAATGTCAGTAAATGAGCAGATCTCGCCCCCCATTTACTACCATAGTAGGAAAAATAAATACTATTGAAGTCAATGGGGGGTGAGATCTGTTTGGCTACTGACGTTCTTCCAAATATCTTCCTTTGTGTTCACCAGAACAAAGAAATACATGTGTTTTTTGTTTTTTTTATAGGGCTGGGTTAAAAATATAAATTTCTCAATTTGAATCGATTCTCATTTTGATTAACCAATATCGATTCTTAAATCCCAACAATCAATCTTTCAGTCTATGGTGTTTTCAGTTGTTAAATGAACAACTTTGTAGCCTGTTTCCCATATAACACTTATTTATTACATAATTATTACAATAAATTGTAATAATCTTTTAAATTCTGTTAATTTAATTATGAAATTCAAATGATATGCCACTTGCTGCTCTTTAATGTGCCGTGACTGATCGCTGTAGCGCCTCAGATCAAGCAGAGCAGCAGCGCTGAGCGCAACTGAACTGATCATCTTTTCCGCTTTACTACTGGCTACAGCACAAAATAAGCATGAATGAACATTAGAAGGTATGTTGAAATACACTGTAAAACTTACCGAAATCCAAAGTACTGTACCTGATGCATAACCCACTTAATCGAATACGGAATTGAATCGCAAGTTTGAAGTGAATTGAAATCAAATCAAATTGTGGAATTTGTGCCAGCACCCAGCCCTAGTAATTTATTTCTGTGATGGCAAAGCTGAATTTCCAGCATCCTTACTCCACTCTTCAGTGTCACATGATCCTTCAGAAATCATTCTAATACTGATTTAGTGCTTAAACATTTTCAATGTTGAAAACAGCTGTGCTGCTTAATATTTTTGTTGAAACCGTAATGCATTCTTCAAGGATTGTTTGAAGAATAGAAAGATCAGGAAAATACTATTTACTTGATATAGAAATCTTTTGTAATGTTAAAAAATGCCTTTATTGTCTCTTAATTTAATGCATGAATAAAGGTATAATGAATAAATTTATCAATTCTTTCACATAACCAGTTACCATGAAAATAACCTCACTTCTTTTTATTTCAGAAACTATCTTTTGTGGATGTGGCGACAGGTTCTCTTGGCCAGGGTTTGGGTGCTGCCTGCGGTATGGCCTACACCGGAAAATACTTCGATAAATCTAGGTATGGGTGTTCTCCCAGAGCATGCAGTCTTATTTTGTTCTTTTTCATACCATGACCCACTGTACTACATGAGTCATTTAATGTACACCAAATTATTATTATTTTTATTTTTTTTATTATTATTTTAATCCCATCCAAATCTGCCATGTCTGTTTTTCCTCAAACATAAAAAAATTTCAGAGCAAATTACCTACTGTTTTCGCTAACTAAATTGGTCCTCTGAGAAATCGAATCACATCCGAATGTCTGTGATTGTTGATGTTGTATTATCCTAATGCTTCTCATGCATTTTTTTTGATCTACCTGAGCTACTGTTTGTGCACCAATCTTGTGCACATAAAGCATGCTTTTGTTTAATCCTATGAAAAAATAAAATTATAAAATTAATAGCCAAATTAACTGCTAAGACTGTCCAGTCAGTGTCAGGTAAGAGCAAGATGCTTGTCTACATTTTTCTGCTCACTTATGCAGTTTTATAAGCAGCCACTTCTATAAACTCATGTGAAGTTTAAGTAGGGTTTTTATATCAATAATTAAGACGTATACATCATACGTGATGCATGCAAGCACAGCAGATGACCTTCAGTAATGCCCACATCTTGAAAACACACTCCCACCTCTAATATACATGGAGATGTTAGTCCTGTCCGAATTGATACACAAAGTCACAAACATCAAGTGATAAATGTAACTCGAATGTCATTTAGAAAACTAGTCCCATCTGAATATGGCTTATAGAGGGAAAACTCCAGTTTCTGCTGATAATTTGATGTTTCTGTAACTGGACACGTCTCTTATCTCACTGTCTCATTTAGCTACCGTGTGTTCTGCCTGTTGGGAGATGGTGAGTGTTCAGAAGGATCTGTGTGGGAAGCCATGGCTTTTGCCTCCTATTACAAGCTTGACAATCTGGTGGCCATCCTTGATGTGAACCGTCTGGGCCAGAGCGAAGCAGCACCACTGCAGCACAACACGAACATCTACAAGGAGCGCTGCGAGGCTTTCGGGTAGGTCTTCCAGATATTGCTGTGTTTTATTTCTTGCTATGCTAAACACTCACCGGCCACTTTATTAGGTACACCTATTCAACTGCTCTTTAATGCAAATATCTAATCAGCCAATCACATGGCAGCAACTCATTGCATTTAGGCATGTAAACACACTGCTGATCTACTGGGATTTTCATGCCCAGCCATCTCAAGGGTTTACAGAGAATGGTCTGGAGAAAGAGAGAATATTCAGTGAGCGGCTGAATACCGAAAAGACCTTGTTGATGTCAGCAGAGAATGGCCAGACTGGTTCGAGCTGATAAAAGGGCACCAGTAACTCAAATAACCACTTGTTACAACCAAAGTATGCAGAAGAGCATCTCTGAATGCACAACACATCAAACCTTGAATCGGATGTGCTACAGAAGCAGAAGACACACCGGGTGCCACTCCTGTCGGCTAAGAACAGGAAACTGAGGCTACAATTTGCACAAACCCACCAAAATTGGATAACAGAAGATTGGAAAAAATGTTGCCTGGTCTAATGAGTCGTGATTTCTGCTGCAACATTTAGATGGTAGGGTCAGAATTTGACATAAACAACATAAAAGCATGGATCCTGCCTTGTATCAACAATTCAGGCTGCTGCTAGAGGTGTAATGCTGTGGGAGATATATTCTTGGCACACTTTGGGACCCTTAGTACCAATTGGGCATCGTTTAAAGCCACAGCCTTTTTGAGTATTGTTGCTGAGCACGTCCATCCCTTTATGACCACAGTGAACCCATCTTCTGAATGCTACTTTCAGCAGGATAACATGCCATGTCACAAAGCTCAAATCATCTCAAGCTGGTTTCTTGAACATGACAATGAGTTCACTATACTCAAGTGGCCTCCGCAGTCACCAGATCTCAATCCAGTAGAGCAGCTTTGGGATGTGGTCGCATCATGGATGTGCAGCCGAAAAATCTGCAGAAACTGTGTAATGATATGTCATCATGGACCAAAATCTCTGAGGAATGTTTCCAGCACCTTGTTGAATCCGTGCCATGAAGAATTAAAGCAGTTCCTAAAATGGGGTCCAATCCGGTAATCATTAGTAGGGCTGGGACAATACATTATCGATTTGCGGTACAATGAATCTGGAACGATGGTGATATTTTCTGAATGAATCGCGATTCATACATTCAGAAAATATCACAATCGTTCCAGATTCATTGTACCGCAAATCGATAATAAATGTATTGTCCCAGCCCTACTAACTATTACCAGGCTGGACCCCATTTTCAGATTCTCTCTTGAATTCTGAGCTTAGTTTTTAACAGCAGATGGCACTACGTGCTTTAGAAACACACATACTCTGCTCACTTCCAGTTCCTTTACACACCACCTAAACCTGAAATAATCATTCATAAAATTTGAAAAGGTTGAAGTGAATTACAAGGGTGTTCGCAGTGGGCTCTTTACATTAATCTTGTATCATAAAAGCATTCTGAGCTGAGGTGCAAGTATATTTAACCACTTACTGTACATGACTCAGCCGAATGCAGACAAGTTTTTTTTTTTTTTTTTTTCAATATTATTTAGCCTTATTGCATATGTTTAACAATGATTAACATAGTGTATATGCTCTCTACTGCCTACTAAGCTATAAGCAGTGTGCTAGTATTCCATTCTGAACACAACCACTTTCCTTGCCCGTATTTTTTTTTTTTTTTGTGACTTGTAACCAATTTGTTTCTTCAGCTTCAACACTTACGTGGTGGATGGCCATGATGTGGAGGAGCTGTGCAAGGCTATGTGGCATGCCAAACAAATAAAAGGGAAGCCCACTGCCATTGTAGCCAAAACTTTTAAGGGCAAAGGCCTCAAAGGTGACTAATGATATCCTGTACTGCAAGACCATGATGATCAGCATTGATGTCTGTTATTATGATAGTCCTCATACGTGACTCTCTGACCTGTTCTTTTGTTCAGGCATTGAGGATCAGGATAACTGGCATGGGAAGCCTATCCCTAAAGACCGTGTGGATGAGCTGATTAATGACCTTCTGAGTCAGATCCAGTCCCCCAATAAGCCCCTCCACCCTCAACAGCCCAATGATGATGTTGCTCCAGCCGACCTCGCTCCCATCCACCTGCTCACACCTCCAGAATACAAGATCGGAGACAAGGTGATGAACTGAGACATTATACTTCATAGCTGTTGGAGTTTTTGACTGATTCATTTCTTTGAGCAAATGCTTCCTGTCTTCTAAAGTTCCTCAAAATGAGGCTTTATAAAGCTTCTGCTTTTGTTTGGCCACTCAGATTTCCACTAGGAAGGCGTACGGTGTCGCCCTGAAGAGGATGGGAGATGCCAGCCCTCGTGTGGTTGCCCTTGATGGTGACACCAAGAACTCCACCTTCTCTGATATCTTCAAGAAGGCCCATCCTGATCGCTACATTGAGTGCTTCATTGCCGAGCAGAACATGGTGTGTAACTGGATTTTTCTTCCCTTTGCACTAATAATTTAACAAGTCATGATGGCAAAGCAAAAGTAAAACCTGACAGTGTGTCATGGGTGAATAGGTTTGTAAACTGTGTTTGTGGAGCTCTTTTTAAGTTGAAGGTGTGGTGCATTATTCATACATGCATTGTAAATACCTGACCTCACCCTGTTAAAATGTTATCTTTTACTATTCACTTTCTGACTAATATTTATCAGTGTCAAGTGCTTACTCAATAGAACATGATTTCCCACAGTGAAAAATCTCTCATTTAGAGTCAAAATCTAAAAAATATTATAATGAATTATAAATTGAGCCACAAGTATATATTTTTTGTTGTATTTAGTGATTTATTAACAGTTTAAAATATATTACTAAATATAAATACACCTCATAATACACTATGGTTCAAAGTTTGGAGTCAGTAAGATATTTATTCTGAGGATTTTTTTTTTTTTTCTCTCCCCTAACTTTTGAGCAGTAGTGCAAGTATATGTATGTAACTTATCAAATGTAATACTTACTACATAAAACATCCATATAATTTGTCTAATAATATTATGTATTTAATTATGCTGCTATCCAGGTGAGTGTGGCTATTGGTTGTGGCACTCGTGATCGCACGGTTGCATTCGCCAGCACTTTTGCCGCCTTTTTTTCTCGTGCCTATGACCACATCCGTATGGCAGCAATCTCCCAGTCTAACGTCAACCTGGTTGGCTCTCACTGTGGCGTTTCCATTGGTAAGGCATCATGATGGGAAATGCATGTATTCTTGCTTTCTATCTGGACTTAAACCATTCTATATTTCAGATAAAAGCAAAGACTTGACTATTAATTATTTTTAATTTTGTCCAGGTGAGGATGGCCCTTCACAGATGGCACTGGAGGATCTCGCAATGTTCCGCGCTATTCCAACATGCACATTGTTTTACCCTAGTGATGGAGTATCTACTGAGAGAGCTGTGGAACTTGCAGCCAATACAAGGGTATGGTTTATGGTTTCCACTTGATGATCTTATACAAGGACGGTCATTATTTTGTCACCAGAGAGTTAATCTGTTGTTCTTTGGTTCAGTGTTCATGCTATTTCCTGCTTTCAGGGTATCTGTTTCATCCGCACCAGTCGACCTGACACTGCTGTCCTCTATGATGCTGAAGAGAAATTTGAAATTGGCAAAGCCAAGGTGAGAATAAATAATTAAAAAAAAACTTTTTGTTATTTATAGTTTCTAAATTTATTTTCACACTACTGCAAGGACGGCTAAAGTTAGCAGCCATGCTGAAACTCAGTTCAGTGTAATCCATTTAGTAGCCCAGTGAGCAAATGAGGCCTCCTGTTGGGCAGATAAAAAAAACTCTGCTTCACAAGTTTACTAACAACTCTCTTTCTGTCCTGTAGGTGGTGCGGCAGTCCAACAAAGATCAGGTGACTGTCATTGGAGCTGGAGTAACACTGCATGAGGCTCTGGCAGCATATGAACAACTGGCCAAAGAAGGTTTGTTCAGCACCTACTGGCCATAATGGGACATTACATAAGTCATGAACAGTACCTCAGCTTCATTTTAGAAAATTAAAAAGTAACTTTGCAATGTAAGATTAGTTAACTTATTATGTTATATGTTGTTGTTATTAAAGCACATTGCTTTCTTTTTCTTATATTTCAATGCGATTGTACTCAAATGTCTTAATTTAAATAGACATTTTTATTCAGAGGTGCGTTTAACTGATAAAGTATCACCGAATTTTTGGCTTGTATTAATGTCTTATTTTTGTCTTGTATTATTAATGTCTTATTTAGTTTTTGTTAATTGTATGACTTTTGTTATTCACTTTGTTCTCGCCATGAAGATAGCCATGCTGCTGACAAAAAAAAAAAAAAACTGTTAAATATATTTTTTTGCAAGGTGTGAACATTCGGATTATCGACCCGTTCACCATTAAGCCCCTGGATGCCTCTACTATTGTGGCAAGTGCTCGTGCCACAGGAGGAAAGGTGATCACTGTAGAGGACCACTACAAAGAGGGTGAGCTGCTTTTTTTCTTTTTTTTCTTTTTTTTAAGTGAAAAACCAAGATCAGATGGCACAACTAGATTCCCTGTCTCCACCCCTTATGCTGTGAGAGGTATTTTATGTTGGTTCCTATGCTCTCATTGTAGGTGGTCTGGGCGAGGCTGTCCTGTCTGCAGTGGGTGAAGAGCCTGGCATTGTGGTGCACCGGCTGGCCGTGAGCCGTGTTCCCCAGAGCGGCAAACCGCAGGAGCTTCTGGACATGTTTGGCATCAGTGCAAAATGTATTGTTGCTGCCGTCAAGCGTACTTTCGCCAACTGAAACTCTTTGAACCACCCTGAGCTACACCCTTCCTCTTTCTCCATTCCTAACTCAACCCAAGAGACAAGCTCACCACACATCAGTGTCATTCCAGAGGCTTACGGCTCGCAGATATACCTAAATTCATTGTGTGTGAAATTCTCTAACTTGTGCACTATAGTCAATAGTCACCTATTGCTCTGAAATGCTTTCATTTTGTGTCATTATCAGGTTTGCCTTCTTGTAATCTTTAATACTGCATTAATAATGGGTTTTAAAGGTTTGTAAGGTTATCAGAGTGTATCCTTGGATTAAATCAGAGTTCCATTCCAGTTGACACATTTCTGAACATCACTTAAAAAAAGACCATTTCACCTTGTCATTTCATAATTTCCCAAGCTTTAACTAGGTGTGCTTCCTGTAGTTATTACAAGCCAGTATCCTGAAAAAATGAAACATTAATTTGGTGATAATGGTGCGTGAAGGTGCTTTCAGGGAGTAATAAAGTATATGACTTTTTGTTTTGTTTTTTACTCTGTTGCATAAACTACTGGACAACCCTGTTTTGGAAAGTTAGTACATGAGTGGTTTGATTTTGGTGACTTGAAATGTATCATGTTACTGAGACACCCTCACTGTTGTTGCTTGTTTAAACCTGTAGTTTTCACTGAATTTGATGTAATGTGTTAATAAATTTGACTGCCCAGCCAATCTGCCTATTTGCTTCTTGGTATAGCTTTATTATCAGTTAGTTTTTGTGTGTGTAGACTGATTTCTATATATGTGAATGGGCCACGTGTTTTTCTAGATGGGAACACTTTGCGTTATGTCATCGCCCCCTTTGTTACTTCAAATGCCCCCTCTGCCAACAAAAAGTTGGGGGCCCGATAATCTCCACCCCCTTTCTCCCCTTAGCAATGGCCTTGACCTGTTGGGTTAATATTGCTATAGAAAGAGGGGTGTGTAATTATGTGATGGAATCTCTGGGGGCAGTTGCATAAACCACTTAGACTAGTCTTAAACGTTAAGACACTAATGAGTAGTCCTATTTTTTTTTAAAGTCATAAAAAGGTTGGTGTACTTGGAATTGGAAAATTGATTACCCCTTGGTTAACTGCAAGTTGGTCAAACTAGTTCTTAAGACCGTCTTAATATAGTGACTAAGTTCATGCAACTGGCCTTTGGTTTCAGTCAGGGTTTAGATTAGCCAAGGCTTACTTAAGACGTTTAAGTAGCTTTAATAAAGGTGTCTTAGGAAAAGAAATGAAAAAAATGGTGTGGATCTTGAGACACAAAACAATGGCACTGACATTATGAAAACGAAAAACTCCAAGACGCTGACATATTTTAAGACAGCAGTGCAAGATGCTTTCAGTTAAGACAGCTGAAACATGCACTTATTTTGTCTGGGACTGACCTGTCTATGAAACCGAGCATAGAAATGCTAACCGCTTACAACGTTTTTATCTTTGTATACGTGTAGGACTAGAGTAGCATATAGATTATCTGAAAAGTTAAAATACTAAAGGCCACAAAACTCCAGTATCTGTTTTCATTGGTTCTTGGTTTAATTGATTTTTAAACGATAAAAAGATTTGTGCAAGAAATGAACAAAACGTGCTGCTTGTGTACAGAAAATGTTTTTTACTCGAACACAAATAACATTACTATTCTTGGCAGCGGTACATGACACCATTGACCTATTTCAACAAGTTTCTGAAATGTATGAAATATAGATAATTTTCCATGCTTCCGAGTTGAGTGTCCGTGTGGTGACGTCAGAGATACTGTTTTGGGTCAGGGAATGGCTTTTGAATCCGACCGTCAGGTGGGATTTTTACTCGACACCCTTCATGAAGTCCAAGAACTCTGTTGGTATTAAAAACATGCATTTCAGTTGTCGAAATTGGTCATTTTCTAGTAAATATTCACAAATGTACCATGTTTTGAGTGTTTTGCTGCTTGCGTTTACCGTCGTAATCGATCTTGCCGTCGTTGTTCTTGTCTCCGTCCTTCATGAGTTCCTCAATGTCGTCCTCAGTGATGGCCTCACCTGTCGACTCCAGCATGTTCTTCAGCTCATCTAAATCAATGTAACCATCTCCATTCCTTAAAGAGACAACAATAAAGCGTGTTTAGTATAACAACTTATTTTAGATATGATGTAATACACTATAATATGCTTTGGGAAAAATGGACCATACTTATCAAACATGCGGAAAACCTCAGCCAGCTCCTCTTCTGATTTTCCTTTGCTCTCCTCTTTCATACAGCGCACCATCATCACCAAGAACTCATCAAAGTCCACCGTCCCGCTTCCTACAAAGCACAGAGACCGCTCAGCAATGAAATCCCAATTCTTACCATAAACTACACGTGAATATGAATGATATCTTCATCTAATATCCGACATACCATCCTCATCTACTTCATCTACCATTTCCTGCAGCTCTTCTTGAGTGGGGTTCTGGCCCAGCATCCTCATCACCTTCCCCAACTCCTTAGTGCTGATGCAGCCATCCTCAGCATCCTGCACGAAGATGTCGAACGCAGCGCGAAACTCTGCCAGGTACAAAAGTCACACGTCAACAACACTCTTATAAAGAGAGATTGTGTTTAATCACAGTGCATGCAGTGATGTTTAAACTAACAGATTAGAAAGAGAAACTCACCATTTTTCTGTTCTTCTGTCAAGTTCTCCACCTATTAGGTGTAAGAGAGAGCTCAAAAACTTTGCTCCAGTTGACTTTGAACTAAAAATACAATATGTGGTAAGACTATATAGCATGTTATTCGTCAGAGACTGACCAAGGTCTATTCTTTACAGGAATGACAGCTGTCACTCGCTTAAAGTTCTTCAGACACCAGACACCATCTGCCCCATTGTTAAATGCTTTAGTCTCAGTGTCTATGACCCTTCACTATTTCACCAGCTATTGTGGGGTATGCTAAACCGAAACTTTTCAATTATTTTGTTGAGTTCATTTATTGAACAAATTCATTTCGATGGTGTGTTGTGTGCTATATACCCTTAAAAAGGCACCAAATTGCAGCTGTCCCATTTCCATTTATTGATTTAACCTTGAGTGCTAAATAGCCTGACAGTGCACTGATTGATTTCTCTGGCAGATTATTAATTATAATGTTGAAATATGTCATTTACAGAGGAAGGAAATGGTCAAGGACAGGTTAACTGTCAAATTAACAATTATTAATTTATCATTTAGCTGATGCTTTCATACAAAAACACATATGGGACTCTTTATTACAGGGTCACTCTCCTTTCAGGCAGCTTGAGACGTAATAAAATGCTGATAATTATTGCATTCGCAACTTACCGCTGCTTTATATACATCATCCATGGCTGTCCTGGATTAGGGGTTTTCTTTTTGAAATTGTCTGTAAACTCCTCACAGGTAATCCAGCACTGATGCCCTGTCACCCAGCACTCCTCTCTTCACGTCAGACACAGGACGAAGAGTCCCAGGGCCACCTGCCTTGGCCTTTATGGCTGGAATGGATGGCTTAGAAAAGACAAAGCCTTTTGTCACTCCCCTTCCCTATCTGAGAGAGCGAGGGATGGGTGAAAAAGGAAAGGGGTTAGGGATGGTATGGGCTATAAATAGAGGAGGAATGTCAGAGACAACAGGCAGGAGAACTCGAGTTATGACAATAAGTCCTTGGCACTGGTCTCCCAGGCAGCCTGCGCAACAACCCCATATCAAGTTCTAAACTTATCCAACGGTCACCTGCATTTGCCAATCATTGTTGAGAAGCATCACGACTCCATTCTTGTGGCAGGCACTACTAAATGACTAATCAAAGAAGCCAAGGGCACTTCTTATTATTAAATCTATCTTAACCAATGTTTGGGTTTGTTGAGGGTGTGGGTCCTTTAAAGAAATCTTTAGATCACCTTAATTCATGCTGGACAACATGATCATCAGATTTTACACAAACTAGTGGAGTTCATGAATTTCAGTTTTTAAATTTTGTGTCTAATGCAATTTGCGATTAACTAATGCAAAAAAGAAGCACTTTAACTAAAGGTCTCAGACTTTTGGACCCTATATACAGTATATTCAAATAATCTCTGATAGTTGAACCCATAAATTATTTTTCTATTGTCCGTTGTAGATAAAAAAGTAATATGCTTTTGACTAAATGAACCATTTTAAATGTAATTCTGAATGAAAGACATCTAATTATTCAAGTCCTAAGGTTAGTGATATGTAAACAGCTGCTTCACTGTGGCATCCATGCACCACAAGTCCACCTTTATTTCTATAATTAAATCCAGACAAGTGAACCCAGCAGTCAAGTCACGTCTTGTGCCTGAGCTGCTTAAAAACATATAAACTTATTTTGTGAATTATTACATTGGTCCTTCTGTTTCTTTTCTTTCTTTTTTTCCCCTCTTCATCATTCTCTACAAATCAGTCAGTATTTTATGTCAAAATTAGACAGCAACAGTGTCATTTAGGCCACAAGACAACCAGCATGAAAGACTAATGGCACCGGAGCTGACATCACAATGATACGCTATGCTATTCTGGATTCCTCTGGCCTAAATAAAGAACCACCAACTAGCCATGAACCTTCCCTTAAAAGACTCTCAGAGTAGGAGATTACAAAGTACATGCCCATACAATTCATTCACAAATAGTGTAATTTCATAAGAAGTATGAAAGTGTAATCTTGTTCATTTATCCAAACATTTGCTGTGTTAGGGGAAGCTCTTCTTGTTTTCACTTGGGAAGTCTAGCTAATGATATGATGTTGGTTCTCTCTTTCTCTGCCCACGTTCTCTGCAGCTTTCTCCACGGCCAGCATACATCCTGAGAACATGTAACAACTGAGACACTGACCTGTTCAGAAGGTGTGTGTGGAGCAATGAGGACACAGGAGTTGGACACTGGACAGGTCAGCACAACACACATTCGTGACTCACTATGGACAGACATTTGTACGAAGAACAGCAGTCTGCCAAAGTGGTTTTGCCAGATAGCGTAAAATTACAAGATACTGTCTCACTCTTACCCACTGTTTGTTTGGACAGAAATACAGGGTCATCCATTTTAAAATGGTACTTAAAGAAGAAGAGATTCAGGGACTTTGGTTGTGTTGGGAGAAGTTTAGAAAAAGCCTAAATTTTGTGACAAATTTATTCCAAGTAACTTTAGAACAGGCATACTCAGTTACTAAAATGAATTAAATGAAAACTAATAAATAGTCTATAATTTTAGTATATATATATATATATATATATATATATATATATATATATATATATATATATATATATATAATATATAATCCTCCTGAGACCCAAGCATAGACTTTTGTCTCCCTCTCCTTGGACTTTAAATGTGACTGACATTGATTGAATAATCAAATTTTGCACGTTTAAGGAAATATGATATTTTGTAATTATGGTTTAAATCTGACTAGTTTTCAAATTGTTATAAATCAACATCTCAGGAAATTGTTACGGGGTTTGAAATCTGAATATGACTTTCTTTTACAAAACAGGATGTCAATTTCATACGTCCACTATAGTGGACATCAAGGTCATATAATGCCACTTTTACAAGATGTCACCAGAGTGTGTATGTGAAGTTTTAGCTCAAAATACCCCACGGATCATTTTTTATAGCATGTTAAATTTGTCACTTTTTGACCACTCAGTTTTTGTGTGTGTCCCTTTAAATGCAAATGAGCTGCTGCTCCTACGAAGAGTTTCAATAGCTTTTGTTAGCACTATAGGTTAGCAGCACATAGCATTAGCAACACCGATTACCTCACAAAGACTCACTGAAAATGTCAGAAACTGTTCAGCCTTTTATGTTCAAACCAAAGTCGGACAATGATGGAGACACTCAAGAAGAAGTGACAACATTTTGAATGCAACAGGCCGTTTCTGAATGGTTAGTTGATGAATTTATGTAGCTGATGTGGAGTTAACTATCTTAAAGTCATTGATTAGCATATTCTGTCATGATAATCTATAAATCGCTGATGTGAGAACTGTTGTGAGATGCTTACAGAGCCAGAGAATATATGCTGCATGAAGATAGAACAGGTATAGTTTAGTTTAATTACGGTTATAGTTTATCACGTTGTCATCTTGTTTTTATGACATGCTATTGCATTTGTGTTGTACTGTATTGCAGTAACATGGCCTCACCCTCTTTGTTGCGTGTTCTTGGGGGAAGGGTTTATGTACATTTTAGGGTTAGTGATGTCACCAATCCAGGAAGAAGCTCGTTGTAGTCCTTAAACAGACAACTCTTTAAAATTAAAAATATCTCCCTTTGTTTTGAACTTTGAGTGTCCTAACTTTGCAGACATTGTTTATGCTCAAGCAGCAACATTACACACTAACTAAAAAAGTGAAATTGCAATGAACTACCTCTTTAAAGCATAAGCATTATATATCAGTATTCCTGTGAAATATTAGATATTCTTAAAATGTTGCCAATTATTAATCCCATTATTACAAATAATTTTTCATTACATGTTGCTGCAAGAACTCATTAATATGCAAATTAGATACAATGTATCATGCAACCCACTTAAACCCTGCACATAGCCTATTGCATAGAGTAAAATAGTATATCAAATGATTCTAATTCTATTCAAATAATTGTTATATCTTTCATAACATAGTTGAGAATCCTCTTTATACAATGTTTGGTTAAAGGAAATCCTGAAACCTAAAAATTGTTTGATGAATGAAAAAAAATCCATTGTTTTTGCCTATACATGTCTATTCATGACTTGTTATTTATTTATTTTATTTATTGACATAGCATAACATAACATATAAATAAAATATATTTTTATATAGTTATAGTTTATATAAAATATAGTTTTATCCATTTATTTCTTATGCTCCAAACAATGAAATGACTATAAAAAAAATAATACATATAAAAAATATTTATAAAAAATAATAATAAAAAAAAAGCCTTGTTCTCAGGAGGATGTGTGTGTGTGTGTGTGTGTGTGTGTGTATGTGTTTTGAGCATTTTAATTTTAAAAGAAATGGAATGTTTTTGTTTAATAGAATAAAGTTATAAAAAATAAGATAAAAAAAAAAGGTATGAAAATTTCTCAAGTGCACTTAAAAATATGCTTCCTATGTCAACAATCAGAGTTGTTGCCCGTTTTGTAGCCTGTGTTGTCTGAGCAAATTTAAACAGAGTTGCAAGGCAGTATCTCGCTCTGCAGTGATACTTTATGGAGTAAATGTAAATGCAAACAATCTCTCCCTATACAATGTGACCCTAAGAGCCTGTCTGTTTGTATGTGTGTGTGAGACATTCGACCAACCTTAACTCAGGCTTTTTTAAGCATCCTTCTGTCCTCCCCCACAGCCAGTTAGATTTCCCAAATCTCTGATTTCACACTAATGCTTGAAATAAAAAAGATACTGTGTATTATTTCGACACTGACGCCACACTTAAAATGTATAAATGTCATTGCATTAGAAAACAAAACATTAAACCCAATGGCATTTATTTTAAATAAAGCCCAAGAAATGCAGTCTAAGTATCAAACGCCTTTACATTCAGACATTTTAAATGTGACTTAGCCACTGTATATATATATATATATATATATATATATATATATATATATATATATATATCAGCCTGTAATCTCCATAAACAAGAGGAGTGTGTAGCTGTATGCTTTGAGAACACATTGCATTTGTCTGTATGCCTGTCTGCCTCCATGTGTTTGTTTTATGAGTTAGAGAACCATGTCTTTCTCTTTTGGCAAGGTCTTTTTCTTTTTCTTACATACGTGCTAATGGCAGAGTGCCAGGCAGGAACATGTTGTGGACGAGACATGGAGCCGGAGAGAGATCTCTGTACGGGTCAGTCAGGCTGTCGGGTTCACTGCCCTCTTGTTTGGATAACTCTCTCATTTGTCCATCTCAAGTGCTACAAGGTGTGAACACTGTGTCATTGTGGCATGATGTGACTGACATTGACCATAATCTCCCTGCCTCTCTTTCTCTCTCTCTCTTTGTCCCAACTCTAGTGTTTGTTGGCACAACCGTTGACTTTATAAGGAGGGGTTGATATTTTTGTGAACTCCTTGTACACGTACTGTGATCTCCTCCCTGTTTTCTTCTCCTCCTCCTCCTTCTCACTGCTGACTAAGAGAGAATTTAAGAGGGCAGCTGGAGGTGAGCCTGCAGGTACACAGTGAGCATCTGAACAGATCGGATCAGAACCATGCAGGCTTTTTTGGTGTTCTGCTTGTGCTTAGGAGTTTTAGTTGTGGACGGAGAAGCGCTGAATGATCTGGATTCGCCCATCACATTGTCACCTCATACTGATGTTTCATCCTCACATCATCCACCGGTGGATTCTTCTTCAGAATCAGCATCAGGTGAGTAGAGCAATAATTATAGTAATTATGATTTCAAGAGCAGTGGCACAGGATGAAATCTCAGGACTTGGTCAGGCAAAAAGTAAAAAGTTCATGGTGTCTGTTATACTTTTTCTTGTTCAAAGTAGTTTATTTAACTATAGTACTCAACATTTGAAGTGGATCAAAACCATTCATCAAAGTTGTCCTAAAACCTTCTTAGGACAACTTTAATTAACTTTTTTGATCCACTTCAAATGTTGACTACTGTAGTATGAACTCATTGAAATGTCTTTTAATGACACTTCATTTAAAATTGATGAATTATATTGTATTAGATAACAAAATATGAAAGCAAGTGCTATTTGCAAACAAATTATGGATTTTCACTGAGCTAACTTTACATTTCTGTGCCGTTTTTACAATTATTTGTTCTCAAGGTGATTTATTTTGAATTAGTTCTCCTCAAGTGACCGCAAGTGTAGTTAGTCACGTTAACTATGAATATGACCCACTAACATTTGACAACCTGAAAGAGTATAAACCATGTTTCTTTTCATTTTGAACATTGTATCTATTGTTTCAACATTTAAAGTCTCTTATGCTCACCAACGCTGCATTTATTTGATCAAAAATACTGTAAAAACAGTAATATTGTGAAATATAGTATTATTACAATATAAAATAAATGTTTTCTATATTAATACATTTGAAATGTAATTTATTCCTGTGATATCAAAGCTGAATTTTCAGCATCATTACTCCAGTCTTCAGTGTCACACGATCCTTCAGAAATCATTCTAATATGCTGATTTGATAGAGAAACATTTCTTATTATTATCAATGTTGAAAGCATCTGTGCTTTTTGTGGAAACTATAATAATTTTTTTTTTTAGGATTCTTAGAAGACTAGAAAGTTCAAAAGAACAGCATTTATTTGAAACAATTTTTTTTTCTGTAACAACGTAAATGTTTTTACTATCACTTTTGATCAATTTAGTGCATTCTTGCTGAATAAAAGTATTAGTTTCTTTAAAAAAAATTGAATTGTGTTGAATCATGGCTGAATTTGCAGGTGAAAAGAGAGCCAATCAAGCACAAAGTACGAGGCAATCGAGCGACACTGCCACAGATACAAAGGTGAGACTGTATTTCTGCAGTCAAAACATCACTATCCTGGTTTCTTACATCAAATAGTGTGATGAAATAAATAGAAAACAGTAAATATTGAATTCATGTCCCATAGTAATGCTTGTTTGCTGCACAAGCTGCTACTGTTGTTACAGTGGAACAAGTATGTGTATTCTGGCAGTCCAAGATCGCACGACCATACCATAAATGCTAATTATAAGCCTATTTTTGCTTCCCGTCTTAATGTTCAACCTCTCATTTTCCACCTCCTTTATTCCTGTCTGTGCTATTTGTCCACTATATTTAGTTTGTTTAGTTTGTTCAGCATGTTTCTGGTCATTCCTGTGTCACTAATGGGCTCGATTCCTGCCATGTTCCCTCTGTGTCCCTCCAGTCAGCTATGGGGCGAACTGAGGCCGTGTGGGTGGAGCTCAATGCTGTGTTGGAGAGATGGGGTGGGGTAGCAGGGAAACTAAACGCAATCTTGAGGGAACTCAACGAGGAAAAAAAACGCCTTATGGACCAAGGGGAAGAGCAGAAAGCAAAGAAAAAGGAAGAGGATGAAGATGAAGATGAGGAAGATGATGATGAGGAAGAAGAAGAAGAAGAAGAGGAGGAGGAAGAAGAAGAGGAGGAAGAGGAAAATGAAGAAGAGGAAGCAGAAGAGGAGGAGAATGATGCCTCTAACAGCACCCTGACCCGAGATGGATTCATAGACTCATTACCAGAAGGCTGCCAATATGGAGAAACTAGAATTTCCTGCAAGCAGATTGGCTTGTCCCACCTGCCTGTCATCACGAACCTGGAAGTCACCATACTTGAACTGCCTGGTAAGGTCTGGACAAGCTGAAAGATCCAACATAAGTATATGGATCTCTGAGACACTCTATAATTTATGTCGGCTGTGTCTTGTAATAAGCCCAGCCGTTTAGCGTTTTAACCAATGTGCTGTCTCAACAGGGAATAACTTAACAAGAATTCCTTCCCGTGGTTTTTCTGGACTGCCAGATCTTGAAGAGCTTGACCTAAGTATGAACATGCTGGACGACTCCTCTTTCGACCTAAGTCTCTTTATGGTACTGCCATTTCTTTATCCCTGTAATTACACCAGTTATATACATCTATAATCCTTAAAGTTTAAGTACTGTACATGTCTACATCAAATCTAAAAAAAAAAAAAAAAGTCAGGATTTTTAAGAACATACAAATTAAAAACACAAAGTTTCAAATTATAACTGCTAAATATATGTCGGGCCTAGATAAGTCCGGATTTCCCACTGGGAGACCTTGAGAAGTGACCAAACACACCACTCCCAAAGCAAACCCAGCTCCATGAAAATAGGAACTCTGACCAATGGAAAATGGCACTGTCTTCTTTGGACTGTCTATGCAATGTTAGTGAAATTAGCATGAAGAGTAAATGTTCCTTTGAGTAGGGAAACAAGTGCACAATTTACAGTGGCAATTTATGACATTTAATGTATGAAAAATAATACAAGCCCAGTAGTCTGGGGCAGCACGGTGTGAAATACCTGTCTTAACATTAAAATAATTTAACCAACATGCAAAATTGAGGCTTTTCATTTGGTCGTAGGCACAGTGGAAACTATTCACTAGACCCAAATCAGACAAGTCCCAAGTTGAAAAGTGTGTTTTTTTTTTTTCTTCTGCTTTTTTAACAGAATCTGACAAAGCTGAAAAGTCTGAAACTTGACGGCAATGAGCTTACAACAATTCCACGCTTGCCATCTTCTTTGGAGGATCTAAAGATAAACAGCAATAAAATAAACCAACTGGCTTCACACAGCTTCAAAGGTTTGTGCTGTTTTCATGCCAGCTGCACAAACATGAGTTTACTCCTGGCTTTGGTATGGATTTATGTAAGTTTAGATGTAGAAACATTATTATGAGGAACGTCAGAGTTCTTCTTTAGTCATTTTTTGTCAGTTTACAGATAAAGAACTGAATAGTACTTTTAGATAATATGTTTAAAATAATGTGCACTCACAGGAGATTGTTTTATTGTACATGGAGTGAGTCGTTAAGATCACATGACCAGGCCAATATTACTTGCTTTATTGTAGTAACTTTCACTTTTGCTCAGAAGATATACCTAAATTAGTCTGCTAATAGGTCATTAGTACAAATAATTTTGCTTCTGCTTTTGCGTGAGGTCACATCCACACCGCTAGGTGTCAGTATAAGTCCAGGACAGCTCAAAATAAACAAAAATTATTGAAACAACTAATAACATTTAATTTTTTTCTAGGCTTGGCTAATCTACAAGTCTTAGAACTGACAGGAAACATCCTCTATGAGGGCAGTATTGCACCCTGGGCTTTCAAACCTCTGAAGGCACTTAAATATTTACGACTGGATAAAAACAGATTCAGTTCCATTCCAGCGGGATTACCCCCGTCTTTAGAGGTCAGTTCTGTAATCCAGCCAATGTTTCAGTCACTTGCTTCTCTGTATAAGTTTAGGGATTTTGTATTTTGATTGGTTTTGGTGTATTTGCAGGACTTAAGGTTGCAGGAAAATCAAATAGTGGAGGTGCAAGACAGGCTTCTGGATAAGTGTGTCCACCTGAAGGTGTTAGATCTCAGTCACAACCTCCTGAAAGAGAACAGCATCTACCCTCAGGCTTGGATCAAACTGCCGTGAGTCTCACATGCACATTTTTATACTTTATTAATACACATTATTATAGGTTTAGATTTATCACTCGAGGAATGGCAACCTGCTTCAACATTTTTTAGTGCATTATAAATTGTATAAAATATATATTGATATATTTATATTATTATACAAAATATTTTATAAAACATATATTTAATATAAATTGTCAAAATTTATCAAATTGATTTAATTGTTTCCATAAAAAATTCATATATATATACAGAGTTCCAGTGCAAGTTTTTCATAAATAGTGAAAAAAATCTATATTTTTATATAAAATATTTAATATAATATATTGTTATAATTTTTAAATGTATATAAATATATGAAATATAATTGTAACTGCTAAATATATTTATATATTTAACCATTTTATAAAATGTATTTAAATATGAAATGTATAAATGGTTCCTTGGCATTTTCCTTGTTAGCCACTAGATGGTGCACAAACACCACACTGAGAGCAGTCTAACCCGCCCTGTTGCTAAATGTGTTGGTAGAACACACTTCCTGTGCGTTCGTCATCATCAGAATCATTTGAAGGACGGTGATCATTTACTCTGGCCCTGCTGTCATCCTGCATCTGCCTCATAGTTTCCGGAGACCATGGTAGATGTGCTTCTCCAAGGTCTGGCATCACTCATCCTCAGGAGTGTATTATACGGGAGGCAGAAGTGACAGAGTGCTCACTCATCACTCACTCTGCCCTTTGCCCTGTCAAACACACTGAGAGATGGGGTGAAGTTAAAAAAAACAAGCCAGAGAACATACTTACCATGTCCCAGTTTTTTGGAAATCCGAACTTAATTCCATGACAGGGCTCCAGACACCATTGGCTCCTATAGGGGGGAAAAAAACAGGCGCCAGATAATTTTTTTAAGAACTTAAATTTTTAAATCACTTACTTTTAGTCTTCCTGTTGTGTTTATATATATCTCCCCTTTACAGTTTGGCATTTTCATATTTTTTATTTTTCTGGGAAATGAATGTCACTATTTATACTATTATAGTTTTTGTTAATATTTTGAATCCAATTAGATTTTTATAGAATCTAATTAAAAGTTTTAATATTTTGTTTTGTTTTGTTTTTATTTTTGGTTGTTTTTAAACATGGCTGTTTAGTTTTTATAAATTTTTATTTCAGTATTAACATTTATTTCAAGCAATGAAAAAAAAAGTTTTTTTAATGGTTCTACTATAATCTTTATATTGAATAATATGTGTCAAATAATGTTCTTAGTGTTTCCTTCCTGAAGCTACAACAGTTTACTTTGAATCAAATTAAAATATATATAAATATATGGAAATAAATATATAAATATATTAAATTTGGTTTGTGCAACCAAATAAAAATCAGGGGGAGTTGATATACATATGACTGTGATTAATGAACAAGCCAAAATACAGCAGGACTCTTATTTTGAAATGCCTGTGCTTTCCTTTTGCTGCTCATTCAAGTTCAGATGAGGAAGATAAAAAAACAATATGAATAATATAAAGTAAACTTTGTCATAATTGATCAGCATTAGAATAATGTGCGCTAATCATTGATTGCGAGCTGCTCTGAAGCACTGTTGCGAGAGCCTGAAGAATGTGCAACAACGCCATCTTTTGACTTTAAGGCAAGCGACAACACAATGCTTTTAGCAAATAACAATTTTACAGCCATAACGTGATTTTGTATTGTCGCCAATGGCAACCCAAGCAAAAATATCACTCGCAAATTAATATTTTTAGTCGCAAATGCGACCGTTTTAGGCGCAGTCTGGAGCCCTGCATGAGTAATAAAGACTTTATCTAGGATTGTACTTGGAAGATTTCTACTCAGTTTTGTAATTAAGCGTAAGCTCACTCATGGATAACAGTTTGCACTTGTATTGTGGTGAAAGCAGATGTTTGGCTGGCCGCTGATCAGCCAAATGAAGCGGTTAACAGCACTGGTTATGGCTTGGCTGTGTGACGGTGAATGTGTGGGGTATGATTCATAGAGGGGTGACTGTGATGCTCAAGCATTCCTGCTGAGAAATATTTTGTGGATTTCTATGAGTTGCCAAAGTACAGATATATATACAATGAAGCTTTCAAGCTTCTAAAATGACACAAAAGCACCATAACATTATCATAAAAGTAGCCTTTGACTTATATTCCAAGTCTTCCAAAGTCATACAATAGCTTTTTTGTGAGAAACAGACCAAAATGTCGGCATACGGCAAAATGAGGCCTTTCATTACAACTTTCTCTGCTTCGTAAGCTTTTTGTCTTTTCCATTCCCGCTCTCACACTGACTCTCATACCGTCAGCAAATCATACTAATACATTATTCAGCTCTAACATCTTTTACTCATTTTCTTTTCTTGCGAATTGCAAGTCTTTTTGAAACAGTGCCATTCAAAGTGGGAATAGAAGGAATTTCGCTTTCACTCTCATCAACATCTGCATTATCATTGGAACTGTTGCCAACTGTTTGCTTTCCAGCTGCTTTTTTAAGGTAACCTGTTATTAGCAGCAGTGAGTGTAAGTAAGCTTTGATCAGCCATCAGCTCAAATATACAGGCTCTTTATTTTAAAAATAACGTTATAGTGTAGCCAAATTGTGCTGTTAGATGTGTGTGTGCAGTCACGTGTATGAGCCTCTGATTTATCCAAACACTGCAGCACCGTACTATTATCTCTGCACAAATCTGTGAACCTCCTCGAGATAAGGCAGGTCTTTTAATGTCTACTTCAATTTCTTCAGCCTTTATGAGTGCCTGTCAGCCCAAATAATGTCTATAACGGCACCATGGACCCAGTGTAAATACCACTAAATCCCAGCTCCATCAACACCTCCTCACCACTCCATTTCTCAAACTTTCGCTCATGTAGCAACCCAGCCACATACAGTATATACACATAAATAAAGATGTAGCCATGATGATATTTTCCTGAAGCCTCTTTGTGATCAGTCATTTCCAGCTGTGATCAGAGATTTTCTAGAAGAGATGATTAGCTTAGAATTTGGTCCAAAGATGACAAATTGTGTACTTCTTTGGGGATCTGTGCCAGAATTGCCATTGAAATTATTGAGAACAAGCTATTACAGACCCCCTGCATATAAACAAAGGCCCCTCCTTTAAATAAACTCTTTTGTACATTTCTGCATTTGCACTTCTGCTCTAGCTTCTGTTCTACTCTGGGTTGTGTGCCATTCATAATTGAATTGAGTATGCCCAATTTAATTCCTGAATTTTAATTAAATTGCAAACAGGGTGCAGAATTGCAATTTGAATTGAAATGTAAGAAAGAATTTAAATGAACTGAAATCCAAAGAAATTCAGAACAGTAAAGTTATTTAAGGTTTGAAGGTTTAAAGACCTCAGAAGAAAAAAAAACAATAGATTTGAAATGCCACCAATAAAACTTGCATTTAGTTCACATTTCATCATATTTTCATACATTATATAAATTAAATTAACTTGCAGACGAGGGTCCCAAAATGAACTGCGTTGATTTTGAATTTGCAATTCAGTAAATTCCTTTTCCTGCCATTTCATTTCAAATTCCAATTCAGTGAAGCTGATGGCTCCTGTATGAGAAATTCTGATTTCCCTCATTTGTAAATCACCTTGGATAAAAGCCCCTGATAAACACTTAAAGGGAAAGTTCACCCCAAAAATGAAAATTGTCATCAGTTCCTCACCCTCATGTCATTCCAAACCCATAAGACTTTTGTTCCTCTTTGAAACAAAATTAAAGGATTAGTTAGTTCACTTTCAAATGAAAATTAGCCCAAGTTTTACTCACCCTCAAACCATCCTAGGTGTAAATGACTTTCTTCTTTCTGGTTAACACAATCTGAGAAATATTAAAGGTCCCGTTCTTCGTGATCCCATGTTTCAAACTTTAGTTAGTGTGTAATGTTGTTGTTAGAGTATAAATAAAATCTGTAAAATTTTAAAGCTCAAAGTTCAATGCCAAGCGAGATATTTTATTTAACTGAAGTCGCCTACATCGAACGGCCAGTTTGGACTACATCCCTCTACCTCCTTCTTTAATGACGTCACTAAAACAGTTTTTTGACTAACCTCCGCCCACAGAAATACACAAAAAAGAGCGGAGAAGAGAGTGTGTTTGTCGCCATGTTGTCGAAACGTGTTATTTTCATCCCGCAGTCCAATCACCTTTGTTTGGCCTTCCCAGGGACGCTGTACTTAGAGATCAATGGTTACAATTTATTGCTTAACTCGGTTACCGAAAATTATAATTGTGGTATCCTTACTGCAATAGTTAATGTTGGACTGCAGTGCACATAATGGCCACAAGAGGGGACTATGTTTATGTATATGGCTGTTTTCCGTATGAGGTACTCTTCTGAGTGAGTGCTAACGTTGTACATTTTCTGTCGCTGCTTGTGGAGATTAAAGAGTTCAGTCTCTCGGGAATTATTGTCTTTTGTGTTCATTCGGCACAACACCACAATAATCCACATGTAAAACTATGTGCAGCACACGTTATGGTAAGAGGCTTGACCTTTCCGGGTAAGGAGCGCTTCAGTATTACATTTACAAAGAAAGTGGAAAACTCTCGCAGTTCAAAAAGCTTACACCTTCCCTATTCAACTTACGGATACGAACTTACTAGCGCCGCTAGTTTACACTTTCTTTGTAACTTGCCGAAGCTAGATATTTTACTTCATAACTTGTTAAATATGGATTTTTATTTATTTATTTATTTTTTTACACAAACGCATCATTTAGCTTCAGAAGGCCTTTATTAACCCATCCCCACCTCCCCCGGAGCTGTGTGGAATAGGTTTATGATGGATGGAGACACTTTCTTCAGCTCATACATTTGGTAACTGCCATTATAAAGCTCGGATGCGTCATTCAGAAAGAAGAAAGTCATATACACCTAGGATGGCTTGAGGGTGAGTAAAGCTTGGGGTAATTTTCATTTGAAAGTGAACTAATCCTTTAAAGATAAACCTGAGAGATTTCTGTTTCTCAATTGAAAGTCAATGCAACTAAAACTTTGAAGATCCAAAAAACAAATCCATATGAATGAAGCAGTTTAATCCAAATGCTTTATATGATGAACAGATTTAATTTAGGCTTTTATTCACATATAAATCATGATCAGCAAACATACATAGAGCACTCAAAAATGGTAAACACAGAAGCTTAAACATGTATGTGTGACGCACATGAGCCAGTGAGGTTTGTTCTAGCTTGTGATGCATACATGTTTAACACATGACAGATTGATGACCGATTATTCCTTTTTGGGTGAACTAACCCTTTGAACATTGTGTGTATAGCCTTTCCTAACTTCCTTGAGCTTCGTCCTTCTCTTTTAAAATGACAGTGACGTGTGGCCAAGTATGGTGACCCATACTTGGAATTTGTGCTCTGCATTTCACCCATCCAAGTGCACACGCACATAGCAGTGAATATTGAACACACACCCGGAGCAGTGGGCAGCCATTTTTGTGAGTGATCGGGGATTAGGTGCCTTGCTCAAAGGCACCTCAGTTGTGGGTAATGGGAGTGGAAGAAAGTGCTGTTCATTCACCTCCGTTTCTTGACAGTACTGAGACTCGAATCCACGACCTTTGGGTTACAAGTCCGGCTGTAACCATTAGGCCACAACTACCATATAATTAAAGATTCAAGTGCCAGACCTATTAAATCTAATTACTGTTTTTAATTTCACTTAACAACCTTCATGGTATAATTCTCTTAGCTGCTAATGGGAGTCACAAGTTTCTTTAAAAGTGACAAAACTTCAATAAGCAGCCAAATGTCATGGGAATCTGTGCAACAGTGCTCTGTGTGTATGCTGGTGTGTTTATATAGGTGCACAATGTTTTTGTGTGTGTGCATTGACACCACATGCCCCCTGTCATCTGGAGGGTTGTTTTGGTTCTCGGGGTAAAGAACAGGGTGTGCTGGGAGAGGGCTCCTCTGCAGGCCAATGACCTGAGACTGAGGATTTTGATGGATGGCGAGGACAGTGTTGATGCGCTAGCTGGACTGAGCTTACGGGAATGAGGCAGGGGGGTGAGACAGAGGACACGCACTGCTTGTTTTCTCACACAGGGAGACAAAAACGCAAGTTAGTGCAGTTTCAACTAGAAGTGCACATTCTCATTTTATAATGAGTTATATAAAGTGCCTCTGCCTGAGGAGACAACCAAGAGCCAGCAGTTTTGAGGAGAGATATACACAAGTAGATGCTGTTCACTCTTAAAATGTAAAAAAATATTCAAAACCTGTCTTCTGAATCTGAAAAAGAACATGAATTTGCAAAGCCTCAGCTGGAGCTGGTTATCTCATTATAGTGCCCGAAAAGAAAGGGCTGAGTTTGGCTGAGCCTGGGTCTCCCGCATGCATGATATAACATGAGATCTAACGAAATGTGCTTCATCATGACAGTGGTCTTCCTGTCCCGCGTGCCAGGTTATGTAAGGGCGGTTGTGCAACGCTTGAATCGGTGTGCCTGTGGACATGTGGTGGCAGCCGTGCTCTTCTGCTTCTCATTATAGCAGTGCTCCCTGAGGATGCTCACCGTTGTTGGCTAGTCAGTGGGGGAGATCTGTGTGGAAACTACACAAATCTGACTAGGACATCAGAAGCCAATAATCCTGGAACTGCTTTATAATCCGAGGCTCTTATGTTCTTTAATTATGATTTGTTTACACATACACACACACATATAAAACGAAGGTTTTTAAAAGTGTAAAAAAACATAAGATATAATTAATTTAGAAGTTTTATTAAGTGTTAATGAGATTATGTGGTTTTTATAATCAGTTAACAGTACTTTTGTTTTGTTTTTTATTTATTTTTTTACAAGATGAACAAAGTTTGTCACCAAAAAAGTCATTCGGTTTAACCAAAATTTCGATTTTACTGAATGATGATATTTGTAAACAATGCTAACAGACTGATATCTAGCTAGTTAGCTTGCTAGCTAGCTGGCAAAAGGACCATCAAACATTTTATATTTAGTATAAGTTTTTAAAATATTACAACATTTTCCATGTTTTATAGCGGTTGTACCGAATGACCTGATGATGTTTCTGGACATGCGTATGAGCAAGTGAAAACATGAATTTTTCAAATAGTTAAAGGGATAGTTCACCCAAAAATGAAAATTTGATGTTTATCTGCTTACCCCCAGGGCATCCAAGATGTAGGTGACTTTTTTTCTTCAGTCGAACGCAAATTATGATTTTTAACTGCAACCGCTGCCGTCTGTCAGTCAAATAATAGCAGTGGATGGGAACTTCAACTATAACAGTAAATAAAACTTGCTTAGACAAATCAAAATTAAAACCTGCGGCTCGTGACGGCACATTAATGTCCTAAGACACGAAACGATGGGTTTGTGCGATAAACCGAACATTATTTATATAATTTTTACCTCTAATACACCACTATGTCCAACTTCGTTCAGCTTCCTGTTAGTGAGGTCAAAAAACGCGTTCTGTTGACGGAAGTGATGTCTCGCCCATATACTTCAATGAGCGCGAGACATCACTGCCGTTGTCAGAGCGCGATCAGACCACACTAGCCGGAAGCTGAACGCAGTTGGACATAGTGGTGTATTAGAGGTAAAAAATTATATAAATACTGTTCGGTTTCTCGCACAAACCGATCGTTTCGTGTCTTAGGACATTAATGTGCCGTCACGAGCCGCAGGTTTTAATTTTGATTTGTCTATGGAAGTTTTTTCGACTCTTATTGTTCAAGTTCCCAATCACTGCTATTATTTGACTGACAGACAGCAGCGGTTGCAGTTAAAAATCATAATTTGCGTTCGACTGAAGAAAAAAAGTCATCTACATCTTGGATGCCCTGGGGGTAAGCAGATAAACATCAAATTTTCATTTTTGGGTGAACTATCCCTTTAAGAGAGAGTTAGTTACTTTGCTTCATGACCATGTGGTCCTTTGCAGGTGTCTGAATGATGTTACATGATATTGACCGCATGTCTTGATTCAAAATGGTCCCTTTATATTGGTTACGCTGAATGACATCAATGAAATTCATTTTTCCTGACATTCTTTCTCATAAAAGTAATGACTTCAACAGATAATTTTAATACCATTTTGCACTATGTTGATATATGATGTTATAAAATCATGGCAGAATAAAAAATATATACATTTATTACATTTTAAGAAATTTTAATCACAACTGAAATGGCTGTATTGGTCTTTGGACGGTTAAACTGAATAATCTTTTGACACTTCAAAATCTTTAAAATACCTTTATACGAGCAAAATATAATTAAAAGAGATCTAGTTGTACTACCTTATATACTTTGGATGTTATATCTTTGTTTTTTATTATTATTAAGGCCTTTGGACAGAAAGATGACCCATCACGTCATTGACCCACATATACAGTTGAGCTCAAAAGTTTACATAACCCTTGCAGAATCTTTGAAAATGTGAATAATTTTAACAAAATAAGAGAGATCATACAAAATGCATGTTATTTTTTATTTAGTACTGTCTTGAGTAAGATATTTTACATAAATGATGTTTACATATAATCCACAAGACAAAAAAAAATTGCTGAATTTATAAAAATGACCCTGTTTAAAAATTTATGAACCCTTGATTCTTAATACTGTGTGTGGTTACCTGGATGATCTATGACTGTTTTTTTTTTTTTTTTTTTTTTTGTGATGGTTGTTCATGAGTCTCTTGTTTGTCCTGAGCAGTTAAACTGAGCTCTGTTCTTCAGAAAAATCCTCCAGATTTTGCAGAATCTTAAGTTTTCGAGCATTTTTTGCATATTTAAACCCTTTCCAGCAGTGACTGAATGATTTTGAGATTCATCTTTTCACAATGAGGACAATTGAGGGACTCAA
The DNA here is from genome assembly GCF_024489055.1 of Chanodichthys erythropterus. Taxonomy (NCBI): domain Eukaryota; kingdom Metazoa; phylum Chordata; class Actinopteri; order Cypriniformes; family Xenocyprididae; genus Chanodichthys; species Chanodichthys erythropterus. Next base: position 26,683,195 of record NC_090240.1, read on the forward strand.
ACTCAACTATTAAAAAGGTTCAAACATTCACTGGTGCTCCAGAAGGAAACACGATGCATTAACAGCCGGGGGGTGAAAACTTTTTGAATTTGAATATCGAGGTAAATTGTAATTTGTCTTCCAGGAAATGTGAAAATATCTTCTTTTGCTCCCGAAGGGAAGTACTAAATGAAAAATCTGATATTTAAACAAAATAAGAAAAATTTGGACTTCTTCATCCTGTTCAAAAGTTTTCACCCCCGGCTCTTAATGCATCGTGTTTCCTTCTGGAGCATCAGTGAATGTTTGAACTTTTTATAATTTTTGGGACCTGGAGGATTTTTCTGAAGAACAGAGCTCAGTTTAACTGCTCAGAACAAACAACAGACTCATGAACAACCATCACAAAAAAAAAAAAAAACAGTCATGGATCATCCAGGTAACCACACACAGAATTAAGAATCAAGGGTTCAAACTTTTAAACAGTTTTGATAAACTTTGTCTTGTGGACTATATGTAAACATCTGTTATGTAAAATATCTTACTTAGGACAGTACTAAATAAAAAATAACATGCATTTTGTATGATCCCTCTTATCTTGTTATAATTATTTACATTTTTACAGATTCTGCAAGGGGTATGTAAACTTTTGAGCTCAACTGTATATATAGTATATATTACATACATACATACATACATACATGTATATTTGTGTGTGTGTTGTGTGTCTGGCTGTAAATTATTGTGTTGGCTCTCTTGTGACAGTGGTCCACTGCACACATGCATAATAAAACATTTATGGATTTATTTAACAACCCAACTGTTGATGAAAATCTCCTAAAGAGAGGGAAAAAATTCCCTCTGCTTCTTAGCATTTACACTTATTTCCAAAGAACAGGAACGTCATGCACCTTTTTTTGAGGGGCACTAGTCCTTTGTGCCCTAGGCAAGACTGAGAATTTTTTCCCAAATTTCTGACACAGAGTTTAAGACAAACTCTTTTGCCTAAAATAATTATAAAACATAATTATTAATATATTTGGGGGGAAGACACAAAGAGAAACAATGAATGTGACACATTACTTAAAGCTGTTTTTGTTCAGTATTCAGTGGCTTTTTAAAACACAGGTTAGCTGATACCAATTATTGCTTTATTTTACTTAAATCTACAGCTAAACATAATAGCTCAGGGTTCCCACTGAAACTCTGTCAGCTACATACACTGTCAGAGATCCTTATTGATATTCAGTCTGCAACATCTACAGTCTCATCTCTCATCTCAAGGTCAGTATCAGAGCTTGTTGGGTGAATGAAAACCACATGGAGGTCAGTGTAGCTTTTGATGTAATAATAACCCTCGTTGCCATACGAGACCCTCCTCACTGCACTGGTGGACTGGGCAGCCGTCAGTGTTACGGAGGCAGAGGAAATGTGCTCCTGACTCCAGCTGAGACTAACATTGTAAACTTACACCAGCTGCCTCCTCCAGACCCCTCTTGAAAAACACAAAAGCCTCTCATACACTAACATTTCTTTCAAGACATTCTCTCTCGAACTCGAAACCCTTCACCCAAAAAACCCCCACAATGCATACACTCATTCTTGCTGCTCTGCTGCCTTTGTGCCTTCACAGAGCACACACACACTCAAATGCACTTAACCGAATATGACTCTCGGGCTTTTTTGGCTCTAGCTGTCTTGTGCTGGGTTAATGACCTGCCATGGGGCCCGTTCTCCGTGCAAACACAGCAGAATACTTCACAAGCTCCCTCAGCACTTGAGAGAAACTCTCTACATATGCTGCAACCAATGTACACTAACATCAAAACAATTCTAACACGGTTTACACAAATACAAGTTGTAAAGATCAGCTTGTACAAGCATGAATTCCCATGGTCCATGCTGGTTAGGACAAGTCTGCCTGGTAGATCAGCAAAGCATGGTCTTTCTGATTAAGCTGGTTGACTACTAGTGGTGGGGATTTTAGTTTCATCCTCATCTATTCACGAAAAAGATTTGTTCAGATTCATCCACTGATTGTGTCGATTGGTTTCTTCAGATTACATGTTAAATATTACCAAAGTCCCTTCAAGACAAGTCATTTCACTCGGCGGCCATCTTTGAAACGCCTCTCGGGCATCCTGGGCATCATGCAGCTCCTATCTCTTTGAATGGGGAAACATCAAATTCTCCAAAACTGTCCTCCAACCTTACGATTAAATTTCATATTTGAAATCACCAATGAAATCTAACAACAACCGACTCATAAATTTAGTTTCTAAACGCTCGAATCATGACAAAAAGCTGTATTTTTTTTCAGGCTGGATCAAGCTAATGCGCATGCGCAGACCTAAATGCGCGTCTCTTCGGAGTTTCTCTGTTTCTATAGAAACCGGTGATTCTAACGGCCGCTGAAGTGACGCGATGACTTTACCAGTCGGCGATTGGCTCTTGGCTTTAGAAGGCGGGACTTATTCCGCCATATTGTGCGTTACACTTTCTCCCATTCAAAACAATACGAGTGACACGTCTTGTGTTATTCTATAGTCTTTGATATTACATATTTAACAATATTTACATATTTATGGTTTTAGTTTTTGCTGTGGTATTGAAACTTGTGAAATTTCACTGGTATCTACAATATTGGTACCATAACAACTTTATTATATATATCATTATCATTAAATAAAATTACTCATATTGTGATTAGGGTTGCCAAATTACCGACTTCGTTACAAAGTCTGTGCTGAAACTTTAAAAATGTGATGATACCAGCATTTTTCCTAGCATTTTGAATGCTGTTGAGCAGATTCTTAAACACCTCTGATTGGCCAACAGATATGTCTGTGATTGGCTACAATGATCAATGCTTCAAAAACATGTTGTAAATTGACATCTTTGACGCTCTTCACCAAGTGCCTACACAGATGCACACAGGGGGGGAAATGCTGGTTTTGTCACATTTTTTAAATTTCATAGAAATTTTTTAAATTTTGACAACACTAATTGTGACATAAAATATTGGTCATATTGCCTACCGCTAATACACTTCATGATGTAAAACCACACCTCTGTCTGTCTGTTTCCTCAGGAAGCTGGAAGCTCTTGACCTGTCCCATAACCAGATGGCAGTGGTGCCCACAGATCTGCCCAGGGCCTTGCGCCAACTCTCCCTGCAGCACAATCACATTCACTCCATTCCTCCATACTCATTGAGTCACCTCCGCCCAGGCTTACAGTCCCTACGCCTCTCCCACAACCTGTTGGAAGAGCACGGGGTGCTGGGGAAGTCATTTCGTGGCGTTTATCAAACACTGGTAGAGTTACACTTGGACAACAACAGGTTTGAGAGGGTGCCCAACAATATGCGGCACTTCAAGAACCTCCAGCTACTGCGTCTAGACCACAACCGTATAAGGTATGTACAGTACACTTAAGCTGTGATCCTTACCTAGTGAGTTGCCTCACTGCCTACAGCCTACATATACTGCTACCTTCTAAGGCAGCATGTTATTGATTGGTAGTGTATACTTTGCAGTATTGACTAATGTATAATGCCATCTTAAGAAAATCGCAAAGCATTCTGGGATGCTTAATTCCCAAAAATACATACAATGCAAAGAACTTGTCCAAAATTAGGTATCTAAGAAGGCAGCATAATGATTAGAAAAATATTTGTTTATGGAGCACAGCTTGAATGCCTTAAAATGCTAATTGTCTCACTAATTTTTGGAACAAAACCATAGCGTTAAGCTGCTATATACCCATGGATACAGCCTTCATTTGTGAAACCTTCTGAACTTTATACCAATGATCACATCTAAACATCTACTTTGGCCTTTTATTTCTTGAAATCCTCATTCCCTTTAGATTTTTTCCCCACATGCTCAGACTCAGCTCAACTAATTTATTTTTTGATCTTCCTTTTCTTTAAACATTCTCTCTATTTTGATATCCACAGATTTGACTATTTCTTTTGTCTTAGTTTGCTTTTCAAAGGCTTGTTTGTACACGCAGATGAGATAGAGCAACCAAAATGACAGCTGATGCTCCAAGCTCAAGAGTGAGCTACGTGAACTGCAAAATATTTGTGTGCTTGCTTTGGGGTTCAGCCAGTAATTATGAAGATGCGTATTACTCTCTAAACCACTCTTCAGTCTTGAATGAATAAAGTCTAGAAATACTCTTCAGGATCGATCAGTAACTACACTGCAATCATTTTCTTAATCAGCATTCTTAAATTGTTTCTTGTCTTATTGCTTTTCTGATGTTTACATTTAAATAATTATATTTTTATTGCAAAACATTACAGAAATACTGATAAAATATGTACATTGCTGCAATTAAATGTTTGATAGTGAAACATATGTATGGCTTTGTGTTTTCAGCTCCGTTCCAGTGAAATCAATCTGTAAGGTTAAAAGGACGGAGGATTCTCCCCTGTCAGCTGTCCATTTAGAGTACAACTACATCAATGTGCAGAAAATCCATCGTGCTGCTTTCTCCTGCATTCGGGACCGCAGCAAGGTCATACTGGAGCCCCAGAGCCAAACACAGGGCTAGTGAACTTCTACAGAAACATCATCCTCTCACTTCACAGCCTTCCCTTCCCTGCCCCCGCTGTCAGTCATTCCCAGATTAAATACTGTAAACACCAGGTCCATTAGATCTATTAATAGTGTGCATGCTTGCTCTTGAAATGCACATTTGGGTCATGTTCAGCAACTTGTAGCATAAAATACATTATTTTGTTTCCTTTTGTATGTAATAAAAAACATTCTTCTTGTAATTTAATGTCACAAGCGGGATCAGAAACTCCCTGGCTCAGACAATTATTAATGGCTTTCTATCACAATATTCATTTATACTTTGGTGCATTTGCAAAGATTTTATTTTATATTTATAACTTTATTGTATTTTTCTGTCTTCATATTCTGATGTGACATTAAAACAAATTCATGTATAATACTTTAATATTAATTCATTAAAATGGTATTCAAATTCATTAAAATGATGTTTAATTTAACACACTAAGAAAAAGCAGTACACTAAGGCAAGGCAGGTCAAGAATGCAACAGATTTAGTATACTCCTACCTATGCAAATTAGAATCAGTTGGGTTAGTGCATGTTGTTAGGTTAGAAAAAAACTTACCCACCTCTGAATGCAAGTGTTGGACATCTCATGATAGAGCTCTCCCAAGACTTTCACAACAAGATTTTTGCCATACATAACAACGGTACTGGTTACAGAAGAATTTTCCAACTCCTAAATGTAAGCACCACTGGGGCCATTTTCCACAACTGAAAGGAACATCATTCCACCATCAACTGGCCATGCAAAGGAGCTCCTCGCAAGATTTCTGATCAGCGAGTCAGAAGGTTAGTCAGAAGAGTAGCCCAAGGACCACTCGGAAAGAGGTCCAGAAAGACTTGGAGGCAGCAGGTACAGTTTTCACAGAGAAAACAATAGGAAATGCACTCTACTGCCACAGAATGCACGCTCACCACGGAAAGCGCCATTACTGAAGAAAAGGCATGTTGAAGCTCGTTTGAAGTTTTTCCACCAACTATTAAATATAATTTCAGTTAATGTGTTCAATATTTTTTTCCTGAATCATTTCCCTTTATTACACATAGCTTTTTTTATGGATTGTAAAATTATGATTTCTTTCTCTGTTTAGATTTCTTAAGTTAATATCGATGGCTCTTCAAAATCGAAATTGCTGCATTGGAACTGTGTTTAATAAAAAATATGTTGACGTATTCAATACTTATTTTACGCCCTGTGTATGTATATGTATAAGGGTCAATGACGTGACGCCCCCTTTTTCTGTCCGGGTTAATTTTATTTTGCAGAAAAAAACTAAAAAATACATAAAAATTTCTCATCTACTTGTTATACCTTCTTCACATACTAAACCACTCTAACTTCTCCAAATTTTTACGTTTTTCATCATTGTTCTGCTATCCGAAGTGCCAAAACATCATATGGGGCGACCGTCCAGCCTTGACTTTTGTTAGGACAACTGGTTTAAAAACTGTTTAAATCAACTTAAATATATCCCTTTTCCTAGTTGGCATAATTTCAAACATGTTTTACATCCATTGACAAAACTATAAAGCATTTGCACATATATTTATACAAACGAATGTTGTCCGAATTAAGTTGATTCTATCCATATCATCCGGGGCGACCATCAACAAACCACAATTTTGGGACCTTTATTTTGAAAAAGTGAAGACCCCCTGGAAACAACTGTAAGGTAAATCAGTCTCTCTCATATAGTAAGAAAAAGCTGTTTTTTAACTGCTGTAATGTCGTAGTCACTTTTGGTCAACATGTGGGGCAACCACCCCAAAACTGTGAATTATAATGTAATTATTTGTATATTTTATCTTTTTTTTTTTTTTTTAATTCAGCCATTTTCCATTCCTTTTATAGGGATAAACTTTTTTTTTTTTTTTTTTTTTTGTAGTACAATCCTACAGGAAAAATGTAAAAAATAAATAAAGAAAGAAAAAACTACACAATGACATTCTATGTATGTAAACAAGTTTTAATCTATTTTACCTATTTCCTAGATGGCACGATGGAACTCTGTACACTATTGTTTCAGCTACCAAAAAAGAAAGCATGAGGGGAAGATTCCATATGTGAAGTCAGAGTTATCAGAGAGGGAGAGGAATAATCTGAGAAACAAGTGGAAGGCTGCATCCAGAGGATACAGGGGGAGAAGAAAGATGGAGAAGGCAATGTTGGACCTGACACCTCAATCCATAGAGATCCAGCAGGTGTAGAAGGAGTGGAGGAGCAGCAAGAGAGTCCGGGGGGGGGCGGGGGGGGGGGGGTGTTGTGGTGGATGCTCCACCTCAAAATGAGGATTTCCATCCACAGATGTCCTCCACACCAGAGAGAAAAGATAGAGAAATTTTTATACCTTCTTATCATTTGGGGTGACAATATGTCATGTGGGGTAACCAACAAATGAATGAATAAATGAATAAATTCATAACCAAATATCCATCAGTTTAGCCTCAAATATTAATCAGTGGTATGCTATTGTTGAATGTGTAATATCTGTATAAATGCTAATTCAGTTTTTTTGCTTTTAAAGTAAAAATCAGTATTGTAACTGGATTATGAGGGAGACTCTGATATTGTAGAATAAACTTGTGAAATAATGGTTTTCAGAAAATGAAATGGCACTAAAGTTTATCTTTCTTCATGAGTTTATCTACTTACTGATATGAGTTCAACTAGTCTTAATGATACATAAAAATGTGAATTTTGAGATATATTACGGTCACCCCAGATGACTTTTTTAAGGCTATGTATTATTAACTTAAGTGTAAAAACACTAAAATGTCAATTTTTTACTTTTCTTTATAAGGGCATGTGTACACTACATTCCAAATGTTTAGAAAATGGCCAAACATACCCATATTTTTGGTATTTTAAAATTGGCCTATTAAAAAGTCTTATCCGTCAATGACCCATATATATATATATATATATATATATATATATATATGGCATAGATTCATTTTTTTAATCTAGATTAATCTCACTGTAATCTTGGAATTAATTTAGATTAAAATGGCTCATTTGAATTCTGCCGAAGACATTCAGAATATGTGTGCTTCCCAAATAATGACTAATAGTAATCCGCCATTTTGTCCGACAAAGCAATCAGGAGTTAGAAGATTAACATTTGTGGAGTTAAACTTGAAAAATTGTGTATAGTGATGTCTTTCCGCGTTTGAAACAACATTGATTCTCATGGTTATTTCATGATAAATGGACTAGTAGGAAGAGATTATCGTTTACGAGCCTCTTGAGCTGAGGCGCTACAGCAATCACGACTATGGTCACGACACATTAAAGAGCAACAAAACGGTTTTTATTGTTTGAATTTCTTAAAGAAAATACACAGTTTTAAAGCTGGGACTTTGTTTAATATCATAAGTAACCTGCTCTGTCTTGTCTGTCGATGTGTTGTCAGTGTCCTCTTTGATCCGCGACGCATTTTTGTAGGCAAAACCCGGAAGCGAGTTAGCATTTTTGGACTTCCGGTTCCAACGCCGTAAAGTCTGTGTGTTTTTTTTTTATGTGTTTTTGCTAAATCGCCTGAAATAAGGTCTGTGGTTAACAAAGCCTCTAAATACTTTCACGTTTTGATCTATGATATAAAACACACCAGTTATAACCCACTAGTGAGTTTTTAAACTTTTACTGTGTCTTAAAATCGGCGGTTGCTAACAAAAAGGGACTACTTCCTTTGGCGGGGACTTTAGAGGTCATCATTAAAAACGGGACATTTGAACAGCATTTCTCATGAAAAAATGGATAAGTGTTCATACACAGCGCAGATCATAATCAGCGAGCATGTTTGTAAATAAAGTAGATTTTTAAATACAGTTTGAGAAAGCTTGGTGGTGACGACGTTGATTTGCGACCATGGTGTGCTGTACTCCGTTTATAGCCTACTGTTAGCCTTTTATATCTGACCACTTTATTTAGGCTTCAAAATCTATAAATGTTGTGTTCACTTGTAAAGATTATCTTGATAGACAAAACGTGTAAGTGTCATAACCCTTTGTTAAACACAGAGCTTATTATCTGCGATTTTCCAAAATTCTATGGGAAAAATGCATAGGCTTTCAACCGTGGGAACTCGTGCGCCGCTAACTTCCGGGTTTGCCTACAAAAACGCGTCATCCCTGGGGCACTCTGTTTCACTGTGTGTGGCGTGACAGCGCCACAGCTTGTCGGACAAAGCAACAGTAACTAAGGGGGGCGGGTCTTTGCGAAGGGTCAATTCGGCTAGGTATACATCCGCGCTAAAATATTAAGGTGAAAGTCATCATAGCTTGCGTAGTATAGACCCAGCTCCCAACCCAACTTTGAGAATGGATTAACGGCTATATTTTTTATCGCCCGATAAGAGTCTCACGTTAAAGAAGCACGTTAAAGGTACTATTTGTGATATTTTTTTCCGCTAGAAGCCTATTCAAAACAAAGGCGTAGTTTGATGACACCAAGTTTTAGAGCGGAAACTTGGGACATGTGGTCTCCATCTCAACGGACGGTGCAAAAGAATAGGGATTGGAGTCTGGAAGAACTCATGTTCGTGGATGCGATTATTAACGTTACTGTAGTATGAAGCAGAGCAGGACCGAGTGTTGCGGGAGCTGAACGAGGAGCTGGAGCGATTGATCAACACACGCCTCACGAGCAGCGGGACTTTTATTATGACACAGCCGCCGGCGCCGCTTCCGCTTTTCCGGTCATGAGTTTACGGGAGCTGTCCTTGTCGACAGAAACAGCGGCAGATGGTAAACAGTAATTATGTTCCATAAATAAGTAACACAATCCACCATAAAACGTGCAAGAAGTAAATAAGGAACTGCTTGAAGCAAGCTAGTGGTTTGCTGGACGCTAGACACTACTTCCGCATCTGTCCACGGCACTGTTGTCATGTGGTTTATACGTCAGTAAAGGCGGTAACAAAGGTAACTGACGTCATTGACAGGCGACTGCTCTGCCCCGTGTCACTGTTTAGAATGGGAATTTTCTCATGATTTACAAGTAGTTGAAAACATTAGAGATATTGTTAGTAATCAGCTGGACAAAATATATAACACTAGCCTAGTGGTTTTTGGATATTTTACTGCAAAAATTGTACATATTGTACCTTTAATGCTGATAACGGCCCACCACTAATATATATACTATAAATAAGGATTTTTCCCCCAGGGACGTGACAGCATCTTTATTCCTGACTTTCAGGTTTCAGGTCACACTGCTAGATTCTTGAGTGAAGCCTCAGGTGAATGGCTGGAGGCCTCGGAGCGAAGAGGATGTCTTGAATGGCAAGGTAACGAGATAGAACTTATGAGCTGCGATGTCTGCTGAGTTCAGGTGTGAATGACGCCCACAGCTCTGAAAAGGGCCCCTCTGTGCTCATTCAACAGAACTGCCTCTGGGTAAGAACGGGTTATTTTCAATGGAATTTACATAAGTACCTCAGAATCCTCGTAACCAAGTAATCTATCAAAGCTTAAAGCGCCTCGAGATGAGTTTCTTTTAGCATCTATGTCTAGCTCACAATTCTAAATGATTTACATCAAGCTGTGGATGCCCCCACTGACCTTGCCTGATCATTCAAAAGAAATCTTATGGCATGACACATTTAGTTTGAATTACATTACACTGAAGGCATTTGGACTCATTTAAAGTACTTATAAGTCAGACCACTCGCAGCTATTATGAATCATGAAATCATTGCTGAAATATAATTGTATTTCAGGGTAGTTTAGGTAATGTGGACACAACTCAGAACCAATCAGCCATAGGTGGAGAATCACTTGGTTTTTCCAGAGAACTGTGTAAAAGAAAAAAGAGGGGTTAAACTTTAATAATTATGCACAATTTATAGTAATTACTATAGTAACCACATGTAAAGTGTGACAAGGACACTGTAAAATAAAGTGTAAAATTTACACACATCATATGGCTCCATCGACATCTGGAGAGCAAAACAGCAGCTGGACATTTCAAATAGGGCATGCGGGGGGAAAAAAGAAATGCTACATGATTTAAAACATCCCACATGTTGGTCTCAAATGTGTCATGGCCTAAAAGTCAAGAAGGCAGCAGGGCTTGTGTCTGCTGTTTAGGGATAATAGCTCTGAGGTTCAAATGTGCATGTTTCCTGGTGATCCTCTGATCCTTTTCCTAGAGGAGAGGTTTAAGAACAGTATGACTGGTCTGTTTGCAAAACACAGTGCTTGTATTCTTGTAGCCTCAAAAGGGAGAAATTCTTTAAAAGATACTTGGGCCAAGCAGAAAGACGTATGCTGAGGATCCGCGATCCTCTCCAGCACGTCCAGGCCGCAGAAACCCTGGTGTCCTTCCAGCTTTGTTAACAAAATGACTTCTTAGTTCTTGACGTTCTTTGTCCTGACATTTTATTAACAAGCAATAATGAAAAACATGCACAGTAATCAAAACAGGCTTTCAGGATGCTAAAGCCTTCCTCTTTTTAAGAAATCCTGTCTAATTTGTAAGACACTTACATATAATCCTGTGGTTGCTGTAAAATACACTGTAGGTCAATTATTATTATTGTTCTCTTTTCAAGTCCATTTAGGCTTCTATTTATAGCATCATCTCCTCCTTTTGAACAGTCCTTATAATCTGACAGCAAGCAGACTTCTGAGGGAAGTTTGAGAGATTCTAGTAATCCTTGTCTCATGCTTAGAGAACATTTTTCATCTCCATTAGTCATGACACACATACACACACATCACATTAATGCTTTATTTAGCAGTTCACTGCTCAGAAGACACTGGTCCACACAACTCGCAGAAACTTTATCAAAGCTAATATTGATTTCAAGTTTTAGCAGCAATTTGGGATATTTACTGGACAACTTTACACCAAATGTACACCGATTAGGCATAACATTATGACCACCTTCCTAATATTGTGTTGGTCCCCTTTTTGCTGCCAAAACAGCCCTGACCCATCGAGGCATGGACTCCACTCGACCCCTGAAGGTGTGCTGTGGTATCTGACACCAAGATGTTAGCAGCATTCCTGTAAGTTGTGAGGTGGGGCCTCCATGGATCGGACTTATACCACAGATACTCGATTTGATTGAGATTTGGGGAATTTGAAGGCCAAGCCAACACCTCAAACTCATTGTTGTGCTCCTCAAACCATTCCTGAACCATTTGTGCTTTGTGGCAGGACGCATTATCCTGCTGAAAGAGGCCACAGCCACCAGGGAATACTGTTTCCATGAAAAGGTGGACATGGTCTGCAGCAATGCTTAAGTAGGTGGTATGTATCAAAGTAACATCCACATGGATGGCAGGACCCAAGGTTTCCCAGTAGAACATTGGCCAAAACATCACACTCCCGCTTGCCTTCTTCCCATAGTGCATCCTGGTGCCATGTGTTCCCCAGGTAAGCGACGCACACACACCCGGCCATCTACGTGTTGTAAAAGAAAACATGAGACCAAGCCACCTTCTTCCATTGCTCCGTGGTCCAGATCTGATGCTCACGGTCCACTGTTGGCACTTTCGGTGGTGGACAGGGGTCAGCATGGGCACCCTGACTGATCTGCGGCTATGCAGCTCCATACACAACAAACTGATGCACTGTGTATTCTGACACCTTTCTATCAGAACCAGCATTAACTTCTTGAGCAATTTGAGCTACAGTAGCTTCTCTGTTGGATCGGACCACACGGGCCAGCCTTCGCTCCCCACGTGCATCAGTGAGCCTTGGCCCTCCATGACCCTGTCGCCGGTTCACCACTGTTCCTTCCTTGGACCACTTTTGATAGATCCTGACCACCGCAGACCGGGAACACCCCACAAGAGCTGCAGTTTTGGAGATGCTCTGACCCAGTCATCTAGCCATCACAATTTGGCCCTTGTCAAACTCGCTCAAATCCTTACGCTTGCCCATTTTTCCTGCTTCTAAGACATCAACTTTGAGGACAAAATGTTCACTTGCTGCCTAATATATCCCACCCTTATGAAGAGATAATCAGTGTTATTCACTTCACCTGCCAGTAATGTTATGCCTGATCAGTGTATATATTCTTTCAAAAATTGATGTGATACTCCTGTTTATTTTAATTATATTTTGTAACAATCATGATTGTAATAGTTCTCAATGGTTCTCTCCTGATAACATTTTTATAATTTATGGCTAACACTGCAGCCCCATTTACATTCTTCTTATGCATGTGGTATGAAAAATTCTTATATCCTAAAAACCGGCGTCTTCCCAGTGCACCATGAATTGATGAAATGATAATGGTACTCCATAAAACTAAAAAGCTGCTCTATAGAATGAAAATACACACATCTGTATTTTTGAAGCCACACAATAAGCAGTGCAATTCACAATTTCTATTTTAACAAAAAGTACAACAAACTCTTTTCTCTAACTCCCAGCTGAGCTGAGCATATAATCACACATTACTTCTAAGCACCAAGTTGGCCAGTGCAATTGGTTATCCGATCTGCACGCAAAATAACCTTGATTTGACATAATTGTACAGTCATTTTGAAAACAGTGCTTTACTGTCTAAGAAAGTGGCCACCGCAACCAACAAAATTCATGCTGCTTATGTTGCTGCTGGGTTTTCAGAGTGATTTTAGCTTGGGGAGCATATTTAAATAAAACAAAAATTACTTTTTAGTCCATCTCAACATCTTCCCCAGCAGTGTAATATAAATTATACATGCTTTGTTGTTTGTCATGAGCTTCATAAAGTCACTGCAGGGGACCATGTATATGGTGGTATAGAGATCTTTTGTCGACTGGACTCACTAACTTGATAGCATAAGCTGTGACTGGTTCAGATTCCTCCGCTTGAGAATAAGGGCACTGAGGATACGTTTTTCAACCCAGAGGAGATCCGTCTTATCCTTCATATCCTCTTTGGCCCACAGACAAGCACTGTTCTTTCTTTATTCAGCCTCAAGCTGTTTTCACATGTACAGCGGGCTCTGCATGGAAGGCAAGGCTGGCCTTCACGCATCCTCAAAGACATGCAAAAACATCTAAAATTCTCTCTGACTCATTTTCTGCCAGACTAGTCAGCTACTTTTGTTTAGAAGAAAAACCCAATGTCAATTGGATGAATTCCATAATTTAAATCTTTAAAGTTCAACAGCAAAACAAATCTCTTTTGTCTTTTTGCCTCAAAGTAAAAAGTAATTGTTGGATAAAGCTTAAAATAAGAAATAATGCCCCTAAAGGGACAGGGTCATGGAGGGAAACATGAAAAACTTTGTTTTTGTGAATGCAAAACTGGTTATGTAAAAAATATGAGGCAGGAGTATTTCAAAGCTTTTGCAAGCAAATGTAAAGTTTATGGAGGAATGGAAAAGCGTTGCCAGCAAATGCAAAAGCTCTGTTCTGAGATATGCTGTGAATTCAATTCAACCTGTGAGATTTAAAATTGTGAAATATGTTACATTGCAAGTTATAAAGTCACAATTATGAGAAACAATGTTGCAGTTGGAAGAATTACGAGCGTTATAGTCATAATTAGCTTTTTATTTTTAATCTAAAGCAGTAATTAGAGTAAATAATATACTGTATAAAAAAAGTATCTTGTAGCTGCAGGCAGTGCTTCTACATTTTCTTTTCGTAAATCTTTTTGGATGAAAGCATCTGCTTATGTTGAAGCATATATTAAAGCTATAATGCACCTGCTGTCTAAATAGCACAAATGAATATTACAATAGTCAAAAACACATGGTACAAAAATTAAATGCTGGTCTAATAAACTTTTTTTTTTAATGTACAAACTCTGTGTTGTCCTCTTTCTGCCCTTGTCCAGCGACAGCAGCTTCCTGTGTTTGTTATTAGAGGATCAAGAAGGGGGCAGCGGCCCATAAACCCCCCTACTGGACAGTGAACCCAAATCACAGAGTATTCCATGACAGAGAGTGAAAAGAGAATGGAATGAGTGAGAAAAGATATAGCAAGCAACGTTCATGGCGCACAAGAATATGCACAGACATACTTCTCAGTACATTATTGCATTGCATCCATCCACAAGTTTCGGCGCTGACCCGCTAAATACGCATTACAGACCTATACTGTAGTAAAAAAGATGAACCACACAAACCACAAAAAGATGAAGAGGATAGCTGACAGAAAGATGAAGGTGGAGGAAATGTGAGCATTGAAGTAAAGACGAGGCAGTAAACATTGTCTCCATCACACTGAAAGATCCATGTGTACATGATGGAGTGGTGAATTTCAGGTGTGACGTACGAAAGGACTGTTTAACCAACTATGAAAGGTGTCCGTGCATATTAACATTATACCTCTTTTCTAATATAATTAGTGCATATAGCATCAGGAAAATATTTTTCCTTGGTCTGCTTCAGAAAATCTACCAGTTTCTGTTCTCATTCCCCCAGCTGCATTTAGTGAGTGGGTGCTGGCAGTAGAATTAACTAAATGCTGAAATGAATAACGGTGCAGGTTGCCAATGGTAAATAGGAAACAGACCTGAACAGCATCATCATGAGCTAAATTGTGCTTTCTATAGCTCAGCATTACATGAATTAAATGTGAATGTCCATAAATCATGATGAAGAAAAGTAGTACTCTTCATATTAGATTATGTAGCTCTCTACTGTCCAATGTTAGGATACATTTTAATGCAATCATTGATATCCCCTTGCAGACTAACGTCCTGCCTGCATCTTTCTCTGTGCTGAAAGAAAGTGCATACCCTATTGCTTTGTTGCAGTCTCCTCAGAAAGTGCTATACTTATCCAAACAAGTTAAATACAAGTCGCAGTGTGTTACTAAGGTATATTAAACAGTTTCAAACTGCAAAAGACAAGGAATAGCTAAGAGGACAGAAAAATATAAATAGACCTGAATAGATTTTTGATATTATTAATATGAGATTATATTATAGTTTTTTTGCATTTAATTTTTTTTTCCTCCTCCACCTTGATGAAAGTGGAAGTCTTTTGCTCTAAATTACAAAGAAGTTAATGTTCTTTTGTAATAGGTTTTGACAAGCAAAACTGATATTAACACCTAATGATTCTTTTGAATTTTGGATGAATTTCAGTCACCGTAGGGTATTACATTCCTTCAAGTTAAACCTGTCATCTGTGCCAACATCCTCATTACCCTACTTTATCTATAGGCTAACTGTTTTACTGTAGATTGTTAAGCGAAATTTCAGTGGTTATGTTGTGATTATTATTAAATGTATAAAATTTAAACGCTTGTGTTAAATGTATGCTTACTTAAATGTACAACGACCACGAGAAAAACGTAATAACCTGCTTTAGGCTAACTTGCTAACTGAACTATTAACATTTTTCATAATTTTTTGTTTTAAAGTTTCACATTCGACGCAAATTAAAAATAAAAGTATAGTATACCACATTAATTTATTGGGATAGCATCATATATGGTACAAAATGTATTTTGGCGGAAACTTCACGGTTATCCTACCATGTTGACATTTTTTGCTAGGGTATGGTTGTAATATAATATCAACGAAAAAAAAAAAAAACGTTTCCTTTGCTTGACTGCATTTAAAGACGTGTTAAAAAAACACGTCTTTAAATCTGTCATAAATCGTTTCATAAATGTGTTGCACAATAAGTAAGTAGCCTACACACTACTGAGTGCGCATCACTGACAGTATGAGAGCGGTTGGCAGAAGTTCTGGCACTGTCCAACCCCCAAACCCGCGCGATGTGTTCGCCTGTTTCCTCCGTGTGTAAACCAGTCCAGCTCTCCGTCTCACTGACAGATACAGGCTTGTTGACCCACTAGAGTTAGTTAAGATAGTTAACATTAGGAGACCAAGCCACGACGAAGAAAATATATAATTTAAAGCCCAAATAACAAACACTGACGATAAATACGGTAGCAGGAGCTCACAGTGTGGAAATACTACTGCCTAAATTAAGGTGAGTGGTATTTAACTGCGTTTTCTAGTTACTTTACTTGTATAGCATATGTTTTTTCTTCTTTTTTCTGTTCTGTTATATTGTCATTTTGATTTGTCTACACCTCAGATTTTTGATATTTTGAATAATGAACCTTTTTAGGTAGGCTATATAAAGTTTATGGACTTTTTGTTTATGTTTATGGACTGTTTATGGCTTTAGCGAGCCTTGAGGTACATGGAATCAACGAATTGCATTATGTATCTTATGTGTGTGCAAACTTGTTGCTCTCTCTTTATTCATATACAGTCGTGATGAACTGTTGTGAAGATATTGATGCTCTAAATTATGATCTGGTGGTGCATGTCATTAATATGCTTTAGTTAAAGAGTTACATTTAAATCAGATTTTTTGTTTTGTTTTGTTAATTTAGCTATTTTTTGTGGCGATTCTAATTTCTTGCTATTCAGAGTTTTCATCTTTTAAATTTCTCTTCCTACTTTAAATTTAATCAGATAGATGTTCTTTTATGTCATGGAAAAATTCTAAAATTCTCAGCACTCTGTCTTCTTGTTTTGATACATCATCAGCTCATATGCAGAGAAGTGAAATTTTGATAATGTATGTGATTAAAGAATCATCACTTAGCTTATGTACAGAATTCATGCTTTCTCAATGTCCCTCTACATGGAGTAAATACAGTGATATATATGTGAACACTAAAACTCAAAGAGGAGAGGGTGGATGAAGAGGAAAGACGGATGTTTAGGAGATGTAGAATGACGTTGTGACTGTTACTCTTGCTGAATTCAGGATAAAAACAGTGAATCTATCTATCTATCTATCTATCTATTCAGTGTAGGAACCCTACATGGGAAGGCCACTATAACATCTAAAAAATCACATTTACAATGATGACTTATTATTTATTTATGTATTTATTTTTTGGTGATTGTTCTGCACAGCAAGTTTTATTTACCTTGACCATTTGAATTCTTTCTCTCACAAATTTCAAAGCACCTCTGTCCTTTTCAAGTTGCCTTCACTTTCTCTCTCTTTCAGTCTCTCTCAGAATTGTCTATACATATAATTGTGGAAATGGCCAATATCTTTTTAAAATAAAATTGTTTCACACTATATAACTCTTTTAACAACCAGCTGCTCTGATGATCAGATCTGCCTTCACTCTTTGTTGTGCCAGTCACCACATTCAAGCAGAGCAGTAACAGACATTGCCAGGCAGAAGCTTTTTTAGGGACTGAAGTTAACAAATTACAGTCAAGCCAGCAGTTAATTCCTGCCAAGTGCACAGAGCCCAGAACCACCCAATGGTTTGTCAGGAGAGAAAGTGTGTGTCAGTAAGACAGAGAAAAGTAAGTAGCCTATACATGTGTGCATGCAACAGACAAAACGGCTCAGTTTAGATGATTGACTTTATTCGTGAGAACAGATTACACTGGGAATTTGCTTGATGTCCGAATTTGGGTGTTGAACATTGAAAGCAAACCACAATTAACGTGTCAAAGCAGTTTTGAGAGAAATGCATTATTCATGGCCTTGCCAACTAATATAAAAAACCACAGATTCACCAGGGTCATGTGAGTTCACTGGCTCCCACGGTTAGTGCAAACTGAACAACTTCCTCCTCCCAACTTTGGTATGTTAGTTAGATAAGTGCTATAATTTAATTCTAAACATTCAGCTCCTCATGGTTATATTCTAAAAGATGAAAAAGGCATTTGGTAACACTTTATTTTGATGGTCCACTTTAGACATTCTACAAACTATTAGTAACTTTGCAACTACATGTAAACTAACTCTCATCACAGTATTGGTAGATTGTTTGTTGATATCTTCTAACGCTTTATTTTGATGGTCGCCCAAAAGACATTCTACTGACTATAAGTAACTAACAGTCTTCTATCAGTCTACTAATGCTCTAAAGAGAGTTACATTACAATACATTTTTGATTAACAATCATACTTGAATATCTAAAGTTGTTTGCTTTTCTTCTAAAGCAGTGTTTCCAAACCTTTTTCTCTTGTCCCACAGCTTTTTAGTTCTAATATTCCAACCGACAGCCAGCCATAAGGGGTGAACTACTGTATGTTTGATTTTGGGGTAATTATAAAATAAGCTGTAAACGTTCGAAATGCTTTTTTGTGTAGTTCATTATACTTATATTATTTAATTGCTTAAATAAATCATATATTTTATCTCTTGTCCCATTTATAGATTGAAAATCAATAAATAAGCATGTAGACGTGTCATAGCCTTGGCTTTTTGTTTTTTAGACTTAACTCTACAAATTCAAATCAGACATAAACGCATGCCTCACAGTTTGGAGGGAATTTCCCTTTTTGGCTAATGTGTTAGTCTTGTGTTTTATTATTATTATTATTATTATTACAGTAATCATGGGAAACATGCTGCGGTGTTCAGAGAGATCTGTGTGTGGGTACTGCTCAGTCTCTGTCATTTCTGGAGAGGCGTCTGCTGTGCGCTCTATTATTAAAATCTGACATTTTGTTAATTACTGTCTGTCTTTTTCAGAAACACCAGACTAGGTGGAGATTTAGACAGTAAGTAATTGTTTCATGCAGATAAAAGACAAGTATTGTTCTAAAAATTAAACAGCATTGTTTCACAAGCTTATTAGACTAAAGCCCTATTCAGACGGGATTAGTTTTACAAGGGTAGATAGTGTAATGTAATTTTACCACAGGATGTCTGTAATATTCGCACAGGATTAGAAATCTGAGTAAAACTACCAGAAGTGGGAGGGAAGTCAAGAACTCGATTTATGCACCGCCGTCACCTCCCTGTCGTCATGTGCGTATTAATGTCTTAAAAGGATGCATAACGATATCAAAATCTTACGATACTATAATACCTTGATATTAAGTCCACAGTACGATATTTATTGCTATATTTAAAAAAAAAAATGCAGACTTGGAAAAAAGTGCCATAAGTGATAAACAATGATTGAACATTACAATGATGTACAAATGAACCATGTCATATCCTGTCCTCTTTTCTTTATCTTCTAATCATAACTGTTGCTTAGAGTTATGAGGTATAGTATGAGACCTAAAACTCCCCTTTATAAAATAAAATAATTGGACCAGCTGGACCTTGACAATCTGTTATTTTTTTCTAAAATTCTGAAGAGTTGTATTTGTTAACAATAGTTAATGCACTTTGTATTTGTATGTATTTTCATTAATTAAAGATGAACAAATACAGTAACAAATGTATTGCTCATGGTTAGTTAATACATTAACTAATGTTAACAAATGAACCTTATTGTCAAGTGTTACCACAGATTCAGCTCAAATAAGATGCTTGAACACACATGTAAGATCCAGACAGGTGAAGCAGAATATTTTTGTAAGATTCATAAAAATTTCACTTGTTCCTAAAAGAATGATTCCATGATAAATACATTTTTAACAGTGATTTATTGCCACCTAGTGGCGTAACAATTTAATCGATACAGTCATTATTAGAAGCACTTTCAAAAGGTGATTTATCCTATTTTGATGGGTAAAGTAGACATCAGCGTTTATATCTGAATAATACACCTTTGTATGCTTCTGTGGAATATTTGTAACAGAAATATTCATGAGGTGAGATACGCTCTCTTCCCGGACGACGTATCGTTTCATACAGTCATGTGACCACAATAATATCGAGACAATTTTGCTGTCGCGATACTACGATATTGACAATATCGTTACATTCCTAATGTCTTATTAACACGGTACTTTGGGCCATATTTTATAGACTTATGTATACACAGACATACATGATCTTAACTAAGAGAATACTTTAACTTTCACCTTAGTCTCTAAGACTAACATGTACATGTGACTTTAAGACTGACATTTTGAGTGATAGAAATAGCTGTTTGCATTCCTCATTGAGGAGTATGTGCTGTGTAATTAACAGCAGAAGCAGTTGTTAGGCCATACCAAGTCACTGTGCTGGAGAGGAGTGTGTCTGTAGACTGGTGTCGGAGTCGGAAGTGCGATGAGCTTTTGGATTGTCCACTGATGTATTTGGCTAAGGCCATGTGATAGAATTATTTGTGTGTTTTTGTCAAAGGCATCAGGTGTATGTGATTTTGCTTATTGGCTATGGGATTGACAAGTGTATTTACTAACAGGTGTGACTCTCATATTGTTCTGTATAACAGCAGACAGTAGCGGATTGAATGTCTGTATGATGAATATAGATCAATCATCTTCTGCGGTGATGGATCACAATAGACAACCACCCATCTAACAAGCGACTAGTTGATCAGTGAGGTCAGCATGTATTGCTTTACCAGTTTGTACAGTAAAACCCTCTAGGAATAGCTATTTTAAAAATTATTACTTTTGCTGGTACAGCCATAGTGTACCTTCACACCATTTTCCTAACATGACATTGACCACCCTAACATTAGTGATCTGATTGTATTTATGCTTTATATAAATATCAAGAATATTATATATTACAATATTATAATATTGTAAGAATATTTCTGTCTGTTTGTAAATAAATAAATGGTTATGGTTCTGTCACATATATAAATATACGATCTGGCATAACATTATGACCACCTTCCTAATATTGTGTTGGTCCCCCTTTTGCTGCCAAAACAGCCCTGACCCATCGAGGCATGCTCTCCACTAGACTCCTGAAGGTGTGCTGTGGTATCTGGCACCAAGATGTTAGCAGCAGATCCTTTAAGTCCTGTAAGTTGCGAAGTGTGACCTCCATGGATTGGACTTGCTTGTTCAGCACATTCCACAGATGCTCGATTGGATTGAGATCTGGGGAATTTGGAGACCAAGTCAACATCTTAAACTCATTGTTGTACTCCTCAAACCATTCCTGAACCATTTTTGCTTTGTGGCAGAGCGCATTATCCTGCTGAAAGAGGCCACAGCCACCAGGGAATACCGTTTCCCTGAACATGCCACATGGATGGCAGGACCCAAGGTTTCCAAGCAGAACATTGCTTCTTTCCATATTGCATCGGTGCTGGACAGGGGTCAGCATAGGGACCCTGACTGGTCTGCGGCTCTGCAGCCCCATACGCAACAAACTGTGATGCAATAACTTCTTGAGCATCTGTTGGATCGGACCACATGGGCCAGCCTTTGCTCACCACATGCATCAATGAGCCTTGGCCGCCCATGACCCTATTGCCGGTTCACCACTGTTCCTTCCTTGGATCACTTTTGATAGATACTGACCACTGCAGACCGGGAACACCCCACAATAGCTGCAGGTTTGGAGATGCTCTGACCCAGTCGTCTACCCATCACAATCTGGCCCTTATCAAACTCACTCAAATCCTTACGCTTGCCCATTTTTCCTGCTTCTAACACATCAGCTTTGAAAAGGACTGGCTCTTAAGAGTCATTTGTTCACAAATTACCATGGCTTTGTTGTTGTGTGGTGTCTTGGTGGCGTAAAAAAACACTGGCACACTGATGAAATGTGATGAAACGGCATATGGACAGAGACAAATCTTTCCCAACTAAATTTTAAGAATAATTCTCTTTTTTATCTCATTTGTAATTATTTTATTTGCAGCGTCTAGCCCTGTAGAACCGTATTTAGTATTCCAAACAGCACAGACAATTGTATTCTGCTGATGTGTGAACATAACTCTTGAAATCCTACTCAAGACACCTTGTTTTTTTGAGCAGCTGCTCATTAAAGAGTTGCTGCGTGGAAGTGCTGAGCGCAACTGTATTTTATCCTGTAAAAATGGCATATTATGGTGCTTGTGTTCATAAATAATGCATATAGTTTTCAAATGGAGTGCAGGATGCAAGGACTTGTGTATAATTGTGCCTCGGCCCTCTCCTTGCATTCCTCTGGCCAGTCCAAACCGGACCTTTTTTGGGGAGCATGGTATAATTTAGCTGCTATTTTTACAAATGGGTACATTTTCTTCCCTGTTTGCTTTTATTCCAGGTCAGCGGCCTAAAAAACGGCTGTCGTTTTCCCAAGTGTTTAACTTTAAAGTGAAAGATGGGCAGACAATATGAGAGGAACACACATAGATGTTGGCATGTCAGGATGAAGAATGGGATTCCATTGGATACTTTAGGCTCTAATGCCTACTTTGGATGAACTGATATTTAGTAAATGTTTAGATCAGCCATATGGTCAGCTCTGGGAACTGTCAGCCTCTGTGACAAATTTTTAATGTAAATGTCTGTTTGTAAGTCCATTTCAAAGATCATTATGTTGCCTCAGACCGATAACAAGTGTGAATGTTCACAGAAGATGATTGAGGAGTAGCCAAGGGGAACGGCAAAAGCATCCGTGCTCATTACTCAGTTAATGACACAGACGCCGTGTGAAATGGGAGACATAAAGGACTCAGCAGACACATTTACATGAACAACATTTGTGGGATAACTCTGAGATAATGGGAGTCTTTACAGGGAGTTTTCAGTGCATAAATAGCAACCGAGGTTAGTCTAGAATGACTTTTAGACATTCCTCAACTTAATGATCCTCTTTGACTGACAAAAGATACGGCAGTTATTTTGTAACTTTAAAAAATGAAGTTTATGGAAGGTGTTCTTGAATTACGATTGAAAATTCAGATTATATTATATTCCTAAAGATTAGTAACACAAAAGACAAATTCTAGGATACTGATGAATAAATGAACAACTGAGAATGTTATTCTGGGTCATCCCGACTTTTGTTATTGAGGGAACAAATTTGTATGTGGCAGTAAATTGTGATGGGAAGACATTGAGTTTCTCTCTTGGGAAACATGGCATCCTCTGACATCTGGATTCTCTAGCCCGTCCACATGTGTTTCTTCCCAGTATGTGTAGGGAATACCATATGGATTAAAGTGTTGTGGCAACTCTTGGGAGACTCACTTGTGTAGGCAATCAACTATGATGGCATAGATGAGATTTACTGAATTTTCTTTGCAGCTGGATGGATTTAAAGGATAATTGTAATGTTATGTTGCATATATTTTAGCCATTTATCACATTTAGTGTGAGGTATTAGAGTATGCATGATTCAGAGTCAAAGTTCAGGATGAAGGTTGAGTTTAGGTGGTCGATTTGGGTTTAGAACAGGTGTTGGCTTTAACTTTAGGCCTTGGTTAGTTTAGGTTTACCACAAGGGCCAAGGTTAAGTCAGGAAGTGACAGGTGGAGGGTATGTGGCTGAATCGAGTTTGCGGTTTAGGTTACAGGCCCATGTTTAAGGTATTATTGAGGTCCTCTGGTGGGTTCTGCGGACCCCAGACCCTTAACCACATCTCAGCCCCCAAATTTGACGATGTCACAGCACTCAGCTGGAACACATTGAGAAATGACATCATGGGTGGCTCCCCACCCTTCTTGGCACACACATGCACAAACACGCACACATAGACAAACAGAGACTGTCAGAAATATTCCCTCCTACCTCCTTCCTGTCTAATGAATGGCTTGTTTTAAGATATGTTTTAAGAAGGTCAGTTTGAGTTTTTCCACCACCACATACTGTCTGACCTGACGTGTGTTACAGACACAGACTCACCGCTTGTTTTTTTAAATTTCCCTTACGCTATATTTTTTATTTAAAAAATCTGCATACCAAAAGATGAAATAAATAGTTGCACACAGTAATTTTCCTCTTATTAAAATGTTTTAAATATCAAGAAACAAACTAATTTATGCACTTTTGAATAATAGTACTTTTAGTAATTTTGAGTAATGTTTAAATATGCCCTCATGACAAATGTCAAAGCCTTCTTAGTGTTTCTCATGTCCTGTGCTGAATGATGTTTTTATATTTCGTATGGCAATGTTACAGCATCCTCCCAAAACCCCTAATAACAACCTGGTTCCATCCTGTTCTTTTGATGTACTTTGTGAAAACTGTTTTATTGATTATAAACAGAGCTAAGGAAATGGGTTTGCGGGCTGAACTTGAAGACATAGAGTCTTATTAAATAACTGCAGGACACATTGCCTCTTGTGTAGTTAACACATTTACTCCAAGAAAACTAAAGGCTCTGTTTAATAGGCCTGTGTGAATACACACAGTTATATCGAATTCAATAAATAATGATTAATCTCTCTCTCCTGATCCTGCAGGTCAGTGCGTGTAAGTCTCTGAAGCTCAGTGATGTTGTCCTGCCGCTCTCTCTTGCTGCTGCTCATTGTCTGCAGCCTGACTGCTCCTTCACTGAATCTGCCCTTTGAGCAGAGAGGATTCTGGGACTTTGCTATGGACGGAGAAGGAGGAGATCTGACGACAGTAATGATGAGAGATGTAGAGGGATCGGCTATGGAGGAACTGCCACCGGATGTGTCTATATGCCCCTTTGGTTGCCATTGTCAAGTCAGCGTGGTGCAATGCTCAGACCTGAGTGAGTATCACATCTGTCTGTCTGTCCATACCACAGCTGTAACAATAACAACACAGAGGAACAATATCATTGGAATCTCTTTCAGAATTTTTTTTTTTTTTTCCAGCTGACAGAGGTGTAAAGAGTATTTGAAAACCATACTTGAGTAAAAGTACAGATACCTTACTGTGAGAAGGTCTTACAAGTCACCAATTCCAAAACAACTTGAGTAAAAGTCTGATTTTAACAGTACTTAAGTATTTTACTCATACTAAATATAGGCTCAAAGATGCACTAGTCCTCAACACCAAAGAGACATGCCAGTGAAACACAAGAAACAGTTGATTTGTGAAAAGATTGATCATATTTATTTTCTATAATAAAAATAAATCAGTAAATCAAGGTTGACATAACAGCCTCTTAAACATCTACAGACAATCAAGTCTCAGTTAAAGGCTTAGTTCACCCAAAAATGAAAATTATGTCATTTATTACTCACCCTCATGCTGTTCAAGACCTTCATTCATCTTCAGAACACAAATTAAGATATTTTTGTTGAAATCCGATGGCTCCGTGAGGCCTGCATAGACAGCAATGACATTTCCTCTCTCAAGATCCATTAATGTACTAAAAACATATTTAAATTTGTTCAAGTGAGTACAGTGGTTCAATATTAATATTATAAAGCGACGAGAAATGTTTTGGTGCACCAAAAATAACGACTTATATAGTGATGGCCGACACTGCTTCAGGAAGCTTTGGAGCATAATGAATCAGCGTGTCGAATCAGCGGTTCGGAGCACCAAAGTCACGTGATTTCAGCAGTTTGTCAGTTTGACACACGATCCGAATCATGATTCGATACACTGATTCATAACGCTCCGAAGCTTCCTGAAACAGTGTTTATAAGCACTATATAAATCGTTATTTTGTTTTTTTGGTGCACCAAAACATTTCTCGTCGCTTTATAATATTAATATTGAACCACTGTACTCACATGAACTGATTTAAATATGTTTTTAGTACATTAATGGATCTTGAGAGAGGAAATGTCATTGCTGGCTATGGAGGCCTCACTGAGCCATTAGATTTCAACAAAAATATCTTAATTTGTGTTTCGAAGATTACGAAGATCTGACGGTAAGTAATAAATGACATTATTTTCATTTTTGGGTGAACTAACCCTTTAAGCTCAAGTGCTCAAACAGAGCATAAGTAAATTAATATCCTTCAAAATGCTCTCTTCCATATAACTGATAAGTAAAATAAGTCTCATCGGTGGCTGTCATGTCCTCATCTCATATATAACACGCCAGTGAATCACAACTACTTGCTAATGCACTCACATTCATGTAAAGTAGCCTTGTTGACAAGTTTCGGTGAGTAAGGGCAAAAAACGATGTAGATGTAGTACTTGCAGTCTTCTGTTGTAGCACAAATAAACTGCTGCAGAAAAAGTTAAGTGCATTGAGTAATTGCATTGCTTATTGCACATGTGGTGGATTAAAGAGTACATTTACTTATTCAAAAATGTAGTCAAATAAAGAGTAAAAGCTGCTAATATCTTTGATACTCAGCAAAACTACAAAGTAGCCAAAACAATTCTCAAGTACAGTAACTAATTACATTTACTCAAATACTTTACACATCTGACAGCTGATGAACGATAAAATACTTGACAGAAAATCAGATCTACCTGACTTTAATGAGCTCAAGCATTTAAAGGGATAATTCACCCAAAAATGAAAATGTTGTCATCATTTACTCACCCTCATGTTGTTCCAAACCTGTATGAGTTTCTTCTGTTGAACACAAAAGAAGATATTTTGAAGAATGTCGGTAACCAGACAGTTGATGGTAGCCATTGACTTCCACAGTATTTTTTGTTAATGGGTGCCATTAAGTGTTTGGTTACCCACATTCTTTAAAATATCTTATCTTGTGTACAACAGAAGAAAGAAACTCATACAGGTTTGGAACCACTTGAAGGTGAGTAAGTAATGACAAAAATTTCATTTTTGTGTGAACTATCCCTTTAATGCTATAGACTCCAGACTGCATAACTGCAGCACGTGTTTATAATAAACAGAGTATTATCATCCATAGGTATGGATACTAATATAGTTATTCTTACTGTATAGTTATCTTTATGGTTATACTTTTTTGTGTGAAAGGTCCTTTAATCATTAAAAATATTTACATTATACAATGAATCATCAAAGTGCGTTAGAGTGATAGCTTGATTGAAAGTTTGAAGATTGTTTTCTAATATTAGTTTAATTTCGATAATTACAGCATCTTATAAAGACTGTTTGACAGTCTCAAAGAAAACTGCAGCCTGAATTGGAAACAATGAAAAATGCCTGTGCAATTTCCCACTGAAATGTAGGAGGGGTTCTGTGTTGTTTTTATGACACACACAGGAAGTGTGTGAGAGATAGACAGGGAAAGTAAGAAGGAATGTGAGAGGGAGAATAAGAAAAGAGGAAGATTTTGAAGTCTTTGATGGGCATTTGTTTATTTCAGAATGGCCAGAAATAGTCTTGGGTTATGCCTTGTCAACAATACATCCACAAAATTGTCATTTGGGGCCACTTTCAGTGTGAATGCTTTTAGATACTCTTGTTTTCTTTTCCAAGGATGGGAAATAACAGACCTACAATCAACGAGGAAACACTACTGTTAACTGAACTGATTTGTTAAACCATTCACCCTCACCTTATAGGAATTTTTGTCATTCAAGTGAAGGTTATGCTTTTCAGAGATCATTCAGTTTGCAAATCTAAATACACAAATTGTGGATGGACAAACATGTACAAGAATTGTATAAACAAAACAAACCAACCAACCAACCAACCAACCAACCACCATACATGTGTGCACACCCATAAAGCAGTGGCGGAGCTTGCCTTTTTATTATGTGGGAAAGTGAAAAGATCAGGGTTATAGATTTAGGTTCAAGAAATTAGATGTCAGGCAAAATTTGGCCAGTTTGTTTTGTGTATTTTTCAGCATGGCACCAACAGTCATACTTATAGATACACACGCTCTCTCCTCCTCCAGCCAAGTTTGCCCAAGTTATGATCCTCATAGAACATTTACAGCCACTGAACTGACAGAAGCAACGAAAACTTCGGAATTTGGAGCTTATTATTTTAATTATATGTATTCTTTTTTAGTTTGTGCGTGTCTGACTGTGTTTGCCTATGTGCATGGATGCTTTATTCCATGTGTTTTGGTGTTTGCAAGTGTTTTTGTGAATGTCATTGCATCTTTGTTTATGCTTGTGGATTTGATATAAAATCGAAAAATACAGCTCTCGCTTTAGGCGGTTCTTTATATGCTTCCTCCCACTGTGATGAAGATTTCTTTGTAATACATTGATCCATCCACTGCGCTCTCTTATTTTCTTTTGTGTATCTGGAATTTATTCTGCCATGTAGGCTTTAATTAAATTGATGGTGATTCTTATTCATAACAGATGTTCATAATTGTGTATATATTTATGTGGTTATGTGCCTTCATCAAAAAATATGTTCTTATTAGGGGCTGTAGATGTCTGTAAAGCTGTGGTTGGGGGGGGGCTGTGATGTGCTGGGCAGCTGTCGAAGCCCAGCTTTACTCTGAGGGTCTGGCATTGTGTCCTCAGTGGACTTGTTGGTTTGAGTGGCAGGTGGGCAGAAAAATGTTAAACTAATGTGATAATAGCTCCTCCCTATAGAATGTGAATAAGGAAAAACTCTACACCACACAGAAACACAAAAGTCTTCATTCAGTTTTCTGTGAAAATGCTTGAGTTGATTAAGGTATCCAGACTTTTTTTGTCAAAACTATTTTCTGTGGTAATTGACAATGGGCTGTGCTGTCTATAGAGATTAGGTTATTATTATTTAATCCAAAATGTATTTCTTTAAAGGGATAGTTCACCCAAAAATGAAAATTCTGTCATCATTTACTCACCCTCAAGTTGTTCCAAACCTGTATGAATTTATTTGTTCTGCTGAACACAACAGAAGATATTTGGAAGAATGTCAGTAACCAAACAGATCTCGCCCTCCCATTGACTACCATAGTATTTATTTTTCCCACTATGGTAGTAAATGGGGTGCAAGATCTGTTTGGTTACTGACATTCTTCCAAATATCTTGCTTTGTGTTCAGCAGAACAAAGAAATTCATCAAATTCAGGTTTGGAACTACTTGAGGGTGAGTAAATGATGACAGAATTTTATTTTTTGAGTGAACTATCCCTATAATGTGCTTAATATCTAAATGATTTTACTTTTCTTTTGTGAGAGAGGCAAGTTGACCTGGCAATTGTGGTTCTCAAGAACATTATAAATGGCTGATGCAAGACGGGCTGGCAGTTGTGGTTCTCAAGAACATTATAAATGGCTGGAGGGGAATAGAGGTTGAACCCAGCCTAGTATAAGTTATTGGGCTCTGCTGGAAATCATCATGAATCATTGGCCTGATTTAGAATCTTGAACACTGCACTGCTAAAACGGACACAATGCTGGATTTCTGCTCTTGATGTGGTTATGTTGGAGTTTAGATATAGTTTTGTGATGTGAACCCAAATGGTTTAAAAATGTTGATTTAAAGTGCTGGCAATACATCCTCAGGTCACCCCAATATAAAGATTCGGTATACCTGTACCTCCAAAATCTGGCACAGAATGGAAAATGACCATAATAAGTGGTTCATATCTAACTAATTTTTTTTTTGTCAAAGACATGCTGTAATGTTTAAGACTTTCAATTGTGTTCACTATTTAATTCTATTATTTTGATGTCAAATAAGAAGCTCTGTCATGGGGAAATCCAGACCAGATGGTAAGCTAATGGTGTGTCTGTATAGAGATTTGTTTACAGATCTCTATGTTCTATAACCCTCATGCTTTAAATTAGCATGTTAACATGTTGATATCTTGTTTAGGTTTGACTGCAGTGCCCAGGGAAATTCCCAGAGACACAAAACTCCTGGACCTACAGAACAACCGTATCACAGAGCTGAAGGAGAATGACTTCAAAGGACTTACAGACCTCTATGTAAGACACTGATACTGATTGAAGAAATGAGAACTAGAAAGGGTGAAGGTCACTTAAAGAAAAGTAATTAATTGTACTCTTCATTAATAATGAGACAAGTGGGAAAATAAAGATAGATGAGGCTGAACAAAAGATAAAGTGTCAGTTGTTAAGAAAAATAGAAAACTATTTGGCTTCTATGTGTTTCTCAAGGTGGTGCCTTAACTTAACTTTCTCAGTATTCAAATTATATTAAAGTTTTTTGCAATCGTTAGGAGAAATTTCTCAGTACGGTCACTTTTTCAAAACTCTTCACAGAGTGATCAAAACAGAAGTTCTTCTTTCAAAAAAACATGAATTCTTAGACACAAACACAGCAAAAACTCTATGTATCTATGTACTCTATGTATCAACTTTACCTGTTACAGTTTTTAACAATTGCTAACATGCTTGTCCAATCTGTAGTCACATTTTCAAAACTAAACACAATTAGCACAACATACATCTGTTGCGGACCATACCATTAACACAATTAATGTTGTTTTCACTTAGTATGCTCGCAATTAACATTTCTAAAATATGTATTTTTTTTTCAATAATTTCAACACCAATTTCAAAACCTTGATGTCATTTTTCAAAACTCTAGACACAAAACAGACATCCCTTGTAACAGGCTCAAAATGTATGTTCAAAACTTAGCATTGTGCTTTCATATATTTATAGAAGCCTTGCACATCGGCAGAATCATTGGTTCAAATAACTAATTTATCATGAAATATCAAAGGAACATTACTTTAGATCACCCACACACAACATACCTATAGATTCACTGTGTAGATGTTATTACAATCACTAAATATGCAGGTTCATTATGGTTCTGGACGTACATATGTCACTGTATTAGGACTAGAGAGAATAGTACAGACACAAGGGAATCATTGAACAAAATTTGAAATTTACTAATGAAATAATCAAATCATAACAGGTTCTTTTTTCAATTAGAGAGTCGGACTTGTAACCCGAAGGTCGCAGGTTCTAGTCTCAATACTGGCAGGAAATGTTGGTTGGGGTAGTACATGAACAGCGCATCCTCTAAGTAAGGATGGGCCTGAAACCATGCTTGTACCATCTGAGCATGGTGAAACTGAACATTATCCCATAATATTACATAGGTCACATCATCAGCTCTACAGACTTGATTTGTCTCATCAAGGAAGGTTCCAAGGAGAACTGCATTATATGGCCCAATACAAGGTCTCTGTCTTACCACACCATCTTTCGATATAGCCGCAGAGATGGTGATATTGGCTCCATGTTGTCCAGGTACTTGGAGGGTTGCCCGGTGGCCAATTAAATTCCGACCTCTCCTTCTTGTCTCATCCAAAAATATGAATTTGTGATGGTTTTCATCAGCATCCAGCTCCATCACCCTCTTAAAAACATTTAGGAAAAACAGTTAGTGATTACAATGATATTTTTCACAACAGGCATCTTGAAACTGATCATGCCTGAACATAATCAGTCCTCAGTTGCTTCACTCTATCTGCATTTCTTTCAAAAGGCACACCTGACGCCTTTTCAATAGTCGGAAAACGTATAGCTTCCACATTGTTTAATATGTTGTTATTGTCCAAGATGTGCTTCCGAAGGCGAATATCATTTCTGGCCCGAACCAAATTGACCACAGCCTGCTCTTGTCAGTCAGAAAATAAGAAAATAAGAATGCAGAGTTTCTCGGGGGAACGCAAACATTTTGCAAGCGAACTCAAAAGCATGGCCAAATAATTTTTCCTCACATCTCATAGTTTTTTATTCACCATGTATCTTTAGAGGCTCTGTAGTAGTATAATGCTACCTGTTGTTAATGTTCTTTCTCGATATGGTTAATTCGCATTGTGTCAGTCTGATGCTGTGGGGAAACTCAGTTTTCTCAGAATACTGAAGCCTGATTGGTTCACGTCTGGGCACCTGCACATACAAAATGGGTGGGGCCAACTGCTTATTTAAGTCAAATTACAAGCCATTTTGAGTCAGAATTTTTCTCCAGAATTTGACTCCAAAGACAATGACATAGAAGCCTCTCTACTTGCTGTTGAAGCAAGCCTCCTGCTGCGGACCAACAGCACCTGACAGCTCACAGCTGACTCGGCACTTCTCCCCTTGGGCCGAGATGGAAGAAACTGCGGAGCCGCGAGGCAAAGCAACATGGCTGCAGTGAACTGAGGTCGAACTAGCACCTGCATGCCTCATTCTCCCCACAGCGTGCTGAATCGCCTGTACTCTTCACCTGTGATGACCAACGCCCGTTTTCTGGTGCAAGCGGCATGGTTTTATTTGGCGGCTCCGAGGAGGAATGTGATGACTCGATGTCTCTGTCCTCTGCCCTCCCGCCGGCTAAAGAGATGGACTGAGCCAAGCCTCTGAGCTTATCCGTGTCCTTAACAAAGCAGTGAGTGAGTTGGGCTTAGACTGGTTGGCTCCAGAAGAGCCTGTCTGCAGACGTCTTGATGAATTGTTCCTGCAGCCCGGGAGCTCCCAGCAGGCCCCCCGTCAGTGACCAGCCCAGTTCTTCTCAGAGGTCCACGAAGAACTAACAAAATCATGGTGTTTCCCCTATTCAGTGCATGTCCATTACTCCTCTTCAGTGGCCCTCATCACAGTTGACAGCACAGAGAAAAAAGCATACACTAAAAGCATACACCCACAGCCCATGGCTGAAAGTCTCCAACCTGTCCAAGCCATGCAGAGCAACATTTTTGCTCATGACCAGAGTGCACACTGTGGTCTTTGCGAGCCACCTTTGGCTTAATCTGTCTGGGATTAAGGACGCTAACAAGACGCCCTACTCGACTCCCTGTTTCTTCCTCGGGCTTATTTGGTTCCGTGGTGGATGGCTTCTCTGAGTGCTTCACGGTGGCACAGAAGTCATCACAAGTGATGCGCCACGTTCTACGGCGTTTTGCAGTGCATCAGAAAAGACTGACGCAATGCGAGTGAACCGTTTTGAAAGAGAACGCTCTGGTTACTAACTTAACCTTGGTTCCCTGATATAACAGAATTGAGCAGTTTGCTGTACTGCTGCTCAGTTGAAAAATTCAGACTCTAAATGGCTTGTAGCGTGACTTAAATAGGCAGTTGGCCCCACCCGTTTTGGCGGGCTGAAAAGTCATTTGTCTGTGCAGATCATAGACTGTAAAAAAAAGATGGATGACGCGATGCCGCTTCCTTCCATTGTATTGAACTGAAGTCAAAATGGGCTCATGAGTGGGCGGTGACACGTTACGCAATACGTCAAAAAAAAAAAGTTTGGAGCCTGGGCATGCGCAGAAGGAATCGTCAGTTGAGCCGGAGGCGGAGTCGCGATATCAAACTTCCGCCCAGACGACTGCGTCATCATTCATGTATTTTAAATAGACTATAAAAATTATACACAATTTAAAAGTCTACCTATAAAATAATAGGCTATTCTGTTTCTAGAGCAATAATATTTTTGAAACAGCAAATTCAGTAGATAAACTCAATATAATATGCCACTAGAAACAACTCTAAATCGTCAGAAACGGTCCTGCCATTTTAAATCAAGTTCAACTAACGTTAGGAGATCGATTGCTGTAAATAGAGTAAGCTATCATTAGTTTTGTCCTGCTAATTATTATTTTATACCCATAAAAATGATAAGTAACTGCCAGATAACGATCACCTGCTTTTTCCCGACATGGTTAACATTAGGTGTGTTATCTTAACTAATAACATTTATTAATTAGCTTATAACGCCCACATTTGATGTTACAGAAAAAAAGTTCAGTGATCCGTCAGATCCTGTAGGTCGGTTAGTACAGTTTACTGCTGAACAACTCATTTTGTTGGTGTTAAATAACAAAGAAATCGAAAATTAACAGTTAGTTAATACATCTTCAATCTCCCCTCGAAGCTCCGACAGTCCTCAGACAAGCTGTCAATCAACTTTGAATCATGACGACACACCCCGTTTTTATAGCATCAAATTGCTAGCTAAAATCTAAATCATCACAAATACGAACAATTGAATATATATCAGCGTGATAACAACTACCTTAAATGACCAAAACCATCTTTCAGAAAGTTTTATTTGAAGCAGAATTTATTTTTAAGTTTTCACTGAAGTCTCTTTTGACTGCATTGAGAGGGCGGGGTTTATGACCTGTACTGCATCCAGCCTCCAGGGGGCGATCAAAGAGCCCGCGGCTTCACTTTTCAGAACGTATGAGACACACCCGGTGCAGATGCAGAGACGTGGACCAATCAGGCTTCAGTATTCAGAGAAAACTGATTTTCACCATAGCGTCAGAAAAGACTGACGCAATGTTCCTTCCCGTTATCTCAGGAAACCAAGGTTATGTTAGTAACAGGAACGTTTTCAGGTTGACAACCTTTGCTGTTGTTATGGAAGAATGACTTGATCTGAGACATGCATGTAGTGTTTTGGTAGTTTAACATTTATGCATCTGGCAGACGCTTTTATCCAAAGCGACTTACATTTCATTATAATATACATTTATATCTGAGTATGTGCAATCCCTGGGATCGAACCCATGACTTTGGCATTGCTAGTGCCATGCTCTAACCACTGAGCTACAGGAAAGAAGTTCATTATGAATGTGAAATATTCTGCTGTGCCAAGCTGAAAGTTGGTTCGGAGAACTGTGTGAAGATTTTGAAAGAAGTATTGAGAAATGTGTCCTAGCAATTGTAAAAAAGTTCAAAACCTAATACAAAACTGACAGCACTTTGCTACATTTCTACATTAATACCAAATTGAAATATATTTTAAATCAAAAAATGAAATACTATTAAAACAATTAGATTCAGTTTTATTACCATCTATACAAAAGCTGTGTTTGTTGGGTGACAACCGTTGCTAGTGTTAAGGAAGAATGACTTGATTTTAAGACTTATGAAGTGTTTTAGTGCATTTTGAATGTGAAATATACTGCTGTGCCAAGCTGAAAGTTGATTAAGGGAACTGTGTGAAGAGTTTTGAAAAAGTGATCTAAGTATTGAGAAATGGGTCCTAGCGATTGTAAAAAACTGTTTAACTTTATAGATGGTTTCTTTTGCTGTACACTGATGTGCACCAGTCGCACAGCTTGATTTTTATTCGCCGTTGGCCAATGCTGCGCATCAAGCTCCATATACCACTATTTACTTTAATACTGAAGATTTAGCTGGTTTTATTATATTAATATTTTATCATTAATATTTAAGATTTTTATTATTTTACAGATTTTACATAAGAAACAAGACGACAGTCTTTTTAAAGCATGTTTTGGCTAACTCTTGAAAAATTGGTCTGTCGCATTGCTTTACATTTGGCACTGTGCAAAACAGCCTGACAGGATGTTCAAACAGTTCGAGTCTGAAGAAGAATGTTCCTGTAGTTCTGGAAACACGCACCGGTGCCAAACAGAATGTTTTAGTTCCCTTCTTAGAACTCATATTATCCCCAATATTTATCCCTAATATTTATTCAGCCTCTCGAACCAAACACAATATTTGACATGGCCTGTAAAAGAAAAAAAGATTAAGATATTAAGTTATATCATCGTTTAAAAGTCATTTAATTTTGTGTACATATTTAATGATCATGGTCAAGCTATTATTAATCATGTCTTCATGAGTTTCCATGAACCAAATGCTGACCTCTTCCTGTCCCCCGTCAGGCCCTGTCACTGGTCAACAACAAGATCTCCAAAGTCCACCCACGAGCCTTCACACCCCTCCGACACTTAAAAAAGCTTTATTTTTCCCGGAACCTCCTGACAGTGGTACCCCAGAACCTTCCCCCATCCCTGGTGGAGCTGCGGATTCATGAGAATCGTATTAAGAAGGTTGCAGAAGGAACGTTCTCTGGTCTGGGCAGCATGAACTGCATTGGTTTGTATGCGCGCTTGCCATTATGTGGTATAGAGGTTACAGTCTGACCAAACCATTTCCTTTTTTAGATGGAGCCTGCTGGTTTTTGTGATGGGATATTCTGTCTGATGTTGAATGCTTCTTATAGAGATGGGCGGAAACCCTATTCAGAACAGTGGCTTTGAGCCTGGCGCTTTCAAAGGGCTGAAACTCAACTACCTGCGCATCTCTGAGGCCAAACTCACTGGAATACCGAAAGGTTCTCTTTATGATAATTAATCATTAGTCAAGACATTAAAGAGTGAACGCTTGTCAAATGATAGTCTTTCAAAAAGAACATTTGGATAATACTCTTCTTTGTGCAATTTCTCACTTGAATGAGTTTTAGGAATATCCTTGGTCATAAATCACAATTTGCATGAGTTTTAATGTAATGTTAAGAGCAGAGATGTGATGCAACTTCCAATAATGTAATGATGAATGTCTCTCTCCTCCCAGACCTCCCTGACAGTCTTCATGAGCTCCATTTGGACAATAACCAGATCCAAGCCATTGAACTAGAGGACCTGAGCCGCTATAAACACCTGTACAGGTGAACTGTCTCATGACTCTCTTGCACTCCAACATACAACTTGCCTTTTCTTTGCCGGTGGGCTTTCTGTAAAGCAATAGCGCCACCTGGTGAATGAAATCTTATGGATGTGAAAATAACTTGTGATAAACTTTGTCTGTTTTATAAAAAAATAAATAAAAAAGCATTGTCTTATTTATTTATTTAATTATAAAACAGATCATGTTTATCACAAGTTTATTTTGTAACAAAATTTATATTATGAATATACATTTTCACACAAAATACACAGATATTTAAACTTGTTGGCAGTCGTAGATTGATGATAGTCATGAAAATAGACCATATGTTTGTCTTCTCGACCCCCTGAAAATGTATTATTATGTGAATATTTACAGTAATATATTGTAATATACTGAAAACAGCTGCAGTTACTTCACTATTTAGTCATTAAAAAAACTGTATTAAAGGATTAG
The DNA here is from genome assembly GCF_024489055.1 of Chanodichthys erythropterus. Taxonomy (NCBI): domain Eukaryota; kingdom Metazoa; phylum Chordata; class Actinopteri; order Cypriniformes; family Xenocyprididae; genus Chanodichthys; species Chanodichthys erythropterus. Next base: position 26,719,984 of record NC_090240.1, read on the forward strand.
TCCACTTTTAAATAAACTTTTCCTGCTAATTTACTCACCCCCATGTCATCCAAGATGTTCATGTCTTTCTTTCGTCAGTCGAAAAGAAATTAAGGTTTTTGATGAAAACAATCCCGGATTATTCTCCTTATAGTGGACTTCAATGGCCTCCAAACGGTTGAAGGTCCAAATTACAGTTTCAGTGCAGCTTTAAAGGGCTTTAAACAATACCAGACGAGGAATAAGGGTCTTATCTAGAAAAACCTTTATAAAGCATATACAGTTGTATTTTTTTTCGAAAATGACCAATCGTTTCACTAGATAAGACCCTTATTCCTCGTCTGGTATTGTTTAAAGCTCTTTGAAGCTGCACTGAAATTTTGACCTTCAACCGTTTGGAGGCCATTGAAGTCCACTATAAGGAGAATAATCCTGGAATGTTTTCATCAAAAACCTTAATTTCTTTTCGACTAAAGAAAGAAAGCCATGAAGATCTTGGATGACATGGAGGTGAGTAAATTATCAGGAACATTTCATTCAAAAGTGGACTAATCCTTTAAGTATAATCCTTTAAATTTCACAATGCCAATTTAATTTGAGTAATCTCAGGAGTGTGCAAGGTTATTATTGTCAACTAAAACTATTGTGCTGATAAAAACTAGCAATAAAACAATATTTTTGTAGTAAGGCTTTACAATAAGGTCTATTAGTTGGCATTAGTTAATGCATTAACTAACACTGAACAATATATTTATTACAGTATTTTTTAATGTTTGTTAACGCTTGTTGATAAAAATCACTGAAGCCACTGGGTAGTTAACTGGGTCCAACTGATGTTCTCTACACCAAAAAGTGAACATGTTCCACTTTAAGGCATAGCTGGACCACAGTGGACAGTGGGTAGTCTCTTGAAATGCAAACAGATCCACTTCTTCTTGGTCAAATTTCCTCCAAATCCCAAATTCCTTGAGACCAAAGGAGGACCCGATTCACCGGTCTGCACAGAGGGTACAACCTCAGGCCCCTGTTCTTACTAGAACATGATGGCCCTTGAGGTCTAGGCGGAAGTACCTCAGAGCTAGAAATATAGACATCATCTCCAGAAAATGTATGTGCCAAGAGAGATGATGCCCTCTCCACAGACCCTTTATGAAGTGGCCCTCCATGACCACTTCCAAGCCTGTGAGGGACGCATCTGTTGTCACTATTTTCCAATGACAAGATGCCCCCAATACAGGACCCTGGGACAGTTTCCTCCACATGACAAGGGTACAAAGGCATCTAAGCCTAAAAGAAGAACCCAATATTGAATATTTCACCCTCAAGCGAGCCTCAGGAACTTCTTTTGTTGTGGATGGATGGATATCCCTCAGATCTATTGGGACAAACCAGTCCTCAGAATTGATTTGAGTCAAGATCAACAGGATTGTTAACATTTTGAACCTGTATCTCCTCAGAGAATATATATATATATATATATATATATATATATATATATATATATATATGTGTGTGTGTGTGTGTGTGTGTGTTTGAATTCGCAAACTCTGGCAAATCCAGTGACTAGTTTTTCTCCTGTGTGGGCCATTTAATGGTGCTGACTGAGTCATAGATGCCCAGGAGATGCTGGAGAGATGGTCACAATTTACTACTAAATGTACCCACAGTGGCACATTTCAATGTCAGAAAGTACTGCATCTATTTTGATACAAATGTGACAAATGAAATGTTTAACTTTTGTAGCTTTTTGCTATTAGAGTATTTTGGTACACAATTTACTATCTTTATGGGATGAGAACTGTATTGAATTTAAAGTTAAAAAATCACTTTCATTATGCACAATTAAAACAACTTAAAACTAAATTGAGATCGAAAGCCAAATTTAGAAAATTAAAGAAAAAGTAATATTTTTCAAAAGTATACTGAACCTATATAGATGGCACACAAAATAAATTTTTGCTCAAAAATCCTGCATGTGCTGTATTTTTATAGTGCAGCTTGTTCTGCGGGACTGCAGTTGACCCAGTGCCTGTTCACAGTATTTCCAGTCTGTTGTGTTTCCACCTCACTAGGTGTCTGCCACAATGTGTGCGGACCATCTATTGTCCGTTGTTTATTCATGGTCGTGCTTGTCATTGTTTGCCAGATTGGGTCTGGGTTTTAACCATATCCGCATGATTGAGAATGGCAGCTTATCATACCTCCCTAATCTGAGGGAGCTGCATTTGGAAAACAACCGGCTGACCCGCGTCCCGAGGGGCCTTCCAGACATGAAGTACCTGCAGGTGCGAGATATTAAGCAGATGAATGAAAAGTATCCCATTCGCACATGCAAGATCATTGATTTTTGCTTCTTTTTCAGGTGGTCTACCTTCATTCCAACAATATAAGTCAAGTGACCATTAATGACTTCTGCCCTCAAGGTTTTAACATGAAGAGGAGCTTCTACAATGGCATCAGCCTCTTTGGCAACCCGGTTAACTACTGGGAGGTGCAGCCTGCCACCTTCCGCTGTGTTGGTGACCGATTGGCCATTCAGTTTGGAAACTATAAGAAATAGAGAAAGGATGAAAGGGAAATTTGGGGACCAATAATAATGCTGGAATTTAAACAAAACAGAAGAAAAACTTTGGAGAAAGTGGGTGTCAACAAACAGTGTTTCCAAATAGTTTTTAATGTGTATCTTTGGATGTATTTGTTTGTGAAGTCTAAAGAGAAAAGGCAAGGGCAATAAAAATAAGTATTGGAAAATAAAAATGAAAACTAAGGAATTTGAGCTCTTACAACTGGCTCAATTTGCAAAACCAGTATAATGGTCATTGTTTTATAAGTGTGTTGCCGTAAAGTCTTAATATTATCAGTTCACTTTGCAAGGGCTTGTTGTTCGCTCGACACTTTTATAATAATATTATTGATGCATACTGTTATATTGTTATTATTTTATATTAGTTTATGTTGTATTATTAATAGTATGGTTCGGATGGGATGTTGAAATGGTAAGGTTGAATCTAAATGTTAAATTTATGGTGCTTATAATAAGTGTATCTGTGTTGTTTGTCAAGTTTTAGATTACTTTTTTCTCTTTTTTTGTGTCATTGCCTTGCTTCCTTGCTTCAGGGGTCTTATTGTCGTGGGAGTACTTTAGGGCAATGGAGGAACTTTACACAGACACAATATAATTATGTCTTCAAGATTCAGTCAGTCAGATGCCTGATGTTCTTACCAAGCCCTCTTGGCTTCGAGGCTGATTCAGAAAAGGATTGTAATGATATGTTGTTTTGCACAGTTTCTCTATGAATTCCAAATCTTTCCTTGTAGCCTGTTGTTAAGTGTGATTTTTCTCTTGCAGTACCACTGCATGCATGTAGGTTACTGTGGCGCACACTGCTGCATGTTCCAATAAAATATCTTTCAGCTTGATTTCAGGAGCAGAAGTGGCATACCATCATGGTTTGAAAGCTGTGACTAATAAAACTTGAGTTAACATGAATGCCAAATATTGATTGAGTGAATTATCAAGCACAATGTCAATGGATCATCATTCTACTTGTTGCAAACCATGCCAGCGAAATTCCAGATTTTATACATAAAAATAAAATCATCAAATCTTTGTGGGAGATGTGTTAATGTATTGTATGTTAAGGTTATTGTGTCTCTGAATGGCTAAACACTAAGCTTTTAACTGCCTTAAACACAAATGATTGGTCAGGAAATTAGCAAAAATTTAAGCAAATGCAAAGCCATTGCTGTCTGAGAAAAACATTTAAAAAGTTTTTGGCATGAAATATTAGTATGGAATATGGAAAGTTTAAGTAACACTTTACATTAAGGTTCCCTTTGGTTTATAAAGGTGTTTGTTAATGACAAAAAAGTAATTTACAAATGCCTTATAAATCATTGATAAGAGTTATAACTGCATGAATACGAAGGGGGACTTTAACACAATACCTGCCAAATATAAATTATAAATGCTTAATAAATGTATTTATTCACACTGATTTAACTCAAAATTCCTGATTTATTTCATGATGCAGCAAAAATTGACTATTATAGTGAGGCAGAATTGTGTTGTATTTGTGGTTTTCCCATTAATATCTCATTACTGCCACTTTTCTTACTATGTAGCTTACCAAAGTTACTGTTTTACCCATGATACTGTGCAAAAAGGTCATGATGCACAGTAGTGTATAAAACTGATTTCTTGTTATCAAAATTCAAACTTTACTTTGAAAATAAAAACAAAGAGCACAACCATAACATAATGAGATATTAATAATTTAATAATAATAAAAATAATTTCACTATTAGCTACCTGTAGGGGTGTAACATTATATTGTGTCACAATACAGTATACATTAAAACAAAAATGCAACAATCTGTATTGTGTATAGTGACAATATGTATATTGTGTATAGTTCACTGAAAATGAAGATTACTGTGTGAAAAAAATTCAAGTTTACAGAGTTTTAGTGTCAGTCCTACATTAAACTACTATATATAATGTTGAATGTAATGTATAATGAGGGAATGATGTACACTGAGGGAATATTTGTGTGTTCTGATAATGCTAAATGTCTTATGTTACCTGTAAATATTTATGTATTTTCAGCTTCAGAACAATTAATATTTTTATTCTGGTGTCACCATTGTCCTTGTGCATTGGGTTACCAGCACCAAGTCCTATAGCCTATACATTTCCACCTCCAATTTATTACCAGATTTAGCATTTGAATCAACAGTTAATTTTTTGTTAGCCTTTATCCTTATGTCTTTGAGTATCCCAATGATATCGTATAGTGAGTTCAGTATGATATATATCGAATTGTGACATGAGTGTATCGTTACAGCCCTAGTTACCTGTTAATGTAATGGACATATATGAATAATTTATTCATGAGTTACAAATTTTAATAACCTGCAAACGTTGTTTATTAATTATTAATACACAGAGAAGATAAAAGGTTTTTTTAATGAAATATTGGCAACACTTCAGTATGGGGAGCAATTCTCACTTTTAACTAGTTGTTTATTAGCTTGCTTCAACAACTATCTTACTAACTATTAATAAGCAGTAAATTAAGAGTTTATTGAGGCAAAAGTCGTAGTTAATAGTGAACATATGTTCCCCATACTAAATGTTATGAAATATTTTATTTTTGATGCATTGTATCAGTAAACACAACTTTAAACTTGAAACAAAAAAAAGATTAAACTTTTATTTTACAGCACATTGGAAAATTACTGAGCATGACTTCTGATGAAAAGTGGCATAAAAGCAAAAGCAAACATTTATCATGGTATGGTGTGCATCAGTGTAAGCGGCATGGGTGACTTGCATATGTGTGAAGTAATCATTGACATGAAGGCATATGTTGGGATTGGTACGCCATCAAGATGACATCTTTCCTGGGAAGAAAGACAATCCAGGTCTCATTCAGCATGTGCTAAAATTAATATCCTCAGTTCCTGAACAATTAAAAAGTGTAATTAAAAGGAAAGATGATGTGACACAGTGGTAAACATGCCTCTTTCCAAACTCTTTTGGAGTGTGTTGCAGCCATCAAAATCAAAATGTGTTTATATTTACAAAATACACTTAAGTTGGTCAGTGAAAACATTAAAAAGCTTTTCTTTGAACTTTTGTTAAATATAGGTTGAAGAGAATTAACAAACCACAGATTCTTGAGTTAAATGGTCTCTGTCTGCTTTTGGACTTCCAAGAACTGCTGGCTGATGTCCTCAACAGTATTGCTGAAGAGGCCGCCATGCGAGATTGGGGTTGTCAAGAACACTTTGTCTGCATCCAGCATCTCAGCAAGGTTCAACCAGAGACAGGGTTCCCACACCTTGGTTAACTTCAAATTCAAGGACATTTCAAGTACCCTCAAATTCAAGGACTTAATGTGGGGACACATTGCAAGTGATATAGCAAGGTTACATCGTGTTACCTTTTAAGATACATTGTTACAGTTTTCATTTGTCAAACACAACTATGCAAAAAAGCATTTTTTCTGTTTTTTTTTGCATTTATTTTTGGCCATATGACAGAGATCTGATATTCCATTTGCCTTATTTCTGTTTTGCATAAAACTGAAGAATACCTGGTGCATCCTATACTGTATTCTAAAATGATCTGATATTAAACTTTGCATGGATTTTATTGAAAATAAAATTGATGAATTTATTGAATGTAACCAGAAGCTAAGATATATGAATATGCTTTTAAGTTTTTCTTGCCTTATGGGTTTACATCTGTGAAACATTGAGGTACCATCACAGTAATTTCGTGCGAGCATGAACGTCATGGCAACGTACAACACAAAGTACCTCACATGGGAAAAACTTAATGTAACGTGCAAATGTGCGTAACTAACATAAATCAAGCAAGCTAGTGTGCATAGGCCACAAAGTGTTGGTGAAATAACACATTAGCGGACTGGAGGGAATAATATGGAATTTTTTCCAGAAAACAAAAAGAAATAAATTCAAGCACTTTCAAGGACACGTATCTATGTATGTTTATTTTCAAAAACTTTCCAGGACCTTGATATTTTTTTTTTCAGATTCACAAACTTTCAAGGATTTCAAGGACCCGTGGGAACCCTGCAGAGATGGCATACCTGGACCACCAAGGTGGACAACATCTGGCCGAGGGCCTGCATTGTGACCTTGGTTGCCCGGAGAGCAAAATCAGTCGCTGCATCAACCCCAGCTCAGAACTACCCTCGTGCAGTTCTTTAAATGAGGGTAGTGAGAGAGGAGGAGGCCGTCAAGTGGCTTCAGGCAAAGGTGCCTTCCATGACTTCTGGATCTCCTCATGCACCTTCGGGAAGAAAGGCACTGGGGCAGCACACGGCTGTGAACTGCGCCCCACACCCAAGAATCAATCGTCCAACTGAGAGTGCTCAGGACAAGCAGGAGGGTTCCACTCAAGCACGTTGCCCGTGGTGGCTCTGAATCCGACTCAGCAGGAGCGACCACCCCAGAGGGGCAAAGCTCAGTTTCGTCTTCCATAGAGGACGATAGCTCACTCTCTGATGCAGCTATTGACATCTGGTCCTCAGCCAGAGCCTGAAAGACAACCAGGCTGGGTAATAGCAGAGGGGACTCTAGCCATCACGTGGAAGGAATGTTGCCTTTTGGATTTAAAGGTCCTAAGGCTAATTAACGATTGATTTCTTATTGTAGTCTACCTGACAGTGTCAAGTCTTATCAAAGACTGTAAATGCTTGGCTACTACTTATGTCAATGTCTTTTATGCAGCAGCAAAAGAATCTACTATTTTATATTTTGCATTGCCTAATGTTTTGTTTGTCATTCCTATGAACATCTTGTAATGCACGTTTTTGCATTATGTTGTTATTTTAATTTGTGTTGGCATAGCAATGTCAGACAAGTCTTTGGAGTTGTGTTTTAAGTTAAAATAGTTAAGCTTTTCTAAAGGGTCCAGTTTCATTCTGTTCCTTACTGTTTGACTTAAAAACGGTGAATAAGCCGTTCATTTCAATGTATCAGTTGAACCAATCAGAATTTTATTTTTTTCACATGGACTGAATCAGAAATGTTACAAATAAATGTATATGATTATAACCTGATTTTATTGCAGTTTGATACTGGATACTGGATACTTTGATACAACATAATTTTTACCTCATTTTGAAGCAAAAACTCTAGTCTACAACCTCAAATACCCAGAAGTCTTGTGAACAAAGATTTAATATATATTTTTTGGCCTTATTTCAGTGACTTAAGTTTTTTGTTTTTTCAATAACCACGCATAAACGTTATTCCTTCAAAAACACAAACATGTACATACATGTTCCTCACATATTATGGTAGCCTAGTTTGTGCTGAATACAGTGTAATGACACTTTTTCCATTAATATGTTTATGAACAACTGAAAAAAGCACAAATGTCAGGGCATGTCAAAACTTCTCCAGGGCCCCAAAAATCCTCAGACCCCTGAGGGTTAAAGAGTAAAAGTTTCTTTTGCACTGCTCATTTGTTTATGTTGGATGGACTGTTATGTGCGCACTCACAGTCTTATTTGCTGTTACTGAAGTCATGTGGTCTGTTCTTGCTCCCAGCAAGTTAAGATGTTCAGGTGTGTGGCCTTGTCAGGCTGCTTTTGGACTTCCCATTATAAGTATACTAGTGTGATATGTACACTTAGTTCTCTATGCAGAACATTTTGTCAAGTTGTAGGCCCCTTTCCGGCCTCCATGATTATGTGCCTACACTACAGTATGGTCTATCTGATAGGTTGAGCTTTGTACTCCCCTTTTAGGGTAGTTTTTGTAATTGTGCTTAGCTCCCTAAGCTGATTATTGGTTGAAGACTTCTATGAAGCCTCCCAGTGAGATCAGCCCCCAGGCTGGATTGTGCACCCTTGTATCAGGGTTCCTTGTCGCACAGCCTCCTCAGTGCAAATATCCATTGCTAGTTGTCCTGCACATCGTCCTGCACATTTTCTGGATGCAGCCTACAACAGACTGCACTTTCAGCACGTAGCTGGTCAGTCCCGCCCAGAGTGCTGCATCAGAGCTAGGAACCAGTACGACAAAAAGGCCAATTCATCACAGATTTCGTATTTTAAAATAATCATATCTGGGCATTAGTTTTGCTACGTCATTCAGAAATGTTTTTGACAGTGTTTCATTATGAATTTAACTATTTGAGATTTCATTTAGCTTTTCTTTTTTTTTAACGTTCAATGTTGTTTTTTTTTGGCAACCCAGGGTGTGGCCTGTGTCCCACCCACCACGGCCTTACAGGACACACCCTAGTCCTATCTCCAAGTGCTGACTTGGGGTGACCTGATAGCTTTGCCAAAATATCCAACTGGCCAAGGTGTGTAATGCGCAAAATGCACTCTTAGTCCATTGCGAATTGTCCCGCACATCGTTCAGTGCCACAAATTCCCTACTTCCCTGACCTTAATGGCAGCTTTTCCTTAATTGTACAGGCAGTTATATATGGGGATGGCCAGGATGTCGGGGTACACCCCTACTCTTTTCGAAGGGCATCTTGGGTTTTTTAACGACCACAGAGAGTCTGGACCTCGGTTTAACGTCTCATCCGAAGGACGGTGCTTTTTGACAGTATAGTGTCTCCATCACTATACTGGGGCGTTAGGACCCACACAGACCACAGGGTGAGCACCCCCTGGTGGTCTCACTAATACCTCTTCCGGCAGCAACCTAGTTTTCCCAGGAGGCCTACCTTCCAGGTACTAACCAGGCACAGCCCTGCTTAGCTTCAGTGGGCAACCAGTCTTGGGCTACAGGGTGATATGGCTGCTGGTTAAGGGTTTTCTGGATGCAGTCTACAACAATTAGCCGGTCAGTCCCGCCCAGAGTGCAGCACCAGAGCTAGGAACCAATACAACAAAAAGGCCAATTCATCACAGATTTCCCATTTTAAAATAATTATATCCAGGCATTAGTTTTGCTACGTCATTTAGAAATGTTTTTTTACAGTGTTTCATTTTGAATTTAACTATTTCAGATTTCATTTAGCTTACCTTTTTTTTTTTAATGTTCGATGTTGTTGTTATTTTTTTGGCAACCCAGGGTGTGGCCTGTGTCCCATCCACCACGGCCTTACAGGACACACCCTAGTCCTAAGTTCAAGTGCTGACTTGGGGTGAACTGATAACTTTGCCAAAATATCCAACTGGCCAAGGTGTGTAATGCGCAGAATGTAATGTGTTTGTCATTTTGGTCAATAGCTGCATTTACACTGACAACTTTTGTTTCAATTGTAATTAAATAATTCCAGTTGATGACGTCTGCTGTGACATGCCCCGCCCATAACTGACGATAGAACTCATAAGCTCCTCCCCTGAGTGCGCTGGCTGCATACTACAGTTCGTCGTGTTTATCTCGTTTATCTCCTCGCTAGAGCATATTTGGGTAAGAAATTGGTACTAATGTTATTTAAACAAGAGCAGTAAGTGATTTTCTGTTTTGGATTCTCATTAACATAATAGACAGCAGCGTGCTACCTTAAAAGGCATCGTTTCTACTACCAGCTCACAATGCTTTTGAGAAACGCAATCAAGGATGTGCTACCAAACAGTATATTTGCATTTTTTTCTGTGTGCGCTCACAAAATTATATATTAGAAGTTTAAACTGATGTGCAAATAATACAAACTTCCATGAGTGAAAATGTCACGTGAGCGTGATAATCTATAATGATAATCAAAAACAAACCTGTTTTTGGCGGAGTAAGGAATCTTCCAGCTTCCTAAATTACAAAAATATTAATATATAAGAAGATATATTAATCAACAACCTTAAAAGGACCTATGTATATGTGCTGAAGTAATCTTTCAATTTATTTTGTAAAATTATTTTATAACATTTTTCAAATGTATTTTGAACAGCGTTTCCCCGCTATTTAGGCAAAACATGACCCCGCACACCAGTCTCCATGTCAGCATCACTCTCTGTTGACATTTTTTTGTGGTCAGTCTAAAAATATAATTGTTTGCTGTTTGAGTCCTGAAGAAAGTTGCATTCATTGTTGCCTGCTGTGTGTTGTCTTTCTCTCTGATTGTCAGTGGTCAAAGATAGATGATCTTGTCTTTTGAAGGCTGAATCCAGTATCTGACACCTGATTTATCTGGTGAAGTGTTCCCCCTCAGCCACTAACATGAAATATATGGTAAGTCACTACAGTTATCACTGTTTTAATGCAGTATCATGCAGTCAGAAACAGTTTATGACATCAAAACTGTTGAAATAAATTAATTTGAAATGTTGAACTGAAATACTTTTGCAATTGAAGAAGTGTTTCAATAGAACCATGATGGGTTATTTTGATATTTCTATATTTTGCTGGCATAATCAAATGAAATTAGGGACTCTAAGACTGTCTTGCCCCAGACTTTAAGTAATTCTACATGGTCATTTACAATCAAAAAGTCTTGCTCTTTGTGGTACTCTTTAGGAAGACTTCGAGACTTAAAGGAACACTCCACTTTTTTTGAAAATAGTATAGTAATAGTAATCGTAATAATCATTTTCCAACTCCCCTAGAGTTAAACAGTTGAGTTTTACCGTTTTCGAATCCATTCAGCCGATCTCCGGTTCTGGCGGTACCACTTTTAGCATAGCTTAGCATAGTTCATTGAATCTGATTAGACCGTTAGCATTGCGCTTAAAAATGACCAAAGAGTTTTGATATTTTTCCTATTTAAAACTTGACTCTTCTGTAGTTACATCGTGTACTAAGAAATGAGTTGTGATGAAAATGCAATTTCATTTGCGATGAAAAAGAAAAGTTGCGATTTTCTAGGCTGATATGGCTAGGAGCTATACTCTCATTCCAGCGTAATAATCAAGGAACTTGGCTGCCGTTCCATGGGTGCAGCAGGCGCAATGATATTACGCAGCGTCTCCCACAAACGTCTCCATGGTTGCAAGGCACGTTCCCTGTGCAAGCATGGGCTCACAGGTGCTGCGTAATATCATTGCACTGCTGCAGCCATGGAACGGCAGCAAAGTTCCTTGATTATTACGCCTGAATGAGAGTATAGTTCGTAGCCATATCAGCCTAGAAAATCACAACTTTTTATTTTCCGTCGGTCTTAGTACAGGATGTAACTACAGAAGAGTCAAGTTTTAAATAGGAAAAATATCAAAACTCTTTGGTCATTTTTAAGCGCGATGCTAACGGTCTAATCAGATTCAATGAACTATGCTAAGCTATGCTAAAAGTGGTACCGCCATAACCGGAGATCGCCTGAATGGATTCGAAAACGGTAAAACTCAACTGTTAAACTCTAGGGGAGTTGGAAAATTAGCCTATTTTCAAAAAAAGTGGAGTGTTCCTTTTAAATTTAAATTTAATTAGTGGACTGATAGCAGTGTATTTTGTTTTTCAGCTCTGGGTTACTGTGTAGCAAAGACAGCTGAGCAATATCCACTTTTATTGAGGGATACATGCCTGGGTCTTTGGGTCAGAACTCAGAAGTCGCAGTTCATCAAGGTTTGTACCTTAATGTTGGTCACATGAACAGCTCTGCATGCATTTGTTACTCATAATAAAAAATAATATTTTTCATTCTTTGAACTATTTCTTATCCTAAGATTTTGAACACAAACTTGTTTGAAATAGAAATCTTTTCTTTTACATTTATTTATTTTCTTTTATTCATTTTTGATCAATTTAATGCATCTTTGCTGAATAAAAAAAATATATTTTTTGGCATATAAATAAAAAATCTTTAATAAAAAATCTGTCTAAACCCAAACTTGTATAATGTATATGTCATGTCAAAGTGAATTTCAAAGTGAAATGTTTTACAACCAGTTCTCGACATTAGCCTACAATGAGTTTTTTTTTTTCCAATAGGAACCTGATTTTAAAGGGTTAGTTCACCCAAAAATGAAAATTCTGTCATTAATTACTCACCCTCATGTCGTTCCACACCCGTAAGACCTTCGTTCATCTTCAGAACACAAATTAAGATTTTTTTTATGAAATCAGAGAGATAAATTCTCGTCCATAGACAGCAATTTAACCGACACTTTCAAGGCCTAGAAAATTACTAAAGACATCATTAAAACAGTTGACGTGACTGCAGTGATTCAACCTTAATTTTATGAAGCGACGAGAATACTTTTTGTACACAGAAACAAAACAAAAATAATGACTTCATTCAACAATATATTATCTCCTGTGTCATTCTCATTCATTGTTTACGTTCAACGCATCCAGGTTCTACATCAGAACGGCAACTCATTATTGTCCGGCTCCTGCGTCAGCATCACACGTATGCGTCGTGCTGCTCACGTGATCAGCTTTGGCCAATACTGAGCCGGCATTCGGACGTAAACACAGAAGCCTACACTGTGGGCCTTCAATAAAACTGCCAAGTAGAAAAGTGAAAAAAAAATGAAATCGGCACTACCACTGGACAAAACGGAGAAAATAAGACTGCTGTCTTTCCTTTTGCCAAATAGGTAGGAAAACCTAAACACCCATAATGCACTGGGCGTGTTGCTGTCCAAGGCCTCTCCCACCAGTCTGCTATGGATATACTTACCAGAGTCGAATACTGCCTTGCTTTAGTAGGAAACTAAAACTCATGTAACTCATGAATAAATTGTTCACAAGTGTCCACTTTTCATTAAAGTAGACAGGTAACTAATAATGGTTGTGCTCTTATGTTTTTATTTTCAGAATAAAGTTTGAATTTCATCTTGATAACAAGAAATCAGTTTTATACACTGCTGTAGATAGGCATCATGACCTTTTTGCAGACTATCATGGATAAAACCGTAACTTCTGGTAAGCAACATAGTAAGAAAAGTGGCAGTCATTAGATATTAATGGGAAAACCACAAATAAATACAACACCCTTCGGTCTCACTATAATAGTCAATTTTTGCTGCATCATGAAATAAATCAGGAATCTGGTTTTGAGTTAGATAAGTGTGAATAAATATTTTTTTTTAAGCATTTATAAAATGTGAGTTAAAAGCCGCTCACTATTTGGCAGGTATTGTGTTAAGGTCGCCCTTTTTATTCATGCAGTTATAACTTCTTATCAACGATTTATAATGCAGTTGTAAATGACTTATTAGACATGAACAAGTGCCTTTATAAACACTTTATAAAGGGAATCTTAATGTAAAGTGTTACCAAAGTTTGATTCAGAGAGTTGTGTGGAATGATGAATCACATGAGTTGCATGGTGATGCTCCAGAGCGCTGTCTTTGAAAATCTGGTGAGAAATATAATAATGCATCTCTACCACAGTGAAGCATGCAGGAAGAGTGTCATTGTGTGGGGAGCCTCTGGTATTGGTGAGCTACTTCACTGTGAAAAGTCATTCAGTGCTTCAGAGAATATTCCAGAATGCCTTGCTTCCCACAATTGAAAAGTTGCTATCTAAAGAGGAACGATCAGATGTTATTTTTCAACAAGACATTGCTCAAGCCTAAAATGCAAAGACAACCAAGAAGTGGCTTGAGAACAAGTCCATCAAGCTCATGTTTTTGGCCTGGGTCAGAGTTCAGATTTGAACCCTATAGTGAATATTTGGTCTCACATTAATTCAATGAAATGGGAGACATTTTTCAACTACACATGAACTGTTTGAAGCCATTAACATTGAGTGGAACAACACTGACTCTTCTTCCTGTGAAAAGCTATGTGCAAGTTGGGGAAGGCTATTCTGTGCTAAGTTACAATTTTTGATAATTTCCTGACCAGTGATTAAAATTGTTAAAGGTGCCCTAGAATTAAAAATTGGCATAGTTAAATAACAAGAGTTCAGTACATGGAAATGACATACAATGAGTCTCAAACTCCATTGTTTCCTCCTCCTTATACAAATCTCATTTGTTTAAAAGACCTCCGACGAACAGGCGAATCTCAACACAACACCGACTGTTAAGTAACAGTCGGGATCATTAATATGTACGCCCCCAATATTTGCATATGCCATGTTCAAGGCATTAGACAAGGGCAGGCAGTATTAACGTCTGGATCTGTGCACAGCTGAATCATCAGACTAGGTAAGCATGCAAGGAAAACAGCGAAAAATGGCAGATGGAGCGATAATAACTGACATGATCCATGATATCATGATATTTTTAGTGATATTTGTAAATTGTTTTTCTAAATGTTTTGTTAGCATGTTGCTAATGTACTGTTAAATGTGGTTAAATAGCATTGTTTCTTACTGTATTCACGGAGACTAGAGCTGTCCTTATTTTCATTATTAAACACCTGCAGTCTGTATAATTCATAAACACAACTTCATTTTTTATAAATCTCTCCAACAGTGTGTAATGTTAGCTTTAGCCACGGAGCACTATCAAACTCATTCAGAATCAAATGTAAACATCCAAATAAATACCATACTTACGCGATTAGACATGCTGCATGACAAACACTTTGTAAAGAACAATTTTGAGGATTATATTAGCTGTGTGAACTTTGTTTATGCTGTTAAAGGCAAGTACGAGCTCCGTGGGCGGGGAGCGTGAGCATTTAAAGGGGCCGCAGCCTGAATCAGCTCATATTTAATGATGCCCCAAAATAGGCAGTTAAAAAAATTAATTAAAAAAATCTATGGGGTATTTTGAGCTAAAACTTCACAGACATATTCAGGGGACACCTTAGACTTATATTACATCTTTTAAAAAGACGTTCTATGGCACCTTTAAGACCATTAAAAGACGCTAAATATTTTGGCATTTTTGGGCCCCCTTTTTTCCCTTTCTTTCTTTTTTTGCCCAAGACTATGTAATTAAAACCTGCTCAATCTGAAGCCACACTTGACAATTTGACTACTTATATTTAAATTTCAGGATTTTTTTTGGCCAACATGACTCTAGTAGTATCATTTACAAAACATCCTAATTATTACAAATTATTAGATGATTAGATCTCTTTGTAAGTTCAAATATTTGAAAGAACTATTATCTTGGAGAGAACAATTTTTGTAGATAACAGTTTGAACAGAATCACCCCAGCTATACTATTATGGAAACATTTGTGTAATCATAGATTGTTTTGTTGAGGACAGAAACAATTTCACAGACGCCATTCACATTACAAAATCACATTATAACCACTTACATATAATCCACATGATTACACATTGTGTCCCTTTTCCATCAAATTAATTTCGCTTTCCCGTCCTCACAAGATCATCTGTCGTATGAAAACGGCCTCTAGTATTAAACCTGTCGTGTGTTTTCTCACTAGTAGGCAGCACTCTGATTTTAACACAGGTATCTGAGGGGCTTTTATTGTAACAGAGTCAAAGAATGCCCGTCTGTAGCGCGTCACCGCATCAAACATGTCTGTCAGCGGGTCTCTGCTATAAGCGTCGGACGCGCTCAGGAAGCGTTTCAAAACAACGACACAACGCGCTTAATGCGACTGCGGGTATTATACACGGTTTCGTCCGGCAGGAGGGAATGATTATTCACAATAGAGGGATTAATATTAAATAAAGGCCTAGTTATCGTCTGCCGCTGGAGCCTCATTTGAAGCGTCGCTGTGATCCCGGTGAGTCAGAGGAAACGCATGACCTAAAGTGATGAAATTATCTGTCATATTGACGATTATTTTGCAGCTTTGGTTTGCGCTTGTTTTTGTCATTGCTGCATTAAATACATTTCAGTATTATCGTAATGCAAAAGACGAGCTTGTTTATAAATAAGCAGGAGATCTTGTTAATCAGTCCAGAACTGCCTGTCTCTTCAAGGTGCACAATGCTCTGTGATGGACAAGAGGAGGAGGACAGTGGTCCGTCAACCCTGTGTTTATGACCGTTCAGCCAGCCCAGGTACTCTAACTGAACACCACTCTGATATTCAGTGATAAAAGGCTCATTCCTGTTATGCAGCACACTTTCATGTCCACATGTCTTAGCATATTAAAATAGCCTAATGTATTCAGTTTTTAAACATGGCGATGATGTTAGTTATTTGTTGAAAAATCAAAACTAAGTGATTATGTTTTTATATTATGTTTTTATTAAGTGTATGTTGCCATTTTTGCAATGTCTGAGTGTGCCATGCATTTCTAAATAGTAGATAACAAAAAAAAAAAAAATGCAATTTATTAAGAAATATTACAGGGATTTTTCATAAAAATGTTTTAAACTGTGCAGGTTTTCTTGTAAATATTGCTTGTAAATAATTGATAATTATTTCAGTTGTTCATGAGCCATCAGTTTAACTTTCCATAACTAATAAAAGCCACTGCCTTAATGATCCTCCAGGAATGATTAATAACAACAGTACAAACATGAGCAAGTATTAGCTATGGGTTTAAAGAATTTTGTGTTATTAGAATGTTCATCTTACTTTACATAACCTAAAAGAATGTTTTAAAGTTATAGAAATTGCTATATTACAATGATAATTTCAAAAGACAATATCAAAAGTACCTTCAGATTGACAACCTCTATTAAAACATATATTTTTTAAAATAATTATGTAGGATTGTTTTTCTTTTGCATTGTGTAAATAATCAAGTGAGCATTATTCTGAAAGTCTGATTTATGTATTCATAGAAATGCTTCCAAAAATGACAATATTATTATAACAGGAATGACCCAAAAACTGCATGGTCTTTGCTGATTTCATGTGAGATCTGGCTTTGATCCAGGGCACGCTGGCACTTTAAAGTTCTCTTTTCTAGTTAGATGTGATGGATTTGTCACTATTGATTTTTGTTTTCCTCTGTTTTTTCCAGTGACTCCCACTCATGCCATAGATGTCCTTCCCTTAGCTCACTGAGCTTACTTTATTTTCTCCTTGTCACCCCGTTTTCCTTCCTCTCTTCCCTCTCTCATGCATTTTGCTTCGCCCTCACTCCATCTCTCTACTCTTATCTCTCCCTTGTCCACCCCTTTTGACTTTCCCGTCCTCCCTTCCTCTGTCACTCCTGCTCTGTTTTGGATGTCATAATGGTGTGCTGTGGTCGAGCGCTGGACTCCCCCTGCACTCTGGCTCTGTTGGTGGGCTTCCAGTTTGCGTTTGTCCTGTACTTCTCTCTGGGAGGCTTTCGTGGCCTAGTGTCTGTTTTGGTTCATTCCACCGAGCCTGAGATTGACTACTCTCGACCGCATGACGTCTACACCAACCTCACCTCTCTGCTGCTCCACCATCCAGGACCCAGTGGACCAGAACAGCAGCTCAGGGACTGTACACTGCCCTCTCCACTGCTGGGTAGATATAAATCCACACTGAAGTGATTAAGACATTGATCAATAATTGGATGTGTTCATTCACTTAGTCTCATTGCAGTTTTTAGTGTGCTAAACACACTTTGATGAGTTTAGTTGACTCAAAAATTAAGATTCTATCATCATTTATTTACACTTTATCTTTCCAAACTTGTGACTTTCTTTCTCCTATGGATCACAAAAAAGATATTTTAAAGAATGTACTGAATGTACTAAATGATGCCAGTTATTTTCATTTTATGGTTAACAATCAGAAATAATTTTTACAGCTGTGCGGCTACTAGTGAGGCTCAGCAAGTTCTTGCCATGATCAGCCCTCCTCAGGCAAGATTTGTAGAAAATTGTAATCAATATTTATCTAAAACGCTACAATTGAATTTAGCCGTCACAACGGTATAATGTACAGTATGGGAGACAGATATTTATTTTGAGATATGCTAATGTTTATGAAGGACTAAAAATGCCTAAAAATAAAATGAAATAATTATCAATCAAATAAACAGTTTTAATTATGCTAATTTATTTTTTTTCCATTTAATGATGATTCATTAATTTAATATTTTATTTAACTAAATTTTAAAACATGAATTAAATATTTTTTAATATATATATATATATATATATATATAATATATATATATTTCTATTATATTGCCCATAAAAAAGCAATTTATCTATTTCCATTTTTATGTTTGAATTATTAAATTTAACTTTTTAACTGTCACTCTTAATCCTCTATAAATATTACATTTAACAGTGAAATTAGGTTCTTAGTGTTTTAAAGATTAAGCGAGTGTTACATGACATCAAAGGTAATCTAAAACAAGCATGAAATATTCAAAATCAACCATTGCAATAAATTAAAAACATTTCTCTGATATTGTGCAATAATTGATATGGTCCAATATAATGTGCATCCCTAGTCAGAAATTTTTCAACAAAAAGGAAGAGAGTCATACAGGTTTGGAAAGACATAACGCTGTAATTCAATAATGACATCATTTACAATTTTAGGGAAATAATTTCTTTAATTTGATGTTGTAGAACAGATTTTATACAACAAGTGCATGTGTGCTCTCCCCCTGCTTCCTGCCAGTGGGTCCTGTTTCTGTCCACCTCTCCTCACCCCCCTCCCTAGAGGAGATAAAAGAGAAGAACCCCTTGGTGACCTTAGGGGGTCATTACCGCCCACCAGACTGTGAGCCACGGCACCACACAGCCATCGTGGTCCCCTACCGGAACCGCCAAACCCACCTCCGCGCCCTCCTCTACCATCTGCACCCCTTTTTGCAGCGCCAGCAGGTCCACTACGGCATTTACATTGTGCACCAGGTCTCTTGTTTGTCGTTACGCTGACTTGTCACATCTATTGTATGGAAAAAGTCCTAGCAGTAATTAGAGGAAGTAGCTGTGACAAAGGGTAAACATACCTCATAGCTTATTGTCAGGCTATATTAGTGTTTTATTCTTGCCGAAGAATGAATTTGTGTACAGTTGATTTCCTCATAGTCTGTGTTATCAGTCAGGGAACTCCACGTTTAACCGAGCAAAGTTGCTGAATGTTGGAGTGCGAGAGGCGCTGAAAGAGGAGGACTGGAGCTGTATTTTCCTGCATGACGTCGACCTGTTACCTGAGAATGACCACAATACCTACACCTGCCACCCCCAGTATCCTACACACCTCTCCGTGGCTATGGACAAGTTCAGATACAGGTACCCTACCCACTTTGACTGGATTTTTTGTGTTCACGAACCATTTGTCTAATTTTATAATTCCCCTAATTTTATATTTGTTGGGTAGTTGAACAGTGTCCCAGATACCAATATACACTACTGTTCAAAAGTTTGGGGTTGGTAACATTTTTTTGTTTTTGTTTTTGAAAGAAGTCACTTATGCTCCCCAAGACTGCATTTCTTTGATCAAAAATACAGTAAAAACAGTAATATTGTAAAATATTTTTACATTATTTCAAAATAACCTTTCTATTTAAAAATTTAAAAAGTAATTTATTCTTGTGATGGCAAAGCTGAATTTTCAGCATCATTACTCCAGTCTTCAGTGTCACATGATCCTTCAGAAAATTATTCTGATATGCTGATTTGCTGCTCAAGAAACATTTCTGATAAGTGTAAATTAAGTAAATAAATAATATTTAAAAAATAAAAGGACAACAATTTTTAAATATAACTGCAAGCAGCACCACAGAGCTAAAAATCAAGGCAACAAGCATCAGACCAACTTTAAAACTGAGTAAAGACATTTGGAGACATTTTTAAGCAAAATGGTTGAAAGCCCATAAATACAATCACTTGTAATGCAAAATAATTGCTTATTACTTTTGGTATCAATATATCAAATCTTTCCAGAGATACAGCCTCAGATGCAGGTTGGCATTATGCCATCACATTCATTGATGAGGTGAAACATATGAAAACGGTTTCATCTATCGACACGAAATCCATAACATTTGCCGGCATGGGCTGAAGATGATCTGATTTGAATTTGGTGAAAATCGGACAGACATTCTAGAAGGAGTTTGAAAAATAAGGTTTTTAAAGGAAATCTAAATTATGAACAAGAAGTTGGGCCAACTATGGTAAATTTGGTATCTATGTTCTTGGCATGACCTAAGGAATCTATTAAGACCAGTTTACAACATACATGCTGCACCGAACCTCAAGAATACAGTTTGGTCAAATTGTTCAAAATTTATAAGCAAAAACACCAATTTTTCATATCTCTTGACCACTAGGTGGCACTGTGCCAAATCTATACACGTAGCCTCGGGTCATGTTTGTCATAATACACACCAGTTTGGTCAGAATATGCTGAAGCTTTACAGAGATATAGCCTCACATTTTGGCATGCTGTTCATCAAATTTGTTTGTGACTTAATCAAGAACGGTTTGACGAATTGACTTGAATTTCATATTTTTTGTCAGCATTGTCTTAGGATGATCTGAAACAAATTTTCGTGCAATGGTCTAGGAGGTGTTCGAAAAAAATGTTTTTTTAAATAAAATCTAAATGGTGGACAGGAAGTTCGACCAACTATAGCAAAATTAGTACCTATGTTCTTGGCATGACCAAAAAAATCAATTAAGAACAGCTTCATTACAACAGGCAAAATTAATCTAAAGCTGTTAGCATTATTTGCGTTAGCATTTCATTACAATTCTTGACCGCAAAATTTTGAGTACCTTCAGGGCATGGTGCCGGTGATACTTAACGGGTTTCGTAATGATACGCCAGTGCATTCGTAAAATACAGCTTTTATGACCAAATTCAAAAATGCCGATATGGGAAAATTGTTTGACTCAGCATGTTATTCCAAATTTAAAGAAATTAGTTTGTGATTTTTGGCAAAACTGTTCAGAAGTTATAAAAATAGACATTTTTAATTTCTCCTGACCATTAGGTGGCACTGCAATGAAACTGTGCAGGTAGCCTCAGGTCATAGTTATAACGCACACAAAGTTGGGTCAGAATACGCTAAAGCATTGTGTAGATAGAGCCTCACGTCAATTTTGGCGTGGTCTTTGTCAAATTAGTTTGCATGGTTTTCAAATATGGTTTGACTAATCAACTTGAATTCCATGTTTTTGTGTCGGCATTGGTCTGAAGATGATCTGGTTCGTTTCCATGAAAACTTTACAAAAAATTAAAAATGGCGGAAAAAATTTCATTACGAAAAATAATGTGATAGAGGGAGAAAAAAAAATTCTAGCCCTTATGGTTTAAAAGTTATTAGCATAAACATTAGTGCAAATTTGGACAGTTGATGGCGCTAGAGGGGTTGGGTTAGAGACTCCAAAATTGCTGTGGTTAATGTTCAGACTGTCAAATTTCACAACAATTTCAATCAACTATTTTCACAATTTTAGAATACATTAGGCTAAATCTTAGAGAACTTCTAGAAACAAAAAGTTCATTCTCTTCATGCATGGTAAAATAGACTATGTAGTTCATTTATTATTAGTGCTGACACAGGTGTATGCAGTAACTCATGGGTCTGATCCTCTAAATTGACATCCAGGTCTGCACATTTCGGGTCACCGAGTCTGCATTTCTGTACTCTGCAGCCACAATGTCTACCTAGATATAAACATTCACTAAGAATGGAAAGATCGCAGAGAAAACAACCCATATATTCAGTCCACCAAGGCTGAGGACAGCATCAGGACCTCTCTGTGATGAATCCACTGAAGGCTGTAAAGCATTCAGACATGACTCAGAGAGTTAGTCCTTGGGTAGAAATACAGATAGATTAGAAGGAAGGATACATAACAGCAGCTCATCTAGCTATCACTCAAAAATTAACTGAATAGCACTAAAGAATTTCGAACAGGTGAACAAGGGATCTCTGGAGGGCAGGTTGAGTGAGCAATCAAAGTTACACTACCGTTTAAAAGTTTAGGATCAGTAAAATTATTTTAAAGAAATTATTACATTTATTCAGCAATGAGTGATGCATTAAAGGTGCCCTAGAACTTTTTTTAAAAAGATATAATATAAGTCTAAGGTGTCCCCTGAATGTGTCTGTGAAGTTTAGGCTCAAAATACCCCATAGATTTTTTTTTACTTCATTTTTTTAACTGCCTATTTTGGGGCATAATTAGAAATGAGCCGATTCAGGGTGTGTGGCCCTTTAATTCTTGTGCTCCACGCCCCAAGAGCTCGCCTTAAACAACATAAAAAAAGTTCAAACAGCTAATATAACCCTTAAAATGGATCTTTACAAAGTGTTCGTCATGCAGCATGTTAAATCGCGTAAGTACAGTGTTTATTTTGATGTTTACATTTGATTCTGAATGAATTTGAGGCTATGCTCCATGGCTAACGGCTAATGCTGCACTGTTGGAGAGATTTATAAAGAATGAAGTTGTGTTTATGCATTATACAGACTGCAAGTGTTTAAAAATGAAAATAGCGACGGCTCTCTTGTCTCCGTGAATACAGTAATAAACGATGGTAACGTTAACCACATTTAACAGTACATTAGCAACATGCTAATGAAACATTAGAAAGACAATTTACAAATATCACTAAAAATATCATGTTATCATGAATCATGTCAGTTATTATTGCTCCATCTGCCATTTTTTGCTATTGTTCTTGCTTGCTTACCTAGTCTGATGATTCAGCTGTGCTCAGATCCAGACGTTAATACTGGCTGCCCTTGTGTAATGCCTCGATCATGGGCTGGCATATGCAAATATTGGGGGCGTACATATTAATGATCCCGACTGTTACGTAACAGTCGGTGTTAAGTTGAGATTCGCCTGTTCTTCGGAGGTCTTTTAAACAAATGAGATTTACATAAGAAGGAGGAAACAATGGAGTTTGAGACTCACTGTATGTCTCTTGTTATTTAACTATGCCGAGGTAAATTCAATTTTTGAATCCAGGGCACCTTTAAATTGATCATAAGTGAAAGTAAAGATATTTATAATGTTACAAAAGATTTATCTTTTGAACTTTCTATTTATCAAACAATCCTGAAAAAAGTATCACAGTTTACACAAAAACATTAAGCAGTACAACTGTTTTTAACATTGATATAAATAATAAGAAATGTTTCTTGAGCACCAAATCAGCATATCAGAATGATTCCTGAAGGATCATGTGACACTGAAGACTGGAAGACTGAAAAATAAGCTTTGCCCAAATAAATTAAACATTTTAAAATATTTTAAAATAGAAAGCCGTTATTTAAAATTTTAATATTATTTTTCATCAAATAAATGCAGCCTTGTTGAGCATTAAACACATTTTAAAAAATCTTACCAACCCCAAACTTTTGAACAGTAGTGTATTTCACTTAACACACACATCACTTGCTTTTACAATCCCTTTTTTCTAATTTTTTACAAAGAACACATGGAAATGCAATGAAATCACATTCATGGTTATACAGATTTTATATAGTTTTGTTGTTCAAGTTTGTGTTTTTCTTTTACATTTGGCAGCAATTTAAAATGAGTCATGGAAAAGTTTAAAATATTACACCTTGTGCTTATTGCATTGTGGGTTATTTTACCTAGCCCTGTTGTATACTGCACATTTTGCCAAATGAAGCAGGTCATATGATTATTCAGTGCATAGAAAAAAAGGGCATACTATACACTGTACATACTATATACTGCAGAAATAGTAGTATGATAGTATGCTTTTCTACAAAGTAGTTTAGAACATTGAGTTATTACAACACAAACTTCATCAGCATTCTTTGTTACTTAATAAGAGGTCCAGGTTTTCCGTCCACCCGTAATGCAGACGTACACACTAACATTAAACTGCAAGGGAAGCTGTGACACTTCAGATGGAATGATTGATGAAGAGACAGATGACCTTATTCCTCTGTGCCTCACCAAATTATGCTCTGACTCCACCGCAGGCTTCCATACTCTCAGTACTTCGGAGGGGTATCTGCTGTAACCCCGGAGCAGTACCTTAAAATGAACGGCTTTCCAAACCAGTATTGGGGCTGGGGAGGGGAGGACGATGACATCGCAGCTCGGTGAGGATGGCAGAATACGGTTTATGATGCATTTGCATGAGTTATTTCAGCATAAAACAGCCTGAAATGTAGTACAGATCAAATAATCTGACACATCTACATCCTATTAAGCATTTGTATTGCACATCTCTCCATTATCATTTTGTTTTCAGTTCACATTCTCATTGGTCTCTTGTCATTATTCTCATTTTCACTGCATCCGTCTATCCCTCATGCCCTCCCCCGCATAGCCACAGGAGGGACCAGTAAGTACATGCATGAATCACCAGTTTGGACTCAAGGCTTCCAACTATTTAGATGACAGTATTACTTCAGTGATTATTGCCTTTGATTCAATTATAAATTCAAGTATTGTTATTTCTTTGACAATGAGAAACTTAAAAGTCTGAAGTTGTTGAAGCCTTGAAACCAGAATGAGTTAGGTGTAGTGGATAGTGTTAAGAATTTGAAACACATGTTCTTTATAATTTTAAACCCTAAAGTTTCCATTAACAATTCTTTTGTGGAAGGTGTAAATGCAAAAATTCAATGTGTTTGCAATATTAAATAACAGTATTAATCTTTATTAAATAAATAATGTTTAGCTTCATGTTGTCATATGAACAACCAGTCAGTACCCACTGATTTAAGTCTTGTGTTAATTCACAAAAAAAGGCTAAATATTTTGGCTTCAAAACAGTGAAATTCAGCAAAAGGCCATGACTTTGGGGCACTAATAATTTTGTACCTACAATAACCTTGAAATTGAATTATCAAATGTAAAAATCAACGATCCACACACAAAAACTCCTCTAATTCGTCTAATTTATGAATCACATATCTATCTATGAATCACATATCTTGTATCTATAATAACCTTGAAACTGAATTATCAAATGAAAAAAATATTTTGGAAGTTGCATTCAAACTCCATTTGGCTCAAAAATCGCTTTGAATGGGCATGACACCTCTGCCTGCTGCTGAACGTCTTTGACAAGTGTTTTTTTATATTCTTTGTTTAATATGCGTACATGGTTTGATTTACCATGAGCAAATTTTTAGAGTACAGATCAAATCTAGTTCTCTCAAAAAGTATTTTTAGTGGAGATAATCCAGGAGCCGGCTTTGTGTTTTGGGAAAACTGACGTTACGTGTTGTTGAAGATCATTTTGAAGGGCATATCAGCTCATGGTGATTTGCAAACCTGACTGTCGCATAATTAACCGTCAGTTAGTATCCCTGCCTGACTCAGATGACTCAGATGGCTGCTCCAGAGGCAAGAACCCAAAGTTTTAAGTATTTAAAAGCTGGATTAGACTCACCAACTTTAGATGAACCTTTTGGGGATATTGAGTTGTGTTTAGAACCTTTTTACATAAGAATCCTCAACAACAGTAGTTTTCTAGTTAGTTCACATCTATCTGGCCCACCTTGCGGACTCTGCTGGAAATGGTTTTCCTGCTGTGCTTTGTGCTGCTCTCTCTTTTGTCTCTGTCCTTTTGATAATTTATACCATGTTTTTTTTTTCTTATATACTGTTTTACTATTTGTACTTGCCCTATGGTTTTGCCTTTAGAGTCCGTCTCTCTGGGATGAAGATAATGCGTCCCCCTTTGGCCATTGGTCATTATAAGATGATCAAACATAAAGGAGATCGGGGCAATGAGCAGAACCCGAGAAGGTGATGTCACATGGCAAATTATATTGTATGAGTAATATCACATGAGTAGTCATGCGATATGACTGTATATCAGGCAGAGTGCCGTAGGTAACCACAGCGCGCTGATATATAGCCATATCGCAGTTATAATATTGTGTTTATACAACAGTTCGATGGCATGAGTGTAAATAAGAAACAACAATGGATTGCCTTTAAAAACCCTCTTTAGTGAGGAAGTACTTCCTTCCGCCACAGATTCAAATCTCAAGTTGACAGTTTAACAATTGAGCCCAAGCCTTCGTTAATAATTCTAAAATGTCACTTTAGAAACTAGTAACGAAGAATCGTTGAATTGCTTCATTTAAACTTCATTGAAACTCATTGTTATATATATATATATATATATATGTGACATTTAAGACATTCCCATGACAGCGCTAGTCAATGCATTTGTCATTCTTGTAAGATGTTTAAAGTAAAAACAACGTCCTTGGTTCCTTGTTTTAGTCCATTTCAATATAAAAGTCTTTGCGACTGACTGACTCACTCATAAAGACTTTGCCACCATCTCATGCCGTATTAATGTAACTTTCACTGAAGTCAAAATCACTAACAGACTCTCTCAATACCAAAAAATATGGCATGTTATTATATAAAAAATTATTAACAATATAAGCCATTATATCAGTATAAGTAAAATTGGAAATAAACACAAGCAAACAGTTCAGTCAAACGTACAAAAGCAGCGCTCTAGTTAGTGCAGGATTTAATTTCAATGTAAATATAAAGTTACGAAACTTAATAAAGCCCTTAATCCAAATCTGTTAGCTCTGGAACAATTAATAGATTAAGACCAAAGATTGCCCATTTGATATACCCAAAACGAATTATACCTCATGTTTAAACACTATCTACATAAGAGCCAGTGGCAAATTCCCAAAGGACTAGCCAAGATGAAGCTGTTCTCTGTGGGTACATGAGCTCTGATTCCTGTGGCAATACTGGTAGAATATCACATGGCTGGAAAGACCTCTCAGCCAATGAAATTTGAGAACCAGAATGAACTGTTGTATATATTATATTATATTATATTATATTATATTATATTATATTATATTATATTATATTATATTATATTATATTATATTATATTATATTATATTACACATGTTTTATAGTATAATTTGTTGTTATAGATAGATTGATTGATCGATTGATTTGCTATTTTATCCATTTGTTCAGTCTGTTTATTGAGTCAGTTCCTCTTCATGAATTGATTCTCATAGGTTTGATTTGCTGAAGCGCACAAGGCTGAACTGGCACTCAGATGGACTGAACTCACTGACTTATGAGCTCCTGTCCAAAGAGTTGGAGCCATTGTACACCAATTTGTCTGTCAACATTGGGGATGATCCACACCATCCCACTTTGAAGGCTCCTCCCCGGAAGTCACAGCCACAACCTGCTCCAACTAACAAGACTAAAACTGAAAAAGTGGGTGTGGCAATCACTAATTCCACAAAAGTAGAGCCCACCCACTTGAAAGCCAGTAATGAAAGTTCAAGTGTTGTTAAAAAAGCTCCTGTGAAGCAAGAAGTAGGATGATATTGACAATCGAGTTTCCACAGACACTTCACAGGGTGAGTTATTAACAGACAATGGAGGGAATACCAGTTTGCGCTTTGTTTTATATCGTGAAGCATCGCTACTTGGCAAATAAGTTAATTCCAGTAAAAGTTGATTGAAACTGTTCGGCCATCTCTGAATGTTGCTCAGCTGCTGATATGGTGACATTTGCACAAGTCTGGAATCATTTGCTGAAGATCTCGTTTTG
This sequence comes from Chanodichthys erythropterus, assembly GCF_024489055.1. Lineage (NCBI taxonomy): Eukaryota > Metazoa > Chordata > Actinopteri > Cypriniformes > Xenocyprididae > Chanodichthys > Chanodichthys erythropterus. The sequence continues at coordinate 26,747,682 of NC_090240.1, forward strand.
CTGTAGGAGTCGTATCAGAATGGGTTAAGTTGTAAACACTCTCGAAAGCGACCTATCGACGTACCTGTGCAAGTCCCGTGTGTTTTTGAGCCGACCTGCTGCCAGCTGCTGCTCTTCATCCCACTGTGTGGGTCTGTTTTTCTGTGCCTTTTCTTACCCTTGAACCAGTCTCTTATCAACATGCCATGACTCAGCCAAAAGCATTATTACTGCACACCACTGTTATTAATACTAGAGTTGAGTGCTCATTCCACATGTTTATCTATTTTTCTCTTCTTTTAATATCTAATCAGCACACACTGCTTTGTGATCTAGTGCTTGAGCAGATGTGTATCACTGTGGTCTATTTTTGGTCCAATTGTACAAACTTAGAAAGGTGTGATCTTTGATAGTGAGCACTGGTTTATTTTCCCTTTTAGCTGCTCAGATACCTATTAATAGTTTTATGATAGTGTAAAATAGTTTAATTATTTTAGGTATTGTGTGGTGCCTTTGTTGGATTCCATTTTGGTTGTAGACAATCATTGGGATAAGCATATAAAGTGAAAAAATATTTACAAGCTTTACAGACTTCTATTATTTGAATTCAGGAATATGTTTCTGTTAAATTTAATAGATTTGATGGTTTAGGTTGAAGGCGTGAATGTAGTGTACGATGTTAGTTGACATTTTCAGATTTTATAAACAGTAAATGGGTAATGGTTACTTCTTTGGTTAGTAATATAGCAGCAAGAATTTTATTTGTTAGCCAAAAATATTGGTTGTATCACCATCATAGCACTTTTTCAGTATATAAATGAAACTGCACTCTGTATTAAATACAATCCTTGAGTATATAAGCTACATTTGAAGAACAAAGATATCAGCGGCAGACATTTTCTTTTGAAGTTCTTTTGAAAATAAAATCGCATTGCACATTATATTAGCAGATCCACTGACATTTTTTCACTACATGCTATTAGGAAAGATTAAATAATTTTCTGTAAATGATAGTCTGAAGGTGCTCATGTGACACAGTGCATATCTTGCTGTATGTACAACATATTTCAAACCTAGATATACATTTCAAAGAGTCTATTTAAAGATCAGTATATGTATTCTGATTTTGATACACAATTATTAGTATGAAGAACTGATAACATTTGCCTTTGTATTTAAACTACAAAAAGTTTAGCTTTTTGTAAATAAATGCATGTGGCAGGTAAATATATTTCATCCTAGCATATTTGCAAGACCCTGGTATACCATATATATAATTATTAAAGTATATAGTTTTCTATCGATATTTGGAATTAGTGTTAAACTACTTTGATGCCTAATAGTCTCTAGCTTGAGAACACTATTATATCTGATATTAACAGTTTAGATGTGACCTACTCTTGTCATTTTTGGTCAGACTATTTGTTGATCTGAATGTGTATTTTTTGGCTATGATGACTGTTTGCATATATATATATATATATATATATATATATATATATATATATATATATATATATATATATATATATATATATATATATATATATATATATATATGGATCCTCTAAAGCTCTGCATTTTCATCTGTGTGAAGTTTGCCACTGATATTACTACGGTTCAGTTATCTTGTAAATAAACACAAGACAAAAATCGACAAAACTGTAACATTGTGAGTTCACCATGCAGCTGTTTTATTATATGTTTATCAACAGAGAGTGGAAAAAAATGTTTTAACAAGGGTATTGGGCCTTCATCTGAGGACCTGTGACTAATTGATCCAAAAATGTAAATTCTGTCATCATTTACTGACCCTCATGTTGTTCCAAACCTGTATGACTGACTTCTGCAGAACACAAAAGCAGATATTTTGAAGAATGTTGGTAACCAGACAATTTTGGTGACCATTGACTTCCATTGTAAGGACAAAAATTTGACATTTCTGAAAATACCTTCTTATGTTCCACAGAAAAAAGAAAGTCAAAGAGGTTTGGAATGACATGAGGATGGGTAAACAATGACAGAATTTAAATTTTTGGGTGAACCATCCCTGTAAGTTCAACTTTGGTTTCCCAAGCTTTCAGTGTCTGCTACCAAAATCACTCATTTGCTTCCAGGCACCAAAAACATTAACCGATGACTAGTGAATCAAGCTGATTTTGTGTTGTATGGGCCCTACAGGTTTGTCAGTGCATTATTGAGCAAATAAAGAAAAAATATTAAAAATCTCTAATGATGCATTTATCTTTATTAAGAATATTATTAAAATAAAGATATTAAGGTACTCTGATATATTTTCTGGTGATACTTGACCCTGCACTCGAGCAGCATTTCATCTAAGCAGATTCCATTACAAAAGCCATTTAGTAAAACTAATCAGCTTTAGCTTCATTGAAACAATTCAGTTAATGTGTTCTGACACGCACACACATATTGCACAAACGGAGAGGACAGTTATAAATCAACGGAAACACAAAAATAATATCTGTAAAGTAAGTGTTTTTCAAAGAAGTGTTACACTTATATAATGCCATTTCATGGAAGAACATTTATAACTGCCCATGCAGGGGATCTGATTAAAATTAGTGTTATTTCTGCTGAGATGTGGGTCTGCTGTTTTGGGTTGGTGGTCTCAACTCAGCTTGGCTTTCCTGAGTGGCTGGTCTGGATGGAGCCTGTTGGCTGTGGTGACTTCCTGGTCTAGACTGCACTTGGTTTTCATGAAGGTTTACTGGGTTAGACTGGGCTTGTTGGCTTGTTGGTCTTGACTTATCTTGGCTATTCTGTGATTTGGGCCTCTCATTTTGGTCTGGGTCACTCACAGGTATTTCTGACTCTTCGGCAGTTTGTTCCACATTTATGTTTTCCTGTAAGGATATTGTTTTTGTCAGAATTCATAAACTGTGTCATTTTTTTTATAACAACATCATAAGAAAGTGATATTAAATACCCACCAACACATTGTGAGTGGATCTGTTGATAGGCTCATGAGCCTGATTTGTGGCAAATTTAATCCTTCCCCAGGTCCGGAGGCGATCCTGTCCCTCTTGTGAGCGGGCAGTGGGGTTTATGGAAGCAGGGGGGATTTGGCGAGGTAAATCCCATGTGCCTTGGAATCCTGGCCATGCACTTCCACTCTAATAATGAAATTATTTATAAATAGAAAAATGTATGTTGCAAAAATCCATAAGCTTGATGATTACATTTAAATTCTATGCAACTCATGTAAATCATCAAGCAAACCTTTTTTCTCACACCAGGTAGAAGATGGCCACGGTCTGTGGCTATAAATGAAGTGTGGCCTTCTGCTGCTGATGGTCTCTTGAGTAACAAAAAAGAAGTAAATAGACCAAACACAAGCATTTGTAATATGAACAACATTCCCTCCATTTTGTGTAACTGATTCATTTAAAGAAAAAACAAGTGAAGAATGTTGATGCATTCTGTTTGATTGATGTGCATGTTTTAGCATTTAAGGTTTAATGACAGTGGCATTGTTCATTGTTTTGCCTAAAAGAAATGCTCAGTAACAGTAAAATGTAGCCTGCACTACAGTTAAAACGTTTGGGTCAGTAAGATATTCTGAAAAAAAATCAATACTTATCAAGGATGCATTAAATTAATCAAAAGTGACAGTTAAGACATTTATAAAGTTACGAAAGATTTCTGTGTGGGAAAAAAAGATCAAATTTCTTTCCCAATGACATTAACGTTAACGTTACCTCCTTGAAATGTTTTGGGATGGTCCAATTCTGGAGCTTTTGCGACCTAAAGGCGCTTTCATACTGCAGAAATAATAATAAACATGTTATAAGTCAAGGTTATTCAATATCACAATCAAAAAATAAAATAACATTGTAGAATAATGACCTGGTTTGCAGAGTAACTAGTCGACATCTTTCCGCACGGATGTGTTGGCAGTGGTCTCCTAGCAACCTCTTAAAATGTCAGTAAAATTATAATTTAAACCAGTTCCCTTTTTTGTGCTCTTTGACCGCTTAAGACAGTTTCTTGTGAAAGTGGCTATTTTTAAGTGTCAAAATCAGCTTTTATATTTTTATATAATAGTTTAAAATTAAAATAAATATATATTTTTTGTTTTATCTTCCCGTACGTTGGGGGCGCTGTAGACCATTGGAGCACTACGTTGGTCTCTTAACGATCAGCCGAAGTAAAGTCTCAATCTTTATGCGCACGAATAGTACTAACTATGAAGTTGTTACGTTGTAAAATGCACAAAAACAGTAACGTTAAGTCTAAACTGAATAATACGCTTTGAAGCTATAACCAGTTTGTCAAGACGTAAAATGAGCGCGCAGGCGTCAACATCTGCAGCTGTCAATGAGGCGAGAGGCAGAGGAAGTGCTGAATATGTCGAGGACTCCAAAATACACTTCAGAGTCTGCCGGTTTATCATCGAGACTGGTATTTGCAATTCGCAGTCTGAAATGTTTAGAGATTTGTTTTTAATTTCAGTAACTGTCAGAATTATAAGTATGCACTGCTTGTTCATTATCATTGTCAAAGGTTGAATTGCTTTCAGTTTCTAATTGGGTGCATCCAATGTTTTCCACATCTGTAGGTGTGAAGTTAGGCATGAGATCTGTGCCAATGGCTACAGCATGTGTGCTGTATCACAGGTTTTTCCAGTCTGCCAGTCTGCAGGTCTATGAGCCTTACCTAGTGGCCATGTCTGCCATCTACCTTGCAGGCAAAGTAGAAGAGCAGCATCTCAGGACAAGAGATATAATCAATGTCTGTCACAGGTATAAAAGGGGATATTAAATAACTGTTTAGTTTTCAAGCTCAGTGCATAGTAGCTCACTTGTTCTTTTTTTCTTCAATCCAGGTATTTTCACCCAGACAGTGAACCAATGGAACTGGATGGGAAGTTCTGGGAGTTGAGGGACAGTATAGTACAGTGTGAGCTCCTCATCCTTCGGCAGCTTAACTTCCAAGTGTCCTTTGAGCATCCACACAAGGTAATGAATGTGATGGTACTCAACTAGCCTAGCTTTATATCTGTTATCCAGAGAAAAGTAAAGTTGTATAGGTTGAAATAACATGGGCTAAGTAAATGATGACAGAATTCATTTTTGGGTGAAGTATTGGATGGTTTGCAAATTGAAGTCTATAGAATGTATACTGTACATTGTGTGTAAAATAATACTAATGCTCTACTGTAATCAATTTACAATTATGAAGTAAAGAACTAGTTTTGCTAAATCACATGCCACATTTAATCACAAGGTAACTGTAAAATGTAAGCTTTTTTCCATAGACATGCACTTTTTACTACTTTAAAGCAAGGTTATTATTGTTAACTAAACTTTTTCTTGCTAATAGAAATGAAGGTAGAATAAAATATAAATATAATGTGAAACCTTAAACTAAACGAAAATAAGTTAAAATGACTATTTGGGAATAAATAAAACTAAAATCAAGGAAAAAATTAATGAATACTAAATAGTAATATTTATAAAACTGAAAATATTAATAAAAACTATAATATATAAGTTATGCAAACTTGTGCAAAAATCTGGTATATGCAAAAATCTTTAATATTTGAATTTATTCAAATTTATTGTTTTTATTGATGTCTTTTATTCATTTCTTTTATTAATTTTTCCTTGTTAAAGGGTTAGTTCACCCAAAAATGAAAATTCTGTCATTTATTACTCACCCTCATGTCGTTCCAAACCCGTAAGACCTCCGTTCATCTTCGGAACACAAATTAAGATATTTTTTGATGAAATCCGTGAGCTTTCTGTATTATGTATTATTACTGTGAGCTATCTATACAGTCTCCAATAGACTGTAACACAACGACCGATTTCAAGGCCCAGAAAGGTATTAAAGACATCATTAAAATAGTCCACATAACTGCAGTGGTTCAAACTTTGTTATGAAGCGACAAGAATACTTTTTGTGCGCAAAAAACAAACAAAAATAACAGCTTTATTCAACAATTTCTTCTTTTTCTCATCTTCTACGCAGTTGATGTAGTAAACACAGTGTGGGCTTCCGGGTTCTACATCAGAACGACAGCTCAGTGTTGGCCGACGCTGTTCATGTGAACACCATGATGCATGTGTGCGATGCTGACGCAGGAGCTGGACAATAATGAGTCGGCGTTCTGGCGTAGAACCTGGAAGCACTGCACTGTGTTTACTATGTAAACAGCGTGGACGTTGTGTTGCAGTCTGTCGGAGACCAGATAGTTCTCAGATTTCATCAAAAATATGAACAAAGGTCTTACGGGTTTGGAACGATTTTTGGGTGAACTAACCCTTTAAAGTGTCATCACTGGCAATGCCAAGACTCAATGGATTGATGTATTATTTTCATTCTCAATTGTTAACAATTTTATCAATTATATGTTGCAACATTACTCTTATCTTTCTACCTTCTCTAACTAATGCTTTCAAAAAGTAATTTATATTTTTGCCCCTTCCAACAAACTTCTTTTTGCTGCTTCCCAGTACCTGCTGCACTACCTGCTCTCTGTGAGAAGTCTGTTGAATCGCCATGCCTGGTCTCGAACCCCCATCGCAGAGACTGCCCTGGCTGTATTAAAAGACAGTTACCATGGCTCTGTGTGTGTCCGCCATGAGCCTCAACACCTTGCCCTCACCTCCCTCTATCTTGCTCTCCAGACGTATGGAGTGCAGCTCCCCAGAGGAGAACTAGAGTGGTGGCAGGTAGGAGTTTCATGTGGCGAAAAACATAAAATGTCCGGGCAGCATTCGGGTCATGCTGTGTCTGCATTGAGTCACTGAGACTGAATGTTGACTCGTTTGAGTCTTACTGGTGCAAGAGCTGAATCAGGCATCAATTGAGCCACAATTGCAGTAACCTTTAGAGTGCTGGATGTTGTTCCCATGGCAATAGGGGCACCTAATGGTTGCTGCCTGGGCTGAGAGAAATAGCTTTGTCTTTCACACAAGTTCCCTTGGTGACACCCCCAAGTAATATTTAAAAAGAAAGAACCAAACCATTTCATATATTTCAAAGCCACTTGATTTGCTTCCGTTTCCTAGAATTCTGTTAAGTGCAATCACAAGAATTCAATAGACTTTGTATTCCCAATTTAAGGCACGATTTGTTTTTCTAAACAATCATAGAAGCTATGTAGTCTTGCAGCATAATTCCTGGTACTCATTTAATCTTATTCTTGCCAATAATCATATTTTTAGACAAGAAGAGAGCATCTGACTGGCATATAAAGCGGCCAACCTCAGTTGGTTTTGCTTTTTGTGTTGTTTAGTGCAGGTATATCTGACTTGTGCCAAAATAATGATGTGGAAAATGGATTCAAATAAGTCTGGTAGTGTCTGCAAATGGTTGTACAGAAAACTCCATTGCTCTTAGAAGCCAGCCAATCAGATTAGAATTTGCCACAGCATGTGCTTTTTGGTGTGCAGTTTTATCCATATACAGTTATGTGCAAAAGTTTCAGGCATGTTAGTATTTTCACACACACACACACACACACACACACACACACACACACACACACACACACCAAAAAAGAAAAAAATTTTAAGCCAATAATTTATATCTTTTGCTGTAGTGTGTCAGTAAGAAATAACAGTTTAAATTTCCACACATTCCTTTTGCCATTAAGTATTAAGTGTAATAATCAGTGAGATTTTTCTATGCAAAAAGAGTCTGACAAGAGCCAGTATGCTCCACACAGGTTTTTGGGTTGAAAAAACTAACGTGTCTAAGACTTTTGCACAGTACTGTATATTGGTGGTCATGAATGTGATTTTTATTTTTAATGTTATCATTATTTGTCTGATAAAATAGGTTATTATATTTAAAGGTGCATATTCTGGCATGTTTCATTGCGTTATCACAAATAAAACAAATGACTCCAAACACAACTATGCAAAATGCTAACAGTTTTTTAAATTTAATAACATTTGAATAAAGGGGGAAGATGTCGATTTTCCTAAGCCGGACCTCACTTTTGGTTTACGCTTTAATTTAATGGCTTAAAGGTGCCCTAGAATCAAAAATTGAATTTACCTTGGCATAGATGAATAACAAGAGTTCAGTAGATGGAAAAGACATACAGTGAGTCTCAAACACCATTGTTTCCTCCTCCTTATGTAAATCTCATTTGTTTAAAAGACCTCAGAAAAACAAGCGAATCTCAACATAACACCGTTACGTAACAGTCGGGATCATTAATATGTACGCCCCCAATATTTGCATATGCCAGCCCATGTTCAAGGCATTAGACAAGAGCAGCCAGTATTAATGTCTGGATGTGCACAGCTGAATCATCAGACTAGGTAAGCAAGCAAGAACAATAACGAAAAATGGCAGATGTAGCGAGAATAACTGCTTTTTCGTTATTGTTCTTGCTTGCTTACCTAGTCTGATGATTCAGCTGTGCACTTCCAGACATTAATACTGGCTGCCCTTGTCTAATGCCTTGAACATGGGCTGGCATATGCAAATAAGAAGGAGGAACCATGATTACATGATATTTTTAGTGATATTTGTAAACTGTCTTTCTAAATGTTTCATTAGCATGTTGCTAATGTACTGTTAAATGTGGTTAAAGTTACCATCGTTTCTTACTGTATTCACGGAGACAAGAGAGCTGTCGCTATTTTCATTTTTCCTCATTTTCTTCATTCTTTATAAATCTTTCCAACAGTGTGTAATGTTAGCTTTAGCCACGGAGCATAGCCTCAAACTCATTCAGAATCAAATGTAAACATCAAAATAAACACTGTACTTACGCGATTAGACATGCTGCATGACGAACACTTTGTAAAGATCCATTTTGAGGGTTATATTAGCTGTGTGAACTTTGTTTATGCTGTTTAAGGCAGTCGCGAGCTTGGGGGCGGGGAGCACGAGAATTTAAAGAGGCCACAGCCTGAATCGGCGCATAGTTAATAATACCCCAAAATAGGAAGTTAAAAAATGAATTAAAAAAAACATCTATGGGGTATTTTGAGCTGAAACTTCACAGACACATTCAGGGGACACCTTAGACTTATATTACATCTTTTGAAAACACGTTCAAGGGCACCTTTAAATATAATAATTATCACAGTCAAAATGTCAATATCGGTGCATCCCTATGTGATGCCATCTGAGCCTAAAAACTGGGGTCTGAGATGTGGGAACGGTGAAGAGAAAGAGGGCAAATAGTTGCAGTTTAGCTCAGTATTGCCATCTAATCAGCCAATATTGTCTTAAATAGCAATAGCACTTCATCTTTTTATAACATGAGGTTTTGACCAAATGTAGCCTATTCAATCTTGATATTGGTGAAATGTTGCAACAGTTTTTTTTTTGTGTGTGTGTGAAAAATTAGTTTTGGACATACAAAATCCCTTAAAGTAACTACAAATGAGCATGTAAAGCAAATAACTTTAAAAAAAAAAATTCTGTTCGAAGCATGCCCCCGCCCCACGCAATGTTCTCACCTTTTTCCCCCTTACCCGTTTGCATCCCTGTAAATGTCATGGATGAATATTTACTGAGAAACTCGATGTTATGTAGAGGGGGATGAAAATTATCATTTGCACCAGAGATTTGGAGCCAAATTACAGGGTGGTAAAAATTAGTTTATAAAGATAGCAGCATCATTTATTTTTACACAGAGATTGGTAGGTAGCAATCTTTCTTGTATTATATGCCAATGATGATGGTTCAAAAATGGGAAAAAAAAACAAAAACAAAACACTGTATGAATGCAAAAATATAAATCGAGAAGTATTAAAGATATCTGAAAGATTCTGGTTCTTAATAAACTTCTTTTTTGGAGTATTCATTTTAAATGCCGTATTTGGTTCAATCCGAGAGATTTGGGTATCCCAATGTTCCTCTATTCAAATTGTAGAATTTTACCAATTTTCAGTGTTTGAAAACTTACTGTATTTAAAGAAGAATGTCTGAAGAACAAACATTATTTAAAGTAGAAATGTATCTTGCTTCCCTATATCAAAACAGTTGCATAGATCATACCTGTCTGAGTGCCAAAAAATTGTATTTACCTGCCTTTAACTCAAGAAGTGTTAAAAATATCTCCATGTTCAAATTGTTGATTTTTACCCATTTTCAATGGTTGAAAACCAAATGTGATTTTGTGTTTATCCAGTCATGACTATTGACACTGCATATATGCTATAAGACCAGTAACTCAGACTTTCAGTATGTATAGTATGACATGTCAGATTATGAATAACCAGGATTAATTGTTAACTCCAGGTAAAGTATGAACAGTGTGAAACATGAAATAAGAAACCCAGGATCCCATTTACCTGGGTTTAGAATTACCCAGGATGAACTATTTTAAATGTAAGAGACCTTAAATGTTTAAAAGATTGAGGTATAATCAGCGATTCCACCAAATATGCCCTTTAGCATGTCCGGTAAAGTAAAGGGAAAGTTTCAGATGTAGAGTAGAGTTACTACTCAATCTATGACTATGCTTCACATTGTAATATCTTAGACTGAGACTACTGAGATAAGGTTAATATGCCACAACTTGACTTTTTTAGTGTATTTTTGGCACTCAGATGGGTATGTTCTACGCAAATGTTTTTGATCGAGGGAAACGAGCTACATTTCTAGTTTCAACATTTGTTTTTTTGAACATTGAAAATGTGTAATATTAAATAATTTGGACATTCCTCTTCCTCTTTAAAAGGAAAACAAGTATTATCTGTATGCAAAGTGACCCACATTTGGTTTTTGACAATTGAAAATTTGTACAATTTAAAAATGTATTCTTTGACCCATATCAAGATCCCAATATCTCTGGAATTAAACTATCTTGGACCCATATGAAGATCCAATCTCTGGAATTAAACCATATATGGCCTTCAAAATGAAGATTTTTTAAAAAAGTTTTTTTTAAGAACCAAAATCTAAAAGGATGTTGAGATATCTTTAATACTGCTTGAGTTAAAGACATGCAAAAAAAAAAAAAAAAAACACTTGAAAACTGCTTTTACCTATTTTTGAATGGGCACCATTGGCATATAATGCAACAATGATTGCTAAAGTGAACAGATGTAATTAATAGACCAACCTATGTGTAAAAATAAAATAATGACGCTGCCACCTTTCTAAAGTCATTTTTACCCCTCTGTAATTTGGCTCCAAATCTCAGGTGAAAATGGTCATTTTGACCCTGCTCTACAAAATAGTGAATTGCTCAATTAATATTCATTCATTATATTTAATATTTTAGCTATTATCACTATTTATGTTTGACTTTCTTCAGAAAAAATATGAAAAAAAAATAAATAAATATGAGCTGGGGAAGTTTCCGAAATTTGATTTGACATGGAATGACCCAACAGTTGTTTCACTAAACTGCAAGAACAACACCACAACACGCCTATTATTAAATACTTCAGAAATAATATTTAGTTGTCATTTCAGATATAGGGTGCAGGTAGACCAGCTCTGGGATCTGCATTGATGGTTGATTTCGTTTGCTTGTTTCCCTGCAGGTTTTTTGTGCAGACATCACCAAGACTCAGATTGAGACCATCATGAGTGAATTGTTGCAGCTCTATGACATGGAGGCCAAGTGTACCTGAGGGACAAAAAAATGAATCTGGTACTTAAACACTGATATGGAAACAAAACACTGATCACTTGAGATCTGTGACACCTGGACTCAGCCTTCTTTCTTTTGATGTTGTGATGTAACCTAATGTAAGCTCTACACGTTAATTACATCACAGAACATGAAGGTTTAAAAGGCTCTTCAAGAATTAAAAATGATGAGGGGAATTTAGATGTATATAGGAACAGGCTTTTTTAAGTGGAAGTATGAAAATCAGACTTTAGCAACACCACATCAATCAATTCTCAGCCACCGACCTACTTTCTTCTCCTACCTTGTGCTATTTTTCCCCTAAAGAGGGGGAGAGAAATTACAAAAGAGATGAAATAGCTGGTTTAAGGAAGAATGAAACAAAAGAAGAGCCATCCTGCCCCCCGAGCTAAATTGTGAGGTAAAACGTCGTGAGATCTGGGCCATTTCTTTTATATTTTCTAATTTAATTACTCTCCTCCTCTCCCTACAGATCTTGTCCCAGTAGGCTTCTTTATGTAGCTCCCAACAGCAGAATTATTGTATGCTGTAAAGCAAAGCACCATCATTTTTTTAGACACCAGACTTCTATTTCAAACTTTAAAAAAAAACAAAAACAAAAAAACCTTTTCATATTCTCAGTTTTTGATGAACATGAACTGACAGACGAATAGTTCTAAGGTCTATATTTAAAAATGTAATTTCTAATAAACATTTTTTTGCTCTTGTTTTTTGAAACAGCACCTTTAAATAGTCTTTCTTTGTAGTTTTTTCCCCATCTATGATGTTCTACTTCAAATTTCTGGATCTAGTTAGGTCAGGACATTGCTCTAGAGTGGATCTTAATAAGTTACTATGGCAACTGCTATTGTGGAGGTAGCCTTTGAAACATACAAATGTGAGACTCCATTATAGCACACCTGTCAACCTCAGCACATCAAATAATTGCGGTCGGGAAATGTACTAATTTAGTCATTATTTACCAAATCAGTTATTGCTAACATGTTAAACAGCTGTTTTCCCTGTTGCTAACTGAATTGTGTTAACCAGTGACTGCAGCTGCTCTTTAAGAGATTTCAGTATGTGCAACATTTATCTGTCATCCAAATCCCTGAACAAGAAGGATTATGAAATCAATATGATTTAGAAATTGTGGATTTAATCACTACAGAATATTACAATCATGGTGATTTGTTTGCATAAATTTGATCAGCTCCAAGTTATTATATAGTAACATTACATAATGCATTAAGCATCATGCACTAACAGTGTCACAGCATTTATTTATCTTGATTAATGTTAATTTTGACATATATTAATACATTTTTAATGTTTCAAAGTTAATATATTGTGAACGAACATGAAATAACAATGAACAATTTTAACATTATTAGCCTAAATTAATAAATGCTGTAAAAAATGGTTAATTCATGATACTTAATGCATTAACAAATGCACTAAAAATCATATTGGAATGTTTTCAAATTGTACAATTTATGATTTGGGGTGATGCAGATGGATGAATTTTCTTTGCAGTAAGTAGTTTTAAGGATTATATTTGGGGAAAAATATCTGAACATTCCTGTTTCACTCTCTCTCTCTCCTTGCCACACGGACACAGTTACATGTACACACACACTCACACACACACATCTCTCAGCAGGCAGGCCCTAATGCTGGGCATCATGAATTATGGAGAGGGTACATGTGCAGCCGGATTCTCTTCCATCAATAAAACATCAGCATGGCCCTTACTATGGGATGGAGTGCTGGGAATAGGAAGGATGGGATTGATTGTGACTCAAACCTAACTCTCTTTACCATCTTTCTTCGCTCTCTACTTTCAATCTGTGTCCCTCATTGCAAGATTTTGTCCTGTGTGAAAACAAGCCTCTTTGTTACATCCTTGGCTCTGTGCTTCCCTCTCATGGAGTCCATCTCGTAGTCCTTCATCTCTTTCCTGTGCTCTCTCCTCACTGTCTCATACTACAGATACTCAACTCTTTTCTCCCATTCAAGGTTTCTCTGCTAATATTTCTCTCTTCTGTTTTCCTCTGCTGGTGCTGGATGAAGTATTTTTTTTTTTATAATTCCAGACCTTTTTTAATGCATTGGGGGAGGGGGAAAACAAGATTTAAAATGAACTGTTTCTTAAAGGAACAGTTCACCCAACAAATGAAAATTCTGTCATCATTTAATATGTGTCATTTCAGTACTTGCTTTATTATGTGGAACATGAAAGAAGATATTTTTGAAAATGTCTGAATGGGTTTTGTTGATGATATGAAAGTCAATGGGGCCCAGTGTTGTTTGTATTAGCTAAAAGTTATTTTGTTAACACTGTATTATATGGTTAAAATTAAATTCATTAATATTACTTAAAGGAGACTTATATTACGCCTCTTACACAAGATGTAATATAAGTCTCTGGTGTCCCCAGAATGTGCCTGTGAAGTTTTAGCTCAAAATATCCTACAGATAATTTATTATAGCTTGTCAAATTTGCCCCTATTTGGGTGTGAGCAAAAACACGCCATTTTTGTGTGTGTCCCTTTAAATGCAAATGAGCTGCTGCTCCCAGCCGCTTTTCAGAAGAAGGCAGAGCTTTAACAGCTTAAGCTGGTAACAACACTACTACAACAACTCTCCTCTTCTCAAAAGCAGCCCAACGTGGCCTCGCCCCTTCGTTGTGTGTTCTCAGGGGCAGGTTTTATGTAAATTTTAGGGTTAGTGATGTCTGGGAACCCAGGAAGAAACTTGTTGTATTCTTTAAACAGAAATCTTTAAATGAAAATGTTTCCCTTTGGGCATTGTAATTCGTCGTAGACAGATGTTTTTATGCTCTAATGGCAAAATTACACACTAACTAAAGTTAAAAAAGTGTAATCATAATCAACCACCCCTTTAACGCATTTGGTATATTCTTTTCTAACAGTTTTACAGCATTTATTAACCTTGGTTAATGTTAATTTCTACATTTTTAATATATCAATTACGACTTTTTATGTTGAAGAAGAAAGAAGACATTTAAAAAATATATATATCTTCATGGTTTTTGTCCAACTGTGTGCAATTGGAAAGTCAGTGGGGTCCGATGTTGTTTTGGGCTTTAATTGTATGGACAAAAACAGTCCTTCACAATATCTGCTTTTGTGTTTTGCTGAAAAATGAACAAGCCATTCAAACTGCAAATGACTGTACAGGCATACTTGAGCACTTGCAATTGTTTTGTTGCATTATTCCTCAAATTGTTTAGTTTCTTCAGTACACGGCCCAACCTGCAAAGAACCCAATCCTCCTTAAAATAATCTCTTCCTATTTATGTATACGAACCATTTTGGAACTACTACAATATCTTTTGCAGACCAAAGATGTAGCATTTTTCTCTTCTTGACACCAGAACTCCTGCCAGAGTTGGGACCACAGCCAAATCAATCAACTCTCAAAGGGGCAAACTACTGATGTTCAATACAGAGTGCTTAAGGAAATCTAAATGAAAGTGTAATGTTTCTTTCTGTATTTACAGCACAATGAGAGATGGAAAGACATGCAGGGGGGTCTAGAAACAAGAGTTAAAGGTAAATTGGAGTAGAAATGGGTTGATAAGCCAATGGAGCATTTAATTTTGAGTTAATGCTGGTGACAAAATGTTTTCTGCTCAAGAACTCTGCTGAAGTAGCTGCAAAAATTGTGAGCGGTTCAAATCTAATCTCCACCCCAGAATTGAGAGCCTTTAGATGAAAAACATTCATGTCGAATCCTGGAGATGTGGGTTAGAGTTCACAGACATGGAACGGTCTCACTCTGGTAGCTTTTGTACGGAGTTCCTCAGTAAAGCAGCGAGATGTAACATGCGATTGGGCAGATTGCGTTTTGACTGACAGTGAGATTCCATCTGTTGGGTTGGGCTCCAAGGCTGTGATGCACTACCTGCAGGGCTAATGCACAGCAGCTCCCAGAGGGACAGCCATCTCCTAAACCCTCACCTCTAAATTATAGATATAACTCTACATCTGAAACTTTCTCTTTACTTTACCGGACATGCCTAACAAATATTTCAGTGTGAGCATGCAATCTTGTGCACATGTAGGGAAGAAAAATGTAGTGTTGAAGAGTGTGCAATTGGAGGCGTGCAAAATTGGCCCTTTTTTTTTTTTTTTTTTTTTTGCAAAGAAACATGGATTGTTGGTGTAAAAGTGTCAAGCTTAGCCTAGGGAGTATACTCAAAGTGCCTTTAAGACAAGTCATTTCACTCAGCGGCCATCTTTGAAACGACTCTCAGGCATCCAAGTGCAGCTCCAATCTCTTTGAAAATTTGAAATCCGACAACAACTGTCTCATAAATTTTGTTTCTAAATGCTCGAATCATGACAAAAAAAAATGTATTTTTCAGGTTGGATCAACCTCATGCGCATTCCTAAATGCGCATCTCTTGTGCCTCATTTCGGAGGCACGCGTCTGTTTCTATAGAAACCGGAGCTTCTAACGGCCGCTGCAGTGACACGATGACTTTACCAATCGGTGATTGGCTCGTATTTAGAAGGCAGGGCTTATTCCGCCATATTGCATGTTGCACTTTCTCCCATTCATAATAATACGAGTGACGCGTCTTGTGTTATTCTATAGTCTTTGGTATACTGTGGACAACTAGGTGCAACCTACCAAAAATTGTGATCCAAGTCTTGGTATTTCCCTCTGTGCTTTTGAGTTAGTGCGAACATCTGGGAAAGAGCATTTTGTGCTTGTGTGCATGTGTGTTTGCATATGAAGGCTTCAGGAGAGCCACACTTGAGCACTCGTCAGCACATAAAAGCTTTTTCTCGCTGGTCTGAGAGGCCTCCTGCATTAGGGCTATTAGATTTGAGCCCTGTATGCTTGGAGACAACTAGAAGATTACACCTGCGTGGGTGTGATGGGTCATCTGAATTTATGAATTAAAAAACAATAGAAAGTGAGTATCTATCTATCTATCTATCTATCTATCTATCTATCTATCTATCTATCTGTCTGTCTGTCTGTCTGTCTGTCTGTCTGTCTGTCTGTCTGTCTGTCTGTCTGTCTGTCTGTCTGTCTGTCTGTCTAATCTTTCATTCTATATATATATATATACATATAGAATGATAGAAAGATCAGGCTTAACATTATGAGCACTGACAGGTGAAGTGAATAACACTGATTATCTCTTCATCACGGCACCTGTTAGTGGGTGGGATATATTAGGCAGCAAGTGAACATTTTGTCCTCAAAGTATATGTTTTAGAAGCAGGAAAAATGTGCAAGCATAAGGATTTGAGTGAGTTTGACAAGGGCCAAATTGTGATGGCTAGATGACTGGGTCAGAGCATCTCCAAAACTGCAGCTCTTGTGGGGTGTTCCCGGTCTGCAGTGGTCAGTATCTATCAAAAGTGGTCCAAGGAAGGAACAATGGTGAACCAGCGACAGGGTCATGGGCGGCCAAGGCTCATTGATGTACGAGGGGAGCGAAGGCTGGCCTGTGTGGTCCGATCCAACAGAGAAGCTACTGTAGCTCAAATTGCTCAAGAAGTTGATGCTGGTTCTGATAGAAAGGTGTCAGAATACACAGTGCATCACAGTTTGTTGTGTATGGAGCTGCATAGCCGCAGACCAGTCAGTACCCATGCTGACCCCTGTCCACTGCCAAAAGCACCAACAGTGGGCGTGGTGTACCATGTACACCCTTTCATGGAAACGGTATTCCCTGGTGGCTGTGGCCTCTTTTAGCAGGATAATGTGGCCTGCCACAAAGCAAACATGGTTCAGGAATGGTTTGAGGAGCACAACAACGAGTTTGAGGTGTTAGCTTGGCCTCCAAATTCCCCAGATCTCAATCCAATCGAGCATCTGTGGGATGTGCTGAACAAACAAGTCCGATCCATGGAGGCCACACTTCACCACTTACAGGACTTAAAGGATCTGCTGCTAACATCTTGGTGCCAGATACCACAGCACACCTTCAGGAGACCATGCCTTGACTGGTCAGAGCTATTTTGCCAGCAAAAGTGGGACCAATACAATAAAGGTGGTCATTGTTATGCCTGATCTGTGTATGTGTATATATATATATATATATATATGTATATGTGTGTGTGTGTGTGTGTGTGTATAAACACAAAATTTTAACTTTTATTTCATATAGGCCTTATTATATTTTGTACTGTATTTTCTGTTAGTTTTTAAATATTTATTTAAAAATATGTACAATTCCATAACTAATAAAATCACCATGAACCCTTTCAAGGACAAGTGTCCTTTTTTTTATCACTTTTTGTCAGTATACAACGATCACCAACAGCATGATTTTGTAACTGATTATTTACAAATTTATATTGTAGAAAAATAAACGGTAAACTGTCTTTCCAATAAACACTTAGAAATTAAATTCTAATAAACACGAAATAAAAGTTTTGTGACCCTGAGCACAATTCAACCCTGCTGCCATCAATTTTGTTACGTAGCCTATAATGCAGGCTATATGTAAATATAATTATTTTTTTTTATTATTTAATTTAGCTGGAGATGACAGTGCAGTTTCTTAGCACTTTTTAAGGCTTTGAATATATATATATATATATATATATATATATAATATATATATATATATATATATATATATATATATATATATATATATATATATATATATATTTATTTATTTTTCTCATTTTAAATATAATTCACTTTAAAAACACCTTGTGGAAATGTAGGCTAAATTGCACCTGTTTCGTGGAATGACCTGGTCGCACCTCTCCGTTCTTGCATTATCTCGGAGGTTTGAACTCGGCGCATGTGGCATGTTGTGTGAGCTGACGTGATCGCACTGTAACAGAGCAGAGTGGGAGGGATTTGAGGGTGGGAAGAGAGAGAGTGTCCCCCCTCCCCCGCGCCTCCTCCTTTCCGTCCTCTCCATCCGCGCGCATAGCAGCCCGCGCGGATGCTGCGTCCACGGTCCTCAGCGCGCAGCTCAGCGAGGGGGCTCTCATCACACATCGCATATAAAATCCAAATACTGCATCACCACGCTTTACCACCTTTTAGATTTTCACGTTCAAGAAGAAGCTTAAAAACAAAGAAAATACATTTGCCTTTTTTGATACATTGGTCAAGACGGACATCTCAAAACGATGTCTCCATCTCTAATTTTTTCCTCTGCGGAACCTCCATTTAACCAGGCAACAACTGCACTATTTTAGGATCCATCATCTCCATCCGTAGTAAACACACTGCTGAACACCTGGGTGATAAAGGACGACATGATAACAGCTACTGAGTGAATCCAGCCGCTCTTGTGTTTCTCCAGGATATTCCCCTTTCCCAACAAACCACGGCAATGTCCTTGGAGCATGGCCTGGTGAGTATCTGATATTTACACCAATCGGGATGTGTTTGCCATGGTAACAGTTGGCAGTTCGTTTTCATTAATGACCGCTCTCTGTCATACTGTTAAATTGTACCTGCATATGTTTTTCTAATGCAGATCTCTTTGTCGTGTATTTTGATAGCTGTCAGGCACCTTAAAACTACTGCATTGAAGCCTTAATAATCTACTAGTTATCTAATTATTCCCAATGACACGTTTTCTCATCTATGAGGTGTTTTGTTGACTATTTACCATCCCTTGTCTTTTAATTGTGTTGGACTGTATGACTTCCCAGGGTATTCTGACGTTTTCCTACATAGAAAATGTATCATGCACTCTCTAATTTTGTTAGTAAACCAACCAAGTACACGTACATCCAGCTAACAGTTGTGTTGTTTTTGTCTAACATCTCTGTGAGCGTGTACATCTCGCACTGGTACCCACACTGGTCACCTTGCGGAGGGGCATTGCGCTTATTCCGGATGCGAGTGGCGCACCATCCTCTCACGAGCAGCATCTTCGCGCTATTAATTCAATTAACATCGCGAGCCGCTCACGAGACTCAAAAGAATCGCGTTTTGTTTGTAACTATTCGGGCTGTCACACTGGCTTTTGTTTGAGAACCGGTCGCCCTCTGAAGGTGACCAGTAAAGGTCATTTTATTGTGGAAAACAGCGCGATGGGAAACACACCTGACTTATGGAGCGCGGTGTGGGAACTTCACTGTCTGAGTTGCTTAAGGTGCACTGCTGTCATTTTCCTTGGCAACCGTGCGGACTTTTCCTCCTTCCTGCTGCAAGGTGTGCGAAGTATGCTGGGTGTGGGACGAGGAGAGGAGGGGGTAGTTGTAGTCTCGCATGGCTCAGACAGCCCGGTGACCGAGTATGAGTCCGTAAATCTATACTCGACTCTGATTGGCCATTTACGTATGACCGTCAAAGCAGGATCCCAGTTCTGGGGGTTTACATAATTTCAGAGAAATTGAGACTGTTGCAGTGTAACTGTGTAGAATAAAGAGACGTTTCGTACATTGACTAGAAAAATAGTCACTACTGGCTGATCAATATTAGCCTACCTTTTTCTTCCTTCCTTTCTTTTTGTACAAACTGATGGCTGTAGAGCAGCATTTGATTCTCAGGCTAATCAATATATCAGGCTTCTGAAAGCTTCTACGTTCTTTGTGTTTGTACTGTATGTTTGTTTGTTTGCTAAATTTAGAGGGATTGGGCTGTGTTATAGCTTGTGAATTATATCAGTTTTACTAATTACAAATGACCTTCAGGGGTGAAATCAATCGCACAACACCATCCTCTTGAGGTAACAAAAGAAGTTGTTCGACTTGGTGTAAGAATATGAGGATTTGCAGGACAAAAATCATTTTACATCTGGTTTATTTAGATGATGATTGTGCTAATGAATGTTAGATGGCAAATTCTCATTTTTTTTTATTTCATATGCAACATCACACAAGTGTATGTGACCCTGGACCACAAAACCAGTCATAAGTCGCACGGGTATATTTGTAGCATTAGCCAACAATACATTGTATAGGTCAAAATGATCGATTTTTCTTTTATGCCTAAAATCATAAGGATATTAAGTAAAGATCATGTTCCATGAAGATATTTTTATTTATTTTTTTTGTGTAAATATATCAACAATTTATTTTTGTGAATGGATATGCATTGCTAATGACTTTATTTGGACAATTTTAAAGGCGATCTTCTCAAGATTATTTTTTTTTTTTTGCTCCCTCAGATTCCAGATTTTTAAATATCTCGGCCAAATATTGTCCTATCCTAATAAATCATACATCAATGGAAAACTTATTTATTCAGCTTTCAGATGACATAAGTTTGATTGATTGACCTTATGACTGGTTTTGTGGTCGATGTGGTAGATTCACATACGTATAAAATGTAAATATTGCCTATATATTGCCTATATATTTTATAATATATTAATAATAGCATTTACAATAATATTTATTGTATATTAAAATTATTAACTATATATATATATATATATATAATATATAATATATATAATATATATATATACATATATATATAGTTAATAATCTATATATATAAATATATATAGTTATAATATATAGTAAAGTAATGAGTAGTAAATGACAAACAGACAAATATAAGATTATATCAAGGTCTGAAACACATCAATTAGAAAAATATTTAAGCAAAATCTAATATTCCTTTGTCTCAGCTTAAAAAATTGATTTGCAAAGTTTATCTTATATATTGGTACTGATAGCCTATGTACAGCTGTAAGTTTTTTGCATTGATTATTACAAAGTCAGCTTTAGTGTCATTAACTGACTTGACTGTTTTTTTTTTTCTTCCCCCATTGCGAGTAACTTTATATCTGGTAGCCTGTAAACTTCATAGAAAAAAAAAAAAAAAAGAGTTATTGGTGCTCTAGTTCTCTGTCCAGGTTGCCCCAGTTTGAATGCTGCTGTTGCATTAATAAGGAAAGTTGACCTAGAAGATGTCTGGACAAAACTGCAGCTGTCTTCTATGGATAAGAAATAATGTAAAGTTGCATTGTTTATTTAAATTTTATAAGCTAAATTAAATACATTTTTGTCCATACTTTATAGTTTTTGTCTTTTTAACTGAAAAAAACATAGAAAATGGGCATGTATGAGACAATGATATTTCCTGTGGAGCATGTAGTGTTGCGGAATCGTCTTGACACATGAATGGCAGAGCTGATGCTGGGTTAGATAACATGTGTAGACCCAGGCATGGTGAAAACAAATGACCCATGGGATGGGGGTTCATGGTTATATTTCATCTCCATGAGATAAACATGACTCCAGCCTGTTTGCAATGCAATCATACCATCCTTGTGCATTCATCAACATCACACAAATGTCTGGACCGTGAGCAGGTATTTAGAATCAAAGCCGAGCAGCTTATGTTACTCCCTACAGGCTCTTACGCCAATGCAGCCCATGTCTCGCTTTGAAAGCCTAAAACCAGTGTAACGAATACAGGCATCTGCAGTGAAGGTGGATGGGAGGAGGTAAAAATGGAAGAGCAAAGAACAGATGGACAGAGAATAAGATTGAAGATAATGGAGAGTGCGTGTGGAGGGGGGTGGAATCTTATGAACTTATAAAGAGAGGAGGTAATGTTCACTTAGAGTAGCATGCGCTGAGTGGTTTTGTGCCCACATGAGAAGATCGGGGAGGCATAATCTTAAATGAGGTAATTCAAGCAGGTTTTGTTAGGGAATGTGCATAAAAAAGTTCAGAAAACACAAACAATCCTGCATGGCAAGCTAATTTCATATCTCAGCAGTGTGTTTAGACTCTATGTGTCATGCCAAATGGCTATGTGGATGAATGGCAGAAAAAAGCATCTTATACAACATTCTCCAGTGTTCAGAGTCATTCTGACCCAAGGCTTTTTCTCCAGTGAGTTGTTGCCTGTTCTTAATTATTGCCTTATAGCATATTCCAGAGGGAGTGTGTCTGCTGTGTCCTACTTCATCAATTTGGGAAAATCACCTTTTTCTCTCCCTCAGTATGACAGCACCTTCATTACCACCACTGTGTTTGATCCTGTTAGTAAAGCCCTGTCAGCAGCGGGGCTGCAGGCCTCTGTGCTGTATTTACCCTTGTCACTGAGACACTACATAAACAGGGAGCTCATGGGAAGAAGAGTTTATTTTCTGCTCTTAAAAAAAAGCTTGACAATTAGATGAGTCCTGTAAAGTGTAGCTGAATTTGTCATTCTGCAGAAATAACTCAAGCGATGTCTTTCCGCTGACATCAAAGCAGCATAGGGCTGGACTGATTTTTCTTTCCTTTTTTATTCTCTCTATATCATTTCTCTTTGTTCCATTTTTAGAAACTGAACAGAAGGACATTTTTTTCTGATTAAAGAAACTCACTGACATTGAATTAGTGTCATAGTTGTAATTTGTTAAAGGGACAGTCCACCCAAAAAAAAATTACAGTTACTTACCTGTAAGACTTTCTTTTTTGCTTGGATCACAAAAAGAGATATTTAGCAGATTGTCCAAGCTGCTCTTTTCCATACAATGAAACTGGATGGGGAAGTTGGTCCCTATTCACTTTCATCATGGCTTGGATGATCTGCTAACTAATTCCTATTGGGTTCCACGCATGAATGAAGAGTCTCACAGCACACCAAAAAATAAAATAAAAAAAAAAATAAAAAAAATCTGACATCACTTACGCAACATCATGTTGTTCCAAACCTGTAAGGCCAATTCACACCGCACCGACAACAGCCAACAAACACCAACAAACTCGTCTGTTGGAGTTTGTTGGATTGGTGTGAAACCCCTGTTGGCGTTTGCTGGCGTTGATCGGAGTCGGTTTTCACCCGACTGAACATGTTTAATCGACGTTTGTCGGGTCGTGGAATGTCTGCGCGATGTGAACAGTTTTCCAACAAACAGCAACAAACTCTGACGTAATCTGACCTGGCTACGAACCGTTGCCATGACGATGAGGCAAGTCCCCTGCAAAGACAGCTGTTTGATCGCGCCCGCGCCTCACACACAACAAAGTACTGGAAACGTGACATCGCAGCTTGTTCGTTATAAAAAATAAAATACAGTTAAAAAAAAATCTAAATATACAAAAGGTACAATAGTCCATAGTGCAATCCGTGCCATTCAGCAAGAGCAGCTGCTCCACTTCACCGAAAGAGAGAGGTAATGTTAACCAGAGCAACGCAGGTTTACCTTCAGTTTCGTTTTTAATAATTCGTTTTGGCTTGTTATGGTTGTATGCTTATGGGTCTCCTTAAATAAAAAGGGTCGCGCTAAAAAACAAACAAACAAAAAAAAGTTTAAAAACCGGTGTATACCAACCAATAGGTTACGATCAGATCGATGGCTACAGCGCTTCGGATTTCAGGTATTTTTGCTTTGCCTCAATACTTTAATACAATGAAAATATATATGATACTATATTATTAATATAATAAACTTGCCTGACAATATTGTTAACATGGTTACATATGTAGGCCTAGTTGTGGAATTTTCCCAGTCATGGTGCGTTCACACCGGACGCGAATGAAGCGGTAAGCGCGAGTGATTTACATGTTAAGTCAATGCAAAGACGCGAATTGACATCCTGCGGCGCGATTCGCGCGAATGAAGCGGCGCGAATGACGCGATTCGCGCGAATCGCGCAAGTTGAAAAATCTGAACTTTGGCGAATTTCCGCGCCGCGTTAACCAATCAGGAGCTTGCTCTAGTAGTGGCGTGACGTAGCGAGCTGAGGCAGAAATTCGAAACAACAATGGAGGACAAAATCATCGTCGCTGTACATCTTAATACATTTATAGAAACAGAAATAAAAAGGATCGTGTTTGAAAGAAAGTGAGTGAGGAGGTCGGACAATCTGATAAATTGTAAAAAACGGTCTTTACTCAATTTGATCTATATATATATATATATATATATATATATATATATATATATATATATATATATATATATATATATACATGTTAAGACTACAAGCCAACTAAAGACGACCAATTGAGCTTGTTCGCTGTAATTTACAATTATTTCCCCACTGTCGTGTTTATTCAGAGGAAGTGTGCAGAAAGCAGTGGGAGAGTCTGGGACACATAAAGGAGCGGGAGAGCCCATCTCATGACGCGAATTCGCGTCTGTTGTGAAGGGATTTTCACGCGCGAATGAAGCGAATGTCACGCGCGAATGAAGCGAGTAAACTCAAAATGTTCAAGCGTCCAACTACGCGCGAATAGCGCGATGTATTCGCGCAAGTCGCGTCTGGTGTGAACACAGCAATAATGGCGGCAACAGTTGTAAAGACTTTTATATTGAAACTTTTTTTTTTTAATTATTATTATTTTTTTTATTAAATGCTTGAAAGAAAAGAAAAAACAGCAACAACAATTGTCATCATTGTCATATAACAATAAAACGCCAGAGTCCAACAGTCTTTCAGTCCAGATTAAGTGCCAAGTCGTTAAACACAGCCACTGTTCTCGAAGCTTTCAGGTTTTTAGAAAATTCAATAGAGTCAAAATACATTTTCATCTCATGTTTAAATATTTAAACTTGTTGTAAACATGGAACATGACACACATGACATATGCTTTGACTAGCACTGTCAGTGTCAGCGTGGCCACAAGAAAAGCCATTAAAAGTTAAAAGGACAAGATCGCAGCAGACATTCAAATGGATT
Organism: Chanodichthys erythropterus; assembly: GCF_024489055.1. Lineage (NCBI taxonomy): Eukaryota > Metazoa > Chordata > Actinopteri > Cypriniformes > Xenocyprididae > Chanodichthys > Chanodichthys erythropterus. The sequence continues at coordinate 26,772,843 of NC_090240.1, forward strand.
TTTTATTATGAACGTAGGACTGACCAGAAAGGAAAATGCTAAATCTGAATGCAGGTAATGCACTCGCTCACAATACTCTTCTACACAATGCAGTAAGCTTCAATGAACAAAACTAATTGCATTCCCATGCATTCATTTTCATTGTATGGAAAAGAGCAGCTTGCAGAATGTGCTAAATATTTCTTTTGGTTTTCCACACAAGAAGGAAGAGTCATACGATTTTGAAACCACAGGAGCGTGAGTAAACCATGACAGAATTTTCATTTTTGGGTGAATTATCCCCTTAAGACATCTCATGTTCAGATTCAGTTTGTTTTATTCTCTAAAAGCTTCTTTTGCCTCGGTCACAATAGTCTCATACAACTGGTGTTCATATCTGTTTTTATTTAGTAGATGTTGAGTGAATATGTGTCTTTATTCCCCCATAGAAACTGTCATGCCTTGTTAAACAAGTCCTAGCTGATGTCTGGATGCGAGTGGACGGAAGTGCGGCTAAACTACTTCGCTCAGTGGTTGGGGTGTGTGTTCGGACTCTGTCAGTGGTCTGTCTGTGTAATAAGCATGAAGTGAGCAACACACTGACTCATCGAACCTTGCTTGCTTTTTTATTTATTTTTTGTGCCGCAGACCTCTGGATTGTAAATGTTGCCGTTCAACAAAGTAATATCCTGCATTGTTTCACAGCGTCAGATCATTGGCTCCTGGTGTGAATGTGGTGGGTAGAGTGGTGTGGCCCTTATTTAATATTTGAATATGGGTTAGAGTTTCTTCTAGCTTTAGGGGGTTGTGTTTGTGTGTGTCTGTGCCCATGAGTGGGTGTGAGCGCGAGTACTTCTCTGTTAGTTACTTAGACACATTACATAAGGCGCTGAACAATTTATGTAATGCTTGGCCCTCTGTCTTTCCCTTTTAACTTTAGCAGATTGGGCTGGGTTGTGGTAGTCAGGGCCGGTCTGAGCAAGGCAGTCCTGAGAAAGCTCAGTAGAGTATCAACAGTGTCTTACCGAATGGCACTAGAGCACACTTGCTGAAAGGTTTGGGAAAACACGGATCAATATGAATAATCGGCATAATCTCCAGACCATCTGCCTCCTGCACACTGAACATAACTGCACGGTTAAGCAGTCTCTTGGTGAGGGAAATCTGCATAGACCGATTACTGAATGTGACCCCAAAAGATACAAATGTGCTCAAGCACATATCATGAAAAAAAATCTGATTGGCTGCTTTCATATTTAGAGGGTACTGTGTTGATGCAATGAGTGTTTTTTGAAGGAGAATGTAAGTGCCATTATGTGAGTTTTGCCTTATATCCATGTCAAATTTGACATTTTTTGAGGACACTATAGCGTTTGAAAGTTAGGGGACCGAAAGATTATTTTCTGAAAGAAATGAATACCTTTAATCAGCAAGGACGCATTAAACTGATCAAACCTGACAGTAATGAAATCTATAAAGTTGCAAAAGATTTCTATTTTTAAAATAAATGCTGTTCTTTTGAACATTTTTATTCATCTAAAGAAAATGTAGCATGGTTTCCACAAAAATATTAATGTTTCCAACATTGATAATAAATAATATGAAATGAGTAGCACTGATCCCCGTCCTGATCCCTGTGTACATATTATGTACTATTATAGTAATTACAATAACTTTGTAATACTAAACCTGAACCTAACCTTAACCCTTAACCTTAACTTAATGTATTTACATTATATTACCCAGTACTTTCTTAGGTAAGTACACTTTAAGTACATGTGCACAAGTGCACACTGTAAATAAAGGGCAACCATGACATGTTCTTGACCTGCTGTACAAATCAGCATATTAGAATGATTTCTGAAGGATCGTGTGACACTGGAGACTGGAGTAATGATGTTGAAAATGTAGCTTTGCCATCACAGGATAAATACATACATTTTAAAATATATTAAAATAGAAAAGGCTATTTTAAATTGTAGTAATATTTCACAACATTACTGTTCTTACTGTATTTTGATCAAATAAATGCAGCTATAGTGAGCATAAGATATTTTTTTCTGACCTCATATGTTTTCTGTACAACCATCTCACCATCATTTTAGATGATATTTTTTTTGGAGGGTGTAATCTTTTACAAGATAACACCTGGCCCTAAACAACAACTAAAAAATAAACTGGTTGGTCATGTTACACGGCGCTCAGTCAGTATTTTCCCATCTAAGTAGGCGGTTCTTGGCCAGAAAAAGCTGCAATGAAGAGCAGACCAGACTTTTCACTGTCCTGTTTGGGTACACTAGACTAACACATACTCAGCTCGTTGTCTGTTCATTTATGATATACTTCAGACAATTTGCTTTCAACTCCCAATAAGCATGCAGTAACCTCAGCTCCGTTTTACACATTTTACCATTTCCCCCCCCCTCAAAATCAGTGCAGAAAAAGTGAAAAATATCCATAGATTGTGTCTGGGCCTACACATGACCCCTGATTATCTCTTGAGTCTTGACTGTGCGGAACCTTCCTGTTGTGCATATATGCAGTGCATCAGAGAAGAAGAGGAAAAGGAGGGGGAAAGGAAGGCTGGGGTTAGTGAGTCAGCATGAGAATGATGACACTCCTGCACACTGCCTACACAAATACTCACACAGCATGCTGCATACCCCAGACTCATCACCATATTTAAGCAGACATGCATAGCCAGAACTTGACTAAACCGCATACAGCCTGGTCCACATTGGAACCGTGAACTTAGACAGGAATGGATTGCCTGACCAACCTCAGTTCATTTCATAGTTCTATCGCAGTTTGGGATGGATGTTGGTCATTAAATTTTATATAAAATTTGTTATTGAATTTTTAAATTAAATATTTAAATTAAAGCAATTTTCAAACTTTATATATATTCATTTATATTTATAATATTTAATTATATTTATTTCCAGTTCATTTTATTTGATTAATTCCAACTTTTTTCCTGACAGACTCACAGGTCCATGATGAATCACAGTTCATTTTGGGTTTTTTTACTGCATTTTGCCAAGTTTTTCTGAAAAAGTTTATACCACAAACATAAAAAAATCACAGATTATACCACAAGCGTGAAAAGACAAGCATAAAAAATGTATTAATTAATATTAATTCTTAAAATATTACATATATTTTAGTTAAATAATTTTCTATATTTAATATTTCAATATATTTATTATTCCAATACCTCAACACAACTTTGTTTCCAGGCGGACTGCTAAAAAAAGCCTGTCTTTTACTCCTGGGTGTTGAATAGAGTCAACCAATCAAATTAGACATTGCCAGATTGAGAAAGTTCTTTCCAGTTTTGTGTGCTGTGTGCATCAGACGCTCAGTGAACGGACCGTGGGTGGTCTGTGGGCGTGCAGTCTGATGCTGAGACTGTCATCTAAGAGAACATAGGGACAGATACAGAGGCATGCTGGGAGATGGAAAGAAAAAAGAGAAAGACGAAGTCGGAAGATGGCATTAGGGGCAAAATTAAAGAGATAGAGAGGAAACTCTGTGCTAGTGTCAATGTGATTGGGTTTGTGTTTGTGAGTGAGTGAATAAGAACCAAGTGTGTGTGTGTGTCGGGATATAGCGAGGCCGAAGGAGCTTTGTGGGAGTCAGATGCATCTGTAGGTTTCCATGGCAACTATGGGCCAATGCGGTGGTCTGGATTGCTAGGGATACAGTATATGCTATATGCATCACCATCTGTGAGAGCACACATTTCTCGTACTGTATACTTCACTGTATGTCCGGGAATTTTAGTTGTGTTGCACTTGAAATGGACTGACCTCTCTGTTTAGCATAATTGCTGTCGCAAAAACCTGTCTAATACCTTATTAACCAGATTAAGGGAAATGTGTGACTCAATTAGAACACAAAAGACCTTTGAATTGAGGTGAAAATGTGCTGATACGTTTGAAAGAATTAGCTTGGAGCCATCTGACTGTATAATCGCTCTGTCTCTTAAGGAATGCCCACTATATTCTGAGTTGCTGCCCACATGAGCACTTTAAAGACTGTAATGTGTTATTCTGTCTGTGTGTCTCTACAGGCTTCTTCGCCAATCCCAACATCCTGCACCCTTTGAATCTTAACACATCAGTGCTGCAAATCTACAAAATATCCCCCTCTTTGCTCTCATTCTCTGTGTCCTGATGGATTGGAAGCGGCCAGATCCCTCGTTCTGTTGACCCTCGGGGTGAGGGGGTTGAGTAGAGAGGACAGAATTTCTCCAAATACACTATAAGTGTCTGGCTGCCATTGTCCCAGTTCCTTCCTCTGATGGAGAGTTAGAAGAACTGGAGGAACTACCGGGGAGGGAGTGGAGTGGAGGAGCAAATTCGATCCCAAAAAATCTCAAGCCAAGAATCATCACTAAGACTAACCTCACGTTGCTGAAACCTCCTGGACGAGAAGAAGTCATATAGTTCAAACATCGTGGACCGAACACCTTAAGACTCAAGATGTCCACCACAGCCACTATGGGTGAGATGGCCAACAGTGCAGTGGAGTTTTACCCCAAGCGGGGTGGAGGAAGTGCAGAATCCAACCATGCTGGTGACTTTGGGGTGTCGTTGGATGAGCTCCGATCTCTGATGGAGCTGAGAGGAGCCGAGGCCTTGCAGAAAATTCAGGAGAGCTTTGGAGATGTAGAAGGCCTATGCCAGAGACTCAAGTCTTCCACCAGTGATGGTGAGAGAAATGTTTTACTTATTTTCTGTCTTGATTTCTTGACATCTCAGTCAGTTTTAATGTTCCCCTCTCCTACACTAAGCTTCCAAAAAAGGGATTTTCACAGCAATGTCATAGAAGAACCATTTTGAGTTCCCCAAAGAAACTTTCAGGGAACAGTTCTTAAAGGATTAGTTAACTCCAGAATTTAAATTCCCCGATAATTTACTCACCCCCATGTCATCCAAGATGTTCATGCCTTTCTTTCTTCAGTTGAAAAGAAATGAAGGTTTTTGACATTCCAGGATTTTTCTTCACATAGTGGAATTCATCGGGGACCAACGGGTTGAAGCTCTACACGATCCCAGATGAGGAATAAGGGTCTTATCTAGTGAAGCAATCTGTCATTTTCTAAAAAAAAAAAAAGTATATACTTTTTAACCACAAATGCTTGTCTTGAACTAGCTCTGAAGTACCAACCCAGTGTTTACAAAGCGAAAGTGCAAACGCCCTTTACCAAAAAAAAGGGTAAAAAATGATGTCAGAGGATTTTGAGGTTGGAGGAGAATTTTTTTTGCCTACATCACGCATGACCTTTCCAACATGATTACGTAATGCATGAAGTCTGCATTGCAGAGCTAGTGCAAGATGAGCATTTGTGGTTAAAAAGTATATAGATTTCTATTTTTTTTTAGAAAATGACAGATTGCTTCACTAGATAAGACCCTTATTCCTCAGATGGGATCATGTAGATTCCTTTGAAGCTGCATTGACACTGCAATTTGGTCCTTTCACCCGTTGGTCCCCAATGAAGTACACCATGTGGAGAAAAAATCCTGGAATGTCAAAAACATTTATTTCTTTTCGACTAAAGAAAGAAAGACATGAACATCTTGGATGACATGGGGGTGAGTAAATTATCAGGAAATTTTAATTCTGGAGTGAACTAATCCTTTAAAAGAACTATTAGAAAGAACATTAAAATAACATTTTTATCATCTTTTTCCACTATAAAGAATCTTTTATGGAATGGAAAGGTTCCATGGATGTTAAAGGTGCTTCATGGAACCATCGATGCCAATGAAGAATCTTTATTTTTAAGAGTGTAGCTCATTATTTCTCATCAGATGTAGCGTGTTTATCTTTAAGCTGCGCCTTCAAAGACGCCTTTAAACCCCAAATATTTCCCTTTCTTTCCTCCTTTCTCTTTATTTCTCTCTCACCTCTTCACTCTACTTGTCCACCACCTCTTTCTCTGTCTCACTCGGCCAACTTCCCACTCTGGGTGCACGCGTCGTGTTGGGTTGCTAAGCGACGCCGCTGTCGGTGGTGAGGTGGGTGTAGAGAGAGGGGTTACTGGGTAAACAGAGTTGGAGAGACTCACTCACTAGAGTCAGTGACTCGAAAGGTCCCTGCAGTGATCACAATTCTTGGCATATCCATCCATCCTCTTCTGACTCGTAATTGAATGTGTTGCTGTGATGACTGCAGATGAGAATTTAGATAGCAGAGGAGATAATGCTCAGTCATGAGAAACAGATAAACTCCATAAAACTCAAATTGAATTGTACTGATTGAGAGTATTTATGGATTTATGATGAAGCTATTGCTTGTGGTTCTTTCGTCCCTTCAGATGTCTTCTAATATGTGTTTTTTTGAATGTTTATGGTTAGTTTTTATGGATGCACTGATGTTAAAATTGTAGCCAATTTGATAAGCTCATAATTATTATTTTTTAAATGTTGTTTAAATTAAAAAATAAAAGTTGATCATTTTTACTTGTATGGAGCAAGTGAATTTTGGCATCAGAACGTTATAACGTACACTATGAAAATTGATATTCATTTTGAGACATTACATTTAATAGTGTTATTAAAATAGTGTTTTTAACATTAACTTTAAGTGAGTGTTACTATATATGTAAAAATGAGCATGCACAATTAACTATCAAATATCGACAATACTGATTAAATAAAAAATGATCTGATATCAGCAGATAATCAATATGATATAGACATATTGTGCATCCATATTAGTTTCCTTTAAGAACATTTTGTATGTTGTATGTTTTTTTGTTTTTTTAGAGGGGTCATGTTGTGACTTTTGTAAAAGCACATAAAAATTACCATCAGGAAATTAGCTGAGAAAATTTTTATTCCTTAGAGGTTGCTTTTTCATAGCTCATTAAACTATTAGATTTGTCTCTTATGTTTATCCTCCGATTCCTTAGGAAAAATGCAAAATGTTGGCATATAGTAAAAGAACTGAACTGTGAAATGAATCAGAATCAATGAAATCAATCATTTCATTCTGAAATCTCTATTTTTGGTAGTGACATTTTGGCAAATCTGAGCACAGATTGAGACATTGCTTGAGGAGACACATGTGAGATTACTAAGCAAAAGTTTCAATTTGCTCTTCATTTCATCTCATTGGTGACTAGAAACATCTGAGATATTATTGAGATTTCATGTGTGATTTTCTTCCCTGCAAGATGTCAGTGTGGGATGAATGCCTACTGTGCAGTTTTTGCTTAGATTTTCTAGTACTGCATCCTGCTGTTGTGTAAAGACTATCTCACCCCCTACAACCACTTTAAGGCCAGAAACATACTCTTCGAACATATGCAAACACAGACCCAAATGTTTAGCCAATTCCCCATTGTACACACTTACACACATTATTAAATTACTGTGGCACTAAGGAACCTCAGTGCTCAAGGGGGCGATGGAGTTACCTTCAAATATCTGTGTCGTTAAACTGAATGTTTCATTTTTTCTGGTTTCAGCTAGCTAGAAACATATTGGCATGCTCAGTCAGAGTCTTCTCAAACTGCTTCGCCATGACAGAAGTTTACCTGAAAAGGAAAGATGATAATAGAAGACAATTTAGCATAATGCCCATTATAGCACCTATTGTGGTGATACTGAGAGAATGTAATCCATAGTTGTGTTAAATATGAATGGACTCTATGCCAGCAAGTGCCTACATATTTCTGCTTAAATCTAATCTTTGCAAGATTTCAGAATAGCAGTGGTTCTCAACATTTTGGCTCCAAGTCCATAATTGTCCACAACAATAATCGAAGGCCCCATTTATAGATGGCTTCCTCTCCATCTAATGTTTATATAATATATTTTATTGATAATTTATCTTTATCTGTTATTTGGCATAACTGGAAAATGTCCATGGAGTTTTAAGATTCAGAATTTAGAATTCGCACTTTTAAAATGAGTCTTCCTCATATATCCCAGTTTTCCAAGACAATGAGAATCTTGGTTCTTCAAAAAAAAAACAAAAAAAAAAACACTGCACTGCACTGTGGTGACAACTATAGGCTAAAGCAGAAGCGATCATGCTTAGTCTATTGCTATCTAACACATTTTGGGAACACAATGATGCATGAAATTGAGCTTGTGTAGCTGGAAGCATTTGCGTCTTCAATAGTGAATATTGTTCCGGCCCTGTCTTCCACATTCTACCTCTTGGGGGCAGTATGATGTTAAAATGTGATTGGCTGGAGACTTAATTGTTAATTGGTTAACATGTGGGTGGAAAGTATAAAAGTTTATAGTAGTCGACTCAACAGTACTTCCTCTGGTGGAACTTGGTTCTCCAGAGAAGTCATCTGCTCCATCTCTATTTTCTTTTGATATTAATCAACATTTATTGCCCCATTGAATCATTATTTTCTTTTATTGTTTAATCCCTAGACATGGTGTTATTCTTGTAATCATATAATTCAAATAGTCTGTTTGTGTGTGTGATCCTCTTTATTTGACGGCCAGGAATGAGTTAGCCATGGCAATATGCCTTGAAATTTTTCTTGAGCTGATTGGTCGACCATATAGTTTGGAAAAAGATTAAAATTATAAAAACATATAACAAGCCCAGTTTAATTTGGTTATTTTTATAGTTAATAGTATATTATAGTTATAGTTAATATATTATAGTTTGGTTATTTGTATAGTTAATAGTATATTATAGTTAATAATCAAATTCCCACCATCAGTGCCATTAAGCAAGAAGACATCTTCTTGTGTGAGTCTTTTAAACTTCATCCTATTGAGGACAGAGCAGAAACTAAAAAGCACCATTACAATATCACATATCACTCAATACATCTCAGCTGATTGGAATGATTTATTTATTTATTTATTTATTTGATTAAAGATCAGGATTAAAAAAAAATGTGCTAGAATCTATTATTCACTAGACATTTTTCTTAATCAATCAATCAATCAATCAATCAATCAATCAATCAATCAATCAATCAATCAATCAATCAATCAATCAATCAATCAATCAATCATTTATTTATAAAGCACTTTAAAAACCGCAAAAGTTCTGTACAAGAAAAACATTTCAATACATACAAAAAATGCTAAAAATAATAATAGCAATTAATTAAGATACATAAGTAAATACCTATAAAACTACACATCAAACGCCTGTGAGTACAAATAGGTCTTAAGACGTGATTTGAACATCTGCAGAGAGGTTGAAGAACGCACAGAGAAGGGAAGATCATTCCATCGCCTAGGGGCCACAACTGAGAAAGTACGATCACCTCTACACTTAAAGGTGCTAAAGAGGATGTTTTGTTTTATACATTTTTGCAATATTACTTGAAACTGTCTTTACTAACTGATAAAAGACTATTTATTAGGTGCGTTGAAAGTAATAATATTAATATACATCATCTGTGCACGAGGTAGGGCCTTAAAAACATCAGCCAAACGATTGGCCCTCTGGCTTGTCAATCACTGCCATGACGTTCCTTGTGCGAGATGTGTGCGGCTGCGCGCTCCAGTAACTTTCCACACTCCACAGGCGCCGCATGCAATGTTTTTGTCCGGAGACAGGAGTAACAACTGCAGATTATGAGTTACCTGCGGTGAGTCCGACATAATGAATCCACTAACACAACACAGCGAATGGTAAACACTCGTGTTCCAATACTAGTGCATGAGTTTTGGGAGACGTTCCCTCGAAATGAGCTGTGAAGGAGGGGGGTTGTTCTTATGCGCTCATTTCAAAAACTCACTAACAGTCGTTGGTTTCTCAGTCAATGAAAAGATCCTCTTTAGCACCTTTAAGGCTTTAAACACGAATAACAAAAAGGGTTACTTTACCCAAAAATGAAATTATCATCATTACTCATTATCATGTTGTTTCAAATCCATAAGACTTTCGCTCATGTTTGAAACACAAATGAAGATTTTTTTTTTATGAAACCTGAGGTCCTTCCATTGAATGTGCATTTCACCAAAACTTTGACTGTTCAAAAAGTTGACAAAAACATTGCAAACAGAATCCATGAAACAAGCTGTTTCATCCAGGTCTTCTGAGGAGACATGATCACTTTATATGATGAATGGATTTAAAGGCATAATTTACCACTGGCAAGATGGGTTTTTAATAAACCTGTAAAGCAGTGGTCACCAACCTTTTTAAGCCCAAGTTCCCTGACCTCGACCTTTATGAAAGACAAGATCTACTTGATAGAAAAAGACAATTTGGCCAATTTAGATTCTGATTTATTTATTTTTACAAGCAAATTGGCCAATTCTGATACTGGTTGCAGATATTTATTATTATTATTATTATTATTATGAACAAAAATACATAGCCATTTCAAATTAGAGGGAACCACTGCTTTTTAATCCCAATCCAAACAAAGATGCTATCACATTGCATGAGCAGTTGTTTTTTTATTTGAATTAATTGAGATTTAATTTCAAGATTTAAAGCAAAAACAGAACGGTCTGACTTTAGCTTTGTGAAATTATATGGTACACAAAAAAGCATGAAATAAAAACAGCAGGCTGAATGAGACGCAGATTCACTCTCTGACAGCAGGTGGCGCTTATGGAGCAGCAGTGACACAGCGTTTACCGCTTGGTTACCGCTGTGAACAAAGCTGAACTGCGCTAATAATTAGCTACTTTATTCGGAGGTAAGATGAAAATAAAATGCCGTTGCCATCGAAAATTTTCTGAAGACGTAATTCCTTTTAGACATGCATTCATATAACCCTTCACCCCCAATTCAATATTTATATTTTCTTCCTATATTTCGAGCATCGCGAACAGTGATCTGCTCTGTCTGCTACAGAATTTTCTCCTCTTCGTGTCCGTTTTCAGCGTCTCTTGCCTCTTGTTAACGGCCGTTTACAGACTCGGACATGATGTGGGCTATTTACCTTTATCACTGTCCCAGTAGCTCCCGAAAATAACAGAAAAATAAATACAAAAATACAGTACAAAGACTGGAGAAATGTAATGTAATGTAGGCTATTTTGTACTCATATTTCTGTTATTTTCACGAGCTACTGGAACAGTGATAAAGATCGACCGGTCGATCGCGATCGACGGGTTGGCGACCACTGCTGTAAAGGCTACATGACTTGAGAAAACACCCATAATGCACTGGGCTCAATCTGCCTGTCTGTGGCCAGGGATACAAAAATATGAAAGTATGCTGCATAGTTTTTACCAAAAACACTGGAGCTGATAAATAAACCAAGAGATTTGGGTGCAGGTATCATTGAGAAAGAGTACACATTGTTCATTTATATATACTATGACACTTTAACATAGTGCTTGCTTGACGCATGATTCATTTGTATATCTTCATGAAGGTTTTGAACAGTCAAAGCTTTGGTTGTGTGGACTTTAAATGGAGGAACAGAAGTCTCTCAGGTTTCATTAAAAATATCTTTTCTGTATTTCGAAGATGACGGAAAGTCATATGGGTTTGGAACAACATGAGAGTTAGTAGATGATGGCAGAATTCTCATTTTTGGGTGAACTATCCTTTAGTAATTTTTCTAGCGACAGTTGGAAAATGTGGTTGTTAGATGTTGCCCATCTGTGTAAAAGCCCTTTCAGGAGTTACACCTAAAAAACAAACACAAAAGGTTTTGAAACCTCCATCGGTGTAATGGTTGAGAAGATGTGAAAGCTTTTAAACCAGCTATATGTATGGAGATAGCTAACAGCTGTCATCAGGAACTGCTCTGTTGACAGGTGATAACAAAACCTGATGCTTCTGATGCTAATAGTCATACAATAAATGGAGTTTGCCTCTAAGTGCAAGTAGAAGCAGAACTAATCCTGTTACATGGCCATGACAAAGCAGAGACAACAGGAGAGGAAACCAGAGGGGGTGGAGATGAAGTGATGCTGAATAAGGCTGACACTGTGAAGATGAGGCCCTGAAAATGGAAGTCCATTAGTGTCTCTCCATCCTCCCCAGCAATGCATTTCAGTTGAGCTTCAGTGTGCGGACCGCAGATCCACAGATCTCAGCCTGCAATAAACACTATTTTCAGTGCAGGGCTTGGACGTATCAATCTATCAGTTTGAACGTACACAGATACCTGTTCTGCTGCAGCAGGACATGGAGATCCGAGAGCAATGGGGGTGGAGGGTGGAAAGAGAATGAACAAGAGAAGCGAGAGAGAGAGGGAGGTTAGGAAGGAATGGAAGGAGAGAGAAGGAATTCTGGTACAGCTTGCCGCATTGTCAAGGACACACCAAGGGGAGATGGCGAGAGAGAGTGAGAGTGAGTGAGTTGGGTGGGGGGGAGAAGGAGGGGGGTGTTTGAAAAGCAAGAGATTCTTTAAAGCGAATGGATGCGGGCATGGCTACTCAGCAGTTTTTCTTAAAGGGACAGTTCATCTAGAAATGAAAATCTTGTCTTCATTTGTTCACCCTCCTGTTGTTCTAAACCTGTATGACATTTTTTCTTCTGTTGAACACAAAAGGAGAAATTTTGAAGATGTGCTGGTCGCTCTTTTCCATGCAGTTACAATGAATGGGGACTGGAACTTTAGAGCTTCAAAATAGACACAAATGTATCAAGAGTGGTTCGTTTGACGTTTGCTGTACATTATGAAGTGTTAAGAAGTCATACAATTGCTTTGTGAGAAACAGACTGTAATGTATTGATTTGGATTTATTCATCAAACTCTCCAAAAAGATTATTTTAAAACAAACGATTCCTTCACAATTCAGCTGCTTTTCTCATGAATGTGCCAAGAAGACTAGAAAGATTTTCAATGAAAAATCACTTTCAGAAATTCTTTTTCTCTCACCATTCTATCACATGACTTCAAAAAGACTTTGAAGATAGTGCATGATTTGTATGGACACTTTAGAATACTTTTATTGTGCTTTTGTGTCCTTGTTGAAGCTTGAAAGGTCCCCATTCATTGTACTTTAATGGAAAAGAGAGACGAAAATTTCTTTAAAAAATATCTCTTTTTGTGTTTCACAGAAGATATAAAGGTGCGTGAATAATTTTCGGTAAAATTTTACAATAAGGTCTCAGTTTTTAACATTAGTGAATGCATTAGATAACACACAATGACCAATATTTCTTAAGGTGAAACACTGCAGGTGAATAGGGTAAAAAAAAAAAATTAACTAATAGTTATAGTTAAAGGCCCAGTTTCACAGACAGGGTTTAGTCTAAGTCAGGATTAGACCTTAGTTCATTTAGGATATTTAAATAGCTTTTATAAATGTACACTAGAAAAAAAAAAAACATTACTGGTGTTCATCTTGAGTCAAAACAATGGCACTGACATATTTTAAGATATTTCAGTACAAGTTGCTTTCAGTTAAAACAGCTCTAACATGCATTTTAGTCTAGGACTAGCTTAAGCCAGGGGAATATGTTATGTTTAAATATGCAAATGAGGCATTATTTACTTAAAAAATGTGCTAATGTGCATACATTTCTAGTACAAAAATCTGAACATTGGATTAAGTCAGTTTCAGAATTATTGTTTAATTTTTTTTACATTTAAGAGTCTAAGTTTACAGAGGGTATTTTAGATATCTCTTTTTATCACTCCATAATTCAGAAAATACTGTGAACACTCAGAAAAAAATAAATTTTCGCAACTTTTCTTTGAAATATACGGAGCCCTGGGCATGACATGCAGGAAAAAAATAGTAAGCTAAATCGTGCGCACGATTTACTATTTCGTTCCCTCAATTTATAAATCATGAAATAGTAATGAAATAGTAAAGCATGCACGCATTTTAGTAAATCGAGGGAACAAATTATTAAGTCGTACGCATAATTTAGTAAATCGTCTGCACGATTAAATGTTTTTTTCTTGCATTTCATGTGCAGGGTTCCATACAAATAAAATGTATATAATCTGGCAAATTATATATGTACAAATCCCTCTGTAAAGACCTTCACAGTATAGATTGGAATAAAACTGCAAAGTTTGGTGTATGTAAGTGCTTCTGAAGTGGAGATATATGGCTCAGTGTAGGAGAAAAAACTAATTTTGAGAAAATGGCCTTTAAAAATATGTATTGTAATCGAAATCTATTGACACAAATTGATAAAGTGCCAAAAAATAAATGCTTAAAGGTGGGTTGTAGATGTTTTCTTATTACTAGTCGGGGAAAAAACACTGTATTAAAACTAGAAGTCAAAAAGCCCAAAATCTCAACATTGAAAAAAACAGCATTTTAGCCTGTAGTGTCTTGCCTTAAAACATGTATTAATCTTTGTTAATGTTATTAAAATTACATTAATTTAATAACACCACACTGTAAAAAATCAAAAGTTGAGAAAATTAAAAAGTTTAAGGCAACAAACTTCAGCAGATTTTTTAATGTTTTCTCAACTTGTTGTATTCAGTTTATACAACAAAAAGTTGAGAAAACTCAAAAATCTGGTGAAGTTTGTTGAAAAATCTTTTAGTATATGATCATGAAATTATCATTAAGATAAATAAAGGCTGTCAAAATTGTGTTCTTTGTAAGTTCAGGTTAACTAATGTGAATAAATGGAACACTGTTGTATAGTGTTACCGCTTGAGTTTGTCATCTTCATTCATCCTGACTCTCTCTCTCTCTCTCTCTCTCTCTCTCTTTTTTTCACTCATACATCCACTTCTCATTTAGAGCGTTGTATAATCATGCATTCAGTAATGGTAATAGCAAGGTTTAGTGCTGAGTGCGGGTATGGAGTGACTGCGATCAGTGTATAACCCTCAGGTGCTCTTGCCAACAGTTGACCTGATGCTCTGACTCAGTCATGGTATACATACCAGCCCATACATTTCTCCCTTGTCCACTTAAAGTATTTTCTGGTTGGATTGTCCTGTCCTTATATGTCCCTGAAGCATGTTCACGGCACACACACATGCACATTCATAGACTGACGTCAATAGTGCCTCATTCAGCTGAGCTGTAATGCTGGGTTTCACTCCGGGTGATTCTACTGACTTCAAAACTGACTGAAAATATAATGAATTTTCTCTCCAGCTCTAAAAGACTCACTGTCTGCAAAAACAGCTTTCACGGCAGACCAATCAAAAATCTATTATAAGTTTCGCATGGACTGCACCGAATCAGTGACATCATCTGTAGCTGGGCGAAAAGGTGCCCGAAGACAGGAAGTTGAAGTATGGCACTATTTGTGCTTGATGTCTTCATCGCCATGGAAACTGCACAAATCTATGAAAGAGTGAAAGAGAGAGTAAGAGAAAGACTCAGAAAGACTGAAAGACATAGATGGCTATGGAAAGAGGAAGTGGGGGGGTTGGCACATTATATGCAGTGTGTCTCATGTCTTCATATCTATTTCTCGTCATGCTTCCTGTCTTCTCTCAACCCCTCATTCTATATAGGAGCCTTTTGAAATGAGCAGAAATATGCGATTAATTATTTACATCAGAAATTCAATATATGTGGCTCAGTCTGACTCGCATCTCATCTTACTTTGGAACAATTTGCTTTAACAAACCGTTACGTTATAATACATTTGCGCTTGGGTCATTACTGTCAGTTGGTTATGTTCTGTTGTATCGTACACACATGTGGTATTAGTGACCCTCATTTGAATCTTTCAGATTGTAAGATGGCTAAATGTGTTTTTGAAATGCGTGGTGATAATTAGGAAAGGGAGGCAGTGCATGTTATTAAAGGTGTCAATTAGCTCCATGGTGTATTTAAAGCTAGTGTGTGTGTTTTTGTGTGAAATGGTATTGGAGTTGTTCACAGTAGGAACCTGAACTCTTGGATTAACACTGAAAACTAGGGCAGCATGATTCTCTGTGATACTTTTTTTTTGCAGAAAAGCACCAATATGTTAAAAAGTGGTGACTTTGGGAACAGCATTTTTACATTTTCTTGAGCTGACTGTAGCTCTAACCTAAACAGTTGTATATTCAATATTCACTTGAACCTGCAAATCGTTGGAAACTAAACAAGTAGTTTACTTTTTATACATTAGTTCAGCTGCATCTTTCCCACTACATTTATTCATGTATTTAGTGACCAATATGCAGTGGGTATGGAAAGTATTCAGACCCCCTTAAATTTTTCACTCTTTGTTATATTGCAGCCATTTGCTAAAATCATTCAATCAAGTTCATTTTTTTTCCTCATTAATGTACACACAGCACCCCATATTGACGGAAAAACACAGAATTGTTGACATTTTTGCAGATTTATTAAAAAAGAAAAACTGAAATATTTCATGGTCCTAAGTATTCAGACCCTTTGCTGTGACATTCATATATTTAACTCAGGTGCTGTCAATTTCTTCTGATCATCCTTGGGATGGTTCTACACCTTCATTTGAGTCCAGCTGTGTTTGATTATACTGATTGGACTTGATTAGGAAAGCCACACACCTGTCTATATAAGACCTTACAGCTCACAGTGCATGTCAGAGCAAATGAGAATCATGATGTCAAAGGAACTGCCTGAAGAGCTCAGAGACAGAATTGTGGCAAGGCACAGATCTGGCCAAGGTTACAAAAAAATTTCTGCTGCACTTAAGGTTCCTAAGAGCACAGTGGCCTCCATAATCCTTAAATAGAAGACGTTTGGGATGACCAGAACCCTTTCTAGAGCTGGCTGTTCGGCCAAACTGAGTTATCGGGGGAGAAGAGCCATGGTGAGAGAGGTAAAGAAGAACCCAAAGATCACTGTGGCTGAGCTCCAGAGATGCAGTTGGGAGAAAGTTGTAGAAAGTCAACCATCACTGCAGCCCTCCACCAGTCGGGGCTTTATGGCAGAGTGGCCTGACGGAAGCCTCTCCTCAGTGCAAGACACATGAAAGCCTGCATGGAGTTTGCTAAACACCTGAAGGACTCCAAGATGGTGATCCAATAAGATTCTCTGGTCTGATGAGACCAATATAGAACTTTTTGGCCTTAATTCTAAGCGGTATGTGTGGAGAAAACCAGGCACTGCTCATCACCTGTCCAATACAGTCCCAACAGTGAAGCATGGTGGTGGCAGCATCATGCTGTAGGGGTGTTTTTCAGCTGCAGGGACAGGACGACTGGTTGCAAATGAGGGAAAGATGAATGCGGCCAAGTACAGGGATATCCTGGACGAAAACCTTCTCCAGAGTGCTCAGGACCTCAGACTGGGCCGAATGTTTACCTTCCAACAAGACAATGACCCTAAGCACACAGCTAAAATAATGAAAGAGTGGCTTCACAACAACTCTGTGACTGTTCTTGAATGGCCCAGCCAGAGCCCTGACTTAAACCTAATTGAGCATCTCTGGAGAGACCTAAAAATGGCTGTCCACCAACTTTTACCATCCAACCTGACAGAACTGGAGAGGATCTGCAAGGAGGAATGGCAGAGGATCCCCAAATCCAGGTGTGAAAAACTTGTTGCATCTTTCCCAAAAAGACTCATGGCTGTATTAGATCAAAAGGGTGCTTCTACTAAATACTGGGCAAAGGGTCTGAATACTTAGGACCATGTGATATTTCAGTTTTTCTTTTTTAATAAATCTGCAAAAATGATTTTAGCAAATGGCTGCAATATAACAAAGAGTGAAAAATTTAAGGGGGTCTGAATAGTTTCTGTACCCACTGTATGTTAGCTAATATGTTGACTTTTTTTTCTTGACATTTTGAAAAGCACCCTTAGTTTACATGACGGAAACTCGTGTGTCAAATCCGTACCTACTTATATCTAAGTAAAAATTGTTAGGTAGTTTCATTTTAGTCCTTATGATTTGCTGTCCAACATTCAAATGCCCCCCTCTAAATATAAGCTAAAATACTTACATTATATATGCTGTAATTATGACAAAACTGATTGTTTTCAAACCTTCTTATTAACAGAAATTTATATATTAAATTAATGACACACAATTCGTTTTGTGATTCCACAAGTTTCAAGACCTGTATGTTCTAACTAAAACTATAGTTACTGATTTTCAGTTATTAGTTATTGATTTAGTAGTTTTTAATATTGTTTTTATAATTTTGATTTAGATTAGTTATATTATTTTAATATATGAAACTTTTTAATTTAAGTACTTTTAAGTCATCTTAGTTGGCCCTGACCCCCTGGTTGAGGACCACTGCTTTAAAGGCTGGAATACACTACACAAATTTTGCCCCAATTTTAATCTGGAGGAGCCGGTTGTAGTGCTATTTGTCGAAAATTCAGATCCAGTCTGCAGATTTGAGTCGACAGATTTCACAGAAAATTGCTTTGTGTACGATGGGCACAGACTCCGAGGATATCAAACATGTTTAATATTTTGAGTCGATTTTAGAAAACAAATTGTTTTAATTTGTCATGTGCCTTCTTTCAATGAAGCGAATGTTTCTTTGTAGTTTGTTGCATTCAGAGCGACTTGAAAGACTGTTTTTCCTCTGGAACCATTTTCAGAGTCTCTAAGTGCCTTGTGTTTTAAAATATGTTTATATTTTAAAGTCATTATTGTAGTTAACATTCACATTTAACATTTAGCCTATTTTTTAAACCATGGAGATTATTAATTCCAATAAATAGGAATGCCCTTTTCTCAGATGGTATAAAGGGATATATCTGTCATTAGGGAAATATCAAGGATTTATTTATCAGTAAAACTTTACAGTGCCCTTGTCAAAAGACTTTAGCTTGGTCCAAAGATGCTTCTTGCCAAAAGACATTAGGGTTAGAGACTGTTAAAATCCAGACTGCGAGGCTGCAGACAGCTAACACAAACATATCATTCTGAATGGCCTTTTAAAAGCAATGTGTCCTGCACTGGGTGAAGTTGAATGCACAGGATGCTTTGAAACTCTGCAGGAAAGTCCCAGGCCCTGTGAAGAGAGCGGCACACTAAGGTCCTCTGTGGCAGTGTTGTTGCAATCTGGGACGCGGAGTGCCTGAGAAAAACTTGTTGTCCCGATTCGGTATCTGCGGTTAGATGATATGTTGTCAGGCTATATGTCAGTATCATTATTCTAATGTTATTTTCGTAACTTGTTACGAAATAAAAAGTCACCTAAAAAAAAACAAAAAACGTTCCTGTCCTGTCAGCCATTTTACTGTGCTCGTAGTGTGCACTCTTCAGTTGCATGCGCAAATGCAATGGTGCACACTGTCTATTACTTCATAAAGCGCAAGAGAAACTACAAGCATGGAACGTTACATTGTCAATTAGTAAGTTATGAAAAAAGTAAAGTACCAATAAATCACATAACTGGTACAGTGGTGTGATGGCTGGGAAGGATTTGCATGCAGGTATGATGTTCATTCTTTTCATCAGGATCAGTTTGCATGTTTCATTAACGGTTCATGTTAGTATTGTGTATTTACAATGGCATGTATTGTTTCTGTAACCCCAAAATGTCACTTTATTTTCAATTTGTATTATTATGTAAATTTTTAAATTACTGTCTGTGGTGGCCAACTGACCAACTTTATTTGATTAACAAAAACTAGGGACTGGGGCTATTTAATAGCCTTACCATAAACTGTTTATTCATCATTATTAGTCATATTCGTACAGTAATATACTACAGTACTAATATAATACACACCACTTATGTGTGTCAACACTATATACAGTATATATATATATATATATATATATATATATATATATATATATATATATATATATATATATATATATATATATATATATATATATATATATATATATATATATAATTCCTAAAAAAGTGGGTCGTGACTTAATGAGCATGGGAAAATGTGGGTCCCGTGGTCAAACCAGTTGAGCACCACTGCTCTATGGTACAATATATCCTACTCATTAGTCTCAGGCTGAATGTCTGATGCATAGGGAAAACAAAATTGGAAACACTTCAGGAGTTTCAAAGTCATCATCTGATAGGATACATTTTTACAGGATTTCCAGGAGACATGTGTTGCGTTCTTTAATGGTTCACCTGGAAACAAAGCCGCTATGAGGCCAAACCCCCTCATGGAAGAAAAAAGCCATCATGTTTACAACTGTAACAATTAGCATTTATCAGGATCAGCTACATGCTGGATTTTCAAAAGTGTGTGTAGTTTACAGCATAGACTTATTAAAATTCATCCAAGAGTTTTAGATGGCAATCTGTTATTGTAGGGACATCGAAATTACGTTTTCATGCCCATAACCATGACACTGAACAAAACAAACTGTGATTGGTTGCTACATGTCAGTCAGAGGGCCTCAGGGCAGTCGTTGGCCAATGAAAGCAGCTATGGAGTCCAGACTGCCAACCGTCTGAAAGTCTGGCTACACAAAACTATTGACCCTGGTTTGACTCTTCTTCCTTTCCTTTCAGGTTTGTCAGATAACCCAGCAGATATGGAGAAGCGCAGACAGGCATTTGGACAAAACTTCATACCCCCGAAAAAGCCCAAGACCTTCCTTCAGCTGGTGTGGGAGGCATTACAGGACGTCACCCTCATCATCCTGGAGATTGCAGCCATCATCTCCCTCGGCCTGTCCTTCTATCAGCCACCCGGACACGAGGCTGAGGGTGAGAGAGAGAGGGAAACTAGACAGAGAGAGAAAGACAGGGATGTTAGAGGGATGAGGTGTGTAGAGGAAGGGAGTTAAAGGGATGGTGTGGATCGAGGGAGGAGGGAATGACGGATAGAGAGTGGGAGGGAAGAGAGAGAGAACTGAATCAAGGGAGTGTGGGAGGAATAAGGTGAGAATGAAGGTGAGAAAATGGACTGAGAAAAGAGGATGTCAAGCAGGAATGTAGAAAGAGAGAAAACAAGAGGGAGGAGTTTAAGGGTGCTGGGGGAAAATAAACAGTACAAGATGTTGCTTTGTGGAAAGAATTCTGAAAGTTTTATTCAATTACGTAATGAGTGCTGCATAATGTGAACGTCAATTCTGCATAAGGAAGGGATAATGTACAACAGGCCGATCATTATAAAATAAAAAATAAACCCTGGCAGGATGATCACATCTCTGAAGAAGTCGGTTTTTTAATTACTGTACATTATCCCATTAATTACATGGCTGTTTACCAATTAAATGAATAAAGGGATATTAAATATTGATTTGAATTGAAATTTATTTGATCAATAAATACAGTAAAACAGTAATATTGTGTAATATTTTTACAATTCTAAATGTAATTATTTCCTGTGATGTCAAAGCTGAATTTTCAGCATCATTACTCCAGTCTTCAGTGTCACATGATCCTTCAGAAATCATTCTAATATGCTGTTTTGCTGCACAAGAAACATTTCTTACTATTATCATAATGTTGAAATCAGTTGTGCTGCTTAATCATTGAGCTGAAAGAAGGCGGCAAACTCGCATTGGTATAAAAAGAGACAATTTGTTGCTTCTGTAATATATCTAATGTTAAAAATGTTTAAAATATATTTTATGCCTTTGATATAATGTTTAAAAGACATTAATTACCATATTTCGATGAGGAAGAATAAATACGCAAAGTGGTTTTCTAATAATTAGGCACTAAAAACAGTGCCCATAAATAGTTTTGGGGTCCATGTAGAATAGGAATAGGATCAACAGTAGTTTGGTGCTATGACCAAAGATGAAATATTTATTATATATTCATTTATTATATAGTTATCATACCAAAATATTTGTCTGCTCAGTACTGCTATTGATCAATCAGAATCAAGTATACCAGACAGCCATGAAATAGCGACCTTAACCCTCTGCAGGTTGTGGGAACGTGTCAGGAGGAGCTGAAGACGAGGGAGAGGCAGAGGCCGGATGGATTGAAGGTGCAGCCATCCTGCTATCCGTCATTTGTGTGGTGCTGGTGACCGCTTTCAACGACTGGAGTAAAGAGAAGCAGTTCCGGGGACTGCAGAGTCGCATCGAGCTGGAGCAGCGATTCGCTGTGGTGCGCAATGGGAACGTCATCCAGATCCCCGTTGCTGAGATGGTGGTGGGGGACATGGCACAGGTCAAATATGGTGAGTTTCCTGTTCTGCTGAGCCCAGAGAATGGAATGAATGCTGAGATTAGGCTTAACTCATCTAATATATGAGGAAGGTGTGGATTAACACAGAAGGATTTTTAGAGTAATGTTTACATGTCCACAAATCACAATGGAAACTCATTTGTTGATAATGTAGCATTATAATACAGCATTATTGGTAGGAATGCTTTTTATGATATTAAGGATGCCCCGTTGATCACGTCATATTTATTTGTCCTACTTTCATTTCCTCTCTCAGGTGACCTCCTACCTGCTGATGGGATCCTGATTCAGGCAAATGACCTTAAAATCGACGAAAGCTCTTTAACCGGTGAATCAGACCATGTGCGGAAGTCAGCCGACAAGGACCCCATGCTTCTCTCTGGTAAGCGTGCATACATGTGTGGGTCATAGATGTTGCTAGACCCTATTTAATAGGAGATTCAGCATCTCAGCCCCCTGAAAAATCACCTGTGATGGTGTGATCTGCAAGATATCTTACGGAATTTCACCATGATTCTTCTCCGTATCCAAGTTAGAAAACTTGGTAACACTTTGTTATGGGGAACACATATTCACTATTAACTACGACTTTTGCCTCAATAAACTCTTAATTTACTGCTTATTAATAGTTAGTAAGGTAGTCGTTGTAGTGTTTTAAGGATTAGCTCACTTTAAAATTGCTTTTACTCACCCTCAAGTTCTCTCTGTTCTGTAAAGCCACTCTGAGATGCTGAAATATCATATCATGAGCTGCACACATGTTTAAACTGTATATGTATGTTTAATATTTTTTTTAATTTAATAATAGCTACTGTAAAAATAGTAATTGTTATTGTGCTGCAGGGATGAGGTTAAATTCCCTCAAGATTTTCCTATGGGTTTTTATAATGGGGCTTTTCAATTTACGATTTTTTCAATTTGTTATGATACTCAGGCGTTTTACTCTACAACATAAAACTATCGAAAACATGAATTTTGAAGCTGTTATGTTTATTTTTTAAAAATGTATGTTAAGTAACTAGATCAGGACTAATAAGTAACTAGATAAGAACATTTGCAGTGTGAGTTTACATTACAAAAAGTATCGTCAAGTTATGTTGGATGTCACAGACCTTATTTTACTCATAAATTGAAAAACCCCATTATAAAAACCTATAGGATAAAGGATGGTTCACACACACAAAAAAAGTCATTTTAAGCTTTTTAAAATATTTAGATGCCCTCACTTTACAAAATCACAATTCTAGAATAATTCATTCTTTCCAAGCTAGCTATTTAAGTTTTTCTTAATATCGCTATATGCTGTACTGTATGTCACAGAAAATATTGGAATGTTTCTTTCGAATATTGTGCTGCCCTAGTTCCAATGACATTTCTAAATAAAGTTAATCCAAATAAATCACCATTACTGATGTACATCTTACTGACAGACGCAATTTTATTGATTATTTTAAAAATTGTCAATCACACAATCTCTTGTGACCTTGAGTCACTTGGATTGATTGAACTGCTTACAGCATCTTTAAGTAGGCAATAAGGTACTCAAGGCTGTGCTGTATCGTGAATAAGTCACGGCTGAAGGGCGTTATTAGGGACGACACAAAGCCATTAGATGGCAACAAAGACTGTCTTTATGAATGTGTCACTCAGTAGCAAAGACTTTTACACTGAACTGAGACTGAATTGTTGTGAACACGGAACAAGACGCAACTGACAAATGCTTTGACTAGCGCTGTCAGTCATGGGAAAACCCCTTAACTGTTAAAAGGACAAGATAATACATCGGACATTTAAACAGATTTTGTATTATGAACATAGAACTGACCTTAAGGAAAATGCTAAATGCAGTTCGCTCATTCGATCTCTTTCTCACAATACTCTTCTACATAATACAGTAAGCTTCAATGAACAATATCAACTGAGAACATACAGTTTATGTTGCTAAGAGTGGTTGCTATGGGTGTGGTGATACACAGAACTGTTGGGTGAAGCAGTCATAGCCATGTTTTATCGTGAATAAAACACAGCTCTTGACCAATCAGCATCAAGAACAGGAACTAACCGGCTGATACCTATAATTCTACGAGAATGGGGAAATCCACACCACAGCTATAACAATAACAATTGTTGGAATCACTTTCAGAATGATTATTTTTCTCCAGCTGATGAATGATAAACACATTGACCACCAATCATAATCCATCCTGTTTTAAAGAGCTTGTGCATTTAAAGTGGCAGGCGACATAATTGCAGCTTGCACTATAAACAGAATGTTACCGTGTGTTGATGTGGATGCTAATATAGTTATCTTTATTAGGAGCCTTTTATGCTGATAGCAAAGAAGTCACTGTGCAATAAAAGTGATGAAATGACATAAGTAAAATCATTGTTTAAAGGTTGATGCCCATCACTCTACTTGAGACTGGTCAGCCTTTCATGAAAAGTGCATGAAGTGGCTTTGTATTCTGCTCTCGGCTGTGCTCCTTCAGCTGTCAGTCAGCGGGCACAAAGCATGCTCGGAGCATCCGCATTCTGTGTGTCAGAATAACTGAGATGCTGCAGTGGCATCCAGATGTTGTTAATTAGATCTGAGAATCTCTGTTTCCTGCTGTGAGCACTGGTGCATGCCATATCCCTTCCTTCATGCTATTCTTAGACACTTGGGATGATAACTCCATTCTCTTTATGAGGCTGTCCTGCTCTACTGATGATATTATTGAATAATATCCCAATGATGTTTTTGTGAAGTTGATGTATGGAGGCTGTTGTTGTGTGCGGTCTGGTGTCTGCGTAAGTCAAATGCAAAAGGTAAACTCCAGCAGACCAGCTTGTCTGTATTTGTAGATGTATAGTCACTGTATAAAATAAATTGTTGAGAAAATGTGAAAATGATCAAGGAAAATATGAACTGCCTTTATTAACACTTAATTAACCAATTTGAACTTGTTCATTAAATGTAAAATGTCTCATTCAGCCAGCTGATTCTTGTTAAGGTGATTATTGTTCAGAAAAAAAAAAAAAAAAGGTTTTCTTGCAAAGTAACCTTGAGCTTTAAAAAAATTATATAAACTAAGCTAAATTATTATGATTATTTTTAACAACTTCTAAAGCTCTAGGCCACTTCACAGGAAAATGTTAATTTTATTTATTTATTATTCAGTTATTATTTTTTAATAATAAAACAATTTCATTATTATAGAAAATTAAAATTTTCTTGTCAAGCGACCTTGCGTTTTGAAAAAATGCTATTTAAATTTAAATATTGCTATTATTATTATACTAAATTGTAATTTTGAAAAAAGCTACACAAATTAAACTCTTGCTATTGTTGTCAATAATAACAGTAATATTTCATGTATATAGCTTGAGGTTGTTTTACATGAAAAGTATTTATTAGTATTGTTTTTTAATAATTTAGACATTATTATTATTATTATTTTAATAATTATTGTCCTTTCACAACCCAGTATATTTAAGTATATATACTGGCATAAATATAAAAGGCATACTTTTATTCTTATATATAGTTTTACATGACTTCTAATATAAAGTGAAGTCTACAATCTTTGAAAGGGAAGGGAAGAACATTATTTATTGATGCTGCACTGCATGCTGGGAGGTCACAATTCAGCAACATTGTTCAGTGTGAAATCGTGTTCTATCAGGCTTTTTTTTGGGAGAAATTTGTTCACGTCTTTCCAATGGTCTGCAATAAAATATCAAACGTTGATGTGTACCACTGTCTATGTCTTTCTTTCACAGGTACCCATGTAATGGAGGGATCAGGGAGGATGCTGGTGACCGCAGTTGGAGTCAACTCTCAGAGTGGCATCATATTCACTCTTCTGGGAGCCGGGGAAGGGGAGGAGGAGAAGAAAGAGAAGAAAGGTAGGTGTGAGAAGGAAAAGCATCAAACTCAAACCAAAACACGCACCGTAATACTCAGGGAAAACGCTGAAGCTAGTGTAGGATGTTGTGAGAATGACTGCACACTAACACGTTGTGAGTAGCACTACCAGACAGTAGAGAATGGAGAGAGAGGGGGTGGGAGATCCTTACATAAGAGAGGATGGGTTTGAATGGAAGACCAGTGGGCTCAGAGCCTGCAGGAATATTTATGAATGGTAAGACGAGCAAGAGAGACAAGCAGAGTTCCACTGCTGCAAACTTTATGGCCCATGTCATGGGTAATTTAACCTGCAGCCAACAGAGAGGAGACTGGGGAGAGGGGAATAGAGAAGGATTAGGAGTTATATTGGAGGAGGCTGATTAATTATTCAGAGAAAGGGAACGAAAGAGAGAAACAGAGAGAGGGAGAGAGAGCAAAGGTTGGATGTGGGTGGATGAAGGATGAAGTGGCGCCATGTTCTGTTACTGTCCCACTGAATCGCTCTATATGTGTCATCAGCCACGGATGGACTTATAACTGCCTCATAATGACAATTAAATTATCAGTTGGTTATGCAAAAATTGATTTGTAATATTTGTAAATCTTTTCTGATTTACAGATTAGTGTGTATAATTTGCCAACAGGCCTATTTTTATTCACCATTTAAGACTTGAGGTTCAAATCTATATGAATGTATAAGGGATAGTGTATATTTTAGGTGCAGTAAGTGGTCAGCAATTGCTTTTATTTATTTATTTAAATGATCTTTTTGCAGTCTTGCAATGTGAATTTTTAAAATATTATATGTTGTGTCTTAATTAATTGGAGGTCATCAAAACTACATTAATGAGGGATATCAATAAATGAAAAAAAGCTCAAATTTATTCATCAAATTAATCACAATTAATTGCATATATAAATATTTGCGGAGAAAAGCCCCCAAATGAAGGGAATTAAAAGACATCATTTTGGCAGACAATGAAAAGATATTATAATTACTGATATATGTCTTTGGCCATTGCTCTGTTTCTCAGTTTTTCAGCAACTTGCACCATGAATGCTGCATTTTTAAGACACTGTCAGTTAAATATAGTTAAAAACACCTCTTAAGACTCCCTTTGTTTGTTGCTCATAAGTCTTTGCTGATAATACACTAAATTTAAAGGCACATTATGAAAGTTTTCACCGCCAGGGGCACATTTTCAAAACAATAACAATGACGTAGCTTGATGATGGAGAGTGAAATGATGGGAGATGTAGTTTCACCATCCAGAGATATAAGGAATTCACGAATAACGTTCACGGATGAGGTAATGAATTCGTTTTTTGTATTAACTGTACATTTGATCACACTATTTGAGGTCATGGTAATGAATTTGCAGCAATTTGCATGTGTCTATTAAAACGGAGTCTCTGTCAAGTCCGAGTTTGTTGCGAAGCTCTCTCCATCTCAAAAACGCCACCCCTGTATTGATCCTTGTTTTATTTCTCCGTTTGTCCCAAAGCCTGCTTGCCTGCTTGGTTGATAGGTGACAATGACAAGGGACGAGGCATTATTTAAAATTGCAATTTCTCTGGATTTACAAATCCTTGGGAACTTTTGGGATATAAGTACACAGCTGCATGAAATATATCACATTGTGGAAGTGATTTTTGGATATTTTGTTACAAAAATCTTACATATTGTGCCTTTAACTAGATTACTAATTTACAAATTTTGCTTGAACTTTGACAGCCCTAATAATTGTTATACAAGAATTAGGAAAATTCTCTTAGATGACTTGCAGGAAAGTCACTCTGTGATCAGTGTTCTCAGTACTTCAAATTTCATACTGTATCTACCTACATGCAACCTTTTTCAGTTTCCCTACAACATTGATTTCTCTTTTTTCTTACCTCTACCACCACTCAATCCTAACAATTTCCCACGATCCCCACTCCTCCACACCCACCTTATCCTTTTGTTTTGCTATCCAATCAGAGGACAGTAGTAACTCACTCACAACTATGGCCAAACCAAGCGGCATCACCAATGGTACGTAATCCACAGCCCTGTTGTTTTAGTCCAATGGAGTTACAGAACAACTTCAGCGTAGATGAAGTGACTACAGTCAGCGCTGATTAGAGACGGATTAGCCCAGAATTGTGGTGGAGTGTATTCACTGGTTTAACATGTCATAGTTTAAAAGCGCAGTTCAGTGTGTGTGCTGCATGTTTGCGTTTGTGTGTCTGTTTCCATAGTTCTGTGCGCTCTCGTTTTCACCACTCAAGAACACTGTGTGCCCTGTCTCTCATTCTGTCTCTGTCTGTCGCTTTTTATTCCCTTGTTCCCCCTCTATCTCTCTCTCTCTCTCTCTCTCTCTCTGTCTTTCTCTCTCACAGGCAAGCAGCCAGAGGCAGCTGTGGAGACCAATCAGAATAAAGGTACCACAGGGAGAGTGGAATAGATGAATGAAGAGAATGAAGGGTTAATTATTTTCTTGTTGTGTGAACTCCTCAGCTATGTTGCTGCTATATGAGGATAGCAATGGGAAACATTGTTACCATGTATGCACACAGCTACATACATAAAGAGGAAGAAACACACTCTTTGTGTGACGTCAAGCACACGTTTGATCAACGGCATACATGACGAGGAAAAGCACCCAAACACGTTTCGCTGAATAGAACTCGAGAGGGGCGATACTTTTGTGGTCTGACTCCAACCATTGTCAGTGTTTATGCTGTGCACGTGTCCACATTTGTCTTGCTTTCCTTCGTTATGTGTCTATGTGTGTATGGCACTTTGAGTGTAACTGTCGAAATATTTGATGTGTGGCATGAAGATATTCAGAGCTTTGAATGAGTTTCGTTCATGCCGGAGGCCTCTCATGATGCCTCTGAGTTGTGACACGACAGATTTGTTGTCCATATGTAGTGACGCTAAATCATGTCCCGCCCACCAGCCAAAAAGCAGGATGGAGCCGTTGCCATGGAGATGCAGCCTCTGAAGAGTGCGGAGGGTGGAGAAGTGGAGGAGAGAGAGAAGAAAAAATCTAGTGTGCCCAAGAAGGAGAAGTCTGTACTGCAGGGCAAACTCACCAAACTGGCTGTACAGATTGGCAAAGCAGGTGCGTGGGACTTCATGTGGCCAATTATGAGGTGATATCATATGGAAAGATAAATTACCTCACTCTGACACACTCACACACTACTGTGCTGATCCTATTGTTTTTTATTTTTATCCTCATGCAAAATATATCTAGAGTTGGAGAAAGTTACTTTTAAAACTAGTGTTACAATATTCTGTTACTTATTTAAAAAAGTAATTAATTGTGTTCTGAGAGGAAGCTGAGAGGAATCATGCATGACAGTGTTACTTTATATGTAAAATCATATGTTAATTTACTTTTGTGCTGCATTTTCACTCTGTAAACTGAGAGGAAGCACTCAATAATTGTTACAGTGTTACTTTTTATTACGGGTGTAACAATATTCAAACTGAACCAAAAAAAAAAAAAACGCGATACACCACCCATGGTACGCAATACTCCCATGGTGTACCAAATGCGCCCCGCCCTGCTCCCTACTGCCCCACCCAGCCCTGGTCCGTTGGATTTACACGACGAATGTAGTGCTGTAGCCTAACCACTAATGATAAGCTCTACGTTTTGTTACTTTTGCTAAAAAACAAAGTATCATCTTTCATATTCTTTCCATTTTATCACGACATTCAAACAAAAAATGCCGCTTTGACGCACTATAATATGGCGTGACAGATATTAGCACACAGACGCCTCATTTCAAATGAACGCGATCATCTCTTCCTCTTTAATACTCGTTCCAGAATAAACATGAATGAACATCTGAAGGTATGTTGAAAGATATAGTACGACTTACTGAAACATATAATATCTCGCTTAATCAGTGTTTCAATGGCAGAAACACGTCAAAACTGTCACATAGCATTTACCTCAGGCGAGTCCACAGCTTAAGTTAGTTCGCCAGATAAATGAACACTTTCGCTAAATATATGCACTATATTAGCCTATATATTCATTATATTTTACTTAACTTGTAATGTCTTGATTGTTTAATGTATGTTTAAATAAATCAGTCATGAAAAGACATGCCACTGTGTAAATGATTATATTTCAACAACGAATTGGAGTAAAAACATATTTTTTTTAATTGGATTTAAAAGTTGCAAAACTTCTTTATGTACAGTTTACAAGTTTGCATAGAATTTGTTAATTTGAGTGTTTATTATTATATCTAAAAATAAATAGCAACTGAATAGGTTAATGGGCTCTGAACGTTTAAATTATAGTAATGTACAAGTAAGGGATCCCTGTATAGTTTACAACATTAGCAGAGATACATTTTTTTTTTATCCCTAAGAAACTTTTAATTATAATTGAATTCATTTAAAGACAGAGACACAATCAGTTTTGTGTATGGTTACACCCCTACTAATGTAATGCATTGTGTTACTTTTTTGTAATATTGTTACCATTAATTTAGTGTAAGTGCTGATTAATTGTGTCAGTTGAGTGCACACAATTTTTTTTTAAATAAGTTTAAAGTTTACCTCTATTTTTCAAATGTGTTAAAATAAAAATATATAAATACGTTAATCAGATATTATGCTCTAACTTCTATAAGAAATTAATTACTTTATTTGTTATTTATAGTCAATAGATTGATTGCATAACACATTACCTCATCACTGAAGACATTCTGCAAGCTGTGTTCATACAAAATATTGTTAAAAAACAGTATCCTGAGGATTATTTTGTCTGATGTTTTTGTTTTTTGTGTAGGTCTTGTGATGTCGGCCATCACAGTTATCATCCTGGTGCTGTACTTTGTGATTGAGACGTTTGTGGTGGAGGGGCGGACCTGGTTGCCAGAGTGCACGCCCATATATGTGCAGTATTTTGTCAAATTCTTTATTATCGGTGTGACTGTGCTGGTGGTAGCTGTGCCTGAGGGTCTTCCCCTTGCTGTTACCATCTCCCTGGCCTATTCAGTTAAGGTGAGAGAGACCAGGTGCACAATGCGAGCGTGTGTGTAATCAGCAAATCAAATGTATTGTAGAGCTAACAGATTACATAAGCATATTTGAGCATTTTTTTCTGGATGTTTTTTTATGTAATATTTTCTGCATGTTTTGCTTTTGTCAACACTTATTTTTTCACCATCCAAATCTTCTACTGTTGTTAATTCAGAAAATGATGAAGGACAATAACCTAGTACGTCACTTGGATGCCTGTGAGACAATGGGCAATGCCACTGCCATCTGCTCCGACAAAACCGGCACCCTCACCACCAACCGTATGACTGTGGTGCAGGCCTATCTAAATGACCAGCACTTCCGTGAAGTCCCGGACCCCAGCCAGATCAACCCCAACACCCTAGAAGTGCTTGTCAATGCCATATCTATCAACTGCGCCTATACCTCCAAGATCATAGTGAGTGGTTGGATATTGTACAAATAAATAACCTGCTGAAAAAAACTGCTTAAACCAGCCTCAGCTGGTTTAGCCTGGACGAAATGGTCTTCATATGGTGAAAAGTGCTCAAAACTCATTTAAAAATAGCCATCCCAGCATCCTAACCACACTGTAAAAAAAAAAAAAAAAAAAAAAATCTGTGAAATATAAGGTAATAAAAAAAGGGCAGCTGTGTTGGCTAGAACTTCACCATAAGTTCATCACAAGTAGCTTTTCCATAAGCTGAAGTAACTACTAATATTTAATATACAAATGCAAAACTCTATCATGGTAACACACAACACTAAAATAATGCAATAAACAAAATAAGATATAACACAAAACCAAGTGTACATAATTGATAAAAACTAACAAGACACATATTGATTAAACAAAATACAATCAAATGCAAAGTCTCATGCAGGAAATTCTAGGAAAATCGTTCACTGTAAATTAGGGCTGTGACCAGATCTCGAGATTTCTCGTCAAGGCGAAAAGTAGTCTCGTGATGTTGCCATGACAGAGTTGTTAGGATGATTGGGAAAGAATATGCCATCGCTACGTATACATTACGCCTCCACTGTCGTTTTGCTTTGTATTTAAATAAAAAACATTTAATTCAGCTGGATAACGGACGCCGCCGCTCCATATTTACAGAGTTACGCGCGGTCGTTGAAAGTGAAAGTAAACATAAGCGCACATTCAAACGTGATCTCAATACCCCGCATTTTGAAAGCGGCTCCCTGATGAATACAGATATATCTCAATATGAAAGCTATTTTAGGCTGGGTAGTGTAGTTGTATCTCTCAGC
The DNA here is from genome assembly GCF_024489055.1 of Chanodichthys erythropterus. Classification (NCBI taxonomy): domain Eukaryota; kingdom Metazoa; phylum Chordata; class Actinopteri; order Cypriniformes; family Xenocyprididae; genus Chanodichthys; species Chanodichthys erythropterus. Next base: position 26,804,916 of record NC_090240.1, read on the forward strand.
TCTGTATCATAGAAAAATGTGGTCTTATTTGCATGACTGACATGAAAACGAATAACAGTTTTCTCTTAATCTTATTAAGCACAAACAGTAAGGTTTCATTTGTTAACATTAGTCAGTTGAGTTCGTAGCAAAACCTTTTACAGTACTTGAGTATTGTTGTCTTTTACTGCATATGATAATTCACACTCAGAAAGTAGAACTGAAATGACATTCATTACGAGATGATTAGTTAAAACATTTCAAATACACCTGCAGAATATTTTTCTAGTCATGATTTCACCATTGAGGATTTCTTAAAAATAGTGTGTAAAAATCTTGTCTCGTCTCGTCTCGTGAACTCAGTCTCGAGTCTCGTCTCATCTCGTGAGATACCTGTCTCGTCACACCCCTACTGTAAATCATTCTTGTTTACCATAGCATTTTTACTGTATTTTACCGTTAAGATTAAAAACATTTTTTTACAGTACAGGCTGGGAGACCAGCCTGCAAGCTTAGGCTCGTGTAAGATGTTTTTTCAGCAGGAAAGCACCATTACCCTATAAAGAATTCACTGTTGCACCCAGTTTTCAAATATAAATAGAAACTTTTCCATTTCAAGTCTTTTCATTTTCTCTTCTCCATGTCCCTTGCTTCATTTCAATTCTCTTTCAGCCTCCGGATGTAGAAGGGGGTCTGCCCAAGCAGGTTGGTAATAAGACAGAGTGTGGTCTGCTGGGCTTCCTGCTGGACTTGAAGAGAGACTATGCCCCTGTGAGAGAGCAGATCCCAGAGGAGAAGATCTACAAAGTCTACACTTTCAACTCTGTACGCAAGTCCATGAGCACTGTGGTGCAGATGCCGGATGGAAACTTCCGACTCTATAGCAAAGGAGCCTCTGAGATAGTTCTGAAAAAGTGAGTAAAGCATGACAAGATCTAGGCCTTAAAATTTTACCTTTTTTTATTGTTTGTCATTGTAGACCTCTTTTTGATCTCACTGCTGTCTCTTCTACCTCAGGTGTTCCTCCATACTTGGTGCCAATGGTGAAGTACGAAACTTCAAGCCACGGGACCGAGATGAGATGGTGAAGAAAGTGATCGAGCCCATGGCGTGTGAAGGACTGCGAACCATCTGCATCGGTTACCGTGATCTTCCCTGCGACCCCGAGCCTGACTGGGAAAATGAAGCTGAAATTGTCACCGATCTGACCTGCGTCGCTGTTGTCGGAATTGAGGATCCCGTTCGGCCTGAGGTATGTACAGTAAAGATTATGTATTCTGTATCCTCAAAGTGCATTTTCTCTTTTTAAGACTTTGTCTGCTCCTCCACAGGTCCCTGATGCCATTCTGAAGTGTCAGAGAGCAGGCATCACTGTGCGCATGGTCACCGGCGACAACATCAACACAGCACGAGCCATTGCTGCCAAATGTGGCATCATTCAGCCTGGGGATGACTTTCTGTGCCTGGAGGGTAAAGAATTCAACCGCAGAATCAGGAATGAGAAAGGAGAGGTTTGTGAAAATTGAATCTCAGACCTATCAGCAAGAAACCAATATAAACTAAACTGAATCATGGATGTCCATGCTCTGTGTATGTGCATGTGTGTGTGTGGGTGTTATAGATTGAGCAGGAGAGGATTGATAAGATCTGGCCCAAGCTCAGAGTCCTGGCGCGTTCCTCCCCCACGGACAAACACACTCTAGTAAAAGGTGAGATGCTCTTTCCATCTACTGCCATCCTGACTTACTTGAATCTTACTGTACATGTACAGTAGAGCCTGACTGATTTTATCGGCCGATATGAACCTGTCGCAGATATATCTGCATCGGCGTACATGCCACAGATATGCCACCAATATGAAGGACATACTTGCACCGCGGTTCATCTCAAAATTGTCGACGCATCTATTATATAGTTTGAAAATAGCAACGTCTAAAACAGACAGACAGAGTTCAGCTAATGTATGTTTCAGTCGATGAATAGGCATTCTGGCTTCCCAATACGTTACAACAGCGATGATCAAAAAGCATGGACAAAACAATCACTCTTTGTAAACTTGGTTCACTGCGAGAGCCATATATGCTCGAATAAGAGCAGTCATTAACACTGTCATCACCCAAGTGTTGAAGTGTTGATAGCACGCGAGTGCATGTGAGACATGAACAGCACACCTTGTTATCTGTGTTTAAACTAAACGCATTTAAGCATTGCTAATTTAAACTTTCATGAGCAAGTCGCGAAAGAGAACTCGAGCTCTGTGAGAAGATTTGTGTGTGCGCTCATCCGAAGCGTGCAAATACTGAATTATCTTTCAAGCCTTGCGCTTGAATGGACAAATTCACACAAAAATTATGTCAACATGCCCATTTTGGAGAGTGTCCTAGCAAACATAGTCGGTTATGTCTTAAGTGAACATATAAAAATGTTTAAAAAAGACAACACATGTGTAACAGTATATGTACTGAATCGTTCATTATTTCTTAAAGGTGGCTTAGAATGTTCTCTCACAAGATGTAATATAAGTCTAAGGTGTCCCCTGAATGTGTCTGTGAAGTTTCAGCTCAAAATACACCATAGATTTTTTTAAATTAATTTTTTTAACTGCCTATTTTGGGGCATCATTAACTATGCACCGATTCAGCGCGCGGCCCCTTTAAATCTCATGCTCCCTGCCCCCCGAGCTCTCGACTATAATACAGTGCATTTACAAAGTTCACACAGCTAATATAACCCTCAAATGGTTATATTACATTACAAATGGATGTTTACATTTGATTCTGAATGAATTTGAGGCTGTGCTCCGTGGCTAACGGCTAATGCTACACTGTTGGAGAGATTTATAAAGAATGAAGTTGTGTTTATGAATTATACAGACTGCAAGTGTTTAAAAATGAAAATAGCGACGGCTCTCTTGTCTCCGTGAATACAGTATTAAATGATGGTAACTTTAACCACATTTAACAGTATATTAGCAACATGCTAACGAAACATTTAGAAAGACAATTTACAAATATCACTAAAAATATCATGTTATCATGGATCATATCAGTTATTATCGCTCCATCTGCCATTTTTCGCTGTTGTCCTTGCTTGCTTACCTAGTCTGATGATTCAGCTGTGCACAGATCCAGACGTTAATACTGGCTGCCCTTGTCTAATGCCTTGAACATGGGCTGGCATATGCAAATATTGGGGGCGTTCATATTAATGATCCCATAATGGTGTTATGTTGAGATTCCCCTGTTCTTCGGAGGTCTTCTAAACAAATAAGATTTACATAAGAAGGAGGAAGCAATGGTGTTTGAGATTCACTGTATGTCATTTCCATGTACTGCACTCTTGTTATTCATCTATGCCAAGGTAAATTCATTTTTCCATTCGATGGCACCTTTAAAGGGAATGAAGCCTAATATTCCTGCTGTCTGTATTTTTAATGTTAATCAAACAACAAATGACAAAGAAATCACTCACTGCTCTTGACTGAATAGCTTTTGTAGCTTCAATAATGTTTAATCTTTACTGAATTTATACTGTGATGATAATATGTAGTGTTATTTCATGTTTGATTATTTTCTGTACCTGAAAACTACTGATACCTGAAAAACCTGTTGTTGCTTGTAGTTTGATTATTTGTTCTTATTTTCTTTATTTTTAATTGACAGTTTCCCAGAACAGTTTCCCTGAACATAGCACATACCGAACCGTACCGAAACCGTGACCCTAAAACCGTGATAAAAACTGAACTGTGTACTTTACATTTTGGGACTTTTTTTTAGAAATAAAAATGTTCTATCTACAAAGGAGTATGGAATACAATAACTTTGAAGCTCAACATCTCAAAGCTGCTTAGAATGCAGATATAACCTTATAATTCCAAGGTGGTGAAATATATTATATTATATTATATTATATTATATTATATTATATTATATTATATTATATTATATTATATTATATTATATTATATTATATTATACTATATTATATTAATTATGTTATATTATCATATACTTTTATTTTAAATAATTTTTTATTCTGCTTTTATTAAATATTTTTTAATTCATTTTTAATCACATTGCAATTTTTGACTTTTTTTTCAAGGTTGCAACCCATTGAAATAGCTCTTCACACTTTAAATCAAGCAGACATCTAGATGAAAAGATTTTAAGACCATGAGAAACACACTTCTACCATTCAAAAGATTTTTTTTGTAAGAATGTTTTTGAAAGAAGTGTTTTATGCTCACCAAGGCTGAATTTGATAAAAATGCAGTAAACACAGTAATATTGTGAAATAATATTACAATTTAAAATAACTTTTTTATTGCAATATATTGTAAAATGTAATTTATTCCTGTGAAGGCATCATTACTCCAGTCTTCAGTGTCACATGATCCTTTAGAATTCATTCTGATATGCTGATTTACTGCTTAGGAAGCATTTCTTATTAATATAAATGTTGAAAACAGTTGTGCTGAATAATATTTTTCTGGAATTTGTGATTTTTTTTTTTTTTCAAACTTTAATAGAACAGCATTTATTTGAAATAGAAATCTTGCATTCTTGCTGAATAAAAGTATTAATTTCAAAACGCCAAAACTTTTGACCGGTAGTGTACATTCAGTCATATGTGTCCAAACTGTTGACTGGTGCTGTAGTGTATTTATTTACAATGTAAATTTTACGCTCAGTAGGCCACACGTACAGTCAATTAAAATGTATCAGACAGATGAATTCATGTTCTGTGCTGACAGTAGTTGTATTCAGTGATTGGTCAAGGTTGTGTGCTAGCTGGTAATTGTTTGCTGGGTGATGATGCCATTGTGTAGGCATCATTGACAGCACTGTGTTGGAGCAGAGACAGGTGGTGGCCGTAACTGGTGACGGGACCAATGACGGACCGGCTCTCAAGAAGGCAGATGTGGGCTTTGCGATGGTAAGCACATCTGAGGAACACTTCCCTCTAATCTATTCATGTATTCGTCCTTCCATCCAAGAGGTTGTTAAGAGATGAGTAATGACGAGACATGACAATTGGTTTATTAAAGCTCCACTTATATCCTGTTCATCCAACAAGGGTGTATGATAACATAGGAAGATCTCTGGTGAATAAAAACCCATGTTCTCCAATGAAACTGATTTGGACGCATGTATCTCTTGCTCTTCATCTTTTTTGCGGTTTCTAGGGTATAGCAGGTACTGATGTAGCTAAAGAAGCCTCTGACATCATCCTGACCGATGATAACTTCTCCAGCATTGTGAAAGCTGTCATGTGGGGGAGAAATGTGTACGACAGCATCTCCAAGTTCCTGCAGTTTCAGCTTACTGTCAATGTAGTGGCCGTCATCGTAGCTTTCACTGGGGCCTGCATTACACAGGTAACACACATACGTTCACCAGTGTTATTTTAGTATTATTAATATGCTAATATAGTATTTGTGCATATTTTGAATTAGCTTTTATTTTTCACATTTTCAGTCATTTTTATTAGTTTTTTTATATTTCTATATAGTTTTAATTAGTTTTTACTTCAGTATTAATATACCAAGTGGAAATTATTTTTTGTGGTAAGCAACGTTATGACACAAGTGCTGTCGATTGAGCTTAAAGGGTTAGTTCACCCAAAAATGAAAATTCTGTCATTAATTATTCACCCTCATGTCGTTCCAAACCTGTAAGACCTTCGTTCATCTTCAGAACACAAATTAAAATATTTTTGATAAAATCTGAGAGGTATATGATATGACTCATCCGTAGACAGCAATATAATCAACACTTTCAAGGTCTGGAAAGGTACTAAAGACATTGTTAAAACAGTCGATGTGACTGATTTTATGAAGCGATGAGAATACTTTTTGTGCGCAAAAACAAAATATTCAACAATCTCTTCTCTTCCCTGTCATTATCCTTACGCAGCTGACGCAGTAAGCACAGTGAAGGCTTCCGTGTTTACGTTTGCATGCCGGTTCAGTATTGTCCAAACCTGATCACGTGAGCAGCACGCACATGTGTGTAATGCTGACGCAGGAGCTGGACAATAATGATTCGGCGTTCTGACGTAGCACTGCACTGGATGAAAACAACATATGAAAACGAAACAGAAGAGAAGTTGTTGTTGAATAAAGTCTGTGACGTGCATCTAAGTAAAATGACTTCTCAAAGAAGAACAAATGTAGAGCGAGATTTTGCACATCGTTGGATTGTTGTGGTTTGCTATTTGTCAATCTCATGTGAGTGACAGGTCGTCGCGCTCTTGTGCCAGTAAACACGTTAACAGAGAAGAGATGTTACTGCAAGAGGGAGGGGGAGTTATTTTGATTAAAGATTATGAGGGAAAAAAATGACGATGTGCACAGATAAATCATTTATAATAAGTACTGCAATATTGTTGTTCAGTGTTGGTTTAAAACAAATGATCAGGCAGGGCAAGGGCAATTCACTCAATTTAAACATTGCGTTCCCTCCAAATCTACTCCTCAGATCAGTGTCATTTGTCTTAGCCCATAGTGTTGCAGTAAATGTGAAACAGCCACTCTAGATCGCTGATAGCTCTGTGTCATGCAGGTTAGGGGAACTGACTGCATTGCACCTCTCAAGCTCTTAGCAAAAGGAAGTTGCAATTAAACCAGGCACTGAGCCCCCTGCTGGAGACTGGTGGTACTGCATATACTTCACTGGCTTAAAGGGTAGTTCAGTACCTTCATCTGTAATCTCTGTGTGTTTGTGTGTAGGACTCTCCATTAAAAGCTGTACAAATGTTGTGGGTCAATCTGATCATGGACACATTTGCCTCTTTGGCTCTTGCTACTGAGCCGCCGACCGAAGCTCTGCTGCTTAGGAAACCTTACGGCCGCAACAACCCCCTCATCTCACTCACAATGATGAAGAACATCCTAGGTCATGGAGTCTATCAGCTCGTCATCATCTTCACCCTGCTGTTTGTCGGTAGGACAGAGAGTTCAAGGATCAATATGTGTTGTTTTGCATTATTGATATGATGTATAATTAGTATGAAACTTTACTGATTGAGTAGCAGCTTACAGCTCAGACTTTATAGTCATTATAGCCTTTTATTCATTTAGCAGATGCATTTTTTCAAAACAAATTACAAATAAAAGAGCAATAAAAGCATGAGTGAGTGATCTAGGGGAAAACAATGAGTACATACTGAGTGCACCTATGTTAAGAACAGTTTAATTTTGTATGACTTCACCTCTTTTATCCTACCAAGGAGAGAAAATCTTCAACATCGACAGCGGCCGTAATGCACCTTTACACTCCCCCCCATCTGAACACTACACCATCATCTTCAATACCTTTGTCCTGATGCAGCTCTTCAACGAGATCAATGCTCGCAAGATTCACGGTGAAAGGAATGTGTTCGATGGCATCTTCGGGAACCCTATCTTCTGCAGCATTGTTCTGGGAACATTTGGAGTGCAGGTCAGAGCTACTGTAGTTTGTGCTGTGCTCCATGAGAAGGGCCTCCAGATTTCTGTCATTAACAAAGTTCTGCATATCTCTCACCACTTGTATGTTAGTTTATTAAATACTCTGCTTTTCTTAATCAGTATTTTTGTTTTGTTTGCCCTTAAAATAAAACTAAATATCTTTTAAACCAGATTAATTTATTTGAAGTGGAAAATTGCATAAGATTTTAGGACCAGTTTTCAGAGAATATATCTTGAATTAATTAAATTAAATTAATTAAAGTGCCCCTATTATGCTTTTTCAGATATCACCTTTCATGTTGTGTGTAATGTAGCTGTTTGTGAATGTAAAAGGTCTGCAAAGTTTCAAAAAGCTGAAATTCAGATATGTTAAAGGGGACCTATTATTCCCCTTTTAGAAGATGTAATATAAGTCTCTTGTGTCCCCAGAATGTATATGTGAAGTTTCAGCTCAAAATACCCCACAGATCATTTAATTTAGCTTGTCAAATTTGCCCCTATTTGGGTGTGAGCAAAAACACGCCGTTTTTGTGTGTGTCCCTTTAAATGCAAATGAGCTGCTTTCCAGAAGAGGGCGGAGCTTTAACAGCTCAATCATTGGATACTCAACAACAACCAAGCTGGAGAGTCTCTCACGTAGCCAAAATGGTGTTCAGCCTTACATTGTTCAAACTGGAATCAGACACAGATGGAGAGACTCCGAAGTTACAACTTTTAGAATGCAACTGGACATTTCTGAATGGTTGATTTGAGTTGATTCAACTCCTCAACTAGCATGTGCTGTCATGTTAATCTTTTATGCAAATCCAGAAATGAATTGACCCTCGTTTGTGAAGCAGTCGGCGTAAAATGACGGCATGGCAACAACATTCTACTACAACAACTCTTCCTCTTCTCTAAAGTAGCCCAAGATTGCCTCACCCCCTTTGTTGCTTGTTCTCAGGGGCAGGGTTTATGTAAATTTAAGGACAAGTGATGTCACCAAGCCTGAAAGAAGCTTGTTGTAGTCCCTACCAGCCATTTGTTGTAGTCCTTAAAGAGAGATTTCTGTAAAAGAAAACATCTCTTGTAGCTGCATAACTTTGCAGAAGTTGTTTATGCAACATTACACACTAAAGTTAAAAAAGTAAAATCATAATCAACCGCCCTTCAACGTCCTTTTTTTTTTTTTTTTTGACACACACTGTAAGAGTTAGACCATTACAACTGACTAGGCCATCTGACCAATCAGAACAGAGTAGGCTCACAGAAAGGAGGGGTTTAGTGAGACTGGATCCTTGATCAAGCCGTTTCAGAAACTGTGAGAAAACAGGTGATGATACAATGTATTTTATGAGAAAATGAAAGTGTTTTTGACCTTGGATGCATGTAAACCTATTGTAAGAGACCTTCAAAACAAAATTAGGAACCTTAAAAGAACACTCCACTTTTTTTGAAAATAGGCTAATTTTCCAACTCCCCTAGAGTTAAACAGTTGAGTTTTACCGTTTTCGAATCTGTTTTTGTGAGAGGCGCTGCGTAATATTATTGTGCCTGCTCCACCCATGGTACGGCAGCAAAGTACCTTGATTATTACGCCGGAATGAGAGTATAGTTGCTAGCCGTATCGGCCTAGAAAATCGCAACTTTTCATTTTCCGTCGGTCTTAGTACACAACGTAACTACAGAAGAGTCAAGTTTTAAATAGGAAAAATATTGAAACTCTTTGGTCATTTTTTTTGAGCGAGATGCTAACGGTCTAATCAGATTCAATGAACTATGCTAAGCTATGATAAAAGTGGTACCGCCAGAACCGGAGATCGGCTGAATGGATTCGAAAACGGTAAAACTCAACTGTTTAACTCTAGGGAAGTTGGAAAATTAGCCTATTTTCAAAAAAAGTGGAGTGTTTCTTTTAAAAACAGCATAATATGGGCAATTTAATTCTACTATTATTTAGTTTATATTTATAAACTATTATGTAATGTATTTTTCTTACCCCCTTTGGAAAATAGTTTTTTTTTCTTGTTTTAAGAATAAATCTTACAAAATTAACTGAGGATTATGCCTATTTTAACTGTAATTGTTTGTAGCGTATTTCGACTAATTTGATGCTTGCAGCTATGAATAACAGTGTATGACTCACTTAAATGTGTTTTTTTTAAAACCTAAACCCTAACCTTAACCTTAGCATAGTGTTATAGGTAACATATAGATAGCATTGTTGTTTATCACAATCAGATCCATCCATGATTTTCCTGAAGTCTGAACTGAATCCACGAAGTCTGAACTTTTTGGCTGTGGGGCGAATTTTGCACTTAATTTGTTTGTAACCTCTTAAATCCATTTAACAAATTCCATCTGGGACTGTCCATGACATTGTATGAAAGGTAACATGAGTGGGTGTCTGATGTGTTAGGCGCCTAAATTTCTGTGCCGAGTGTTGATGGTGTTTGCTTGTTTGCTGTTGATCTGTGTGCAGATTGTGATTGTGCAGTTTGGGGGCAAGCCCTTCAGTTGTGCCCCTCTCAATATGGAGCAATGGCTGTGGTGCCTCTTCGTGGGAGTTGGAGAGCTGCTGTGGGGTCAGGTAGGAGAGTAAGAGACAAAAAACAAATAAGGAGAATGACTATGAAAGATGGTGTGACTGAAGGTGTCGAATATTTTTAAGATTCTTCAAAATTCTCACAGATATGACTTTTTTCCTCCAAAAAAAGAACCTGATTAATCGAATAATATTTGGCTATTTTAAGATTATTGCATCAGATGATTACCGTGCCAGACTGTCCGATAAACACGATTGGTTATCCTAATGTGTTCCCAAATGTATTTAGTGAACTTTAAGAAAACGTTGTTTTGAATAAATCTTCATTATTTTGTGAACATCTTATTTGCTCTTATTATATTGTATTATACAGTATACCACATGGCCAAAAGTATGTGCACACCCAAACTCTACACTCACATGCCATATGCGTTTAATTTCAAACCAGTGGACATTAATTTGGAGTTAGTCCTCCTTTTATTGCTATAACAGCTTCAGGGAAGGCTTTTTTCTACTAGATGTTGGAACACAGCTGTGTGAATTTGCTCCCATCAAGACACAAGAGCATCAGTGAGGTCAGGCACTGATGTTGGGTAATGAGGTCTGGCTCATCCCAAATTCATCCCATGGGTGTTCAGTTGGGTTCAAGTTCTTCCACACCAGACTCAATACAGCATTTTATTGGTGGATGTGCTCTCTAGTTCTCATCTTACTGCAAATATTTGTCCAAGGATGTATGCTTGATTTTATGCACCCGAATGTCTCATGAATTGGTGTAGCCAAAATAGACAAAACCGTTAAAGCGATTTTTAATAGAATGGTTCTCATAAAATATCCCTATTACCTAGCAGATATTATGGGCCACAGATTCTTATTATGGGCATATTTTATTTACTGTATATCGATCAATGGCCAGAGACATATCGGTCATTCCTATCCTCTTAAACTAATTCTTCTCTTCATCTCAGGTGATCGCCACAGTACCCACTAGTCACCTGAAGTGTCTGAAGGAAGCGGGCCATGGGCCGGGCACAGACGAGATGACGGAGGACGAGCTGGCCGAGGACGAGGAGGAGATTGACCATGCTGAGAGAGAGCTACGCAGGGGGCAGATCCTCTGGTTTAGAGGCCTTAACCGTATCCAGACTCAGGTGCTGTGCACGAGACCCCTTACCTCTGGTCAATTAATCCCTGTGGTAGAACTAGTTAGAGCACTAGTCGCGTAAGATGGTTTCCACAGACAGTAGAACTAGTCTCCTCAAAGAATGCTCTTTTGCTTTTCCTTTTGTTTCGTCCCCTTCTCCCTCTAGACCCTCTCTGAGTCACCAACATTAGCTCATCCTTGCCTTCTCCTTTTTTCTTTCCTTCTCTCCCTCGCTACTCTATCTTTGTCTCTGCCGCCCACTGTTGGGACCCTTCACTAAATGAGTATAGATTTCCCCCAACAAGAATCTATAACATTTCCCCCTCCCGTGCTCAGAGCTCTGTTTTGTCACTCTATTGTGTAACTTGAGTCCTCTAAAGTCCTAATTTATTTCATGTAACTCATTTGCCTCAGAGTCACAGCATAGAATCAGTCGCATCCTGACGCGCTGCATGGGACTTGAGAATGTTGCTCCGCAGACTTTATAGAGCTTGATAGATTTGATGAGGATCTGAACAATGTTTGACACTAGGGATGCACCAATTTTAAAGATCTTGCTAAAATGATAAGCTGATAATTAGTTTCATGTTATGTTATTAAACCTAAAATCAGTTGTTTTAAATGCTAAACATGAATTTAGGCATCACAACATTATAATGTACAGTATGAAATCTGCGTTTTTAAATGGTAAATGTTTTTAAGGGTCCTTTATGCTCAGCAAGGCTGCATTTATTTGATCAAAGATACTGTAAAAACAGTCCTTTTTTTCTATTTTTTTTTAACAGGGACAATGCAGTATAACATTGCTACAATTTCAAGCAAACGGTGCTCCACATACAGGCTTCTAGCCAAAGGCTTATTTGCAGCCTCAGTCCCTGGTTAGGCTTTTTTAACAACAGTTAACAATATTTACACAAAAAAAACTAAAAAAAACTCCAGACAATCGCACAATAAGATAAATGTGAGAAGACCATTGCATGCATGTATAATGTAGCTGCTTTTAGAGATATATAAAAAAAAAAGAGATATATGTGGTCTAATCATATAAAAACAATTCAGGTTTGTTCTGATTGTTCTACACAGTCTCTTCACGTGCGCATCAAATTTCAAATGAGAATCTAAAATAACACCTAAATATTTAAAATTGTTAACTACCTCTATTGCCTTTTGATTGATCTTAATTATAAAATAATTCATTTCCTTCCTCCTAATTGAAAAACGCATTGAGACAGTTTTTGAACAATTCAAGGTCAAACAGTTGTTTTGCAGCCACTGTGACACAACAGTCATTTCATTTGTTAATATATTGGCCGCTAAGCGTGGATTCTGTGCTGATACATAAATGACTGTGTCATCTGCTTATAGGTGACATTTAGATTCCTTACAACAATTTGGTAAATCATTGACATATAAGGAAAACAACAGTGGACCCAAAATTGACCCTTAAGGGAGACCCATCTCATTGTTTCGTAAAGCTGATCTTGAATTATTTATTTTAACACACTGATCGCAAGATTCTAAATATGATCTAAACCAATTTATTGCCTGCTGAGAGAAGCTAAACAAATTTAATTTATTTAAGAGAATTTCATGATTCACAGTATCAAATGCCTTTTTAAGGTCTAAAAACACTGCACCTACCACATTATCTAAAGCTCCCTTAATAAATTCTGTTTGCCATTTCTGTGGAGTGCTTAGGCCTAAAACCAAACTGTTTAGAGTGAAGTAGATCATGCTTTTCTAGATAATATAGAATATTTTCTAAATAATTTTCTAGAATATTTATATTGTCAGATATTATTAAAATTTAAAATAACTGTTTTCTATTTTAATATACATTAAAATGTAATTTATTTCTGTGAAATAAAAAAAACTGAATTTTCAGCTGATTTGGTGCTCAAGAAACATTTCATATTATTGAAAACTGTTGTGCTGCTCTGTGTCAAAGTATTTTTTTCAGGATTCTTTGATGAATAGAAAGAACAGCTCAAAAGAACAGCATTTATTTGAAAAAGAAGCCTTCTGTAACATTATAAATGTATGTATTTTCACTTTTGATCAATCAAATGCATCTTTGCTGAATTAAAGTAATTTCTTACTGATTTCTAACAGTAGTGTATCTAGCGATACAATAAAAAAACCTGATTTATAGCGCATCCCTGTCTTACACATCAAGTCTTGTAATATTATTATGATAAATGCGTCCACCTTAGTTACAATATACGGTGACTTTAGTGAGAAGAATAGATTAGAAATACTTATTGTTACTTGAACATAGTCATGTGTCTAGTATATTTGTACATCTTGCCTCTATGTTTTGTTCATTTCAAGGGCTCTCCTGAAAACTCTTGATCTGATCTATGGTTATCTACAATTAACCAAATGTTTATTATACTCTCTTGTTTCTCTATCCATTCCTTTTCACTATCTCTTTCTCTACAATTTTCAATCTTCACGGAACCTCGGATCACAGGTTTTTTTAGTTTTTTTTTTTTTTTTTTTTTTTTTTACAAATATTTGAAGTAGTTTGATTTTAGGCCAATGCTGAATGAATTTCCTTGAGTGAAATTTGTATTAATGCTAATCGTACTTCTCTAGTCCGACTCTATTCATTAATTTTGTAGAAGGATCTGTTTTGTGGCTTTTTTTTTTCCTGAGCAGAACTACGCTAGTAGGGAAATGCATGACATTGAACTTTATCAGACGTAGAAGAAGTGTGCTGTGATGCCTGTTGGTTTATAGCACTGTAACTTCAAAGAAATAGCTTTTATAATAGAACACTCTCAAAGCACATGCACATGGATGCGCAAACACTTATGCTCAGCACAGTCTAGCACTCACTGTTTTTGGCCATGTTCTTGCTAATATGCACCATCAGTGAGCTGACTTGATGGGATGGTAGAGCATTATAAAGATATTTCTTTAAAATTTGGAGTGCCCGGTATAGATTGCTGAAGTGCTTGTAAAGCTCCTTACAAGGTTTCCATCGATTCCCTCACTGCTCGACACTGAGTAGGCAAAACACGACACACATTATAGCGGCTGGCCTCATATCATCAGTCAGCCTAATCTAATCACGGCTTTCATCCAGCGTGGCTCCACTGAGCAGAGCACCTCCATATCTTAGTGTTGTGTTTTTGACACAGGGTATTTGCAGATTAATTATCAATGAGGTCTTATGCAAGATGATTGCATATTCTTACGGCATTTCCCATTTTGGTTCGGCCTGGTTTAACGTGCATGTAAAATTGATTCAGTGAGTTTTAGAGAAGTGAAACATTTCAGGTGGCGTGGTTGCAGAGGTATGCATTTGTTGTTAGCTTTTATTGCAAAATGATATGTGGAGAACTTATCTTGTGCTGTCTATTTGATCATTTAAAGGAGCCATTTAGAAACAAAAGAATACCGCAATGACATCCGGCCTTGATATGTGTGGGGGGAAAAATACATTAGGGAACAGAATCCTGATAAATTAACTGACAAATTAAGGGTGTGTGTTTCTTTAAAGCGAACATTTGCAACCAATTTACTTATTCTTGAGTGAAAGATATGTTCAATATTTTTGTTTTTTTATGGGAAATTATTGAATTGTGGAGGGTTAGTTTACCCAAAAATGAAAATTCTGTCATTAATTACTCACCCTCATGTCGTTCCAAACCCGTAAGACCTTTGTTCATCTTTGGTACACAAATTAAGATATTTTTGATGATATCTTTGGGCTTCTGAACCACACATAGGCAAGCAACGTCATTGTACCTTTTGAGGTCCAGAAAGGTACTAAAGACATCGTAAAAATAGTCCATGTGACTACAGAGGTTCAACCTTAATGTTATGAAGCGAAGAGAATACTTTGTGTGTGTAAAAATTAAATAAAAATAACAACATTTAACCATTTCTTCTCTATTCTGTTATTCTCCTACGCTGTTGACACAGTGAACGCAGTTCAGCACTTCTGCGTTCTACGTCAGCATGCCGACTCATTATTGGCCGGCTCCTGTGTCAGCATCACAAGCATGCGTCGTGCTGCTTACATGTACAGCGTCGGGCAGTACTGAGCCGGCGTTCGTACGTAAACACTGAAGTGCTGCACTGCATTCACTGCGTCAACAGCATAGAAGACTGTCAGGGAAAAAGTTTTTGCACACAGAAGTATTCTTGTCGCTTCGTAACATTAAGGTTGAACCACTGTAGTCACATGGACTACTTTAACAATGTCTTTAATACCTTTCTGGACCTCAAAAGCTGCAATGACGTTGCTGCCTATGTGTGGTTCAGAAACCCTCGGATTTCATCAAAAATATCTTAATTTGTGTTCTGAAGATGAACGAAGGGGTGTGGAACGACATGAGGGTGAGTAATTAATGACAGAAATTTCATTTTGGGGTGAATTTACCCTTTAATGTGACAGTTCTTGGTGGTCAGCAAAAAGTTGTTTTAGTGGCAGAGCAATTTCATTAAGATCATAAAGACTTTTTTTCTTTGTAATGATATGCATAATCTTAATAAGATCAAGACTATGTACTAAGAAAGTAATTTGGGTCAATTTTGATTTCATCCTGACTTTGATTTCATCTTGATCATGGTTGCAGGTTTTAAAAGGGATAGTTCACCCAAAAATGAAAATTCTGTCATCATTTACTCATCCTCATGTTGTTCCATGTGTGACTTTTTGTCAAGAATAATGATGTCAGTTCAAGGTGACCACATCTTTACAGCTAAAAAAAAGGACAAAACCACCATAAAAGCAGCATAACAGCAGTCCATACAGTTCAATTCCAAGTAGTCATTCAGCAGCTTTGTGTGAGGAACCGACTGAAAAAAAAAAATCAATTTATATGTTCCACAGCAAAAAAAATAACCTCATATGGGCTTGAATGACACAAGGGGGAGTAAATAATGTAAGAACTTTCATTTTTGGATGAACTATCCCTTTTGTTGAAAGTTGTACACCGTAGTACACAATGCCAACTTAGCTTTTTCTCCTACTGGGTGAAGTATAATCACAAGCATATTTTCTTCTCGCTCTGCTCCTCTTTCTCTCTCTTTCTTACTCTGAAGTGTGTATATGATGTGGTTCTCTCTCTCTCCTGCAGATGGAGGTAGTGAGTACGTTCAAGAGAAGTGGTTCGTTTCAGGGTGCAGTGAGACGTCGATCCTCAGTGCTCAGCCAGCTCCATGACGTAACCAATATTTCTACCCCCACTCATGTAGTTCTCTCCACTGCCAATGCAAGCGCCGCTCCCGGGAGTGAGTTCCCTGCTTTCCCTACCTGTGTCAGACACTCAAATACACTCACAAAACATGATCTCTTACAAACACACTCACACATGCACCAGGCATTTCTCCTCACACACAGCAGCACATGCAACACCCCACCGTGTGTGCCGTGGTACTTCTGTTCTGTATTTGAAACCTTCTCTGTAGTCGTTTCTCTGTGATTGAGTGGCTCTTTGCAAGATGGCCTGTCTGGCTTTGACTGATCCTCTATGGGCCGCCGTTTGTGTCTCCTTCCCGAGTCCCTCCTCTCCTTCTCTCGATTTCTGTGTGCTGTCTTGCTGTGTCGGGCCTTTTCTCTTGCTGTTGGGTTCCTCTTTGTTGTCTGAAAGGTGTTGGTTTTGTTTTCAAATCCCTGTTTCTCGATAAGCCGTTCTCTGTCTTCTCTCTGTCCAAAACTAAACACATAATCTGCAACAGAATGTCAAAAAAACACTTTCTTTTTTCTTTGAATTTGGTTTGTTTTTTAAAGCTAAAGTGGTTGTTGTTGGGTTTTTTTTGAGCAAATGGTATTGCTAAAATTAGTGATGAAATTTCATGAACATAAAACATTGGTTGGACAAACAGATAGTCCCGCCCCCAATCCCTTGCTATTGGTTGAGACAATATTGTTTAAATTGCACTTCAGAGACACATTGTTTGTATTTTTCAGACAAATTAACCAAATGACTTGGTTATAATGTCTATAGATGATTGATGTAAATTATATGATTGCATGTAATACTAATAATAATTCATTTAAACCATAAAACATCTCAGGACATTGATCATTGTTCCGCTGTTAAACCTGTATTTAAACCTGAAATTAGTCCAAACATCCACAGAGAGAATACAGAGAGTCCATGGCATTCATTTATTTTCCGAGAGGCTTCTGTTGTCAAGCGTGGTTTGCTAAAAAGATGAGGTTTTACAGTAAGCAGAGGTAGTCAATGTGCTGCACTGCTATGGCTTTTGAGCCTACACAGGGGTAAACCTTCGAGTATAAGCCCTATAAGGTTCTTCTCCCTCTGACACTTCTCTCTGTCTCTCTCTCTCTCTCTCTCTCTTCCATTCTCTCTCCCTCTATTACTTTTTTCCAGATAATGCATCTTCTATTTTCCATCATGAGACTGTGTGAAAGCATCCTCTAATGTCTCTGTGCTACTGACTGCATCTCCCTTCCACAGATCCTCACAATCTTTCTCATGGTTCACATGGTTCATGGCTCAAATCTATTTTTACCTGTCTTCTGTTCTCTCCTCTGTAGGCATCTTCTAAACTCTTCTAAACTAACAAACAGTCTTTCATTTTTCTATCAAACGTAGTACATCACCATATGTCTAGATATCATTCTTTAAAGGAATCAAAACATGGGTTCAAAACAAGTTCAGCTCTATTGATAGCATCTGTGTCATGCTGTCTATAAAAATAGATGCTGTCAATAGAGTGAGAATAATTTAGTCATAAATTAAAATTCTGTCCCAAAAATATATTTACTCACTATCCCGTTGTTCCAAACCTGTATGACTTTCTTTCGTCTGTGGAACACGAAATAAGATGTTTTAAAGAATGTTCACACTGCTCTTGCATACAATGAGAGTGGATGGTGACCAACTGCTTCATTAAAAGCAATATAAAAGTAATTAGTTCACCCAAAAATGAAAATTCTGTCATTAATTACTCACCCTCATGTCGTTCCACATCCTTAAGACCTTCAGAACACAAATTAAGATATTTTTGATAAAATCCAATGGCTCAGTGAGGCCTGCATCACCAGCAGTAACACTCCCTTTCTCAATGTCCAGAAAGTTACTAAAACAGTTCATGTGACTACAGTGGTTCAACCTTAATATTATAAAGTGACTAGAATACTTTTTGTGCACCAAAAATAACAAAATAGGGACTTTATTCAACTATATCTAGTGATGGGCGATTTCAAAACACTGCTTCATGAAGCTTTGCAAATCATTTGTTTTGAATCAGACTTCGTTACGTCATAAGTGTTTTGAAACTTCAATAGTTCACGTGACGTGGCAGTTTGATACGCGCTCCGAACCACTGATTCGAAACAAATGATTTGAAAGGCTTCGAAGCTTCATGAAACAGTGTTTTGAAATCGCCCATTACTAGATATAGTTGAATAAAGTCGCTATTTTGTCCAAATGGAAAAGAGCAGTTTGAGCTTGGACTTGGATCAGCTTTGTGTTCCACGGAAGAAATAAAGTCATACAGGTTTGGAACGACATGAGGGTGAATGAATGATGAGAGAATTATAATTGAATATAAAGAACAATAATTATAATTTGAATGATTTTTCAACTTGTTTTGAATCGAAAATACTTATTTAATAACCTCTAATAGCACTTTAATAGAGATTTTAAGAATATATAAGTATGCAGTATGTTTTCTTTTTCTGGAATTAGTGGACTAGTGCTTCTTTATCAATAATTATAGATTTCTTCCCAGTTATTTCTCCATCTTTGTGGTATTTTTTTGTTTCAGGCTAGAAATGTTAAAATTACGACTACCATATATCATTGCGGCTGACTGCTCTGTGTCGTGCTTCATGTGTGTACATTTGTCATCACATTTTTTCACTCTGTGTGTGTGTACTGTGCTCATGTGGGTGAAATGGGCCACTCTACTCACTTTAGTCTTTTTCCAGCTCTGTACATCTCTTAATCTTTGTTGTTCTCTCATTAATTTTCTTTGACTTTGACTGAGATTTGTGGACCAAACATTAACTTTTTTAACATCATTCTGTCATCCTCATGTTAGAAATAAGACTACAAAAACATTAAGTTGATGTTAGTGTGTTGATATTCTTTATGATGTATATTTATATACATCATCAGTAAATATCTTTAAAAATCATTTCATACCAAGGATGTAGCTCTTCAGAGAAGAAAACACTTTATTTAGATCAATCATTGATCACAGCTCTCCAGAAACATGCATTTTTTTCACCCCTCACAGCTGTCTCTCTCACACACACAAAAATGTTTGTTTAAAAATATTTGACAGATCTATGGATCAAGTTTGTTTTCATTTTAGGTTTTGTAGGATGGGTTTACATTGTAACCCAGAGGTTCAGAAGAGGTGCAGTGCTGCCACTGATAGATTCATGTTTACCTCACTCATTTGCCTTGTATGGTAATGGTTCACTGCCTAAAACAGATGCGCAGTAAGAGATCAGTAAGAGAGTCAGTGGAATATATTTTATCAAAATGGTACGATCCAAATTACTTTAATTTATTAAAGTTTTCCTAGCTTTGATACTACCATCTTATAAAAATAATCATATTCATAGTCTGTGTCACTGTGTGAATTCTTCCATCAGATTATCCAGAGAATTTTAAACAGTGCATTGCTAAATGCATAATATTGCATAAAGATTACCATTAAATTATTCAAGATGAGAATATGTGAGATAAAGCATTAATGCATTAATCAAATTAGAAAAAAGAATACAAATGCAAAATACACATGTGACCCTGAGCCACAGGTATATTTGTAGCAATAGCCAACAATACATTGTATGGGTCAAAATGGTCAATTTTTCCTTTATGCCAAAAATCATTAGGATATTAAAGATCATGTTCCATTAAGATATATTGTAAATTTACTACCATAAATATATCAAAAATATATTTCTGCAAGTGGATAAGGACTTAATTTGGACAACTTTAAAGGTGATTTTCTCAATATTTTGATTTTTTTTGCACCCTCAGATTCTAGATTTTCAAATAGTTGTATCTCGGCCAATATTGTCCTATCCTAACAAATCATACATCAATGGGAAAATTATGTATAAATCTCAAATTGGCCTTTATGACTGGTTTTGTGGACCAGGGTCACATATTGATATAATTGAAAATAGCACATTGTTTGTAGTTTGTATGTGAGGATTTTCTTTTTTTTTTTTTCAATTTTGAATTTAATTGCATTAATATAAAATACAACAGAACAATATTCGTAGTAGGATTTGCATTTTTCTAAATGGACTCTTAAAAACACTTTGCAGTCACTTCTAAATATAAATGATAACACATTAAAAGGGATAGTTCACCCAAAAATGAAAATTTTGTCATAATTTACTTACCCTCATGATGTTCCAAACCTGTATGAGTTTCTTCATTCTGCTACACACAAAAGAATATATTTTGAAAAATGTTGGTAAGCAGACAGTTGATGGACCCCATTTACTTCCAAAAACAAAAAAAGAAATTTACTATGTAAGTCAATGGGGTCCATCAACTGTTTGGTTATGTTCTTTTGTGTTCAGCAGAACAAAGAAATTCATACAGGTTTGGAACAACATGAGGGTAAGTAAAACAAAATTTCCATTTTTGGGTGAACTATCCCTTTAATACAGCAATTCACTGTAATGAAAACAGGGCCATGTCCAGTGATTGCACTTTAACGTGTCACAATCTTTATGCATAAACATCTCTGAATGTATTTGTTCAAACTCAACATGAAGTCATTATTTCATCACTGCTTCGTTAACTACTTCCTCTCCTGCATCTTATCACTTTGTCTGCTTCAAGTCTTTCTATGTAGCTCTACTTTCATTTCAGACATCTTTGGGAAATATTTGTTGAGTAAAGAAGTCTTTTTTATTTAGTTTTTTGGTTTTAATGATAAAGTTTTTCCATCAAGCTTTTTTCTTTGAAGGACAGCGTGGGGGAGACAGTGGATAGTAATCTGGCATGCTAACATCCAGAGCAAAGAGAAAAAAAAACTCAATCAATTTTAAACAAACACACATTTCCCAAAAGTGGGCGATATACTCGAACGTTTACCTGTATCCATGCAAAAACAGAAAGAAAGAAACTCAAAGAACAAAAATGAAAACAAACAATTTTTCGATTCAGATTTGCATGACTTTTTCTCAACAAACAGGCTCTTTGGAAAAACAGATAAGCACTTAACCAAATGCTTGACCGTCCCTTCCTGTTTGTTTGTTTGTTTTGTCTCTTGTAAATTCTTTCTTGGTCATTTTAGCTTCTTTTCCTTTGCTGGGTGAGTGTTGAAATGGGGGTTGGGATGGGCTGCTCCGGCCTGTGGCCACAGCAAAGGATTGCGCTCTCAAATCTCCTTCCTTCTGAATATATATATATACACATGAGAGACGCGTGTGTATATGTGCTCCAGCTGCTTTTGATTTACTCTTACAGCATGAGCCTGACTGCTTACCATCATGCATTCAAGTTTTTGAGTTTGACCTCAACTTTCATTGTTTCTGTTCCTGTAACACGGCAACGAGACAGCTGCACTGGAATGAGCATTTTGCTTTCTGATTGGTTCCCGTGCTCCTTCTTTTCTCTGCATATAGACTGAGGCAGATCTCATCAACACTCTTCAGCTATTCTTCTCTGTGTCTGTCATCTGCACTTAACTGCTCTGCTGCATGCCAAAAGATGCTTGCACTCTCAAATCTCTCTCACTGAATGTGCTTTTCCACACCTCTCTAACCATCCACAACTGAATGTGTCATCTGAACACTAATCCACAATAGCAGCCCTTACCGAGATAGCAAACAAAATTCAATTTCAGGCCTATATGATACTGTACAAAGGTCTGATCCATTTGTGCTGATAAGGTGACTTTTGCAGAAACCAGAGATGCTGCGACCTTGTTTATTGTGCCTGCTCTGTTCTTGTCAGTGTGATAGTGCTTGTTAAGGTCTTCTGTCACACCAGTTGGTGTCATGTAATCAATGGCTCAGTGCCAGGAAGTGACTAGTCTCAGAGAAGTCATCATCATCCATCTAGATGATGTCTCTGGAAATTTTATCACTTATCCTCTGGCAGTCAATGTAATCCGAACCTGTGAAGCAATTTCTCATATAAGCCTACTAGAGCGACCTTATATCTGCAGATTATTCATGTGTGGGTGTTTCTTCAACTGTGGGCACTTTTACGTCATACGAGGTGCTTTTTAATTAAAAACCAACAGGTTTAAAAAAAAATTTTTTAATATAGGTCACTGAAAAAAGGTCTCTCAAACTATGATTCCATCTTAAAGGGGTGGTGTTTTTGGCCATTTTTACACACTTGTAAAATAAGTCTCTGATTTCCCCAGAGTGTGAATGTGAAGTTTTAGCTCAAAATACCCCACACAAATTTGTCACTTTTTGAGGGAAGAGTAAAAACTCTCCGTTTTTGTGTGTCCCTTTAAATGCAAATGAGCTGCTGCTCCTAAGAGGGCGGGGTTTCAAGAGCTCATGTTAGCACATAGTGTTAGCAGCGCCGATTACCTCAAGCAGACTCACTGAAAATATCAGAAACTGTTCAGCCTTTTATGTTCAAACCAAAGTCGGACAATGATGGAGAAACTCAAGAAGAAGTGACAACATGTAGAATGCAACAGGACGTTTTTGAATGGTTAGTTGATGAATTTATATAGCTGATGTGGAGTTAACTATCTTAAAGTCATTGATTAGCATATTCTGTCATGATAATCTATAAATCGCTCGTGTGGGAACTGTTGTAAAATGCCTAGAGAGTCACTTTGCAGATGTTGTTTATGCGCTAACAGCAACATTACACACTAACTAAAGTTAAAAAAGCGAAATCATAATGAACCACCCCTTTAAAATATTATTTTTAAAACTTTAACCTAAGCAAGGAGTGAAATAATCATAGTACATTTCAATTATTATTGCCAAAACAGTTGTTATAAAAAGTTTTATACATCTGTCCCTCAGTTGTGGCATAATTTCACCTGGGAAAAAAAAAAAAAAAGAAGAACACTAATAATGTGTTTGTGAGCAGAATAGTATTATTTTGCGCTATTTCTAATCAAGCTGTAATTTTGTTAACCAAAGAAATTCCAATAAATGTTTATGCCATTTTCTCCACAGAATGTTATTTAAAAAGATGTGGTGGAAATTTTCATGCCTCTTTTTTTTAAAAAAAATGAAAGAATGTATGATTCATGGACATTGTTAGTAGTGCAATTGAACTACATAGTTAAATTAAAATAGTGATAATGTAAAAAGTGTCTTTTAAGGGAGTTTATTTTTTAAAAATGCTTGTAATTGAAGAAACACCCATATGTTTTATATAAAATTTATTATTATTATCATTATCACTATATGTAAATCATGACAGTAGAACACAAACTGGAATAAAACTGATCAGGAAGACAGATAAATCCATAGATGAGATTTACAGATCATTTGATATTTACAGTAATACACCTCAGCTACAGTATATCTTCACAGCTTCTGACCTATTTTCACTCATTGGCATTAACTGACATCATTGGCTGATAGCCTCATTACGCATGTTGTCTCAATGGCTTCTGTTATGACATCACAATCACATTACTAGAGTGGCATTGCTTCATTGTTACCACACCCCTGAATGCTTGGAGGAAGTCAAAGCTCCTCTAAAGACAGCATCACTGGGTGCATCCTACCTCCATCCCACCAGCTGGACCCCCATCTGTCTATTCATCACATCCCCTTTGCTTACCACTTTGTTGCAGATTCTTACGCACTGTTTCTTCCTTTGGCTGTGTGTCTATGTGTGTATCAAGACATCCTCTTTTCTGTCTTCCCCTCCTCATCACTATTTCAGTTTTCACCACTAACAGGTCAATATACACACATGGCATATGTTTGGTACTTTTTGCTTCCATACATCTTTATGTTTGAGGCCTGGTCCGTTTACTGTTGTAAGTTTAAGAGAATGTCCATCGCCTTTATTTTTGAGTGATAACTGTGAACTGACAGCTTGGGTTCATTTCCTGTGTATTATATTTGTTTTTTGTTTGTTTTTTTGTCATCTGTCTTTCTTTGAGAAACTCTTAAGATCTGGTTGTGCAGCTTAAGTGTAAAGCCCTAGTTTATAGGTATTAGAATCTAAATCAGGAATGTGCCTTGTGTAATTTCTACAGCATAAATGCATAAAACAGAATTGCAATCTGTTTGTTTGAGTGGCGTATCATTGGCTCAACCAATGGCATGAGATGTGGCCAGGGACATCATGCACTGGTGGATGACAAAAGGGGGAAAAACAAATTGTTGGGTTTTTGTTGTTGCTGCTGCTGTTATTGATGAAATGTATAAGAAGTGTTAAACTAGTGATAAAGTTTTTGTGTAGCGTGCAAGGTGCCGCGTAATAAATCCCGACCTAATTAAGAATATCATACAAGCAAGAACGCTAATATTCAGACCACCACAGAACAGCATGATTGCAAGTACGTTATTGCTTTTATTCAACAATTCAATAAATATTGTTTTGAACAGCCATGTACAGCCAAAGTACATTTAGGTTTTTACTCGTACACTAGGGTATGCATAGCATGCTACACACTGTACACGCGCAGCAGGATTTTTCTAAACACACATTTTTTTGTATTAATTAGTTTGTCCGCAAGGTGGCAATGCTGGCCTGGCTTGAAAGAAATAGAGGAGAAGGAACAACAACAAACCAACCTGAGATTTCAACAACTGAAAACTGACAAAAGTCAAAACTGAAGCATACTATGTCTGGTATGCACTAGTCTCACATAGCCAGACCTTCAGACTGACGGCAGAAGATCTGGACTCCATAGCAGCTTTCATTGGCCAAGGACCGGCCAAGAGGACATCTGACTAACACATTTTGTTTTGTTCAGCGTCATGTTTAGAGGCGTGGAAATGTAAAGTCACTGTCCCTACAATAACAGACCAGTGTGCAACCAATACATCATTATTCCAAGAATGTTGGGCAAATTTACTGCGACAATGGCTCAGCAGTCTCCAAAAATTTTGAAAATCCAGCGTTTAGTTGATCCTGATAGGCGCTCATTCCCGTGAGGGGGTTTGGCTTCACGACGGCATTAATTCCAGACGGACTGTTAAAGGTGCAGTAAGCTATTTCTGATGAAAAAGTGTAGTGGACTGAGCACCACACTTGTAGCCAATCAGCAGTAGGGGGTGTAAACACTCATGATGGGGGAGGAGAGAGAGTGAGCAAGAGGGAGATTTGAAGAAAGACTGTAGAAAGAGAGATGGCTGAGAGACATTACAAAAAAGAAAAGGTCAGAGGAATATTACTGGAAAAGGGTTATGATCAGGCAAGAGCCTTAGGACCCGCGTTAATATTAGAAAAGCATTCCGGCACTGGCGGAAGCCCTGAAAGCAGATGCTGAGTTTCTGTTGTTTCTGCTCCAGGTGAGTAACATTGGTTTTGCTATGTTTCACAGAACCAAATTATGCTGTTGTAATTTTAGCTTTAACAGGACAATTTTGAGTGTCATTGTTTGTCTGGAGCTGGTGTGCTGCTGGTGACTAACAGCAAACTTTTGCTGTTCCTTGTCGTTTGTTCATCATCATTGCGTGTTTGTGCATTTTGGGGTTGGGGAAAGGAGGGGTGTATTTGTTTGGGTTGATTTCAAATATCAACAGTGTTTCTCAGAAATTGCTTACTGTACCTGTAAAATTGACACACATGTGCTTCCTGGAAATCCTGTAGAATGTAACCAATCAGATGACGACTTTGAAACTCCAGAAGTGTTTTACCATTTTGTGCCTATGTATCAGAGGTTCAGCCAATGGTTATGCGCAAACACAGTGATACAAACAGTGAAATGTCCCAGTGCTGTTCCACTGGAGTCACACTTATTTGCAATTCTGTTTGTTCCCACTAAGAAATTGCACATTGCACCTTTTAAGTACTAAGATACAATCATTTCTGTAGCTATCTAAAACAAATGACACAAACATATTCAAAATTTTGCTGCAACCTGATCTTGAGCTGTCTGTGCATTATAAGGCATGTTCAGAACAGGTACTACAGTGTTTCAGGTCTTTTCTATCACACATGTACTGAAAGATTTCTTTGATCCCACCCTCCTCTGTCTCAACCCTCTCTCTGTCCTCACTTCTCCCACTCTGTTTTCTCTCTGTCTTCCTCTGCACCTCGTCCCCTCTGTTCCCGTTTAGATGCGGGTGGTGAAAGCGTTCCGTAGCTCCCTTTATGACGGAATCGAGAAACCCGCGTCCAGGAATTCCATCCACAACTTCATGGCGCACCCCGAGTTTCTCATCAACGACTACATCCACAACATCCCGCTGATCGACGACACAGACATTGACGACGAATCGGAGTGGTCGAGGCACAACCATCACCTGCATCCGGCCTTCCGAAAGCCCCCTCCCCCTCCGGTCCAGCAACCGCAGCGTTCCCGTCCCCCGCCCCGTCCCTACCGGCAGTACAGCCTCCCCACCACACCTAACCGCAACAACAATGCCATTGACAGCAGCGTCTACCGCCTGAACCTCCCCACAAGCCCTAATGGGCACTGGACACCCCCCTCTCGACAGCTGTACCCCCTCCTCGCTCTGGAGACCTCCCTATAACTGACCATGCTCCAGAGACCCTAAAAACTCTTGAGGATGCAGACTTGTGCGGGTCATGCTGGTTGGGGAGGCTCCTACGGACACATTATAGGTGGTTGACCCCCAACACTAAGACAGGGTCATCCCATTACAACCATCCGCTCACTACCACCATCCACCGAAAGCACTATCACTCCTCATGTCTCAACAACAGCCCCACAGACACCTCTCCTCTCACCGTGTGGAGAGGAGGCAAGTCTGCTGTGTGTCTGTGGTTCCTTTGGACGGACCTGAGAAGGTGAGGAATCCAGACCCGATGGATTTTAGTGGTTCTTTAGTGCTGGTGACTATTGACTTCTCGGAATGCAAAGGAATATGTTCCCTACGGGTGGAGTAGGGGTCCATTCACTTTACTTTTTATCGGTGTTACTAAACTCAATATTATTATCATGTTTGACTTCTTAATATCGCCACCACCATCATGAGTGCTCGGATTATCATTGCGATATCACAGAATATGACTTTTATTACTCTGAGTAATTCTTTATGGATAAGCTTTAAAACATTTTATTTATTTATTTATTTGATTATTTATTTATTGTGATCACCAACATTT
The DNA here is from genome assembly GCF_024489055.1 of Chanodichthys erythropterus. Lineage (NCBI taxonomy): Eukaryota > Metazoa > Chordata > Actinopteri > Cypriniformes > Xenocyprididae > Chanodichthys > Chanodichthys erythropterus. The sequence continues at coordinate 26,832,218 of NC_090240.1, forward strand.
GTTTTTCATTTTTCACTTTGTCTATTTCTCTCTCTCTATGTGTCTGTGTGTGTTGTGTCTGTCCTATAAGCATAAAAAAACAAGAAAAAAGAAGTACTAACAAAGCAAAATATTAATTTGAAGCTTAGACTAATTCAATTATAATGCGTCTGCTGATAACAAAAAGAAGACAAATATGTCGCCGCACCATTTTAACAATAATTGTTTTACAGCATTTTATGTGAAAAAAAAATCAGTTGTTTGAGGGCAATTTGTAGCTTTACTCTAAGTGAGGGTAAGCTTTTTTTTTTTTTAAAACACAATCATGATATTTTAAACATTTACACAACATGTTTATGTTTAAAATATGCTACAGGGTAGAGGATTTGGGCAATCCCATCACAACAATTCAATGGATGTGGGTGGGATTTTGGTGGTTTTCCATCTCAGCAATGGCAATCAGCCTTACGGCAAAATGGCCTTGTTAATATGTCTTACCTTGTTCAAAGTAGCTGAAATTTAAAGATTTAAGGATTTCAGTGGGTTTGCCCAGACTCGACATTTAATGGTGTCTTCGATTTTTTTTTTTTTTTTTTTTTTTCCACATTAAAGGCATTAAATCCATGTTGTGCAGATGACACCAACAAATGCATCAACCCTTTAAACATGTTCAAATAATTCTATTCGTTCATGCATACCTGCTGGCCCTTTAAATACATTCGCACTCACAATTGCTTTCCTCATGCGTGTGAAATATTTATCAGATTCTGTATATATCTGCAGACTGTGGTCACCAGGGTAGGGGAATCCATCTTATACTGCCACACCATAGTTAAAAAAGTATCAAAGATACTAAAACAATGGACAATCCGTGAGGGTACCATTACTTTTGCACAATATCGAAGTTCACTGAGCAAACGTTCACCGTGGACTTTTGATAGACACACCATTCTGCTTTTGGTCCATATGTTAGCATTTCAGAACAACATCTTTGCACAGAACAATAATCCCTATGATGATTCTCCACGTCAGTGTGTTTGATTCAGTTATGTTCCATTGACGTGCCACTGATCAGCCGTACCATCCGGGGTTACCTCCTTTTTCACCCCATTATCGTCTGGAATGGTACAGTTACGGTCATACTGCTACAGTCAATGCATTGCAACGTAATACAATCATTTTGGGGAAGGAGACCGGCACTTATGCAACAGACTGCCCTGCCCACAGCTCTGTGAAATACGCTTCACGACATGTACATATGGATCTCAAAAAAAACCTTTATCTGTATAGAATACTTTTCTAGATTGTCCAGTTCAGAGAAACTGGCGAATATTGAAAGCAGACAATGCAAGCATGAGCGTCACTAGATCATGTCATTGCATTGGTCTGTTGTGTCTTTGCGGAGCATGTTGATATCATAGCGCTCACTCTTCACTGTCATTGTTTGACTTCACTTTCGTCTGTCGATGCTTCACTGTGGCTCTTAAGCGGTTGGTGGACACACGTTTCTCCTCCCAGCGCATCTGTGCTGTCATTAATGTGCTATTGTCCATGCTGATGTTCTCCTCCTGATACTCTGCCCTGTTTGTGGTGTGGAGCAGTGTCACACTGCCAATCTGACTACTTGTTAAATGCCAATAGACACGCTGCTTAAAATGGTTCGACTCGTTCTGCAAATAGCAGAACATTTTGTTGTTGGATCTTTAAATGGAAACCCATTCTTAAAGGAATATTCAGGGTTCAGTCCATTCTTTTCTTTAAAAAATGTGAGGCACTTACAATGGAAATGAATCCGTAAACAAATCTTTTCTGTGTAAAATTAAATCCAATTTTACAATACCGTAGACCATAAACCCCAAAATGATGGTAAAATGATCATTTAAACGGCTCAAATAATACACATTTTAACAGAAGAATTAATGTAAGTGCATTTTTTATGATTGCAAGCATCACATTTCTCTTTTCTCTTTTTATTCCAAAAATTGGCCTCATTTAAAAGTTATTTTAAAGTAGTAAACAACAGTATGTCACAAATGCTTAACTTGTATTGAACCCGGAATATGCCTTAAAGCAAATCTGTGTTATATCTGCATGAATGTGTCCGCCTTTCGCTGAGTTCGATCAGGCTCAGACAGTTTCAGTGGAGTCTCTAGTGTCGAGAGCGCTGGCAGGTCTCACAGATTGAACCCATTTAAAGGCCTAGACACAGTCAGCAGGCCAAAGTGGTGGTCAGGGAGGACAGGTCGGTGAACCTGCTAAACCATTATAAAGAAACATTTCCTAACCTTATCTTATCCTCAGCAAAGCTTAGCTACCAAAATAGGCCTCAAGCTATGCTCGTCTATGAATAATTTTTAAATCTAACTATATCTAAGACGTATACCCCAATCATTGAACTCTCCAGACAGTGATGATATATATTACAGTGGCATATGTATGGTATCCCTCCTCTCCACCACAACAGACAGACACTTTATCGAGACTCCTGATAGAGTGACAAATATATATACGCATATATATATATATATATATATATATATAAAAAAAAAAAAAAACAGATAATCCAAAAATCCATTGTCTGCCTTCATTTTGTTCCATTCTGTTGTAGAAAAATCACGCAAGGTAAGGTGAAAAAAAAAATGTAATGTGAAAAAGAGTAAATAATATACTATATTTAATATAAAAGTTATAAATTATTGTACAACTGCACCATCACTGTACATTTTTGCCAAAATGTGCACATGTGCATCTTTTGTTTACGATTTAAGCACATTTTTTTTGTTTTACTCTATTGTCTCTTCCTCTTTCTTTCTCCTTTTGCTTTTTTGTAAAGAATTAAAATTGAACAGCTTGTACATTATTATGATTATTATGACTATTATTATGATTATTATTGTCTTTTTCCATCAGTGCACTTTTAGCTGATGGAAAAAACAGTTGCACATTCTCCTGAACATACACTTACTGCTCTACAATGGAAAAAACACAAAAAAGAGAAAAAAAAATTAAACTATTAAATATATTAATAATTACCTGCCTGTTATTTAAGCGAAAAAAAGTATCTATCTATGATGAAAGAACACAGCTGTATACTGTAGACTAAACTATGGAAATCTAAGAATTTAATGGGAAAATAAGTCAACACTTTTTGTCTGTATAAAAAATCAAATCAAAGTATTCTACAATAATAACTTTGACCAGTGTCTGTGGTTGTGTTTCATTGTGTGCCTGTGATTATTTCTTCAGCCTGATGACATTGTACAAGACTGCCAGTTCACCTTTTCCCTTAAAGAAAATCTTTATTGGAAAGATATATATTGGTTTAGGATAAATAGATGGGAAACAAGGTCTCCAACACTTTTGCATCAGGTAACATATTATCGCACATTCATATTCTGAGCACAGGTCCAGTACCAGTGTCCAGTTGGTGGCAAAGGGAGCATTGATTACAGCAATTATTTTGAAGTAGAAGAACCACTGTTATCCCGTCTCACTTGCGTCAAAAAGTCTGGTTCTCATTGCATGTTATTTTGGCCAGGAAATGTCCACTTGGAGAGGAAGAAAACATTTGGCTTGCATGTAAATTGACTAAGTAACTTTTTATGTGCCGTTTACAGGCAGGGTTATCTAAAATGGATGATACCAATGGGAGACAAAGTGTAAAGTAATTGCCTTGCTGTCTTTGATGGAGCTTAATTACTGAAGAATGTGTAATATTTACTACTGTATTTAATGGCAGAAGGTGGAGTTGGGATATTGGGCATTCATATCATAAGGGTCATGATACCTGGAGAGAAAAAGATCTAAATTATCTGGCCAAAATAAAGACAAGGAATCTGAGTGAACAAAACGTGGGCTTCAATGACATTTGTTGAATTAAAAACCAGTAATGAAATAAGAAGAGGAATGTGACTTCTGACTCGTTCTGAAGTAACCATGTGAACCCGCTGAACGAATCAGAACGACTCTTTTTAGATTCAAAACATTTGAGTCACTGGGTGAGTCACGCCCACTACTACTGCAAACACAGAACATGTTGAGAAGAGCTAAGGGAAATCAGTTTATATTTTCAGTGTAGAAATTATTAATTTATCACACCTTTTTTGTATTATTACTTCTTGAATGCTTCTTGTAAATAATCCTACTAAGCGTTCTTGAAAGTTCCAATGGAGGAGAACCGAGCTCTCAGTGAATCAGAAAAGGTAGAGTTATAGAGTTTTTTTCTTGATATTTTTTAAACAAACTGAAAGATTTTTATTTTCAAAACATTTCAGTTACTCATAGAAGAATAAAGAATGGTTGCCAGTTATATCATATGATAAATATATATACACCATTTTTTTAAAATTCTGTTGTATCCATTTTATCTGTTTTATTTGCAGGTTTGTCAATTAACCAGCCTTGTTTATTATTAAATATTGGAAAAATATTAAAGTGCATTTGACATGTAAGAAGAGGAATTACACCAGTACTGTTTTGGAACACTATAAATAGCATTTTAGGGAGTGACCATGTATTCACTGCTCTCACAGAACCTGTTTGAAAGAACTGGAGAACACCCTTCATCACCACCCTAAACTGCTATGCTGACACACTGCAGGCTTGCCTTGGAAATGTTATCATTCCCATGCTTTGTGTTTAACCAAAACAAAGTTATCTAATCTCTATTCAAAATATATCTCTTATCTATGGAATAATCTACACAAACATTTAAAAACAAAGTAAGATAAGAAAATCCACATAGCAACAATATGAGGATCTTTGTCATTCTAAATGATGTTCTTTGGAAAATATAAAAGTAGAACATGCACGCAATATGCTGCTTTTTTTTTTTTTAACAATGCATAAAATACACTTAAATATGTTTGAATATCGTAAAATTAAAAGTACTAGCATTCCCTGAACAGTCAAGACTTTAGCTCAATATTCTGGATGTGCACACATAAAACATGGCATTTGTGGGCAGATTATTATTATCTTAAAAATAAAATTATGTTTTCTTATGTAGGCATGTTACTGAAATGTGACAGTATTTGATGCTAAATTGACCATAGTACTCAAGCATGTCTACTTTGTTAAGTAGGATTAGAGAAATAATTATATTAAAGGGTTAGTTCACCCAAAAATGAACATTCTATCATTAATTACTCGCCCTCATAACGTTCCACACCTGTAAGACCTTTGTTCATCTTCGGAACACAAACTAAGATATTTTTCATAAAATCTGATGGCTCAGTGAGGCCTCTGTTGTCTATTGCCAAAGTCATGTGATTTCACGTGATTTTGGTAGTTTGATACACGCTCTGAACCACTGATTTGAAACAAAAGATTCATAAAGCTTCATGAAGCAGTGTTTTGAAATCGCCCATCACTAGATATTGTTGAATAAAGTCATTATTTAGTTTTTTTTGGCACACAAAAAGTATTCTCGGAACTTCATAACATTAAGGTTGAACCACTGTAGTCACATGAACTGTTTTAAATATGTTTTTAGTAGCTTTCTGGGCATTGAAAGTGTTAATTGTCTTGCTGTATATATGTATATATACCGTGTGTGCGGAAAGTATTCAGACCCCCTTACATTTTTCACTCTTTGTTATATTGCAGCTATTTGCTAAAATCATTTGTTCATTTTTTCGCTCATTAATGTAAAATATAAAAAACACAGAATTGTTGACATTTTTGCAGATTTATTAAAAAAGAAAAACTGAAATATCGCATGGTCCTAAGTATTCAGACCCTTTGCTGTGACATTCATATATTTAACTCAGGTGCTGTCAATTTCTTCTGATCATCCTTGGGATGGTTCTACACCTTCATTTGAGTCCAGCTGTGTTTGATTATACTGATTGGACTTGATTAGGAAAGCCACACACCTGTCTATATAAGACCTTACAGCTCACAGTGCATGTCAGAGCAAATGAGAATCATGAGGTCAAAGGAACTGACTGTAGAGCTCAGAGACAGAATTGTGGCAAGGCACAGATCTGGCCAAGGTTACAAAAAAATTTCTGCTGCACTTAAGGTTCCTAAGAGCACAGTGGCCTCCATAATCCTTAAATGGAAGATATTTGGGACGACCAGAACCCTTTCTAGAGCTGGCCGTCCGGCCAAACTGAGTTATCGGGGGAGAAGAGCCATGGTGAGAGAGGTAAAGAAGAACCCAAAGATCACTGTGGCTGAGCTCCAGAGATGCAGTCGGGAGATGGGAGAAAGTTGTAGAAAGTCAACCATCACTGCAGCCCTCCAACAGTCGGGGCTTTATGGCAGAGTGACCCGACGGAAGCCTCTCCTCAGTGCAAGACACATGAAAGCCTGCATGGAGTTTGCTAAAAAACACCTGAAGGACTCCAAGATGGTGATCCAATAAGATTCTCTGGTCTGATGAGACCAAGATATAACTTTTTGGCCTTAATTCTAAGCGGTATGTGTGGAGAAAACCGCACACTGCTCATCACCTGTCCAATACAGTCCCAACAGTGAAGCATGGTGGTGGCAGCATCATGCTGTGGGGGTGTTTTTCAGCTGCAGGGACAGGACGACTGGTTGCAATCGAGGGAAAGATGAATGCGGCCAAGTACAGGGATATCCTGGACGAAAACCTTCTCCAGAGTGCTCAGGACCTCAGACTGGGCCGAAGGTTTACCTTCCAACAAGACAATGACCCTAAACACACAGCTAAAATAATGAAGGAGTGGCTTCGCAACAACTCTGTGACTGTTCTTGAATGGCCCAGCCAGAGCACTGACTTAAACCCAATTGAGCATCTCTGGAGAGACCTAAAAATGGCTGTCCACCAACGTTTTCCATCCAACCTGACAGAACTGGAGAGGATCTGCAAGAAGGAATGGCAGAGGATCCCCAAATCCAGGTGTGAAAAACTTGTTGCATCTTTCCCAAAAAGACTCATGGCTGTATTAGATCAAAAGGGTGCTTCTACTAAATACTGAGCAAAGGGTCTGAATACTTAGGACCATGTGATATTTCAGTTTTTCTTTTTTAATAAATCTGCAAAAATGTCAACAATTCTGTGTTTTTCTGTCAATATGGGGTGCTGTGTGTACATTAATGAGGGAAAAAAAATAACTTAAATGATTTTAGCAAATGGCTGCAATATAACAAAGAGTGAAAAATTTAAGGGGGTCTGAATACTTTCCGTACCCACTGTATATGGAGGCCTCACTGAGCCATCAGAGTTGAACATCTTGAACATTGAACATCAAAAACATCTTAATTTGTGTTCCGAAGATGAACGAAGGTCTTAAGCATGTGGAATGACATGAGGGTGAGTAATAAATGACAGAATTTTCATTTTTGGGTGAACTAACCCTTTAAATACATATTGTTCATCTGTTTTCCTCACTATACTTACAGTAGTCCTGTAATGACACTTTTTGGCTTGTTGGTGAAATTTGTGCAGATTTTGGAAAATCCACCTGCAGTCTCTTTCTAAACATCCCTGCTTTATGTTAGTTACCACTCTACCAGCTAATTCTGTTTCACATAAGAATACAATACGGGTATAGCCATTGGTTTCTTTCTTCTGCTGCCTTCTTTAGAAAAACCTTTGTTAAAGGGGTCATTTAAGATGTGTTCATTTGGAGGGAATATAGAATATGTTTCATGGATACAGTATTTTATTCACTCCCTGTCAGGCTCTTGCCACAGGGAACGGAGAGCGTCGCTTCAACATGAATCATTACGCTACTAAGAAGAGTGCAGCGCAGAGCATGTTGGATGTGGCTCTTCTCATGGCCAACTCCTCTCAGCTGAAGACAGTGCTGCATTCAGGACCTCAGCACCGCTTCTACGCCCCTCTTATTGCTCTCATCTCACTGTCCATCTCACTGCAGGTCATTGTTGGCCTCCTACTCATCTTCATTGGTTAGTTTATGTCTGTTTGAAAGCATTCTGATCTTCTTTCATTGGCGACACTGATGTTTTCTCTTGTTTCCTTCAGTGAAGTATGACCTGAATGATGTTAAGAAACAGCCGAGGCTAAACACAATGAATGATGCAGCAACTATTTTTGTGTTCTTTACTGTTCTTATCAACGTCTTCATCACAGCGTTGGGATTTGAGACTGGAGGGTGAGCAGAGTAACCGCAAAGTCTCAGTTAATAGATTCTTGTTTCATTCTTGTTTTTCCAAAAGTCTGTCCATAATTTACATAGTTAATTGAGGAAATGTCAGAGTAAGAAATCTGGACATGTGGACATATGCCTTCTTTATTCTCACATCAGAATAGCACTCAGACTGTACTGACTTTACATCTCATCCCCTTGTTTCAGCGGCAGTGTAATATTTGAGACTGCACTCGCTCGGACCAGCTCTGTAAACATCACTGATGATGTATAAGCACACAAGGACTGTCATGTGATACCATTTAAAGCCTGCCTTTTGTTTCATCATCATGTATTTTATAAAATATATCACAGGACACTGTACTCCATATAATATCTAAGCAAAATATGATGTTTTGTATGTTTAGGCAGAACATTTTAACAAACTAAGAAGTTATTTTCGTGGTTTATGTGAAAGACAGCGTGGCGTTAAGGATACCTTTGTATATAAGGAACAAAATTATTATAGTCAAATGTTTGTGAAAATTTGCTCTTTTTATTTTTCATGTTATTTATATCTTTCCATCTTTAAAGCATAAACATTTGAAATTTGATTTTTTTTTCACACAATTTTTTTTTTTCTTGTGGAAGGATTGATACTAAATCAGTTTGCATATGGTCTAAAATGGAGAACGTAAAAAAAATATTAATGCTTAAATTAATTAGTTGCATTTTAAAATAGCATGTTTCAAAAACATGCAAAAATGCACAATTGTGACCTCATGCTGAAATAAAGATTACAGATTTAATAATCACATAATGAGATTTTTGTTTTTCGAAAGGACAACTAAAAGTATAAAGCAGCAAAAATGAAACATGTCTAAAATATGTAAAATATAAAAAGACTTAAAATGTTTGTCAGCATACCAAAATACTCCAATCCTCAATTATCATATTTTTCCTTTTTTTAAAAAAAAAAAAATAAATAAATAATACTGTAGTTTTTGTTTAGTTGTAATATCGGTGTGACCGCTGGGCGTCGCTGTAACCGCAGGCGCTGAATGACACTGGCGCACAGTCAACAGACTCTGCAGGAATAACAACATGGCGGGCAATTCAAAAGAGCAGCAGCTGTCTCTGCGAGTATACAACACCCTTCAGGTAGTTTCCACTTCTTCACAGACGCACCACACGTTATAAGGAGACATTAAAGTAATTTTCTGATGTTTCGCGAACTTAAAACTGGCTGTTTTGAGTCTAGTAACGTTACTGTTTAGTGTCTAGTTAGCATCACGTCAACGCTAGTTTTGGAGCTAATAGTTTTTAGTTTCGTATATTTCCGTAATTTGTCAACTAAATAAAATTGTAATAACAAATATTTCAGGATATTATCTGCTGTTTAGTAGACAACAGATTCACTTATGTAATAGAGATAATGTAGTATTTGATTTAATTGCTGGTATAGTCATAGTTTCTCTGATCAGACTCTGTTTATGCTGTATATAAAGATGATCTCTCCAAATATGATCATCCTCCTGAAGGATCACCATTCTAAAATTGACAAGCCAAATATATAGTTTCTTCATTGACCCAGTTTATACTGAGAAAATTAATATTATAACCTAAATGTCTAAAATAATATTTGGAAAATATTTAGATTCTGTTGTTACATTATCATGTGTATTTTTTTCTACTCATAGTGCTGTATTGTATTTATTTATTCACTTATTTATTGTAATCTAAATTTTATTTTTATTATTTATTTATTTAGTTTTTTTTTTACACTATATTTCCCTAAACTTTTTCATGAACCCCCTAGAACTCCCTTTGTGGCCCCCAGTTTTAAAACCTCTGATTTAATGTGTCACCTCCAGTCTAAATGTGAGAAACCAAACCTAAGTGTCACAAATGACACTAACAAGAAACTGGATACACAGTAGTGTTATTGTGACACAGGTCCAGATTTTGTATTTAGACTATCTGTGAAGGATTAGACTGTCTTAGATGTTGAAGTGTTAATGTGTTGTGTTCAGAGTCTGGGCTGTCCTCTGGTGGATGGGCTGTACCTGAGGGAGGCCGACAGCGTGCAGGAGCTCCTCTGCACTCCTTCCTTACACAGGACTGATATACTCAAGTGGATCTGCACCAGGTCTGATGCCTGATTGACTATGATAATGATGTCATGTGTGTTCTTTATAAATATATATACTAAAATGTCCTGCTATGTTTGTGTTTATTTTTACAAAGCATTTGTCCATCCCTAAGGGAGAAGCTTTCCAAAATCAAAGCAGCTCAGAATGGGGATTTAATCCAGGGTAAGTCCAACAAATGCTCAGTTTCTTACTGTTTTATTTTCTTAAGCTCATTGTTTTGTTATTGTTGTGCTTTCTCTCTCACAGAACTCACACGGTTTGGACATGAAATGATGTTATGTAAAGCTAATGACCAGGATTTAATCAAGGTATGGAGTTATATGATGTTGAGCTTTATATTTTATGTAAGAAGCAGAATAGAGGTTACTGAGAACTTTTTATTGTCTCTTGATTATTGCACCTGTGTAATAACAATGCTGAAAATTTCATTGAAGTAAAAATAATTTACTTTATAATCATTAAATAATGATTTACCTGTAACACTTTACAATAAGGTTCATTTGTTAACATTATTTAATGTATGAACTAGCATGAACTAACTGAGCTATACATTTGTTACTGTATTTGTTAATGTTAGTTAAAAAAAATAGTGCTCATTGTATGTTCATGTTAATTCAAAGTGCATTAACTAATGTTAACAAATACAACTCTTGATTAATAATGTATTAGTAAATGTTGAAATTAACATTAACAAAGATTAATAAATGCTGTAGAAGTGCAATTCATTATCAGTTCATGTTAACTAATGAAGATTATTGTAAATTGTTACCGATCTACTCAAGCGTATTCATACAGAAAATTTGTTTTCCAAACGTAGATTTTGTTCCAGCAAAAATATTTGTGATGGATCGTATCAAATTTAGTTAATAAATCAGGCAATTTGAGCTGTTTAACACAAATGGTATAGCCATTCTTTCTTATTCATTTTAAATTCATAAACTAATGCGGAATTATTCTATTGCGTCTGTCATATTTTCAGGGTCTAGCGCCACCGTTACAGCAGCTGGTGTTTCTAGAGCAGCTTCTAGTGGTTATTCAAGCAGACTCCTCCATACATCCTAGGTATCTGACTTTTAGTGTTTTGTATCATTGATTTAACATCAACAATGAGTCAGGCCCTCCTAAGGCTCTAAAATAATATTATGTGGTCTTGTTTCTTTGGCCTACTTGTTTTGTTTTGATCGACATAGACAGAAGTCATCCTCTGGAGATGACAGTGTGAAGAACGATGATCTTCTTGGTGAGCTGATGTTTCAGGATAACTTATCTGACCTGGATATGCTCCTGAACCCAACCTGCAACCCGTGGTCCGCACATATTCGTGAACATCTGATACGCACGCAGTCGGCTCACAACAAAATGAACGGGAACCACAGTAAACCTAGTGATTTCATAAACAGGTCTGTGTGATTGTTGTGTTGCCATGTGCGGGGTTTTTTTATATCAAAACCATTGTCTTTAACATGGTTATTTGTTATTTACCACTGTTGAAGGAGTGAACATTCCCGACATGGAAGTCATGGAGAAGAAAGCCTGTCAGAGGCCAAAGCATTGCTGCAGTCTACCCAAAGCACATTAGAGGAACTCCACAAAGAGGTGGGACCATCATGTGCTGCTTTTTACATTTGATATCATGAGTCTGGTTTGCGTAATAGCTTGATTCTGATTCTTGATTCTGTTCCTCAGTGCGAGTTCCTGCAGGCAGATTCGTCAGGTTCTGCAGCTGTGCTGTCCCCCTGTATGCTGAAAGTAGCCATCTCGGACATGTCTCAGCTTATGACGGCCTTCGGACACATCTACAACACTGATTTTAAAGGCTACTGCCAGAGAACCCCGCCGCCCCTCAGTTCCAGCACTAGTGTGTTTCAGTCTGTACATCAGCTTCTGCACATCTGTAATACGGTAAAGCATTGTAAATCTTTTATATGCAATAATTTAACAGAAATCTCATTTCTCTTTTTTTGCAAGTATAAATTTGAATATAATTTAACAGGTTTTCTGATTAAACATGGTTTTAATAATATTTATAAAAAATTTGTTTAATCAAAATCATATTTCAATGCCGTTATCCTCAGTCCAGCAGAGAATATAGATGCATATGGAGCACCAAACGGTAGAGCTGGGACAATAAATCGATGCATCGTGAATCGAGAAATGATTCTGGATAGATTTTCCAAATGATTCTCTCTCAAATAGATCCTAAGCTTAGTTTTTAACAGCAGATGGCGCTCTAGGCTAGTTTTTAACCGCACACTCAAATGCTCACGAAGAAGAGCACTCGTGCATTTGGCTGAGTTTTTATGCGTTTATGATGTGAGGCAAAGTCCCTTTAAGACAAGTCATTTCACTCGGCGGCCATCTTTGAAACACCTCTCGGGCATCCTGGGCATCATGCAGCTCCTATCTCTTTGAATGGGGAAACATCAGATTCTCCAAAACTGTTCGTCAACCTTACGATTAAATTTCATATTTGAAATCACCAATGAAATCTAACAACATCCGACTCATAAATTTAGTTTCTAAACGCTCGAATCATGACAAAAAACTGTATTTTTTTTTCAGGCTGGATCAAGCTAATGCGCATGCGCAGACCTAAATGCGCGTCTCTTCGGATTTTCTCTGTTTCTATAGAAACCGGTGATTGTAACGGCCGCTGAAGTGACGCAATGACTTTACCAATCGGCGATTGGCTCTTGGCTCTTTGCTTTAGAAGGCGGGACTTATTCCGCCATATTGCGCGTTACACTTTCTCCCATTCAAAACAATACGAGTGACATGTCTTGTGTTATTCTATAGTCTGTGTGAGGTTAATGTAAACAGCCCACTGCTAACACCCTTGTAAACTGATTATTTTTTAGAAGGTTCAAGTGATGTGTAAGGAATAGGGCTGCAACAAACGATTATTTTGATTGTCGATTATTGGAACGATTAATCGACTAATCGTCGATTATTGCACTGATTAATCAGTAAGCTTTGTTTGATTATTCTACTTTAGCAATTAGTTAAAAATACTGAGTTATACTGTACTTTAACTAGTAAATAAATGAAGGAAATCACTTCAGCTTTTGAAAGTGTATTTTTAATGATTTTCAAGCCAACTGAATAGACCAATATCCTTCAGGTTTTCTTTCCCCCTCAGAAGTCATCAATAGTCCAACTGTTACAATGACTGGTACTGTGTTTTTAAGTCTGGGAATTGTAATAACTTTTTAATAACAGTAAAAATATTAATGTATTTATGTAAAAATGTAATGTAATTATGTGTTGTTTTTGTTTGTTTTTTTAAAAAATGCCCCTCTCTAGATTTATATATATATATATATATATATATATATATATATATATATATATATATATATATATATACACTAACTATCGAGTTTATGGTCATTGAATGGCTTTCCTGTGGTAAATGTTACATTTTGTGTGTTCTATATTCGTTTGCAAGTTTTATTGATTTTTTTCTGCGGTTAAAACTTGTATTAGGTGATTACATTAGAGATGGATTCATTTCAGTAAGTTCAGTAAGTACTTTTTGATGTTCATTCATGTCTATTTCGCGCTGTAATAGAGAGGAATAGGTTCACATGCCGCTTGAACTGAGGTGTTTACATCGATCTGCCGCTCCACGATAAACAGCGTCACATCCACAAGTATTGCTTGAATCCCGTAGTAAAATTGACAGAATTTAAAAGCTGAGACTTAGTTTTATATCATAAGTAACCTGATCTGTCTTCGCGTTGTCTGTGTCCTCTTTGCTCTGCGATGCATCTTTCACTGTGTGGGACGTGTGGCGTGAGAACAGTGAGTTTGAATGAGAGTTGGTGGCCCTGCATGACAGTATTCTGTGGTTATGCTAAACGTTATGTTTGTTATGTTTATACTGTTAATCTCCCACATTTCACGGGTTCGACTTCGTTAGCACTATGTACTCCAAAGCGCTGACTTCTTTTATTAGATTGGATCCGGGAGGGCTGCTTTACAGTAATGCGCTACAGCGCCCCACTGGTTACACCGCATTATTGCAGGCTAGAGACTATTCGACAACAAAAATATTTTTTCGACAATTTTTTATTGTCGACGTTGTTCAGCCCTAGTAAGGAATACGAAAACAGCCATCTGTTGTTAAAAACTAAGTTCAGAATTGATTGGAGAGAGAATAGCGATACATTCAGAAAATATCAGGATAATTTCTTAATTCACGATGCATCGTTTTATTGTCCCACCCTACCAAACGGATATGGTTATTGGGAAAAAAATATGAGATGGAAGGAAAAATTATATTTCACTGCTTTTGCATTTCACCGAGAAACTGTTTGCTTGCAAAACCTTTGTGCTCGTTTGCACAACTTTTGTGATGGAAATAATATAAGGTGGGAGGAAAAACTATATTTCATTGCTTTTGTGAACAAACGCAAAGTTTCTTCGGAGAACACAATAGTTTTGCAAAAGAACGCAATTTTTTTGCGAGCAAAGTTTCACTGGGAAAAGAGCACTTTGTGACAGAATGTAAATGTTTTGCCCGTGAACACAATGTTTGTCAGGGAAACGCAGTACTTTACAGCAAAAGACTGCAAATGTTTTGAGTGAACACCAAGATCTCAGGGAAATGACAGAAAGCACATGTTTTGTAAGTGACCGCAAAGTTTCTTGGAGAAATGCAATACTTTTCTGAGAGTACGCAAATGTTTAGTGCAAAAGCACTGAAATACTGTACATTTTTTTTCTCCTGTTTTTTCCATCACCATGTCCCTTTAGTGACTTTGTAGGTGTATACTTTGCATATTCAAATACAAATACTTTACATATTCTTCATTTACTCTTCAGGAGTTGGAGGCTCTTAAGCAGCTGTCTGAAACCTCGTCATCTCTTACACAAACAGTACAACAGCTGCAGACAGACAGGCGGTACTGGTCTAAAGGAGAAAAGCACACGCTACGTGAGTATTTTCTCGGATGCCTTGGATTTGAGCAAACCTGTGTACACAACCTTTCAAAAATGTTTTTTATTTTTTTATTTTAGCCAAACAGTTGGAGGAGCTGAAAAACAGATATGTGGCTTTACTTTCCCTTCACCAATCATAACCTTAAAGGACTCTCTCACTGTCTAAACAGAAAACTATAGCTTATTTCTTCAATTTAAGTTTTAAGACCACTATGCGATGCACTGTTGTACAGATTTATTTTCCTTGAAATAATAAATTGCTGTCATTGAACCCGAAGACATTGATTAATAGAAATCAAACTAATGATGAAATTGTTCCATCTAATTATATATTCCTCTTTCCTTATAAACCCCCATGTTGGGTAATGTTAGTGCTGTAATGCTATTAGTACATGTTTTGACTCACAAATAATGCAGATGCAGTAGGAAACACAAGTGTATCTTTTTGTGTGTTTGTTCTGAAATGTTATGTTTGTTTGTTTTTAAATAAAGGTTCACATTACTACTTTTCAGTGTTTTTTTTTATTTTTTAAACTTTAAGATATTTTATATTTAAACGTGAACTGAAGAAGTAATCAGTTTCAAAGTTTTTGTATGTTCACGCGTTGGTGAGAGTGACTGATGGGAGGGTCTTTCTCTCGATCTTTAAAAGCATATCTTATGGAGAAAGCCAGGATTTGTAGTGTAAGACACTTCTCAGGTTCAGCTGATTCGTTTTTGAGCATCTTGACTGCTTCTTTTAAGCATTTCTGCTGCTAAACAAAACCTGAAGCCAATGGAGAATCAAGCCCCCAATCAACAAGGAGTGGTGAGTAACAGATGTGTTCTTCCTGATCTGTTTATATATGTATAAGCATTTTACAGTACAGATAACACCTAGCAGCTCCATAGTGGCATTAATATACTTTTCATATGAGATAATTTATTTTATTTATATATATATATATATAATATTCTGTTACAAGCAGACTTGTCAGGATTTCATCCAAAAGACATCCACCCAATGGCACCTAAGTGATGGCCATACTTCTGTTGAAACGGTCTTTTAGTTCTGTGTACAAGCAGTGCTGTGTGAAGTTTCTTATTTGCTTAGGCTTTCAGTTTCTGTCCTGTGGAAAAACCAGAGCAAAAATTCAAATGAAAGTTGAGGGTTTTTTCTGCATAGGAGTTGTTCTCTAACTTCTGTCATGCACTCATTAGCTACTTTTAATCTATTGACTAATTTCATGTTCATGTTGTGCATGCCACTGAATGTTATAATGTAATGTTCACTCCCTTTTAGGCTCGTGCCACAGCGAACGGAGAGCGTCGCTTCAACATGAATCATTACGCTACTAAGAAGAGTGCAGCGCAGAGCATGTTGGATGTGGCTCTTCTGATGGCCAACTCCTCTCAGCTGAAGACAGTGCTGCATTCAGGACCTCAGCACCGCTTCTACGCCCCTCTTATTGCTCTCATCTCACTGTCCATCTCACTGCAGGTCATTGTTGGCCTCCTACTCATCTTCATTGGTTAGTTTATGTCTGTTTGAAAGCATTCTGATCTTCTTTCATTGGCGACACTGATGTTTTCTCTTGTTTCCTTCAGTGAAGTATGACCTGAATGATGTTAAGAAACAGCCGAGGCTGAACACAATGAATAATATGGCCACTGTTTTTGTGTTCTTTACTGTTCTTATCAACATCATCATCACAGCGTTGGGATTTGAGACTGGAGGGTGAGCAGAATCTCATTAGCGAATGGATTAAATATCTGTTTTTTCTTTCACACTTTTAGACCAGTTAGCAGAAAATGCAGTTTAAAAAGAGTCTGCAGGAAATTTGAGTCAAATTGTTTTCATAGAATAGAATTTATAGTCTTGAGTATTTTTGTCTGGATATCTATACTTTGTTTACATTAAAGCACATACTGTATTGTACTGACTTTACATCTCTTCTCTGTTTTAGAAACAGCATCTGATACTGCACTCCCTCCAAATACACATGTGGTTGCTCACATGTGATTGTATTTACACATTTATTTTTAATTTACTGTACATTTACCTGAGTTGCTTCCATTTACTGTAATCAAAATCTAATGTCTGAGCAAATGTGTAATTTGATGTTTTGTGAGGAATTGAATTTTCTAATATGAATTTCTAATTCACTTAATTGACAGCAGTCAAGAAATAAAAACCATGAAAGACACCATCAAGAAAGTTAGTCGTGTAATATTTGTCCCTCTCATTTTTAAACTACTGCTGAAAACCTCATTAAAACAAAACTTTTTTTTTTTTTTTTTTTACAAATATCACTTTTATTAGGTAAAATTTCAAACAAAGTGGCATTTTTAAAGAGCAAGCAAACATTTTACAAAAATAAGTTTGTATAGTTTTGAATGATAAACTGGTGGTTACATTTATTAGACAAAAGTGTTTGGACACGTTCTGTTTGTGCAATTACTTTGCAAATTGAGAAAAGCTTTACATCAACATTGCATTGCATTCAATTGTCATTATCAAATAACAATTCAATGCAATGACATTCATAAACTGATGAGCCAAAACATTATGACCAGACACAGGTGAAATGGAAAAATGTTTATAATTTCCTAAAAGTGATAATGTTGATGTTGATAATTTCTCAAACTGATTGAGCATTTGTGGGACATGCTGGAACAAGTTCAAGTACCTCGCAAGTAACTGGACTTTAAGGATCTGCAAATAGAGATAATATTTTGGCTCATCTCTGTATACTCTGGCTTAAGTTTTCCAAATACTTTTTGGGTACACTATATATAACATTCAAAAGTAGTGTTTACATGTCATGGACAATACTGTCTAGCAGAAGGATAGTCAATGAATCTGTTTAACTCGTTCCAAACCACTGACAGAATTTACCATCATTTATGAGACAACGCTTCCCTGCCATTGACGATATTGTCTGGCTTTCCGTGTTTTTAACTGTTATATGGTATGGGGCACTATTACGCATTTTTCTGAAAGAGTACAGAATCAAAACATGCAAAAATGCAGAGCCCCGCACATGACATGCAGGTGGGGGGAAAGAAAATCATGCGCACTTTACTACTTTATTTAAGTCATTCTCTGGATTTACTAAATTGTGCGCGTGATTTATAAATCGAGGGAACGACTTAGTAAAGCCTACTTAGTAAAAAGTTATCCTACTATTTTTTCCCTGGATGTCATGTGAAGGGCCCCGTACAAAAAAGAAAACGGAAACAAGCGATAAAAGCATTGCTAATGCACTTTTCAATCTTTGAAAAAGAAAAAAAGAGCTTTTTTCTGACCTCAAAATGGTGCTTTTTTATGACAAGTGTTGATAAAAAAAAATAATGCATGTTCAGATCTTCATACAACAAAATATTCTGGGGGCCATGAAAGTTTTGTGAAAATGATATAAAAAATGCTGCCGGTGGTTAGCATTTGGGGAAAGAGTTAATAAAAATGATTTCTATTTATACAATTTATATCCTTATCAAAGACTTGAACAATAGTAATAAGGCACTCAAGGCTTTACTATATTGTGAATATAGTCTTGACTGAAGCAGATGTGTTGTATTGTACCTAACAACGACATTTAGCTGTAACTATTATTCACAAAATAGCCTAACCTTGTGTACTTTATTGCTTTAATATACTTAGCTTTAAATTCAGCACCTCAGAATTCATTAAAAAAACATCAAATAGAAACAATGTACCAAATAGTGTTGGGTTTTGATAGGGGCTTATGAACATATTTAAAATATCTCACTGCTCCTCTACTGAATGGTTTTAAAGGGCGTCTCTTCTGCAGGCTCCATACAAGTGTACACATAATAAAGAAACACAGCAATGATAAGAAACACCAAGACACGCAGCCACGCCGGCACACCTCCAGGTTTGCTGGTCTCTGGACTCGCACCACGCTGGATGGATTTGGAGACTGACGGGCCTGGGCGAGAAGAACTCTGATAGGTTGTTCGAGTTGGGCTTATAATGGGCCTTTAAAATAGACAGGAAAAACATTTCATTTATTTTTCAGTGAGGTTACAGGAATATTAACATTATAATCAAACATATTTTAAGAGAAGAAGAAGAAAAAAAATAATATAAACATTCTGAAACAATATTATTAAAACAAAAACTCACTCATTGGTATGGCCTACATCATCATCATCTCTATAATCGGTAATCTTCGACCTCCTTATGCTGTGGAGTGAGCATATATCCAGTTAGCATTTAGGAGGTGGAAACCACTTTTAAACTTCAACTGAGACAAAAAATAAATAAATGAATCACACAATAATAATGCAATTATTGTAAGCGTATAAGAAGAATATTATCATGGTTGGCAGGTTTTCACAACAAAACCTGCCCAAATGCTACTCAAAACTAGTCCAATCACGTTTCGGGGGGTCCCACAGTAAAATTTGCATTCTGTGGAGTAAAATCTGCGTTTTTGGCGTGGTTCCCCTGGTAAAATTCGCATTCCAGGGGTTAAATATCATGTTATTTGGGGTTGCTTCAACCTGCGGACATGAAAAACAACCCCCTGCAATGCAGTAAAGTAAAAGTAGCCCAATTCCGCGGGACTTGGCAACACTGAATATTATCTGTGATCTAAGCAAGACAGTTGGATAGACATTATAATTGTGAAATTTATAACTGCTTTACATATTCTATAAAATAAAAAAGCTACTTACACATCACCAAATCCATCGTGTCTTGTCAGTTGTGGCTGCTAAATATGAAAGTATGATAAATACACTACATGTGTGATGCCATGAGCAGTTACCCTTCAAATTCAGTTTATTTTTTACTTACAGGCTGATGATAGGTCAAATATTCCACTTCCTCTTCTATGAAAACAAGCACATTTTACAAGTGTAATTCTTCACCATAACGTATGATTGATAACAAATATTCCCTTTTTTTTTTTTTTAAAGCAAATCCTTACGTTCTTCTCTGTAGTATGTCTTGTCAGACGAGGAAGGCTTAGTGTTTTTGGCCATGGCCTCTTTCAGTTTCTTTTCATAGAGCTTTCTTGTGGATTCTGCAAAACAACACCGCCACCAAATCACAACATTTGCCAGATTTATTGAAAAAAATATATATATTTAACACTTCCCTGAGCTAGAGCTAAAATTTAATGAATAAAAACAAAAATGAAGAAAATATAATAAAGTACTCTGAATAATTAATAATATTTTTTCTAACTATAAATGTTTTAACTTAGATTATAGACAACACATACCTACTATTGGCCCATGTTTAATGCCATATTCATCCAGGAGCTGACTGATCTCCTTGTCAGATTTTCCACTTAATGAAGACATATCTGCAACAACAGGTTTAATGTTAATGTTTAAGGTATAATATATATAAACAAATCAATAGAGAACTGCCATTACTCATAATAATGTTCTAAGTAACTAGTAGGCCTACTTGACTGAGAAATGTAACATACAATGTTTATTTTAACCCCATAGAGAGTCTTATATAGTTCAAACAATATACCACAGAGATATGAGATATTCTTGAGCACTGTACCAAAACAAAAAGGTACTTTAGTGTGAGAGTACAACATCTGGGCTGAATGATACACATGTTGTGCAGACCTCAACAGCTGAGGTAACGTTACTATGAACAAAACACATTTCCTACGCAAAGACCAAGCGAAAATGGGATCGTCTGCCATATTAAAAGACATTAAAACAAAAGCATTAAACTCCAAACGCGTTTAAATTATTAGAAAATAGATTTCTCGGGCTCGAGATCGCAAGCGAAACCACTGACACAACTTTACGCTTTTAGCGTGACTTAGGATAGAAGGGCAAGCCATAGCTTTGCAATAACAATAGTTTTGTGTATTTTCTTGCATATATATATATATACCTTTTATGCTTAAAAATACTACTTTTGTAATAATTAACTTACCTTAAACGATTCCAGGACGTAAAAAGGCGCTTTGCTGAGCTGGGCGTGTCGCGCGAGAGGAGGAGACACGAATCACTTCCTCACGCTGGAAATGACTAGGCGTGTTCAAAGCGTCAAAGCTCTCTCTCTCTCTCTGTCACACACACACACACACACACACACACACACACACACACACACACACACACACACACACACACACACACACACACAGAAGGTAAATGGCTCTCAAACTGTTGTTTTCCAGTAAAGGCAGTTATATTTTAATGTATACAGACCCATTTAATATAATATGAAAAAATAGCAAGTAATAGCTATGATAATTATATTTAAAAAAATATGTTGTTTGCAAAACTAACACAACAAAACGGATCAAAAGTGACAGCACTTTTAACCCTCTGCTGCACACATGCTGATGGCACATGAAAAAAAAAAATCATCATTAATTTAGGAACATGTTATTGATAAAAAAAAATGTCACAGAGAAAATTATCATCAAAATCAAAAACTTTTTTTAAAGGTGCCCTAGAACTTTTTAAAAAAAGATGTAATATAAGTCTAAGGTGTCCCCTGAATGTATCTGTGAAGTTTCAGCTCAAAATACCCCATAGATTTTTTTTAATAAATTTTTTTAACTGCCTATTTTGGGGCATCATTATAAATTCAGGGCTACTGGCCCTTTAATTCTCCTGCTCCACACCCACGGAGCTCGCGCTTGCCTTAAACAGTGCATAAACAAAGTTTACACAGCTAATATAACCCTCAAATGGATCTTTACAAAGTGTTCGTCATGAATGCTGCATGTATGCGTCGGATTATGTGAGTATTGTATACTGTTATATTGTTTACATTGATTCTGTATGAGTTTGAGGCTATGCTCCGTGGCTAACGGCTAATGCTACACTGTTGAAGAAATTTATAAAGAATGAAGTTGTGTTTATGAATTATACAGACTGCAAGTGTTTAAAAATGAAAATAACAACAGTCTTGTCTCCGTGAATACAGTAAGAAACGATGGCAACTTTAACCACATTTAACAGTACATTAGCAACATGCTAACGAAACATTTAGAAAGACAATTTACAAATATCACTAAAAATATCATGGATCATGTCAGTTATTATTGCTCCATCTGCCATTTTTCGCTGTTGTTCTTGCTTGCATACCTAGTCTGATGATTCAGCTGTGCACAGATCCAGACGTTAATAAGGCTGCCCTTGTCTAATGCCTTGAACATGAGCTGGCATATGCAAATATTGGGGGGCGTACATATTAATGATCGACTGTTACATAACAGTCGGTGTTATGTTGAGATTCGCCTGTTTTTCGGAGGTCTTTTAAACAAATGAGATTTATATAAGAAGGAGGAAACAATGGAGTTTGAGACTCACTGTATCATTTCCATGTACTGAACTCTTGTTATTCAACTATGCCAAGGTAAATAAAATTTTTCATTCAAGGGCACCTTTAAAAAATTTCAAGAAATCATTATGTAAAAAGGGAAAAACACTTGAAAGACATTACATTGATATATTGAATTTGATACATGCATAGGTCTTTATCATGTAATGTGCTATGCCGTATAATGTACTTCATGTAATAAGATTTCACTCCGTACAAAACTTCATAAAGCAGTTCTTCTCTGCTGTGAAATAGAAGTGTATGTTACAATTTTTCACATCACTTTGGGTGTTCCTGCACACACAGGAACCCTGCATTTTCCCTTCTTATAATACATTATGGTCAATGTGAGCGAGGTATTGTCCAAAACATCCTGGAAAAGTACCCCTTATCACACAAAGAAAAACTGAATTTCTGAACATGCAAAATAAAAAAAAACTTCATAAAACGTGACAAAAGGCTTCTCTACACCTTCATACACACATATTTTTCATATAAGTTAATTTAATTTTAAATAAGATACCTAAAGCAAATAATCTTGCCTTCTTCTAACACCATGTGCTCCTGCGACCAGTGTCAGAACCGGACGTCCCCTGCTTGATATTAAAAATATTTCACTATATTACCAATTTTATTGTATTTTTGATCAAATTAATGCAGCCTTCTTGCAAACTTCTTTCAAAAACAATAAAATTCTTACTGACCTCAAACATTTGAAAGGTATTATAATTGTCACTGTACTCAGTCCAAAACAAATGAGCACAGAGATAAATGTAGTAGGCTATGACCAAAAAAGGATAGGTAAACAATTATCTTTATCTTCAGTGTGCTGCAACTGGAAAATGAGTTAAGTTTGAGAACTTAATCAAGTCTGATTCATTAACTGGCTCAAAATTGAAAAGATCTGACTTCATTCTTTATGTGGTAAGCAGAATTTAGACGGATGTCAAGATTGTCTGTGAATAACCTAAATTTCAGTCAGTTCAGTGATCATATCACTTAAAGTGCATAATTTGTGCCACTCTTCTGATAAATTAGGGTGACTTGAAATCCTTTTTGGAGCTTGAACTCTCCAGTCAATAATCATTGCAATTCCACACACACACACAGAATCGAATTTTGCTCTGCACAAGCGAAATTCTTACTGGCTCAAAACGAAACCGATACGCAGTACATCTTTCTACCGCTGGGGGGCGGAACTAAAAGAGTTCTTTTAAGTTTTTGAAGGTAGAGGAAACCCAAACTGTTGTTTTCGCGTTGGCATGAACAGATAACACGATTCAGCATTACTGTCGTTTCTCTGACTGGTAACTTCTCTTTCATTTTTAACCAGAACCGCTTGAGCAGAGCTACCTGTGTAAATTATTTTATCAAATGTTGTAAACAAGCCTATCAAATCGCCATATCTATTTAAATCAAAGTAAAGGTCCTTCACTAGGTGGTAAAACATTTATGGGGCCAACAAACCCCCTCACGAGGGTAAGTGATAAAGAACTGGGCCGGTCATACCAAATATGGGCAGAGTACAGCTGCTTACGAATTTTGACCGTCTTGACTCAGCTGCATGCCAGTGACGGGCGTCAACCTGATTTAGTGTGACTCAAAAGAATTCACCAGAAGACAGAAGCCTACAGATTATGTGTTTTGATGTATCGGTAACTAAGCAACCACTGTCAGCAGTTTGTTTTACTTTTTTTGCCCGTGTTGATGAACACCTGTAGGTAGGAAGTATGTCTATCTGAGTGAAATGGGTGGAGGAGGGTGATTTGTTAAATGAATAATTTACATCATTTACAATACCATGTACACTCAATATATTAAATTTATGCACAATAGAGATCCACAATTATAATTTCATTGAATACATCACTCATTAAAATCATCAAACTGAGGAAAGATGAAATCGAAAGGCAACTCAAACCACACACAGACATAAGAAAATGAAGACATTTACACATCTTACTTGACAGAAAAATAGTTAAGACAACTTTATTGTGTATCAAAATACTGAAAGTCAACACTTTATATATTTTTTTTTTTAGACAACTATTTTTTTTTTTAATTCTGGAATACTGATTATACATTGACACTGGAGCACAAAGGGCTAAAGAGCTGACAAAGTGAGAGCAAATAAGTGACATTTTGCCAAACAAATATTAAGACTTCCAAGTGCGTTTTACATAACCAGCAATAACTTGACAAGCAGTATGCATCAATCTCCCTTTTACTACACCTTGAGCCAGTTGACATTGCCTGCATCACCTTTATTCTGCCACGTAATTTCCCTTTGGTGTTGCTAAATAACTTGGCACACAATCCCCATTTTAAAAGGCATCTAATTGACATTTTCAAAAATGTCTTAATGGTCAAATGGAAGCAATATGCAGCTCTGTAGACTGTAAAATATTCAAAACACACAGGGCAGACCCACAGAGCTTTGGCACCAGTGTTAATTCAGTCTACAAGACAGTCTATGGTTAAGCATCATTTCACCCAATGGCAAGTTAAATGAAAACAAATCTGTGTTAAACAAGCGGCTGAATCACATCTATATTTCTCCTGCTACTAGAAATGGTTACTCTGTACAGTTACGACTGGAACAGCAGTCTCTTAAACCAGGCAAAAACATAGTAGCAGCTACTCTGTGTTAGGAACAAGATCAGTAACAAACTGGTGTAAACCAAACACTGAGCAAAAGCCACCAGGACCCTCTGCTTTAATTGATAACTGAATGCAGAAAAATGTAACAGGATCCAAAAATGACTGGCATACAGTGACAAGGTGCTTCTTTTAAATCCCTCTCTTGCTTAAACTGAATAGTGGTGCAGAAAAATACTGGATGAGAGGATCATATAGGAGGAAAAAGGGCAAGAGAGTTTTCAGTGTTCATGTATTTGATGCTGGCAGGAGCCTCAGATGGGGGTTTGGTGGAGGGCCATTAGACAGTAATGTGATACGGGCTCCCGGGGATGTGCTCATCGCCCCATTTAACCACCAGGATGTACTCTCCTTTCTCCTTCAGCTGGTAGGACACATTATAGAGACGGTTACCCAAGTGTTTCACCAAGATCTCCTCACAGGGCACTTTGGGTCCATCCACTCCAACCAGGAGCATGTTCCTCCCTGTGGGGGCATAATATATAATCAAATGTTGGCAATTAATATGAACTGCGAAAAATTTAAAAAAAAAAAAAAAACATTTCCTGCCCGTACCTGCTTTACTACAGTCCACACTGAAAGTGTTCTTCTGTCCTATGAAGCCTTTGTTGAGTCCCAGACCCTTGGCAACTACACGGCTGGCGTCGGAGCTGGCCCATCCTGGCGCTGCCTGCTGACTGGTTGTCACACTGCGGGTCACAGGGTCAACCAGAACTGATGAAGTCTCGTGCATGCTGTGGCTATTGACCAGTCGAGAGCCTGCAAAGGACACATTCGAAATTACACGACTACAATTTCCCATCCATTTGATACCATGATAAAACAATGATGTTAACAAGAACTATGCAACAGGAGTTTATATAAATTAGTTATAAATATAACAATTAGATGCCATGATAAAATGTCATTTTTAAGTTGACAAGAACTAGACAACACAAGCATAAATAAATTTGTTATAAAATCAATTAGATAAACAGTAGATACCATAATAGAATAAATTACCCATTTAGATGTTTTACTCAAATTTTATTTCATTTTATTTATAAGTAAATTAGTTAAAATTACAACACAAACCTGATAGCTATTCTTCTTACCTGTAATTTTTGCTTTGAATGGGCTGCCAACAATATGGTATGGTCCACCATATTTGATAGAAATTAGGTAGTTTCCAGGGGCCATGGGTGTGTAGGTGACCTTGTAGCCCTCTGGGCATTCCTGACAGTCCATCTTGACCTTGGAAGGCCCATCGATGGTCACTGCCAGAGCACCTGGGCCAGCTGAACTTGTGTTCACAATGAATTCACATGGTGATCCTGAAGAGGTGGTGGTGTGGAGTCAGTTTAGTTCAGCTGAACATTGACAACAATAGGATCATACTGTACATGAAATATAAAAGTTCTTTATACCAGTGCTGCCTCCTTCCAGACCAGCTCCATAAGCAGACACCATTCCTGGGTCTCCAGCCTGGCCCGTCTCACCAACACGGATCTTGAAGGGGCTTCCAGGGATGTGGGAACCATTGAATTTCACATCTATCAGGTATAGGCCATTCTCCCTGGGTATGAATCTCACAGCATACTTATCTGTGAGAATGACGGTAAGAAGAAAACAGTTGAAGATCAGTCAAAATCACAACTTTTTTTCTAAAACTTCAACACTAGGCTAACCTGCAAGGTTGGTGTAATGTTGGTGCCTAATATTGTTTAAATAGTCTATAATGTCCTTTTTGAAGCTTAGGGGAAAGTTCAAAATGCGCGGAAAACGCCGGCTGCACCACTTTCTACTTTCCAAAGTTGCTAAGAAATCATGAACCACGTTCTCCATGAAGATGAAGAAGTTTCAGCAAAGGATAAATGGATTTCCTGCCCTTGCATTAGCTATGCTACTGGACATAATTATGGATATATATAATAGAGAAAAAGAAATGCGGCCTGTACAGCTAAGATAAGCTGCTTGTATATCTTGGCTGAGCTTTCAATGTTGTTGCGGAAAGGGCGAAGCGGATCGATTTGTTCGTCACATTACCTGCGGTGCTTGTGGCATTCTGAAAAGTTTATTTTCATGTTGCTGTAGCGTAGATGTGCCTGGAAAAACAAGCGCGCTGCACTGCATGAGTGTCTCAGCGGTGTCGCTCTCTATTTGAGCGTACTTGTCGCACATCTACATTTAAAATAACGAACTTAAGCATGAGCATGTGAACAGCCCCTTAATCTTTCTCCTGGGTGCTTCATTTCCCCAAAAGATGGAAATACCTCAGTGATTTTTTGGACCATTTTGCAGTGCAAGAAAAAAGCATTCAACCCATTGTTACCTTCATCGATCTCTGTGACACAGCACTCTTCAAGCGCTCCGGATGGACTGTGAACTTTGGCATCGATGACTCCCTTCGCTCCGTTTAGGCTCACAGCAAAAGAGGCCGGCTGGTTCACCTTTAATCCGGACTCCTGCATTAACATGACACTGCCACACTCAACTCGGGATCAAAAACTGTGTAAAAGTCTGGTGTTCAGCAAACATGTTCTTCACCTAATGTGCCTCCACATCTCTTACCTTCAGGCTAACAGGGTTAAAGAGAGAGGCTTTGAGAGACCAAGAAATGAAAGCCCTCCACCCCCAGCAATACACAAAATGAAGTAGTTCAAAGGCAAAGAACAGAAAAATAAAGAAGCCTCTTTTGCCCTCTTTAACCCTTTAGCCTATCACTTCCATCCGTGTTGGAGGTAGGGCTGTTGGGAGCCTTTAGGACAAGGCACGAGAAATACAAACAGTCCTTCAGTATCCCAGAAACCCCAGCACATCCCTTGAACACAGCAGCAATGGATAACTGTGGCCTGTTTGGTGTGATTGGTGCATGCAACCTTTTGAGTTTCAACATTACCAATTGAAACATTTTCCAGACGCAGTAAAAGATCTACCCATTTATCATATGCAGCTACCAAATATGTGCATGTATCTGACAGCATGTGGTGTAGTGCGACAATTACCTCTCCTTTTCTGTTTGTACATGATATTATGTGTTATACCTCACATTAAAGCAAATCAAACTTTGTTTCATGTCTTAGTACGGTTTTTATCGTCATTGCAGCTGCTGTGCCAAGGGTTGACTCGGAGTTGTTTTGGGTGGACAAATGTCTGTCTTTCTCGAAGCCTCACCTGAAGACTGGCAACAGTGAGACGGCGGGCGTCATCAGATGGAGAGGCCACGGGCACCACAAAAGGACTGTCAGGGATGTGCTCATCATTAAACCTGATGGACACTTCGTAATCACCTAAAACAGATGGAGACCAGTCAGCTTGGACACTTACAACTAACCATGAGTATAAATGAGTTGTATAAAGCATGAGTCGAGAACAAAGGCCTCACCAGGCTCCTGGACAATGTAGGAGACACCGCTGGATCCATCCTTGCGGTCTTCAAAAGCAATCTCTGCCTTACTAGGTCCCTCCACTGCGATGGACAGACCACCAGCTCCTGCTTCACGGGTCCAAATGCTGAACTCGGCTGTACATGGGGAAAATGAGGGATTAAACTGCAGTCACATTTACGGTTGTTCGGTGAATTGCGTGTGGAAAAATCCAGTCATTTCAACAGGTTCTCATATTTCTGGATGAAGGCGAATTATTTCCACATGCAGATTTCTCAAAGTGTCAAGTTGTTCACACGAATTTGCAACGCTGACCAACAGAAACCTGCTTTGTCTGAAAGTGACTTCTGTTTGAACTGTGCTACACTATTGACAACAGTCAATTAATCTTTTTGGTTCGCATCTTTAAAACTAATTTGACACGCTGCTCAAATCATACCTGGTACACCTGCCTCTGCTCTTTCTAATCCTGGGCCTCCAGCACGGACCTTATGGGCGCCTCCCTCTCCAAGAGGACCCACGGTGAACTGGAAGGGGGATCCGGGTACATGTTGACCTTGATACTTCACACTGACTGTGTGCACACCCATCTCCGTGGGCACGAAGCGAATGCAGTATGTGTTGTTTTCTCCCTCCATGATCTCGGCCTTGTGTACTTTGCCAGATGGGCTGGTCACCTGAGCGGTCATGTCTGCGATGCTGATCTCTGTGGACCAAAAGTACAGAGGGCAACAAATGTAGGTGTATTATAGAAGGGGATTGTTAATAATGATTATGTTAATTTTATTTTTCATAGTCCTACCAGGGATCTTCAGACTGAGGTCGCACTGGCTGCCAACATTGGCCACAGATGCAGCTCTTCTTCTGCGGGTGATGCTCTCCTTCATCCGACCTTCTCCTGTCACTTTCACGGTAAAAGCACTTCCTGTTGGAGAAACATAATGGGTGAAATTAAAACAGCCCGTTTAAAAATCACACAGCAATAAATGACCAACTAAATATGCCATTCTGAAAATGCAGCACTGCTAGTAAATACCTGGAACATGTTGGTCTGCAAATTTGATGTTAATTATGTAATTTCCTGGTTCTGTGGGGCAATATGTGACTTTGCAGGTGCCATCTTCCTGATCTTCAGTGTTAATATCCACCTTACTGGGTCCCTCGATAGACAAACTGAGTCCTCCATATCCTAAAGATTAAAAAAAAATTCAATACAATTAAATAAAAATTCAAATACAGAAAACAAACTAATAAAAAAAAAAAAAAACATCACCTGCATCTCTGGTGTCAATGATAAATTCTGCAGGCTCAAAAGTACGGGCTTCACTCAGGCCTTGACCAGTTACACGCACACGGCTGGCATCACCGATCTCTGATTGGTTGATCATGACTGAAATGGGGCTACTAGGAATATGACGTCCATTTTTCTTAATGTTAACAAGATGCTCGCCAATTTCCTTTGGCACAAATGAAATGCCTTGAGAGAAAACGCCAGAAACAGATTAGCACAACTGCTGACTTCACACTTGTGAAATGTGACCTTTCGTTCTACATGCTGTCACTTCCATCATAACACTTACCCACATGCCCATTCCTGAGCATCTTGAGCAGGCACGGCTCCTCCCGACCAGACGGGGTGGTGAGAGACGCAGTCAGCTGGCTGAGGTCCAGCTCACCGATGTCTAGAGGGATGTCAGCGGCTGAGCCCACCTTCAGATGAGACATGCGCATCGAATCGTCGCCTGTGGACAGACACGGAGTTGATGATGGCCCGTACAATGACGACATCACAATGAACATGAATGGACGTTTCTTTTCTCAAAATATAAAAGCAGGGTTTAAAGCACCTGTGATTTTGGCCATGAACGGGCTGCCTGGAATGTGCTTGTCGTTGTACTTGACAATGATGTTGTAGTCTCCGGGAAGAACAGGGAGGTAAGACACAGTGCAGGTACCATCTTGATTATCTGTGCAGCTGATGTCTGCCTTTGACGGCCCCTCAATGGCCAGAGACAGACCACCTGAGGAATACACAACAAGTGTCAAACCAGCTATATGCATACATTTTAGGGAAAATAAATAATTATTGTTTTTATTATTATTACTCGTTAAAAGCTAAAATAGTCATGCAACAGGCAAAATCAATGTGAGCGTCTATACCCTCTCCAGCATCCTTGGTGTTGACCGTGAAGACTGCAGGTTTATTGACCATGCCATGAATTAGACCAGGACCATAGGCAGTCACATGACCGCTGTTGACATAATCCACATAGAACTGCAGTGGACTTCCTAAGGGGCAAAGATACAAAGATTTTATAATTAAGAACCACTATGTTCATTAACCATTAAGGCAAATGCTTTTTTTTAAGGACGTCCTCATTTTTCTTGTAAACTTGTTTGTATGACTGGAAAAAGAAACAAACGTGACCAAGTATAGGTTCGTTTACCTGGAATGTGTATTCCATCATATTTGATGTCCATCTCATGCAGGCCAGCCTCAGTTGGGGCGTATTTCACTGTGACTGTGCCATCCTTGTTATCGGTAATATCAGGCTTGGCCACTTTTCCAGAAGGCATTCTTACATCACCTGTGAGGCATTGGGTACATGAGAATCTTCCTATACAAGACAGGATATTTCTATTTGACGGATTTGCATAGTACAGTACCTGTAATTTCTCCCTTCTGGATGGTAAAAGGAATGACCAAGTCGAAGGGTCTCAGTCCAGCTACATCCAGTCCATTCATACCAAGCTGTCTGTCTGTAGCCTGTGAGGAAGGAGAGGGAAATCAGACAGATCAAAACAAACCATGAGGTGGACACTGAACACAGATGGCCATCAGAACCTGAAGATCTAAAGCTAATGTGTTGTTTGAGGTTTTTGTAATCTGAATTTACTAATTGCTTGGTTTGTTCAATATTAATTTTTATTCCACTATGTTTAATGCATGTTACTAGGTCATGAGGAGAAAAAAAAAAAATATCAACAGCAGACAAAGAATAATTTTCAACTGTCATCCTAAGAATATCATATCATGGCTAATGTCCATATACAATATCGTTTAAAAGTTTGGGGTCTGTAAGATTATGTTTTTTGAAAACTCATACCTCACCAAGACTGCATTTATTCTATGAAAAACACAGTAAAACCGTAATATTGTGAAATATTATAATTTAAAATGAATGCTTTTCTATTTTAAAGTATTTTATTTATTAATATTAATATTTTAAACAAAAGTATGCTACTGAATTTTCAGTAGCAATTACTTCAGTCTTCAAAAAAAAAATAATAATAATTTGGTACTCAAAAAACATCTCTTATCAATATTGATAATGGTTGTGTTGCTTAAATAAAATCGCTATTTTTCACAAAAATATTATTTATTTATTTCCTCCTCAGGATTCTTTGAGGAATAGAAAGTCCATTTATTTGAAATAGAAATCTGTGGGAACATTATAAATGTCTTTACTAGTGCTTGAACAATTTAATGGTGTCCTTTCTGAATAAGAATATTAATTTCTTTTAAAAAAAAATTAAATAAATCTTACTGACCCAAAACATTTTAACTGTAGTGTATACTGATTTTGGTGTCAAGAAGACACAAATGTTTTGTATGTATATCATGAATGGAAATGAAGAGCACAAACACAGCAGACATGACAAAAGAACCCTAAAAAAAATAAAAACAAAGATATATATATATATAAAAAAAATAAAATAAAAACAATAATGGAGATGATGACGAGGATGATGATGCAGCCACCAACACTGTGAGAGAGAATGACATTCTAATGAGAAATGGCAGGATCAGTCAGTGATTGACCAGTCTGGAGAAGGGGGTGGAGAAAAAGCCAAGCAGACAATGTGACCAACGATGATGTATCACACACACACAAAAAAAACAACCACATCTAAATGCCAACACAAAAGACAATGACGGTGTCAAACACACAGCTTAAGCTCTGCAACAACCAGCCATTTTGTTCAAATGTAGATTGCCCACATTTATTGCTTTCCAAAATGGCTGTCATTCTATAAATCAATAAAAATGTATTGAGTCCACATAAAGGAAGAATCATGGGAAATAAGATGAAATAAACCCTAAACCTGGAGGAAGAGGGGGAAAAAAAAAGGAGGGTGAAAATGGGAAGGACGTAGGATTGATTGGGGATTCATTGATAGCAGAGCAGGAAATTGAGACAGGGAGGAAAGAGGGGCGTGTCAGTACCCATGGCTGGCCCATGTTGGGCGCGTAGGCGTACTGCGGGTTCTGGGTCTGCTGCATTAGTTGGTCAGGGGAGTCACCTTCCAAAGCCTGAGACAGGGCAACAGAATCAAAGATGAAATCCCTCCAATTACAATCCCCATCTCTGGTTCAAAGCTGCTCAACCAGGAAGCCACTTTAAGAAATTTAGATTAAGATTCTTGACATTTCAAAACCATAGTTCATCCCAAAATGGTGTAATTTCTTTACCCTCATATTTTTCCAAAACCACTACTTTGTTTGAGGAACTGGCCAAAATGTAAAGGTCTTAATATTTGCCCTAGCACAGTGGATCTCAACAGTAAACTCCAACACACACACACAAATTATTTTTTCCTCTCAATAACTTGGTAGAACATACTGATCACTATTTAAGCTCATTATTATTATTATTAGACTGACGACAGCATTTACTTATAGGTGCGAGTTTTAAGACGTCCTGTTCACAAAGCTTGAGTACTGTACAAAAGAAGTCCTTTTATTTGATATCATTTCTTAAATATTACACGTTTGAAACAATAAAAGTCCAGTCGAGGTGCATGTTCTTCTGTCAGACCTAAATCACCTGAAAGCAGCTTTCGTTATCATACCCGAGTAAGAGCAAAGAATTCAAGTCACGCACAGAACACTGAACTGTTCACACCAGCTCCAGTGGACAGCATCTAAAACCTTCAGATGACTCTGTGATGAATTAACAGAGCTTACAGAGCAGCAGATATAGGAGCAGAATGGCTCTTGCAGTATATAAGACAACTGTATTTTGCTGCTGTGTGAATGTGTTCTTCTGAGACCAAAATCTCTAAAACTAATACGGCCTAAAGCTTTTAAGCCACCAAACTCAACACAAACCTTCAAGATGATATAATTATGTAGGCAATGTTTTCTAATTGATCAGACATTTGCTTTTCCTTAAATCAAAAGATCAAAACTCCCCCAAATTCCACAGATTTACATTGAAAATTACGAAAAATCCAAACTCAAACATTCATCCATCGATGTCCACTAAAATATGTTAACACCTAAAACACCTAATATCCTAAAATATACCAGCTACAAGCTAACAATGCTAGCAATTTGCTAAAAATATGCTATAAGTATTCAAATATGCTATGAACATTGCATGAAAGCAAAATTAAATTTAAAATAGTTTAAAGTTCAAAAAAAGGTTAAGAACCACTGCCTTAGGTGCTGCTAGTTCTCCCATGTTTCTGATTCATAACCAATTGGTTTATTAAAGAGAAAAAAAAAAAAAGATTTCTAAAGAACAATTGGAGTTCACATAACTGGTCAAACATTTGTTAATTCAAACTCGTTCAGTCCTTTAGTTCACCGATGAGACCCATGATCTAGTCAACTCACTGGAGAGGAAATTAAATCAAACAACTACACCTAAATTTCCATATGTTCACCACACAAAGCTCACATGGCTGCAGAAGGAAATATAGCACATGAGTAACTATAAGATGCTTTTTTATTGTAGTGTTAAAATATGAGCTTTTGATGCTTGAATGCTCCAATCCCCACACCAGAGCACCTATAACATTAATTTAAATTTCTACTTTTGCGTTTCATGGAAGAAAGAAACCGGTTTTGGAATAACATGAGGATGACAGTTTTTGGGAGAACTAATCCCTTAAATTGCATATTGATGCTTACCAGAGTGTAATTGCAACAATAAGTTACTATAATGATGGCTTTGCACTAAAGGTTCACAGTGTATATTTAATCCACTATCCCACTGGAAAGGCTGCCTGTAAGAGTTTGTCCACCGTTTGAAATTAACATACTGTGATCCATATGAATAAAGTATCTGTATGGCATTTCTGTACCGTGACTTGGAAGGGGCTGTTGGGGATGTGCTCTCCACCGAAGCGCACACAGATGACGTATTTCCCAGGCTGGGGTGCCGTGTAGAAGATGTCAAAAGTTCCATCCTCATTTTCAACTACATCCACATCCACCTCGCCTCCATCTGGAGTGCACACCGTGCATGTCACCTTGCCCTTCCCAGCGGCCTTTGCATCCACAGTGATGACTGTCTGCTCTCCAATCTGAATAGTTGGACCAACTCCAGCTCCTATAGAATACAGAGAGGTTTAGTAACAGGTAATGTGCAGGCAGATGTTTTGTTATTAGGGAGTTTAGTACCCATCCCTCCATAGTAACATTCCACCATGCACTAGATGCAACAGGTCTGGAACATCAAGGCAACAGATGGCTTAAGAAAAGTAGAATCCATCACCAGTGGTTCTCAACCAGGAGGCCAAAACAATCTTCCAAAGGGGCATGACTTTAATCTAAGAGTTTTTAAATTAAAAGACTAAGTTTGATTATTGTAATATATTCAATTTAAACACCAAAAAAAAAAAAAAAAAAAGTATTCCATTAAGTATTGTTTTTAATTAAAATAACAGTTCTTGAATCTTCTGGAACCATAAAATTAACCATGGATAATTTAAAATAATCAATATTCCCAGTTCCTGTTAATAAAAATAAATAAATAAATAAGTTTGAAAATGTATGTCTATTACAGCAGAAATACAGAAAATCTCAGTCTTCAAATAGGGTGTTGGACAAATGGAGGCTTTTAAGTAAAAAGGGTTGAGAATCACTGATCTAGACGCATTTTCCTCCTCTGTGACTAAAAAGACCACTATCCGTTGCCTCAATTTCCAGAGTGCTACTGTCCATTTAACAATGCGTCCAGTAATACAAAACAAATGAGAAAAGCTGAGAAAGATATATAGTACATGTACATTCCATCATACAGGCAAATTAAAGACCCAATACAGTAAGTTAGTGATTAGTCACCTGCAGTCGACAACTAATTCACTTTTGTACTTTAAGACAAAGCCATTTTGGAATGGCAGGAAACACAAGATAATGTACATGTGGACCATGTCTTAGCTAAAA
Source organism: Chanodichthys erythropterus (assembly GCF_024489055.1). Classification (NCBI taxonomy): domain Eukaryota; kingdom Metazoa; phylum Chordata; class Actinopteri; order Cypriniformes; family Xenocyprididae; genus Chanodichthys; species Chanodichthys erythropterus. The sequence goes on from NC_090240.1 coordinate 26,867,875, forward strand.
GTAGTGGATAGGATGGCAAAATGTAAGCCCTTTAGTATCATACACGATGCAATTCTGCATGCAGAACCAAACTAAGATTAGAGCATTATTCAAAGCGCTTACCCAAACCGTGACCTCCAATTGAGACTGAGACCGTGAAGCATAGCAAGAAAAAGTGAAAAGGTAACAATCAGGGCAAAATACAACAAAATGTGTGCGCAAGAGATAAAACAGAAGTGAGGAATGAAGTGATGGGACTGTGAGCAGCGCTGCACAAGAGGTGTGTGTGTGTGTGTGTGTGTGTGTGTGTGTGTGTGTGTGTGTGTGTGTGTGTGTGTCTGGGTGGGGGATGAAGATGGAAGTACACAAAAACTTTACACTTTATACAAAAAAAAAAAAAAAAAAAAAAAAAAAATAAAATTCCCTTGTGAAAACCAGTCTGAACATTGAGTTTTAGATTAGACAAAAATGGCTCAAAGAACACAGTGAAGAGTCATCAAAACATTTATTTTTCAGTGGCTCCCAAACCACAGGATTATTCTGATCCTCCCATTCAGTGTGTACTGGCAGACTATCTTAAGACACCAGAAATGGGTAAATAAAAAGGCACAGTTGCCCTCTCTTTTTTTTGTAATATGGATACAGAGCAGTTTGGTGGTTTGATTTCCATAATAGGGCTGCATGATATTAGAAAAACTGATATTGCAATATTTTGTTTTTCTGCAATACATATTGTGATATGAAAAAAACAAAAAAAAAAAACAAAAAGGAATTTCTCACCAGATTTTATAAATAGCTATATTTGGAAAGAATTAATACAGTTCATTCTAGAGTGATTAGTGTGATTTTGTTGGTGAGTGTATCTGCATAGAAAACAAATTTCAAAAAGTTGAAACTTTTGAGCTTGAACCATCCTTTCAGGGTTGAGCAATTTTGGAAAAAAACTTTAAAACCTTGGGTGTTTACACATGGGTATAATCCTCAAAAGAACCAACTCAAACCTCTTTTAAGTAAACAAAGCGAACAGAGCTTAAAAATATATTCAGTTTTCTTAGGCCAAATTCCCACTGTTTGGGACTCTTTCGATACGATTTGAATCACATTAAGACATACCGCAATATTGATTTTATTCCGATATATTGCGCAGCCCTGCTATATTATACATTTTAATATTTAGAGCTCTGATAGCTCAAAAGTTCAGTCTGAAATAAACAGAAATGGGTCTCCAAGATTGTAATCAGTAATGTACAGACTGGTCATTTACATTGACTGATATGACTTGCGCATTACATACCTGTGACTGTGCATTTGCTGGCATCTCCTGTGGGCAGGGCTCTGATACGATAAGGGGAGTATGGTATTTCATCACCACCATACTTGATGAGAATGGTGTAACGGCCAGTCATGTCAGGCACATAGGACACAAGGTACGTCCCATCCTGATTATCACGAATGTTAGCCTTCTTTGGCTTCCCTTCAGGATCCTAAAACAAGCATTAAGAACCAAACAATGGATTAAAAAGGTTGTAAGAGTCAGTAGCTACTTTATGGCTGTAAAGAGAAGCATCAGCTCACAGTGATCTGGACAGCCAAGAGTCCCTCTCCTGCATCTTTGGCGTCAATAGTGAACTCCACGGGCAGACTGGCAGGCACACCAGTGGTATTCAGACCAGGACCGCTGGCACGGACCTTACTAGCATCATGAGTGGGCAGAACCTTCACCTTATAAGGACTGAATAAAGAGACCGAAAAGAGTGTGTGAGAGGGGAAATAAAGAGCAAGGAAGGACAAGGACCAAGGGAATTTAAAAATGCACCAGGCCTGCTATAATACCAGTAGTCGATGCCAATACCACTGAAATTTCACAATACTTTAATGCCAATTTCAACACTATAGCAAAAACTAATCTGCTAATCGAAGACATTTTACTGTTAAATACTAATATAAAACAATAAATAAAAAAAATAAAAAATAAAATAAAAAAAACACCCCTATAATATTTCTCTAAATCGACAGTACTCGCTATCAATGCATATTTTTATTTAAGCATAGACTATTTACTTTGGTACTGGTACTTTTAACTTTTTTTTTTTTTTTGTAAAGCCATGTCAGTTTCTATGGGTATTTTTATTGCAAAATCCAGTTTGACATAATAGATAAAACAAGAAAACCAACATAAGATGTTTAAGATCCATTTTTAAAATTCGTTCTGATTCTAGACTGACATTAACCTTCTCAAGAGGGTCCTAAACAGAAACAGAACAAACCACACGACTGAGCACAATGTGACCTAAAGTATACAGACACATAAAAGGGTGGTGGTGACAGATCTCAGGTTGCGGTTTACCTGTGTGGGATCTCCTCATCAGCATACAGGACGTTAATTGAATAGGGCCCCTCCCTTGTGGGTACGTAGCTGACCGTGTGAGTCCGGTCACCATTATCCACCACCTCAACAGGCTCCACGACTCCTTCAAGACAAACAGTAATTGTCACAATCCTCAAATTCAATGGAGGGAATATAAAAAAAAAAAAAAAAAAAAAAAGACTCTTGGGTCATGCTCTCACCTTTGGGTCCCTGCACTCGGACCTGCAAGGGAGCCACTCCAGCCTTGCTTGCATCCACAGAAAAGACCTGTGGGATATTGGCACGCACGTTGTTTCCAAGCCCTTGACCCTGACATTTCACTTTAGTTGCGTCGACAGTATCATGGACAGGTACGGAGAAAGGGCTTCCTGTAGGGGGATATAAGATATAATTAGTGTTGTCAAAAGTACCAACTTTGATACCAAAATTTATCGGTACTAAAATTTAAACAATGTGATGATACCAGAATTTCCCGCCCTAGCATTTTGAATGCTGTTGAGCGGATTCTTAAACACCTCTGATTGGCCATTGTGTTCACGTACTCAACAGATATGTCTGTGATTGCCTACAATGATCAATGCTTCAAAAACTTGTAAATAGACATCTTCGCAGAGCGCTTCCACAGATACATACAGGAACGTTTGAAAGCATGAGTCTATCAGCGGATCCTGCTTTCAAACACTTCCTTAACCAAAGTTAATCTACATTTAATTTCTGCAGTAAACACTATACAGTGTTATTTTACATTTAATCATTACATTTCTTTACCTGAATCCTACAGTTAGACCTTACTTTATTTGTAACTTTGTTATATTCTGTTATGTGACAGTTAAATTATCTTTAATAAAGTTATAACATTATTAGTTAGGCTAGTAGTTTTGGCTGTGGTATTGAGGAACTTAAAATGTGCTTTAAGTAATAAATGGAAAGCAGTTGCATTCGGTTACAAAAATACTGACCAGTGATTGGTTGGCCTCCGTAGGTGACATTGAGGTTGTATGTGCCTGGCTCATATGGGATGTATTCAACACAACAGCTGCCATCTTTGTTATCAGTGCAGGACATTTTGGCCTCAGAAGGTCCCTCCATAGCCAGCCCCAGTCCACCTGTACCGGCCCCACTGCGCAAGATACAGACGAGGAGTGAGCAAAGAACCTTACAACCAGACCTACAGCAGCTCAAAATGAAACAAAAAGCCGAGTGCTGAATCTACCCACCGGGTCTCCACTGTAAACTTGTTGGGTTTGTTAGTGATGCCAGACTGAAGTCCTGGGCCATGTACACGCACACGTGCCGGGTCACAACCCTCAGTCACCGGCACACGGAACGGGCTCTTGGGAACCGGGGTGTTATCGTAAGCGACCTCAACACTGTGTGTGCCTATTAACATATGCCACAGAAGATTAGCATAAATGCAATCCTATGCAAATGTAGTACAGTAATACTACATTTTTAAATTTTTTAAAGTTGTGCATCTCCTTGTAAAACCACGAATGATGCCAAGATGGATACGAGGTAACACTTTATAACAAGTATAATATATAACTCATTACTTCTAAGGAAAGTCCCTATAAAAATAAAAAAAGGAAACCATGTTTTTCATGTATTTGTAAACAATTTAAGGAACCTTGAATATGAATGCAATTAATGGTCTTATAAAGGTTGGTTTAAATGACTTAAATATCATTTTCCATGACCTAATCTAAAGTGAGAACTATTTTCTGTTAATAAGTTGTTAACGCATTACTAACTCTTTACATATGAGCTAATAATTTGTTAATTACAGTAACAATGAATGAATAACTTTGCATATAGTCTATTAATGTATTAAATACAGTTTATAAACAATTAGCAGTAAACAAATAGGTTGCAAATTTATAAGTACTTTATTACACTAAAAGTGTACTCAATACGATATTAAATATAAAACACTAACAACTAAAAATTAATGATTTTAAAAATGAATTCAAGCATCACAATTTGAAGCACAAAAAAAAAGAAAAAAGAGGTTATTCATTTTGACATTTGCTAAAGATCACAGTTAAATGGTATTACATTAGTGTAATTTAACTAATTTTAAACATTAATGTTAGTTGAGCATTAGATGATGACCAAGATCATCTAAAAATGTAAAAATAGGAGAAATGAGAACTGAAACTCACCCTCCTCATAAGGCGTGTACTCCACTTGGTAAGTGCCGTCTCCCAGGTCTCTGATCAGTGCTTCAGTTTGGTTGCCTGATGGGTTATTGATACATGTCTTGATATGATTGCCACCCGTTTTGGTAAGAGCACGAGCATCCACAGTGAAATCAGTAGTGGCCTCCCGGAAAACACCTACATATGAACATTCAAAGTAACCAAATGAGCAAAGACAGTCAAGTAATTCCTGTCTAATAAAGCCGAGAAGACCACACTACCTTTGCCCTCCACTCCAGGTCCGAACACTTTTACTCCACTGGTTTCCACAGCAGGCTCCACGTTGAGTCTGGCTGGGAAATTTGGCACATCCTGATCACCGTAGCGAATGGTGAGGGTATAAGCTCCAGGGTACAGAGGGATATAAGTGATGGTGTAAGTTCCATCCCCATTGTCTTGAATACGGACTTCAGCCTCGGTGCCATTGTCTGAGATGATCTCTATAGTCAGCTCAGCAGGGCCAGCATTAGTGCAATCGACCACAAACTGTCCTGGCTCGCCAACCTTAGCTCTCTCCAGACCTGGCCCAGAACATCGCACCTACACATTAGAAGAGACGTTGGGATATGAATGAAAGAGTGCATTTGTTCTCCCACTAAAGCCAATAAAGGGGTTCAGATGCCAAAACCACTCAAACGAGAAGTTGTGCAACATTAAGCAAATTACAGTTTGTAAAAATAAACACCCAACAAGAGCTTTTTCTGACGCCTTTTTTCTTGTCTTGTTAAAGCAGCAAAAATATTTAATTCCTAGGTTGAGCACCATTTCCAAACTGCCTCACCTTAGATGGGTCAGTGGGTGCAATGGCTTCCACAGGGAATGGACTGCCAGGGATGGGGGTGCCATCATATGTCAGTTCAACCTCATAGGGTCCCTTATCTCTGGGGATAAAACGAACCTGGCTGGTTTCTGGGCTCAGACCTGGTTCAACTTTACAGGGCACAGATTTGCCAGATGGACCTGTAACCTTTGCGCCAACTTTGCCCTGACCACCTGCTCCTTTAGACTTGACAGTGATGTCCTGATCCTTTCCAACAGTCATTGCTGGAAAAAAAAGCAGATCATTTGACTTTGAAATGGGCGTTCATAACTCAGTTTAATTGGTCACAAGCTAGACAAGGAAAGTGATAACTTACTATCACCAAGACCAGCCACTTTAACTTTACTGACATCAAGGGATGGGGCAACTGCTACAGCAAACGGGCTCTTGGGAATGGGATCGCCACCATAGGTGACATTCAAACCCATATTGCCCTAAAGAAGAAAATGAGCACTTAGATTTCACAAGTACTCAATGGATAAATGGATAATATTCTGCTCAAAAAACCAAACCTCAGCAGGTATGGAAATTTGAAATCTCAAACATGTGCTCACCTGTTGGACAGGGGTGTATTTAACAGTGTGGGTGCCATCATGATTGTTGATGATGTCAAAGTCACGGACTGCCTCTGCCTTGTTGGGTCCAGTGAACTGAGCGTCAAGTTTAGCTTTGCCTGCGGCCTTTGTGTTCACAGTGAAGTGAGTGGGTTTGTTCAGCTCCACACCTTGAAGAGATATAGGAGCTATTTTTATTCACCATTACAGGAAATTCACCTTACAACAAAAAAACAAAACAAAACATGTTAGTCTTTGCTCTTTATCTCACCAGTGCGGCTGAGTCCAGGCCCCTCTGCTTTAACTTTACTGGCATCATGAGAGGGATCGACCTTGATTCTGATGGGAGTCAGGGGAATGGTCTAGAAAACAAAACAAGTTTGAATACAAGAAATCCCACTAGAGCACTTCACCACACACACACACTTGTGCTTCCTCTTACCTGATCAGCAAACAGCACCATGATTGTGTAGCTGCCTGCTCCAGGGGGAGTGTATTTGACAGTGAATGTGTCATTGTCATTTCTAATGATGTCAAAATCGATGTCAGCCTCAGCGGGTCCCACCACACCTGGGGCACATTTGATGCCTATGCTGATGTCACCTAGGAAAAAAAGGCCATTAAGCTTCCTTGCCCATAAAAGACATGAGAATATTAGTTCACATCATTCTTTTAGAGTTAAAGCTCTTACCCTGTCCAGCCTCAGCACAATCCACAGTGAAGTATGTGGGTTCAAAGGCCTTCAGGCCAGTCTTGGCCACTCCAGGCCCTGATACTTTAACCTTATTGGGATGGCACCCTGCCCCAATATTCATCTACAGGACAAATACAGTGAAAATTAGGAAATATTCATACACAAACAGTAATGCTAACACTTGAAGCTTATATATGCATTATAAAAGTATTTTAATGCATTAATTATGCCTCGTAATGCACCTTATAATGCATTGTATGATCTCATTAATAATTATAACCACAGTTATAATACATTATCATACTTGTTACACCCTGAGAAATAATGCATTAAAACAAGACAATTTTCAAGGAAAATCTGCAAATATTACAATGCATATAATATTATGAAAATACCTAATGCAATACAGCGTACATTATTAATGCCTTTATAATAAAAAGACTTCAATTAAAGTTTTAGCAGAGTAATTCTAAGGATCTTAACCATATCTGAATTACTACCCACCCTGAATGGGCTCTCTGGGATGTTGACTCCGCCCCATGACACCATCACAGTGTGTTTGAGAGGTTTGCGAGGGGTGTAGCTGCAGCTGTATGTTCCATTGCCATTGTCCTTCACCTGCACATCTACTGGGTTTCCATCACGGTCCTGAGAGGAAAAGAGATTGTTAGTGCTTTGATTTAGAGAGATGTAGGTCAGTCATGAGCAATAAACCAAGATTCACACCTGGGCTTGAATCTTTAGGGGAGCTTTGCCACCTAGTTTGGCATCCACAGTGAACTCGGCTGGTTTGCCGACTGACAGACCAGAGCTCTGCAGACCTGGACCATAAGCCTTCACCTGAATTACAAATGAGACACACCAATAGCCTAAATTTAAAACTGTACAATAAGGACTACCAACTGCTCATATAAGGAATAATTTTCACATCAAACCTCTAGAAGGAAGCCAGATTCATTACCTTGTCAGGATAAAAGTCTTTTCCTGGAGCAGGCACGATTTCAGCCATGAAAGGGCTATGCTGGATGTCCTCGTTCTTACAGAGCACATGAACGGCATATTCGCCTGGTTCTGTGGGCCAGTACCTCACGTCACAGGAGCCATCTCCCTTATCATCACATTCGATCTTAGCCGGGGATGGGCCCTCCACTGAGAAACCTGAATGGAGAACTCCCAAAATTGAGACTGTTGTTCTGGATTTACAGTTCAAAACTTATACAATAAAAATATAAACTTTAAAAACAATGTAAAATTCTATTTTCCGTTCAAACAGGCAGATAAACGTAGACCAAGCTAGTGGAACATACCCAAAGTGCCCACGTCATCCCCGACAGCTTCCACCACAAAGTCAGCGGATTTGCCTACAATGCCACTCTCTAGTCCTGGACCCCATGCCCTCACCGGCTGTGGTCCTGCTTCAGATCCGATCTTCACCTCAAATGGGCTGGATGAGGGATAAGAGACATTTAGTCTAATGTTAGTCTAATGTTTAGTCGCCTCTAGTTTAAACAGTAAATCATGGCACTAGCAATACCAAGATTATGGTTTTAAAGGAAAACTCCTTTAAACTTTTTTTTTTTTTGAATAGGCTCATTTTTCACCTCCCCTAGAGTTAAACAGTCGAATTACCGTTTTCTAATCCATTCAGCCGATCTCCAGGTCTGGCGGTCCACTTTTAGCATAGCTTAGCATAGTTCATTGAATCTGATTAGACTGTTAGCATCTTGCTCAAAAAAAAAAAAAAAAAAAAAAGGACCTAAGAGTTTCCTATTTAAAACTTGACGACTCTGTAGTTACACAGTGTACTAAGACCGACAGAAAATGAAAAGTTTCGATTTTCTAGGCCGATATGGCTAGGAACTATAATATAATAAAGGAACTTTTCTGCCATACCATGGGTGCAGCAGACGCAATGATATTATGCAGTGGCCAATGTATAAATATACTTATATTTATACCAATGTATAAATATAAATGTGTTTTACCTGCGAGGGATGTGTTGTCCACCCCATGTGATTGTGATGATGTAATTTCCAGGTGTGGTGGGGTAATACTCAAAGCTGTACACGCCATCTCCCAGATCCTTCTTCTTACACGGCTCCTCAAGACCCTCTGTGTAATAAATACTGTAGTTGAGTAACTAGATCATAAAACATACTGCTGCTTAAGAGTAAAACAGAGGGCTCTAGCAGTGTGAATATGTGAATAGGAGTGTGGTGTCCACTCACTGGGGCCTTTGATGGTGACTTTCAGGTCTCCAGTACCAGCTCCTTTGGTGTAAACCTTAAACTCAGCAGTCTCCTTGATTCTCAAGCCTTTAGGCTGCAGACCGCGGCCCTTGGCTTTACAAAGGCTTGGATTACAGGCTGGTGAGGACAGACAATCAAGTTAGTACAATTTGTAGTTAAAGTGTACCCTTATATTTACAAAAAATAAAAATAAAGTAATTTGTTCAATACACGTTAAGCTCCATCACTTGTGGCATGCTGTCGTTTACCACAGAAAATAAAGCAATGTTCACTCAATTAGTAATAAATACAAATAAAAAGATAAATAAAAATGAATGCTCCATTTTGCAATATCATTCCTATGGGGGTTGTAAACAGTCACTTAGTTATGGATGGAAGAAAGAAATAAAAGTAGTAATTACAAGTGTTTAAATAAAAATGTCACACTGTCAGATATAAAGTCGCAACTGTGAAATATGAAGCCACGATCATGAGGAAAACTCAAATTTACGATGTGCAATTTTTAAGGGTTAACAGCCTCTACATGGTCATGACAGTGTTGAAACATACCAACTGTCTGTATCAAGTTGTGCAAGTGCCATTTATCAAAACGGTCTCATGTTAGCATGTAAAATGTCAGGAGTATACTTTCGAAACTGTACGTTTAATGTTTAAATTTATTCCCTGCTACACAGACTTTTATTATACACTGGATTACTGTCATCAAGCTTTTCCTTCTATGATATCAGAAGCTGTTCAGGATGCAAAACTATTGAAAACTATTCTTTAAAAAGCAAGGAAAACACTGAGCATGTTGGAGGAGAGATATTAGGCTCTGCTTGTGGTATAAATTATCTTTCTGTCTTGATCCAAACAGCCTTACAAGAGGAAGTGTTTGTGGTAAGAATGACTGTGCAGTGCTGAATAATACTGGTGGAAAAACGGTGATAATAAAATGCTTTTTTTAATGTTCCATTTGACTACTGCGCCACACACTACTGAGTCACAGGAATTTTGCTCTGCTTCCAACACCATGTCTATACGTCCCCTGAGAAACTAACATCTATTAGCACTTATATGGACAGTTAAACACTTTCAGGTCAGTCTAATCAGTGGTCCAACATTATGTCATGTAATTCCACTGGCACTATAAAAAGTAAAGGATTTGTTGCCTAAAGTGAGGGGCAACTAAACAAGAAAACAAAAAGGACATTGACAAAAGCATCAGGTCAAGTACCCAAGATATATCCAAGGAAACAGGAAATGACATCAAAAGCCAAAAGGAGGCCGATCCAAAGAGAGAAGGAAAGATACCAGCTGATGTAGACAGCACTTGTCCTTCAAAATGAGACAGAATTTCCAGTGAAGAAAACAGGAAAAAGACAGCAAGAAAAGCAATGCAGACAAAAGAACATGTAGCAAGGACAGATAACAAACCTAAACTGTCATTGTTTTATACAAAATATTCAGTGTTAATGGCCTTTTTGTGCCTTGTTAAACTGAATCCTGTGTGTATATCCTCCTGACCTACTTCCTTTTCCTGCCTTTCACAGTGAATACATTCATGCTTAGCACTTACCCTCTCCCACATGGACAGTGTAAGGGCTCTTGGAGATCTGGCCCCCAGCAAAGGTGATAGAGATGATGTGTTGGCCCTCCTGAGTGGGCTTGTAGGTGCATCGGTAGCTGCTATTGCCCTTATCCTCAACACTGCACTCAACAGTGTCCTTCTTTCCAGTGGGGTCCATAATGACCACCTCGACCTCTCCTACTCCAGCACCTGAGAGAGAAAAATCTGTTATGAAAAAGCCTATTTTGCCTGTACATGTCATTTACTTGGATTAAAAATAAAAGGAAAATGCTTATTTTGCCCATTTAATTTGATAAAACTTAAAACGAAAAATTATTTTGCTTGTATATGCTATTTATTCATTATTAATTAAATATGAATTCATCCCTTTTATTAGATGAAATATTCAGGCAAAATAATTTTATATTATTTATTTTTTAATTAAATAAAATTATTATTTTGCCTTTTTATTTACACAAAATAAAAAATTAAAAAGATTTTAAATCCAAATAAAGAAATAACATTGGCATTTTACCTTTAAAATAAAATAAAATAAAATAAAATAAAATAAAATAAAATAAAATAAAATAAAATAAAATAAAATAAAAAATAAAAAATAAAATAAAATAAAATAAAAATTAAAAATGCTTAATTTTGATTGTATTTTTATTTATTTGTATTTTTAAATGCATTTAATTTTAACTTTTTAAATAAAATGCTTATTTTTGGTATTTATTTTAAAACGCAATTCTTTAGATAAAATATTTAAAATAAAATAAAACAAAATATATTTTGCCTGCATGTTATTTAATTTTAAAAATGGAAAAAAATGCTTAATTTAATTTTTTCTTTATTTTACATTTATGAAAGCCATTTATATACTTTATCATCAGCATCAGCATCATCAACCAAAATAAGCATTTTATTTTCATATATACTGTTGGCAAGTACCAGCTGTGTAGACATCAAAGTATGTGATCTTGTTGGCAATGTTGCCTGCAGGCTCAAGTCCTGGGCCCTGGGCAGTAACCTTGCTGGAGTCTCCCTGAGCCATTCCCACATCCACCTCAAATGGACTCTTGGAGATGTGTTGCCCTGCAAACAGCACAGTCACCTAGGAGAACAGACACAGGTCAGTCTATTAAATGTCAGGCAAGGCAGTTTCTTCTACACCGTAAGGCACCAACTTTATTTTGAATATCACATTGCATTTTGTCCCATTCTATGCTTTCCATTTCATATTTTTTAGGTGACTGTAAATATTTTTGGGTACCTTGTGTTGTCCAGTAACTTTTGGCACATAGAATACGGAGTAAGTGCGGTTCTTGTCATTGTTGGCTGTAACTTTAGCCTCCTCGCGATGGCCGGCGGGGTCTTCCACGTAAACCAGTACCTCGCCCTGACCAGCACTGATGGTCTCAACAGTGAACACTGCCTTCTTCATCACAACATTACCTGTGGGCTCAATACCTGCATGGCACAAAACAATACCCATGATTCATATATTATCCAAGAACTCTCTCTCAAACATATTAAAATGATCAATAGCAGACATCACTAAACTAAAAGCCACAGCAAAACAAAACTGCTATAAAGTAATTGATCACAGTTTACCTGGTCCATATGCACGGGCCTTTTTGGGGTTGAGTTTGGGCCGCAGGGGGGCACCAGGCTTGAGTTTGGCTTTGGGGAACTGGGACAGATAAGTCATAACAGAGTGCTCGTCCACATTGGGATCAACAATTTCTTCTGGAGTGATCACCTGGTGACGAAACAAGGCATGTGATTTAGCCCAAACCAATCAAAACACACACAGTTAGTAAACAATTTGTAAAACAAGGTAATTTTTAGTAAAAGTGTTCACTGTGCAATATGGTGTCTTGAAGCCAAACCCACTTGGCAACGGAAATTTATGTTGAGTGGCAGGACAAACACAAGAAGAAAAGTCAGTATCATAGTAACTTCTACCCTGAGGACGGAAACGTAACTAACCACATGCATAACTGACGGCACGCAATATGCCAGGCTTGGCATAGGTTGCAACAACAAAAAAAAAACAAAAAAACTCACTGGGTAGTTTCAGGACATCAGTAGAGAAAAAGTGATTTGACTCAGTTCCTTATGTGGCGTGACAGAGCCAAACAATTTGATGAAGAAACCACAAAAGCTATGTTGGTGTGCTAAATTAGAAACACACCAGGTGGGGGCTCTAAAACATTGTTCTTTGATTATTCAGTAGTTAAAGAAAAGGCAAGAGATGACTAAAATAAAGTACCTGAGGAACACCAAGCCAGTCATCAGCCTGCTGCATGGCCTCCCTGGCATTATCCACAGGCTTGGTCTGATCCCAGGAATCCCAGTCTGGACAAAGACCTGCAAATCAAAAAGAAAAAAATAAATAAATTGTATTTGGCCAAATATTTCCAAGGACTGTGTCATTAGACTATTTTTGAGCTTGTCTTGCTACTTGAGAGCATAAATAGTTAATCAAACTCAGCAAAACTGAGCATCTTTTTTTTTTAAGTTTGAGTCACTTCCATTTAACAGTTCAAAAATGATTTGTTTATTACTCAAAATGTCCCATTATTCATGTAGGCTAACCAGGAGGATTTAATACTAAAGTGTTTCAGCCCTCAAGTGGTATGAAAAGATCTTGAGATCTTTCATAATTCCCAGATCCCTTGTTCACCTGGAGCACAACTGTCCACCAGTGCGCCAAGGGCTTTCCCTGACTGCCAGTCGCGGCTGAAGTTGGTGATGGGCAGCTCGGGCAGCTTGTTCTGTATCCATCCAAGCAGCCTCTGCTTGGGCGTCTTCTGCTTGCTTTCTTCGGTCTCCTCCTCCTCGTCCCACATGGGCATAGAGATGGAATAATGCAGGATAAGAGTCCATATCAGACCCAAGATCAGCTTCAGGTTCCCATCCACTATGGCCTTACTGTCTGTAACACAGAGACGGAGAGAAGAGTTACACAGAGACTGCCAAAACACATTGTGGTAAATTGATTTTTAATCATCTGAAAGCATCTGTAAGCCATAAAGCTGGAACAAATCTTTTTACCATTCAGCACAAGATGGTGCAATATGTTTCTGACCATCCTAGAAATGGTCATCAAACAATGAAGTGTTTGTATCTGCACTGCATATTTGAAACATTCAGACTTAAAGCTGGCACGACTTCAGATTCAGAGTGTAGATAATCAGAGGAGACATTTGTGGATTGGATGTCTAGATGGTTGGCACGGTCCAATATGAGGGTCTTTTTGGGACAAAATTTCAATTTGAAATTTGAAATAGCCAGATGAAGCCTTATAGCCTAAGCTCTGCTATTAAAAAACAAAAAAGAAGAAGAAAGAAAGAAAAATAGGGAAATAAATGTAAATCCTCCTCTAGTCACTCCACCCTGTTTCAACATCAAGATCTGAACATACTTATCTACCCTCATTCAACACTTTCACACTTCCCTTTCCATCTCTCTTTAACAAGAGCATACGCCCATCCAGAATGTGGTTATAGGCTTGCAAGTTTGTCTCGAGTCACAAAGGACAGTTGCAACAATTCAAAGCACAGACAGAACACTCACTCCACTGCATACACTGCATTTAGTATTTAAGTGAGGTCTAATCCAAGCTGGGACATTGAGAGAAATAAAAGATACATTTGAAGATAATGTGAATAATGGTTCACTGATAGTGCGGTGAAACTTCCTGTTTTAACTGAATCATGCTCCACTGAGGATGCAGTTAACCTTGCAGGGGACAAAAGGGAGGGGAGATTCGATACAACCCAGAAACCAATGTTCTAGCAAAGAGGAGGTGACAAGGCAAGTTATGTTAAACAAACTTTAAACTGAAAAACCTGGATTTGGCGGTTCATAGCCAGAGTGACACTCCTGAATTCACCATACTGTGAAAGTTGAGTACACTTTGTTTCAGATTAGATTTTAAAAAAAAAAGTTTAAGTATTACTGAAAGATCGGTCCCTTCATTGAATTTGAATTCTACCAAAACCTTGAAGCTTAAATTAAAATGCACATAGAGCTCATCAAATATGGTAAACACTTTGATTACACTGCTCGATTCATAAGAAATACTTTTACCAGCTGTGCTTGTTTGGCCATGTAAAATTGACACATTTTTCTCTAGCTCTGGTCTCCCGTTTTGAGTCAATTTCTGAATGTATCAAGTGCTTCCTTTCCTCTTTGTGACAATGTTTTGCCTAGCTAGCTAGATTGAGTTTGAAATGACAGTTAACTCAAATTTCAAACTCAATCTTGCTAGCTAGGCAAAACATTGTCACAAAGAGGAAAGAAAGCACTTGATCCATTCAGAAATAGACTCAAAACGAATGCACTGTATATTATAAGATCTCGCATAACATTTTATCCCCCTCCTGACCCGTTCCAGTTATCCAACTGTGCTTGTTTGGCCATGTAAAATCGACACATTTTTCTCTAGTTCTGGTCTCCCGGTGCGGTTTACAAACCATGAGCCCCCAGAGCCTGCTGGAATTCATCTTGGCTTTTGGTGAAGGTGCTATTGAACCTTCTCTGATCCCTTTATTCTCAGACCAAACACACTGGGTATGCGATTCAGCAACAGGGCAATAATACAGAAATTTATGAACCCATAAAAAAGTGCCATTATGATTAATGCTGGAAGAGGAAGTTTAAACATCACCAAATTCTTCCAGAGTCAGCTCAAATGGAACATCATGTAGATCATGCTAATTTTATGACTCTAAAAGAATCTTATTCCTACAAGATCACTGAAGGAAAAAAAAAAAAAAAATGAGTGAAATATTAGAAGCAAACTCAGTCAGCATAAAACAATAGCACAGATTATGATGAGTGACTATTGCAGTCTGATTCACTGTTATGCTGGTGAAATGAAGGCCGAGAAATAACAAAAAAGACAGAATGAAAGTCTTATTACATGGGAACTTGTTGATACTTGTTTAAGGTATTAGAGGCGGGCCTAACAAACGCAAGCCAGGGCAGGGTTTACAAAGACATCCTTAGGGCCACAAAAAAATAAATAAAATAACAGACAATACAATTAATTATTCAGAGTTATTTTCTCACATGCAGCATATTTTTGGCCTTTAGGGCCTTGGTAAGTTATCGGTTTCTGACAAATTCCTTTGGTGGTGTTTTATCTGTTCAAAGTCAGAGCAAAGATCTTGACTCACTAGAATTGGAGTGATGTGAAGTGGGGGTGCACATACAATTCATGCCATCTTATTCATCACCACCCCAGCGGCCCTCCCTCATTGACAGAACAGCATGCTGAGGTTTGTGGTTCCCACGAAAATATGTAAATGTTAAAAGCTTCAGGAGATCTTTTTGGGGTTAATTTGGAATGGGGGTAGGAATGTCTGAATGAAGAGTCTGCTAGTCTGTCCTAGTCCTGTATAATTAGGCTGATTTAGAGTCATGGCCACCAAAAGCTGATCAGAAGCATTTCTTAGGGGTTGGCCACATTGGATGCGTTCTTGCATTTATAAATAGCTGAATGGAGTGCATAATGGAAATGAAAGCAAAGGTTTTTTTTTAGACTTTTCTACACTTTAAAAAAAAAAGAGCTAATGTTTAAATAAAGTAATAAAAAATAAAATAAATGAAAACAATGTCAACATAAAAAAAAGACTTTAATTTTCCTGAAATTTATTGTCAAACGTGGTTAACACATTAGACGATGCTTAGTGGATTGTAGTGGTGATTAATTTAGAAACAACTTCTGTGAAATTGAACGGCACACTAAAATTTATTCAAAGTTCAGTCTCATTTTAGAGTATCACTATCCAGATTTTTATTCTGTTAACTAGTTGATTCGTGCATGATCACTTGACCATCATGAACTAGAGGTGGAAGGGGGTTGGAGGGGGACACAGGCCTGGTGACGCACTGCACACAATGGCAAACATATGAAACATGACAGGAATCCGTGTTGCAGCAGCATTCCCACCACACACTGCAGGAAATATACACACAGCACACTCATTCCTTTTAAGGGCATTTGTGCTCAAAGCTCTCCATCAAATTCCCAAAACATGAATCTCATGTCCGAGAGAGAATGCTGGCAGTGAGTAAGAGAAGATAAACCAAAAGAGACTGAGATAGAGATAGATGACGGAAAGAAGAGAGGGACAGTCAAAGACAAAATATACAAATGAAAGAGATAGCCTGTGTCCAAAACCCAAGGAAGCGGCATTCCTGTCCAGTCACTCGATGACTAAACAAGCTGTTTTCTGCATGAAGGCATCATGACGTCATGTCTGATGACCTAAAACAAATCTGAGAGAGATTTGGACAAAGCAAACTGGCTAAGTGTCCATAATGCTTACTTCTCATTAGACATGAGTCATAACATTTTTAAATGAATTAAGGAAAGATTTTTCAAATGGGGTCTTTAGTAATGCTTTAACATTAACTAACAATGAGCAATATTTTTGTTACTGTATTTTTTAATCTTTGATAAAAAGTAGTTAATAAAAATTAAAACTATTCATTTTTAGTTCATGTTAACAAATGGAACCTTATTGTAAAGTGTTACTGAACTTATTTAAACAGCTAAATACAATACAATTTTTTCCCCCTCAGCAGCAAAGGATTGTGAATGAAGGCAGAAAGGATGTTACGCAAACACTGGATCCGATATGCTTTGTTACCTTTCTACCCCCATATACTGCCTGCCAAGTCTTCGGATACAACCACAGACTTAAACAGGGAGGGACTGGGACAAGGTTGGGGAGTTGTGGCCTTCCCGTTTGATCCATGTTGGAGTGCTGAATCATCAGTAGTGGATCAGAGCAGAAAATCATTCCCATGACTCACCCCTCTGTCTGGACATGCCAAATAACCTTAGCCACTCTGACATCAGCCCTCATCCTTGACCCAACATCACCGGACAACATAACACACTGCAGATGTCTGAAGACGGGGAGGAGGAGGAGAAGTGTTCGTACCAAGATATATTTCATAGGAAAATGTCACATATTTCAGTTCGATAATTAGCCTAATATCCTTTCATTCACAAAGTTGAGGTCATTTTCCAGCAGTGGGGGTTTCATGTTTGCTCACAGCTGTAGAGGAGGATTGAGGAAATTGCACACATTCCAAAAAGGTCTTATCATGGTCAGGACGTCTATACACAAACACAATCAGAGATGGAAAATTCAACACAAATGACCCCCCCTTCTCACGCCTTAGTCTAATAAGGCCTTTAAATCCTCTGTGGAACACAAAAATGATATTTTCAAAAATGTCTGATGTTTTCATTGTCAATTTAATGAATGTCATTGGACTCCAGTGTTGTTTGGACTCCAACGTTCCGCAGAAGATATTAAGTCAAACAAGTTTGACTTACGACATGATTGAAGAATTGCACTTTCTCTTTAATGGAAGTTAAAGTCACAATGTAATGGAAGAAGAAACTGATATTTTCTTCCAGATGGTGACATACATCAGAGTGAAAAACCACTGAGAAGAGGAAAAAAAAGAAAAAAAAGGTTTGGGTGGGACTTGATTCCATCCATTGGTTAATTGGATTGGATGGAGGCAAATCTGAGAGCTTACAGTCGATTGTCAGAAAGGGACAGGGTTTAAATGGAATAAATGATTGGCGAAGTCCAAAATACATCAGCAGAGAGAAGTCTGAGGTTTCACTGGAAGAACAAGTTATGACATTAGATAGATATAGATAGATAGAGATAGATAGAGGACTCGTTCACAATAAGATTAATAAGATGAATTTAGAACATAGATCGGGTGAATTTATACTTCAGGACAACTTTAATAAAGTGTTAATCTAGCTTTTTATAAATTACAGGCATGGGTCCCTCAAATAAAACTATGCGATTCAATGTTTTCAGTTTAACGCTGGGACAAAATTTTGCCACACAGGACACCCGCAATGACACTAGCTAGTCAGCATGTTTCTTTATCTAATATCTGCAGTTTGAAGAACCTAAAATAGCATGAAAACAACGGTTATTGCTGAAGGTCTTAATGAGAACCATGTGGCACAGAAATGGCGAATTCTGATCGTCCCAGATTTTTTTTTCTAAAATAGAGCACATCCAATACATGATTTTAGAGCATGAACTCTGCAAGAAAACTTCCTTTTCTTTTACTTTCTATGACTTGCAAACGTCCCTCCCTCCTTCTCACTCTCTCTCTCTCTCTCTGGAAATGCTCCCCTTGGTTTTTTAGCCTTAAAAGGGCAGAAGCAAACTTGATCCTGGCAGGCCACCCATTCCCTTGCACAGGGGTTTCTGATTACAGCAGGGAGAGGGAGGGAACAGGAGGAGGCAGAGAAAGAAAGAGGAGTAGTTAGGGAGGGAAAACTGACTAGAACAGAAAACTGCTGCGGTAGTGCTTTTGTAAAACCCCATATTGACAGAGCTGGACTGTCATTTGGCTTGGATGTTTAGTGTCTGGATGGAACCCAGTTCCATCAACTTCACCTCAAACAAGAGGCCAGGAGAGTATGTGTCCATATTAAACATACGATTTTCATTACATCAAAGCCGATAGTGTGTTTAGTGCCACAATCCATATATCACACAGGCATACAAGGCCAGTCTACATTTTAACAAGATCACAAAAGATCTGGCCACATTCAGTTATATTTCCGTTCATGAGTATTTCTGCCAGTGTGACTGTGCACATAAATCTCTGCCTTTAAGTAAGGGTGGAGACAAATGCCTTGGGACAATCTGATAAGTGCTACTTGTGCTGGATTCTTTTCCTAAAACCATCATGGATGAATCACCCCTACAATCTCCAGACAATCCTTACAAGGAGTTTTACATCAGCATGCAAAAAAATGTTGGTGATGAATTCTATGGGTTACCGGATCAAGGAAGTGCCATGCAATTATACTCATTAGGACAACCCCCCCCCCCCCCCCCCCCCCCCCCCAACCCATCACCACTCCATCCCACCTCCCTTCTCCCAAACTTAATACGTCATATCCTCAGTCTAAAAATATTGCAAAAAACAACCCATTTCTCTGCATTAGCTTAACTCCAGGCAAATTCAATTTCTTATCTCCAAAAGAAAGGGGCAAACTGAAATGCAGCAATCTCAGCTCAACAGAGGAAGAGGTTATCCCCCTTTCATCAGTTTCCCAGCCACAGTGTATTCTACTCATCTTGATTCACAGTCTCCTCTGCTGGTTGCATTTATCTGTCTACCTACCCATTTGTCTGTCTCGGTTTGTTGTCACGAGGCTTTCCAGAGTACTCGCGTGGCAGATGTCTTCATGTGGTTTTCATGGAGCTGTTTGTCTAGCATGGTGACAATGTCCTTAAAAAACCTTTAAAGGGGTTTACAGTAAAGTGTAGCTTCAACATCTGAGTCACAGAGTCATTCAAGTACAAAAATCACCTTATTCTTTTGTTTACGCAGAAATTTGGAGATTCAAGTACAACCAATTAAAAGAGCACAGAACACGCAAACAGAACGGTAAAACCACACCGAGGTTAGGTTGCGAGACTTGCCATAGGGTGCTTTCCAGCGTGGTGAAGGGTGTGAGGGTACACGATCACGCACACTTATACACGTGCCACATATTCGTTGGTGCAAGTGCGCATAAGAACATCCTATTTATTTTAGTTTATGCCAAATTTACAGATATTTAAAGCAACTGCAGTCACATGGAAATCCTGTTCAGGAGTGTAGCAGTTCAGGCTCTAGAAATCAAGATTAACAAATTTATGCTTCTATAGTATAATTTCAAAATCAGTGACTAGTGCAGGACCACCCATAATCCTTACATAGATCCACCGCTGAACCACCAAGCAGACACTAACTATGGAAACCATGCCAAAAGAGCTCAGCAGCAAACTTCCATTCCCATGAAGCATTGCACATGAAGTAACTGGGTCAGATTTCCTACTAGATACTTGTGCATAATTGAATGTTTTCCATTTAACGTATATAAATTTATTATATTGTATCCTTAATGACAGTACGGGAACAGCTTGATACAATTTTGTTGTTTTTGATTCGATTACATAATACACAGTGCTTCATGGGATTGTAGTTCGATATTAAAAAAATTAACCCGTTAACTGTTACTGGCCCACAGCCATTACATATTTAAAACAGTAATATCCTATACTAAACCTAAACTTTCAAAATAAAATTACAGAGGAGCAGTAATTTATCAATTTGCAACAAGCATATTTTCATACTCATTAAAGCATGTTAACACCTTATAGCGATGAATATGAAAAATCAATGAAAATTGGTTGAAACATGTTTGTTTTCATGCCAAGTGTTCAAAAAATAACATCCATTAAATTTGAGAAGAAAAGGTCTGAAAATGTTTTTAATAGGGAAAAAAATAAATAAATACATTTATGGTTGTGGCGGCAATCTATAACCCACATACATATTGTTTTGATGTTTATTAGAGGCTGAATTCACATCAAATTCTGCCAAACTTCCCATACTACTTCTATATAGGATGTCTACTTCATAAATTGTATAAAAATAATGGAAATACATGGTTCAGATGACTCAAACCATATATGGAAATGGAGGCGCCCTTATATGGTCAGTAATGGAGCTTGGTTGTCATCTAGTGAAAAAGTGTGGTACTGCGCTCAAACAAAATCTTACTGAAAGCTTATTTTTTGAGATATCAACCTGAAATTTGGAACACTTTGATTTACTTGCAGTTTTAGAGTAAAACTGGTTTTGTAAAATTTTTACATTTTACATTTTCATAAATTTAAACTTCTATAACTTTTTTTTCTGTTTT
Source organism: Chanodichthys erythropterus (assembly GCF_024489055.1). Classification (NCBI taxonomy): domain Eukaryota; kingdom Metazoa; phylum Chordata; class Actinopteri; order Cypriniformes; family Xenocyprididae; genus Chanodichthys; species Chanodichthys erythropterus. The sequence continues at coordinate 26,889,057 of NC_090240.1, forward strand.
TCTGTTCTTATTTCACTTCTACAATAATCTCCCAAATCTCATCTTTAAAATAAGACCAGCCTTACATCTATATTCCAAAGTATTCTTGAATTACAAGCATTTAAGTTTGGATAGTGCATTTTCATGTCTATAAAAAAAAGTGGGGGTGACAGCTAAGAAGTTAAGTATAAATGATAGTGATTCATCTCAAAACTGGTTGGTTTGGTTATTGTCTTGGAACTTTATTTTCTTTTTTTTAATCCTCACGGAGAAAATGAATGAGAAAAATACTTCCGCAACCAATGCAGTTTAAAAAAGAAAAAGAAAAAAGCCCCACTGCTGTGCTCCATGCCACAGACAGTACAGTCTCTCAAATGAACAGGAAATCCTGGCACTGCCAATAAAGCACAGGAACATCAGGAGGCCTCTCTAGCCATGGACCTGCTAAATAACTACATACCTCTCCATTTAACTCTGTAACACCTTTTTAGAATCAAGTACTTCAAGAAAATGTCGTCTTTTTTTTTTTTTTTTTTTTTTTTTAAACTGCAACATGAAAAAGCTAAACATATCCAACAAATGAACAATTAGTTTTATAGTGAGAACATTTAAATGTGATAAACAGAAACATTTGAACAGGGCAGCAAACTAACAGCGTAAACTCAGTATAAGTTCAAATGATCAGTGCAAAATCAATACACTGGAATCATGTGTTCCCTTTCAATTTAACCTCACTGCATTCTGGAGGCTCTGACACAGCAGGCCACAAGTTTATGAAAGTTATTTTATTCTGCACCTATAGGCATACACTAATTGCCTACACAACAGACACGAGTCTTAACATGCAATTCACTTTGACAACCCTAACAAAGACCATTATCCTGACCAAATTCACTATTCTGACTCCATACAGAGCTATTGCATTTAAAAGGCAAGATATTGAGCAACTTGCTAAATAGCATCAAATATTCTTAAGTGTCAAATGATTAAATAGGTTGTGTTGATCAAGATCAAGCACCATTATGCCATATTTAAATACTAACATGCCAGATGAAGAAATAGATTAGAGTGTCTCTAGGCACCACACTTGAAGGCTCTTTTATGAGCTCCACCCAGATCAAGACAGAGATACAAGGCTGTCATGTTCTTCCCCAACTTGGAAGTCAAATCTATTTCGTATAGACAAGTAAAATATGCGGCCTGTCATGACAGGGGAACACACATACCACTTTTATGCTTGCATCAGCTTACATACAAGCACACACAAGTGCATATTTAGTAATTCTTTATATATTCACACATTTTAATATTCTTTTGGCAAAGCAAGAACATCAGTGATATAAACAGTTCCAGTTACTAAAAACTGACAGCAATGATTAGAAAAACAAACTGTCCTACCAATAAGCATACGGTGTTTCTGTTTTCTACAGAATGCAAATAACTCATATGCATGGCGAAAAATGCGTAATTCATTGACTGTGAGATGCCATCATAAAATACAGACAATCACACCATCATCTGTGAATATTAAGCAATTCAGAGTCCAGCAAAACTTAGTTTGCTCATATTAACAGTAAGGGATGAAGGTGTTTCTAAATACAAATATTGAGCAATTGCTGAATAGTCCTTGATTGCAACATCTGAAAGGATGTTTATTCATACCCTCTGGGCGCAGTCGGGAAACTATCCCACTAAGAACAAAACCCTACAGCCATTGGGCTGTGGCACTGATTATGAAAACATGAGCTTCCTGAAGAGAACAAATTATATTAAAGCACTCAGAATGATCAATCTGGACTGAAAATTGTAGCTTAAACTTGGAAATAACATGCAAAAATATTTAAGATTAAGAAAATCTAAAGATACTGCATTATTTCTAGGACAATAATCAAAGATGCAAATCTGTGACATTGATCATGACTCTGAACAGATGGTCAGAAGTAGTGTTTGCTTTCATTAAAGCTGAAGATTCTCTATGGATCATCTCGAATCATGCTGGAGAACTTCATAAGTTTGTGCAAAACCTGATGAAAACCTGATAAAGCTGTCATTAAAGCAATTAAATACCAAGACATTCTCAAATTCACTCAAAAAAGTATATATAATATAATATAATATAATATAATATAATATAATATAATATAATATAATATAATATAATATAATATAATATAATATAATATAATATAATATAATATAATATAATATAATATAATATAATATAATATACATGCGCCGGTTTCTAAGATTTATGAATTTGAATTGTGTAGTAAAATTCCATCGAATTGAATAACCCTTACATATTAATATTAAATTCATAAAATAAATGTGTAAGGATTATTCAATTCAGTTTGATGGAATTTTACTACACAATTCAAATTCGTAAATCTTAAAAATGGGCTTGAATATTTTTGAATGTAATCTTATATGAACCTCGGTTAGATGTAGAGATGTTAAGATTATGAGTAAATGACTATTCTCATAATTCTGTATTTTCATGAATGAACCTTTTTAGATATAGGACTGTAGATTAGGATTGCATAACTTGAATCAAAGAGGTCCACTCTTAGAGAGAAACCAAGAAATAAAAATAAAAAAATATTCTCAAATTCTTAAAACTTCAAAATTCAATATCAGACTGTGCAGCACACATTCTCACTCTTCACCGCTAGTGTCTAAAATGAGCCATAAACCTGAGGGCGTGTCACTGTGTTAGTCATCAATCACAACCGGCATTGAATGAGCGAACCATGTCTGGACATTTCTAACACAGGCAATGTTGTGCAACTTGATGTTCTAATCTATCCGTTAAAACACTGGCACCAAAAAACTATTTTCAACTCTGATGAAGACAAATTCGCTCCTTATGAGGGGAAGGCGTGTCCTTGCGGATCGATATTTCTACTTTGTGCGGCTGGCCTGGTGAATGCCATGTTCACGGATAGCCACGTGAGAATTAGAATAACAATAGACCGACAAATAAAAACTACATTGATATGAAAACCTCCGAGGAAGTGAACATTCCAACTGAGAGGAGCGGTTCAGTTCTCCACCCTCCGCGCCCTGCAGCATCAACATTTAACAGTAAATAACAGTCTGGGTGCACTAGTTGAGCTTTGACTCATTCAGCACTCAAACTATGGTTAAACTACCCTAAAACTATCCGCCACGATGTCTACTGCTGCTTTACGACATTCGGGGCTGGACTTGCAACAGTTGAATGGAGCGACTGTGGTTCCTCAGAATCCTCACTTCTTTGTCAGATTCTGCAAAGGCGACTAAAGCAATCTTATTTTCACCACCGCCCGCCTGAGCAACAAGTTACAAAAAGTCCACAAAACACGTGCAACTTGTGAAGCAATGATACAACTTTGCACAAAACAATCTGTGGCCACAAAGGCCTTCAATTCCATCAATCTTTCCCGTTATTTTGTGGCCTGCCCTGTTTGTTGGCTATGCATAACTCGGATAGTTGGATGCAACACACATGGGAATAAACACCAAAAACACATAGTATTATCATTTTCTAACAATGTTTAATAAAGTGTAATGTTCAAAACTGAGAAATAAAAAAAGCACACATACCTATGGACACCAGCTTGATGTTTTCCCGGTCCAAGAACTCCAGAGCCACAGAGACGTTCTCCAGCTGCATCTGTCTGAACGTGGGGCGCTGGTTGTACTTGCGGAACATCTTCTTCTGGCTGAGCACCTCCAGAAGCGCGATCAGCCGGAGCCCATCGCTCAGGTCCGTCTGCAGGTTCGCTATGCGTTTATTGACACATTTCAGATGCTCGTTGCACCAGCGCGTGAATGTATTTTGCTGGATCTTCTTCCATGGTGCGTCCTCGGCGAGATCTTTCTCTGTAGCGGGCATGTCTGCGTCCTTGTCCGGGGAGAGAGAAGCGTTGGATAGGGGAGCGGCGGCGGCGCTGCTCGACTGGTGGGGGCGTGTGTGTTGACTCATTTTTATCGACTCGGGTCTCCTGCACTAATTCGCTGTCTCGCTTTTTGGGTGGAGTCTTGAGGAATTGTACAATTTGTGTGCTCTTCTTTCCAAAGTTATGTGACTAGAAGGAAAACAAAAGATTTGACTAAAATCAGGCGAAAATACACATGGGATATGGGCATTTCGTAACATTTGTCATTCTCATCAGTAAGTACGTGGACCTGTTCAAACATAGATTGTTTCTGTAAAACTTCTACCGTTTTTAAGAAGTTGCTGAATGAATGTGTGTCGTTGTTTCATTCATTTAGTTTTTTTTATTCTGTAAGTGAAAGGTAACCGGTCTGAAAACAGCACACTTCTGCAGCATTCACAGGATATTACGCAATGAGAATGTATCTAGTGTGTGTACACTACCATAATGGTGTGTTTGCTCTTCATGAACAGACAACGAATATTACAACATTTGTCAAATTAAGTTTTCGAAATATAGAAAAAAGCGTCAAATCTGTAAAGAATATGGTTACCTCCTCAGACATGTGAAAGCTTTTTATTTACTTTACATTTAAAAGCCAATGCAATCAAGTCCACTATGTAAAACCTATTATGGACATTAATTCTAAAATAGTGTTTCACTTTATGCGTTTATCAACACACGTAGATCTAGTCCAGACTAAATCTAAACAAATGTTCTACTATGCCATATTCATGTGGTGACGTAAACGCTACCACCACTAATTATCAAATTATGAACTGCTGTTGGACAAGATGTCCGAATAACTTAAGTGAAAATTCACAATAAATGAGTAAGAACGTTGAAAATATGTCTAAAGAGGAGTCCGAATACCAAAGATGTGCATATAAAAATCTTGGCAGGATTTCCAACCTCCTTGTACCCATTTTTATTGGAGAAAGTCACAAAATAGAACAATTTAGAGCTGCATTAATCCAGCATTTGACTAAATAAGGCAAATGGGCCAAAACAGTGTGTGAGGACGCAGTCCAAAAAGAATGTTTCCCTTTAGAGCTTTTTTTTCAGCATTTGTCTCTCCAGGAGAATCTGTGGAATGCCCTTCATGTAATGAGCCACCGATGCCCCCCTGACCCCCTCTCCAATTCCCCACCCCCCATCATAAAACATCTACATAACCGCACATAATATGTTATACTCTTGTTCTCGTTCTCTCTCTCATTCAGATTTATGCTCAGGGAATGCCTGATATTTTTAACAGAACATAAGATGAGCAGAAGGGAGGCTCAGGCTAGCCTTCAGGTTTTTCATTACAGTCTCATAACATAACTTAAAATCAATAAGGTACATTGTGCCAGACTCAACTGCATTCATAACTAGTTATTTATACTCTTTGTAATGTATAACCATATATCTAATTTTCAACAAAATCACTTATTGTTCTCAAATCCCATGTGATATTATAATGTCCACAATACAGTTCAAGTGTAAATAGGCCAGTTGCTCAGAAACAAAAGAACAAACAAGTCAGGCATTCAGAACACACCAGTACTGCTGAGCCCAGTAGTTTGGCGTCACCTGCAGGAAATATGAAGTATAACAGGCTGATTTTTTTCACACACAGAGCTTATTGATAGTAAAAAAAAGAGAGAGAGAAAGAGTAACATTTCTTGTCTGATATAGTAATTTGATTTTCAATCATGGATGTTAAATTAAACAACTGGAATCATCTGAATCAGCAGGTTCTCCTTTTTAATCTGATGTATAATTTTCACATAAACTTTCCAACTTTAAAGTTGTTTTTTAATAAATAATAATAGAAATATCATGTCTGACCAGGCAAAATGGGTTATAACATTTTCCAATGTACCACAAATGGGACTGTAAGTACTGTAGCAGACAAATATGGGAATATTATCAAGCTTTGAGACACATTAAGAACACTGAGGTACACTCCCTTATGACAGAAGACTTTTAGTTCACCCAAAAATGAAAATTCTGTCATCCTTTACTCATCCTCAAGTAGTTCCAAATCTGTGTTCCAAATTTCATCTGTTGAACACAAAAGAAGATATTTTGAAGAATATGGGCAACCAAACAGTTGATGGTTTCCATTGACTTCCATAGTATATCTACATACATACATATATATATATATATATATATATATATATATATATATATATATATATATATATATATATATATATATATATATACTATGGAAGTCAATGGGGTCCATCAACTGTTTGGTTGCCTATATTCTTCAAAATATCTTCTTTTGTGTTCAACAGATGAAAGAAATTCACACAGGTTTGGAATAATTTGAGGGTGAATAAATGACAGAATTTAAATTTTTGTCTTTAACTCACAGCTGTTGACAAAAGTTAACTTTTCTGAAGGAAACAATGATAATCAAAACATGATCTAAACGTAATCTAAATGTAAACATGATCTAAATGTAATCATTTGATTTTAGTATAATCACTGGACATAAGGTTCATTTAAGGACAGATAATTGTCAGAATAGTGAAGTGAAGAGGGCACGTGATGCCATGATTCAGCCATGCTGAAAAGTGTGGTTAACCCACACACTGGCTGTCAACCACAAATGTTGATGTGCATCATGCCTGCATCAGTGAAAAACACAGATTGCACATCGAGTGGAACGATGGCATTATGGGTATTTTTGTAAAGGTGTTCAATTCTTGTGTCAACAGGATGTGGCTTTTCTATTGCTGGTGTGCACATAAAAACTATATTAGAAAATATGAGCAGCTAGGGTGTGTTTTATATCATTCTTAAATGCAAATAATTATAACACTGCAAGAGACTGGGACTAGTTGTCACACTTTGTACTCCAGTGAATATTTCTCAGAGAAGGTTTACGTTTGGTACATACCATAAAGCCTTGGCTATACAAAAAATCTATCGAACATTTCCACCATTGTTACCCAGAGGGGGGGAAAGGTACAGTTCATTAGTCACCATGAAATCGAATTGGACAGTTCTTATCTTTTCATGGAATATAGCAGTGTTTATTATAAATTATTTATCCATGCACATTTTTTTTTTTTAAATAATGTGCCCTCCTAATCTTTAATCAAAATAACTCCTCCCTCTTGATGTTACATCTATACTCTTCTCTGATGATGTGTTTACTGGTGCGAAGGCGGGACAACCTGTCACTCACATGACATCACAGCAATACTAGCAAACCACAACCATCCAAGGATCCAATCAATTTTCAATAGACAAAATTAACATTCACTTGAATATGTCACGATAGGGAAGAAAGAATATCACAACTTTTCAACTTTAAGCACAGATTGACCAAAATGAGGCATGGTGTCAAAGGTGAACTGTCACAATGGAGCCTGATAAATTTATATTAAAAAACCTGGCCACATCCAGGCATTTATGAAAATAAAACACCCCTATCATGGCAAACTTTCAATTAAAATCTACTTATATTATATAATAGACTCATCTGAGTGTATTCCAGTGTGGTTTATAGTGCTCAGTTTTTTTAACAAACAGCTATAGGAAAAAAAAAATATATATATATAATGAATGATACTGTAATTTTAGTTTGGAGGACAGAATTCACTGAAATTCTGTGTAAAAGAATGACTCTTGAACCACGTGTTTGAAGCCAAGATACAAAACGACTGCTAGAGAAATTTGTGTAACTGGACTTTTGACTCAAAACATTATAGTTACTGATACATAGATCTTGTGACAACTTTCCTGTGTGACAACTAGCCCCGTTCTCCCCTATATAGGAAGAACAATTCGTGTTTTCTCGTTACAACTCGTTACAATTCTGTCTTACTATTGTCATCCAGGTGAGGTCAGGATGTTTCGTGCAAGATTCTCCTCGAGCATGGGGGGGCGCGCGCAACTCACATCAAAGGATGAAGGGCGCGCGGACCTTTCCATATTTTCCCTTATTTGGTGAGGAGACCTTAATTAGATTACGAGTGATGAGCCAAAACCTCTGCAGAGCATTGGGTTTATACACTTTTCGTAAATGAGGACATAATATGGAGTATTAATATGAATTAAATATTAGCCTAACGTTTGGATTTGCATGTACAGACAAAGCCTTAATGTAGTCTAAATGATTTCTTTAATATTCGCTTTTCGTTTTATTCTGTCTCCTAGTTCTTCGCAATATCGTATAAGCATGCAGGGCACTAATAAGTACTCAGTATATGATATTCAGTCATTCAGCACCATTACGGACAATACGCTGCACGCACCCATCCCGCTACACGAAACATTTACGCAAAACACAAGACTTTTTTGTGGCAAAAAGTCTGCGTCATTGTTTTTCTACGAATTTATCCCTAAATGAATTTAGTTTAGGCGCAGAACTATAATAAAAGTAAGCTTCCCATAACATTGGGCTCAACAGCACTTAATGCAATACAAAACATGCCTCGCAGCCCTAAATAGAGGTTTTATAACTTACATTTTGCTGCTTGTCTTGAAGTGAATCTTGTTGCTGTATCCCTTCGGTTTTGCGTGTTGCACAGGCAGCAGAGGGTGAACTTCACTGTACCTCAGTGCAGAAAGCTCACTGAACGACCCTCCCGGACCGGACGAGTGTCCCTGGAGGAAAGGCTTGTTCGCTGAACTCGAGAAAAAACACTAGTGACACCCTTTGTCTTTTCTGCCTCCTTCTGTCCTCTCTGCTCTTAATGCAAGAACCTTAATTGGTAAAGTATCAAAGAGGGGGGTTACTCTTGTGTTCGCGCGAGCCCCTCTCGAGCTGACGTGATACCGGCGGCCGCGCCTTCAGATTGTAAAGGTATGATGTCACCCTGTTCAGAGCGCCTGTATCTGCTCCATCTGCCTGAACACTGTTGCTGCTGCTCGACAAAGAGCTTCGGCTGGCTGTTTAACACCAACAGTTGTTGAGGTAATAATATACATTCATTGTCTTAGTAACACAAAATGATATTACTGACTAGAACACTCTGACATAGGTTACATTAAAAGACACAAAACATTGTTTTTTTTCTTCTCACATTGGATTTCATCCAACCTTTATACTGCACAGCATACATGTGTCAGGAGGGTCTGTTTCCTGGTGTGACCATTCATCCATACTGTAGTCTATGTGTGTGTGTGTGTGTGTGTGTGTGTGTGTGTGCACTTTGGAGGGACAAACTTTGAAAAATGTCCTCGCAAATATAGTTTAGCATATCGAAAACCAACTTGTGAGGACATTTTAAGTTCTCCTCATAGTTTGAGACTTAAAGGGATAGTTCACCCAAAAATGAAAATTTGATGTTTATCTGCTTACCCCCAGAGCATCCAAGATGTAGGTGTCTTTGTTTCTTCAGTAGAACACAAATGATGATTTTTAACTGCAACCGCTGCCGTCTGTCAGTGGTATAATGCAAGTCAGCGGGAACTTGGACTATAAGAGTAAATAAAACACAACAAATCCAAATTAAACCCTGCGGCTCGTGACGACACATTGATTTCCTTAGACACTAAACGATCGGTTTGTGGGAGAAACCGAACAGTATTTATATGATTTTTTACCTCTAATACACCACTATGTCCAACGGCATTCATCACTCGATTAGTGAGGTCTGATCGCGCTCTGACAGCGGCAGTGATGTCTCGCTCTCATTGAAGTATATGCGCGAGACATCACTGCCGCTGTCAGAGCGCGATCAGACCTCACGAATCGAGTGATGAATGCCGTTGGACATAGTGGTGTATTAGAGGTAAAACATGATATAAATACTGTTCGGTTTCTCGCACAAACCAATTGTTTCGTGTCTAAGGACATTAATGTGCCGTCACGAGCCGCAGGGTTTAATTTGGATTTGTCTGTTGTGTTTTATTTACTCTTATAGTCCAAGTTCCCGCTGACTTGCATTATACCACTGACAGACGGCAGCGGTTGCAGTTAAAAAACATCATTGTGTTCTACTGAAGAAACAAAGTCACCTACATCTTGGATGTGCTGGGGGTAAGCAGATAAACATCAAATTTTCATTTTTGGGTGAACTATCCCTTTAAAACAGTCTGTTTTCTTTAAAATAGTCATTTTAGGTTTAGGAGTCAGGCTGGGTCATCACCGAGATGTGCTCACTAATATAGTGAAACCAAATGTGTGAATGTGAGAGTAGAAGATTAATTTCGAAATGTATTCATATTATTTCACATACTTTTGGGACCAATTGCTCATTTTATACAATGAGTCGAGACTACAAGTGTTTCACTTTGTAATAATTAAAGAGACAGAGTTTGCTGTTTAATACATTACATTTATTTCAGCTGGATCTTATAATGGCCCACTATAGGGCCCGTCTGTGAGACTCTATAACCCTCTTGGTACCAATAAAACCTGGTGTAGACAGCCAGTCTCCCTTGGGTAACTGTCTTTGACTGCAAACATTCCCAGTACTTCATTCCTTAGAGGGAAAGAGAGGGAACCAGCTGTAACTGCCTAATTTATCTGAGAACCTTGGGGCGGGATGACATCATATTGCCCCCAATACAACTTTAACTAAATCCAGCAGTCTGAAACCAGGTATCATTTGTGCCATATGACACTGCCATTACTTATTGGTGCTGGGTCAAATCTCATTTGTCTGTTTTTTCTTGCCCATATTCCCTAAGTGTGATCAAGTCAGTCTAGATCTGCTTAATGAAGCAGTGTTTTGAAATCGGCCATCACTATATAAGTTGTTACTTTGTTTTTTGCCACACCAAAAATATTCTCATCGCTTTTTAATATTAATATTGAAGGTGAGTAATAAATGACATTATTTGGGTGAACTAACCCTTTAAGCAATACATCTCAGGTAGGTTAGCATAATCAAGTTATTTGTGAAGACCTGCTTCTGTATGTTTCATTTGCTAATGTACACACACTTTTGGTGCTTTCTTAGAGAGGAAGACATCGAAGAAAAAAAAAAGGGAGGAACCGTACAGGATCTCATAGTAGAGTTCGAAGATGTCTTGTTATTGGTCAGTTTGTGTCCTAAATCTGCATTCAATTAGATATAATTAAAGGTGCCCTAGAACTTTTTTTTAAAAAAAGATGTAATATAAGTCTAAGGTGTCCCCTGAATGTGTCTGTGAAGTTTCCGCTCAAAATACCCCATAGATTTTTTTTAATTCATTTTTTTAAATGCCTATTTTGGGGCATAATTAGAAATGAGCCGATTCAGGGCTACTGGCCCTTTAATTCTCCTGCTCCACGCCCCAAGAGCTCGCGCTTGCCTTAAACAACATAAAAAAAGTTCAAACAGCTAATATAACCCTCAAAATGGATCTTTATAAAGTGTTCGTCATGCAGCATGTCTAATCGCGTAAGTACAGTGTTTATTTTGATGTTTACAATTGATTCTAAATGAGTTTGAGGCTGTGCTCTGTGGCTAACGGCTAATGCTACACTGTTGGAGAGATTTATAAAGAATTAAGTTGTGTTTATGAATTATACAGACTGCAAGTGTTTAAAAATGAAAATAGTGACGGCTCTTGTCTCCGTGAATACAGTAAGAAACGGTGGTAACTTTAACCACATTCATTAGCAACATGCTAACGAAACATTTAGAAAGACAATTTACAAATATCATGAATCATGTCAGTTATTATTGCTCCATCTGCCATTTTTCGCTATTGTCCTTGCTTGCTTACCTAGTCTGATGATTCAGCTGTGCACAGATCCAGATGTTAATACTGCCTGTCCTTGTGTAATGCTTTGAACATGGGCTGGCATATGCAAATATTGGGGGCGTACATATTAATGATCCCGACTGTTACGTAACAGTTGGTGTTATGTTGAGATTCGCCTGTTCTTCTGAGGTCTTTTAAACAAATGAGATTTATATAAGAAGGAGGAAACAATGGAGTTTGAGACTCACTGTATGTCATTTCCATGTACTGAACTCTTGTTATTTAACTATGCCGAGGTAAATTCAATTTTTGAATCTAGGGCACCTTTAACAAATCACACACATATATATTACAAATGCACTACAAAACCTGTTCACAATGCACACAAGTGGTGGGAGTGATCTTGTTTGACAGACTGTGAAGACCAGGAAAAATGTTGTCATTGCTATAAATGGAGTCTAAATATGGGCTAATAAAGTATGCTCAGTTTTATGGACAGTAAATACAGAATTAGTACAGTAACAGGCAAAGAGATCAAGCAGGAGCAAAGAAAAAGGAATAAATGAGAAATGACATGCAGGGAGAGACAATTATGTGAAGAGCTTACATTTTTCCATTGTAATCCCAAGAATTCTGTCTACATTCCTTTTTTTTATTATTGGATTAGTAAAAGAGGGCAATTTATTCTCAAAGATAAGTTTAGACAGAAAGAATGAGACGTGAAAACATTTTGCAATCAGCTTTTTATTCAAAGCGAGACTTGCACCCTAAGCATTAGACATCACTTTTGCTTGTTAGATAGAAGCCAGAGCAACAGTCTAATTATGTTTTATGAAGTACAGCAACAGTATTTGTTCTTTGATCAAATATATCAAACAGTATTGAGAGAGAAAAGGAGAGGGCAAAAAAATTGAGAGAGAAGGGCCTGTTGTGACCCATCCGTTTCTGGGTGTAATTCGTTAACACAGGAAGCTGTAGTGACAGATATGGCATGTTTTCCACAGGAACGTGTGGCTCTAGGATGGATACAATCTGTGGAGGGAAGAGAGCCCAGTTGTTAATCGTATTAGCTGAAAAACAAGGATGATAGCTGAGTTTTGATTCACCACCAGAAGCAAAACGAAGGCCGAAAACAAACATGAGCCAATAATCTTTTTAGAATGAGGCTAGTTTTCCCTGAGGAGGTCAAGTAAATTTGTGCTTCACAGACTTACATTGTGACTGTAATCCTGTTCATATTAACTACATTTTTTTTCATATATTAGAATTATATCTCATACATTAAGCACACCCAGTAAAAAACTACAGAGATCCATCTGAATCAGTACATGAAATCAGATGTCCAAGCAAAACAAATGTGTTTTTTCAAAAAGAGCAGACTCTCTTTGTTTTCCTGTTCCTGTCTTAGTGTTTTCATATGTTGACGGCCTTCAAGGACTGTGCTGAGAGCTTCAAGCCGTATCACACAGAGGACATTCTGTATCGACAGCCTCAGATAAACAGAAAACTAAAGAGAATATTTTCAAGACTTCTGCATTTCATGAACTGAGACATTCTGAGCAACACATGCAGGTCAGAATGACACTTTTATCTCAAGAAAAATCTATATTTTAGGAGCAACTTTCACATCCATTGAATATTTTATCCAGAGTTGGGAGTTCACAGTGACATAAATTTCAGCCCTGACTTCAGCTTACATGTATGTCAAACCTCTGAATTTTCTCAGTCTGATTTAATCTGAACAAATATAAGCAAAATATTACTAATAATACTATTTGATTAGTCAACAATCTAGCTTAAAGAGAGAGTTCACCCAAAACTGAAAATTATCCCATGATTTACTCACCCACAAGCCATCCTAGGTGTATATCTTCTTTCAGACGAACACAGTCAGAGTTATATTAAAAATTATCCATTTTGGGTGAACAACTCTTGTAAGACAATGGTCTATTAAGGTTGAAAACTGTCCTAACTGATGCTGGTACTGTATGACACGGAAGATCCATCCATTTATAGGGCAAGCCATATTTGTGATAATGATTTTGGAAGTTTTAATAGATTTCACCAATTTTTAATCAATTCATGTAATCAAATGTTGTCATATGGGGGAAATAAAGGATCTAAGGATGTAATTTGAGTTCTTTAAAGGTGCCCTAGAACTTTTTTAAAAAAAGATGTAATATAAGTCTAAGGTGTCCCCTGAATGTGCCTGTGAAGTTTGAGCTCAAAATACCCCATAGATTTTTTTAAATTATTTTTTTTAACTGCCTATTTTGGGGCATCATTATAAATGAGCCGATTCAGAGCTACTGGCCCTTTAATTCTCCTGCTCCACGCCCACGGAGCTCGCGCTTGCCTTGAACAGTGCATAAACAAAGTTTATACAGCTAATATAACCCTCAAATGGGTCTTTACAAAGTGTTCGTCATGCATGCGGCATGTATGCGTCGGATTATGTGAGTCTATTGTATACTGTTATATTGTTTACATTTGATTCTGAATGAATTTGAGGCTGTGCTCCGTGGCTAACGGCTAATGCTACACTGTTGGAGAGATTTATAAAGAATCAAGTTGTGTTTATGAATTATACAGACTGCAAGTGTTTAAAAATGAAAATAGCGACGGCTCTTGTCTCCGTAAATGCAGTAAGAAACGATGGTAACTTTAACCTCATTTAACAGTACATTAACAACATGCTAACAAAACATTTATAAAGACAGTTTACAAATATCAATAAAAATATCATGATATCATGGATCATGTCAGTTATTATTGCTCTATCTGCCATTTTTCGCTATTGTTCTTGCTTGTTTACCTACTCTGATGATTCACCTGTGCACATCCAGACGTTACTGGCTGCCCTTGTCTAATGCCTTTCATAATGTTGGGAACATGGGATGGCATATGCATATATTGGGGCGTACACCCCGACTGTTACGTATGTTGAGATTCGCCTGTTCTTCGGAGGTCTTTTAAACAAATGAGATTTATATAAGAAGGAGGAAACAATGGAGTTTGAGACTCACTGTATGTCATTTTCCAAAAAACTGACAATTCTGTCATAATTGTAGGCCTGTTCAGACCAAGGATAACTATAACGATTACTATATAAGCATCCACACCAACGCACTATAACATTCGGTTTATTAAAAACAATCACTGCAGTTATATTGTCTGCCTATTTAAAAGCTCAAGCTCTTTAAGTGTGGATTCTGATTGGCTGCTAATGTTTTATTGTTCATCATCTACAAAAAAGCAATCTGAAAGTGTCCATACATTGCAAGTCAATTGCTCACTGACCTTCATTTTATGCACAAATATATATATGTATGCAATATTCACTTACTTAATTTATTTCTCATGTTATATTATAGGCTACTGTTTAATCTTATGTTGTGTCGTCTTCCTAAGTTAAAGATTAGAGGATGTCTCAATCTCAAGGTTTTCAGCATCACAGGACGATGTTGTGTAGTCTTCATTTTTTTTATAGTGATAAAGTCAAGAGGAAAAACACATTTACATCAAACTGGAGTTAATAGTGTACTTGGGAAAAGTCATATTATGTACACACACACACCAGCACCCAACTCCAAACATGCCTGAAGGCAGTGAAATAGTCTGTATACCATCTGTTACTGTTTGAGAGGATATTACAGAAGAGTGAGTCAGAGTCAAAAGCTCTAGAAGTGTGTAATGGGTGTCATCAGCTCCAGCGCTTTGTATTACATCTTTATTCTTCCCTGCACATCACAGAAAACAGAACAGCCATTTGGTTGACTGTACACGTCATGGACAGTCACTCTTATCCCACAGGCAGTTTAAGTACACACACAGGGAAATCGCAAAGCATTATAGAGCAAGGAAAAATAAAAAGAGTTAATATCTCTGACCTTCACCATCCACTGGAAAGAAGTGTGACCAGTGAGCTCTTGTGATACAGGTGACCCAGTAAATAAGACTACTTAATCACTGATGCCACACCTGTCGTGTCTGTCTCAATCCGCCACACCTCATTAAAAAACAGGATGTGTCATCAGGTTTTGGTAGCATGACCATATAAATCACAAGCCTTGTAGAGCTTCTTGATGATTCTCATGAATAATAATCGCCCTCAAGCCTGCAGCTCTCAGTATAACCACTGCCTGATGGTGACTCTGGGGGGAGAGCTGTTGTGGTGTTTGGAGCACACTGTCCTTCCCTGGGGTATCTGGGGAAAAGAAAAAAAGAAAAAAAAAACATCACAGAATTGGTCAATTAAGTCATTCCCGGTCCTGTTTTTGGCAGAAAAGAGCCATTCCCTTGCAACTCCATCATTCTCTCCAACCACCCTTGCCAGAATTGGTTAAATTTCTCAATAAGTACATTTACATGCAAGCTGGTGGTTTTTTGAGTTGCCAAGCTACAATCTTCAAGAATAAATGAAACAATGCATTGAATATTGAAAGGATTACTTAAACAATCGCAAATCACCTTTCTACATCTTTTGAAGTTAAGTATAACATTTCATAAGCAAGGCACACAAACTAGGAATATTTTAAACAGTCAACTTTAATGATGAACGCAGGAAATCGTTAGAAGAACACAAGGAAATAAACAACACGTTACGTAAACAATAACCAACAAAGGACTGAACTGAACAGGGAGTATACAGGAGATAACTATGAACTAAATAAGATAATTATAAGTAACCATAGAAACAAACAGGGACATAATCAGAAACCAAGGAAACAGAAACTAAACAGGGCAAAGAAACAGGAACTAAGGAAAACAAAACAGAACATCAAAATAAGAGTCCATAAGCATGACATTACCATTCAAATCATAGAAAGAAATTTATTTAATCCAAAATACAGTAAAATTTTAAATAACAGTATTCAGTCTTCTTCTAGTCTCCAGTGTTACATGATCATTCAGAAGTCATTCTAATATGCTGATTTCGTGCTCAAGAAACATTTCTTATTATATTGAAAACAGTTGTGCTGCTTAAGATTTTTGTGAAAACCATGATACATTTTTCAGGATTCATTAATGAAAAGATAGTTCAAAAGAACAATGTATTTAAAATAGAAATCTTTTGTGAAATTGTACTGTCACTTTCGATCAATTTAATGCATCCTTGCTAAATAAGCTACAATCAGATTATTCAGGTCTGTTAGTCTAACTTTAGAAAAAAAAAAAACAGGGCTGCGTTTCTCAAAAGCACTGTGAGCAAAGTTGATCATATAGATCAAGATTTACTTAGACTTCCAATGTTTTTCAGAAACACAGCCCAGAATGATACAATTTCAAACTTTAACGTGCATGTAAAAGCATTAAATGAGTGGTAAAAGAGTGCTGGTGGAGTATAGAGTATATGTGCCATTCTTGGCACTTATGCCCATTTTATGTGCTACAGAATTGGGATGGGTTAAATGATGAAATCGCAAGATGTAGGCCTAGTTGCCTTGACAAGATTTTATTGGCTGAACCAGAGACTTTGCATTTAGTGAATAAATAAATTCAAATGGCTGAACAAGTAGTGTTAGTGAGGACTATTATTAAGTTGTTGAGAGCACAAAAACTGTGTGGCCTACGATGTCTAAGAATATTTTACATAGGATCTAGTCTTGATAGATTGGGCTCTATAATACATGTCAACTCTTGTTTCTCTCTCTAGATTGGCTTTCATTTAATGATGTTTGGAAAACTGAATCAGCTGATGTTGGAAGTGCCAAAATTTTGCCAGCTGAAAGAGAAAACAGGCCAAAAACAGACACATAACTTCAGTAGATTGAATAACATTACATTTTGGCATGCAGAAAGCATACAAAATCATCCAGGTTCAATCATATTAATAATGATATCTTGCCAGAAAGAGCCCATGTTTCCAATTTGATGAGACAATTTTTGAGAGAAATCCAGTTAAATGAAGTTGTGTGCATGACTTCAACAATTTCACTGAAGACATTGCAGTCAAAAATTAAACATGAATTACTTTTTCTAATTGTGTTTGAGTTTGTTTAAAGTCAATATTACACTGATCAACAACACTAACACATGCATATCTACTGTCATGCTTAGGCTTGGACACAATGACCAGAACTGAGGTAAAACTCGAACAGGTAGGTTTATTTGCAGATACGGCAGGAACACAATGCATAAAACAGATAAATGATGATACTTGATATCGTTAGCAGATGAAAGACTTGTATTGTTAACTTTGAGTCTGACAGAATCGTTGGAGCACACACACAAGGCAACAATGTTAAGACGAGGGATGACTGGAAGACAACTTGGATGACATGATGACTGGCGGATAACTAGAGATAGAAGTAGATAGCAAGGTAGTCAGGAACATAAACCAGGTAAATAGTTTGTACCATCAGATGAGGTCAGACCATGACTTAGGGAGTGTGTGTGCGCTCTAAATAACGCTGATGATGAAGGCTAGATGAGCTCCAGGTGTGCGTGGTTAGGTGCCAAAGAGGATGATGGGAAATGCAGTCCATGACATAATTGTGAACTGAACAGAACTGACCGACACTGTGACAGGAGAGGGCTTACAGAACAGTCCAAGGCAGAGTAGGGGGAGGGAGGAGCCAAGGAGGAGATAAAGAAGTGAGGGGCCATAATGTGATAGAGAGCATTGCTAAGATGAAGGCTCACAGTGGAACCAATGGAGGGAAGAGCCAAGGTCGAGCCAGGAGCCTGTCCGACTGAGGTGGCTAAGGAGCTACCTGTGGAGCTGAGGAGCCAAAGATCCGGGTTGACACCTATGGACTAGAGGGCCGAGGCATAACCACAGGCTTGCAGAAACGGGGCTCGGCAGACCGGGGCTGAGACAGTAGGGGTGAAGACAATGGTGGAGCCAGAGGGAAGGAACAGCCCTGTGGAGCCTAAAGGGTGGAGGGATGAGGCATAGCCGAAAGACCAGAAGTCCGTGGCACAACCAGGGGGATGACTGGCCAAGGTGGAGCCTGAGGGATGAGGGACCACGGAGGAGCCAAAAGGAGTGTTGAGCCAAGGTGGAGCCGATGGGTCAGAGGGCTGAGGTGAAGTCTGAGGCTCAGAGGCTAGAGGTGGGGCTGACGGATCCACACACCAAGGTGGAGCTGACAACTGGGTAGCCCAAGGCAGATCCTTGCAGCATGGTGTAACCACTGGATGAGCCGAGGTGCTGAAGGGAGACAGCGGAGGTGAGGCAGAGGAACTGCTGTCTTTGGCAGCGGAAGAGGGAGAGGCTGGTCAGCGACAACTTGGAGCTGGGCTTGATCAGTCACAACTTAGAGCTGGGCAGGGCCAATGGCGAAAAAAACAACTTGAGACTGGACGTGACCAATGGTGGCAACAGGGCTTGAATGTAGGAGGTAATCAGGGAATCAAGGAGTTCACAGGAGTGACAAACTTCAGGGGCATGAGGATAAGTGGAACTCCACTCCATGACGTCAAACTCCACCAGCATTCCCTCAGGGATGAACATCAATACTGGCTCACAGACATGGTCAGACTTGGCAGGCTTTGGCTCTGGTTCTGCGGTGGGCTCTGACTTGTGGTTCTTGGTGGGCTTTGGAGCTGGCTCAAGGTTTGTGGCAGGTATTAGGAGTGAGGAAAAACTAGGCAGGTAAGGTCACTGGAGCGAGGACAACTGTTGACTGGATGGTGGGAGTGGGAGGGTCATTTTCTATATCTCCAAACGTGAAAAGCGAGCCAATCAGCCACAGCGCACAATCCATGTACTGTGCCAGCGTGCAGCATGCAATAGCTCCTGCTGGGTGTCATCGAAACACGTGGTCATCCAGCCCACTCCAAAAACATCTCTAGAGTGCTGTTGCTCCAGGACACCAGGTGGCAGAGCTTGAGGAACTCCTCCATGTTTCCTTCCAGGGGGTGGCCATCTTGTGAACAGGAAAGGAGAAGATCTTCGGGGAAGTGATTGGAAAATCCTGTTGTGCTCATCTTGTTCGGTATGACCTTCTTCACGCTCAGGCTTGGACACAATGACCACAACTGAGGTCAAACTCAAACAGGTAGGTTTATTTGCAGATATTGCAGGAACACAATGATGATACTTGATATCATTAGCAGATGATAACTTGTATTGTTAATTTTGAGTCTTTGTCTTGCGTGGGAAGATGTTTTAGTTTGGGGGCGCTGTGAGTGTTGGGGTGTTTGTTTAAACAGCATACACCAAAGATGGACTTGCGCTCGAGTAGGATTATCTCTTTGAGTGCCAGTTTCAAGAATTATGATAAGCTGATTCCATTTCAAGAAAGAAAACATCACATGCAAAATGAATCCTATTTAGAAAGAGCTCACTTATAAATTTACATTTAAAGTGTTTTACAAATAAATTACTAAATGCTAAAATTAATAAACGTAAATGAACAAAAATTTGCTTTGCATTTACAATTCTGTGAAAACAAGGGGTGTTGTAGCTACTTCCCCTGCATCAGGAAGTAGCATCAGACAAGGTCAGACCATGCCTGCGTCTCAATTTGCATACTATCCTAAATAGTATGTGACATTAGTAATATTCAATACTATTTAGCGAGGATAGGGTGAATAGTATGCACACTGGGATGCAGGGCAAGACCTATGGAGTGTTTGTGCTCTATATCAGGGGTGATGAGCCTCAGTCCTGCAGATTTTAGCTCCAACGCTGATAAAAACTCACCTGCCTATTAGCTTTCTAGCAACCCTTCAGGCCTTGATTAGCTTGTTCAGGTGTGTTTGATTATGGTTGAAGCTGAACCAGAAGCTGTGTCTCATTTCGAAGGTTGCATCCTCCGGAGGATGCATTGAAGGTTGCATACATCGTTGAGGCTGTATCGTTTCAGAAAAGTAAGTAGGACTCTCCGAACGCAACCTTGGAATGCGTGCTTCTTTCACAGGAATTCGGAGGATACATGAGGTGTATCCTTCACTGCTGCAGATAGCCCACAATTCTTTGTGTCGCTATTAACAACCGTCATTTATTTGAAAAATAAATAAATATATGGTGGCGTCATCAAATGTACATACAAGTGAAGAGGTGTTTAACACTAGAAGTCCCAGAGAGCAGCCATTTGGCTTTTCTACCTATAAAACCCGCAGGACAGCCGATGGGCTGGAAGGCTTTAGGCTAATATTCTTAATCAGCTGTGAACAGTTGCTTTTGTTATGTAAACAATGTGGGGCCATGCTGAGCCACTTCAAGGAAACTTGTGTTTCACTTTGCCATCTTAGGGAGAAATCAACACACATGTTTTTTTTACTTTGTTGCTGAGATCTATTGATAAAAAATAGTACAAAATAAAATAAAGAAACCAACCATTTGTACATATATTTACAAATAATATTAAAAAGTGAGTGAGTACATTCCAGCAATCACTCACAATCCTGGCACTGCCTGGCAATATATTATAAATGCATTTTGTATATATTCATTATATATTAATCTTATATTTGAAATACATCATAAGTCCATTTTTAAAAGTGTTTGAAAGATGGGTTCAAGTGTACTACAAGTGGTAACTAAATACATTTTTCTATACAGAGATAGTATGTTAAAAGCACATTTTAGTTCAAATTCACGGTGTCTCAAAGTAGCACAGTTGAGTACACTTAGATGTTCTTAAGATTATCTTAAGAAGTACTAAAGAAGAGCTTTTAGTATATTAAGTACAAAATAAGTGCACGGAAATAGAGCACTGTACATTATGGAAGTGTAAAAGTGTACTAAAATAAAGTGTATTTTACTGCACTTTTTTTTTCACCTGGGTAGACACTCCAACACTTTCCGTTTGCATTAAGATTATTTTTATTGCCACACTGGCAGATATTGATCATTTTACTTAAGTAAAATGCACTTAATATAGATCCCCCCAGGAAACAAGACTAAATATCATATAATTTTCTCATATAGAAAATCCATCTTGATTTAAGATTTTTTTTTTTAAATTTACTTGAAATAGGATAAAAAAACTTAGTATGAAAAGCATTTTTGCAGTGTGAATGAGTGAGTTAACTTTTTAAACATCACTTGCACTCCCTCATTTCAGGGTTAACATACTCAGAGTTTTCACTTAACCTCCTTTCTGAAACCGGCCCATGGTCAATCAAGTTCTCTGCTTTTAGCAGCCCTCCCTCCCCCACACATACAAACAAGCCACCAGCAACCATTCACACACACACCCCCAGCCCCCCTGCAGATTGCTCAGGTAATGACCATATTTACACATGAATTGATGCTAATGATAGCCAAAAGAGTAGCCAGTTAGCATCCACTTGGCTAAAGGAGGGTTACAAATCTCTGGGACTTCTAGTGTTAAATGCAAGTAGTTTCATGCTTGTTTTTATTTTAAAGTTTGTTCTTCCTAATATCCTCCTCTTTTGTCTCTGCCTATAGCATAACCAAAATAAAACAAGTAAATAAATTTTATTTTCAAATTACATACAAATTTATTAATAATTTGCTGAGAGCGCAACGAGGCTGCCGTGAACGTGTTGACATAGCAGTGATATACTTCCTGTTTCCTTTCCTGCCTGTGTGTCCAATGAAGGATGTCTCGTTTAATTCTGACTAAGGACACTCCATATACCTCTTGAGGATGCAGCCTTTGAAATTAAATGAAATGAGACACAGCTGTCGATTGTTTAATATAGGGAGATGAGAGGGTCTATATCTCTTACCATTGGAGAAAGCGTAACGGCTAACTTAATCACGTGCGGCACCTCTCGGCCTATCGTGTAATGGCAGTGACTTTAGTGCCCGCCGTTCAAAGCTCTTTCGCTTTGTACCACCAGAGCCGATGCATTAGCATTAGCCATTACGCTTTTTTGGCTAAAGGTTGCAGGATTGCCTTCCAGTGGTTTTGGCTGAACTCTGCAGGACTGTGGCTCTCCAGGACCGATGTTAACCACCCCAACTCTATATAGTGCTGGTGATGAAGGCTAGATGAGTTCCAGGTGTGCGTGGTTAGGTGCCAGGGAGGATGAAGGGAAATGCAGTCTGTGACAACTACACTTTTTACAATATAGTTGTCAATTTAAAACAGCTTCTATTTACACTAAATGTACAAAATGTTAGATGTTATTTACACTGACTGTAAATAGTGGTAGACACTGTTTGCAACACAATAATTGCAACAAACAGCATTTTGTTTACAGCAAGTGCAAAAATAGTGATAGATGCAATACTTAATATTTTATTTGTATTACAAAGTAAAATAGTACTGTAAATACTTGAACAATGAAGGGGGTAGTCAGAAACCTGCATGCCTTTATTTAAAGGTGCCCTAGAATTAAAAATTGAATTTACCTTGGCATAGTTGAATAACAAGAGTTCAGTACATGGAAAAGACATACACTGAGTTTCAAACTCCATTGTTTGCTCCTTCTTATATAACCTCCGAAGAACAGGCGAATCTAAACATAATACCGACTGTTACGCAACAGTCGGGGTGTACGCCCCCAATATTTGCATATGCCAGCCCATGTTCAAAGCATTAGACAAGGGCAGGACGTCTGGATGTGCACAGCTGAATCATCAGACTAGGTAAGCAAGCAATAACAACAGCGAAAA
The DNA here is from genome assembly GCF_024489055.1 of Chanodichthys erythropterus. Taxonomy (NCBI): domain Eukaryota; kingdom Metazoa; phylum Chordata; class Actinopteri; order Cypriniformes; family Xenocyprididae; genus Chanodichthys; species Chanodichthys erythropterus. The sequence continues at coordinate 26,912,145 of NC_090240.1, forward strand.
ATGGCAGATTGAGCAATAATAACTGACATGATCCATGATAACATGATATTTTTAGTGATATCTGTAAATTGTATTTCTAAATGTTTCATTAGCATGTTGCTAATGTACTGTTAAATGTGGTTAAAGTTATCATCGTTTCTTACTGTATTCACGGAGACAAGAGAGCCGTCGCTATTTTCAGTTTTAAACACTTGCAGTCTGTATAATTCATAAACACAACTTCATTCTTTATAAATCTCTCCAACAGTGTGTAATGTTAGCTTTAGCCACGGAGTACTATCAAACTCATTCAGAATCAAATATAAACACCCAAATAAATACTATACTCACATGACCCGAAGCATGCATGCAGCATACATGATGAACATCTTGTAAAGATCCATTTGAGGGTTATATTAGCTGTGTGAACTTTGTAAATGCACTGTATTATAGAGTCGCGAGCTCGATGGGCAGGGAGCATGAGATTTAAAGGGCCAGCAGCCCCTGAATCGGTGCATAGTTAATGATGCCCCAAAATAGGCAGTTAAAAAAATTAATTTAAAAAAATCTATGGGGTTTTTTGAGCTGAAACTTCACAGACACATTCAGGGGACACCTTAGACATATTACATCTTGTAAAAAAACGTTCGATGGCACCTTTTAACTATATTTTACATTTTTTGAAGCCTATATGTTATTGTAAAGTTACACCAGTTGAAGAAAGTTTAAATATAATCACTAAATTCCTTGATAACATATCATTAAAAAAATCATAGTTAAAGAGTGTTGGTTTCAGCCAAAAATTTTCATTTTGGTGCACCACTAATTCCGTCTGCTTACATTCATCCAATAGTTTTGTGGGAAGAAGGAAAAGTAAACAAATTTACAGTGAATAACTCCCCTGAGGCAAGGAAATGTTACATTTTGTTGGTGAACACTGTGTGCGACATCTTTGTAGTGTGAAAAATGAGGCCAAGTTTATTTTCTCATGAAGGGAAAACAGACATTAATGTCTGAAGGGATTGAGATAATGACAGTCATTGAACATCAACCGCATGTGATCATTTATTCCCAGCTATAGAGGCGCTTTGTGTCGCTTTCAAGGGAGATGCTGAGACACGTTCAGAGGTTTTGACTGCACAAGGGTCAGGCTGACACAATAACCTACTGAGCAGCGGTCATGATGTCTGAGGATTTCACTTTCCTTCCTTGTGTTCACTTTTTCTTTCTCTCTCTCACTCTCCGATTCGTTCCAACTGGGATATGTGACCATATTAAGAATGTTGTCAGACACAGGCAAAGACAAGCAAGCTTGACAAATCACACATTACATCACACCCTGCCTTCCAGCGAAAATGTGTGCATATAAAACAATGTGCTGGCAGTAGTTGGTAAACTTTAGTTCATTTTCGGTGAACTAAGACAGTGCTTTATTGAAAGGGGAAATAAGGACTTACGTTTGATGTCTGACATTTTGCAATAAGGTTACATTTGTTAACTATAACATGAACTAACAATAGCCAATATTTTAAAAGCATTTAGGCTGTTAATCTTAGTTAATGTTCATTCCAACATTTACTCAATCAAAAGGTGTATCTGTTAATATTATTTAATGGATCTGAGTTAACATGAATTAACAATGTAAAGATGTGTTTTTGTGAACTTGCATTAACAAAGATTAATAAATACTGTAACAAGTGTATTCATTTGTTAATTCATTAAAGTGTTACCATTTTCTACTTATGTTATAATATAGTGTATATTTATGTGTGTGTTATTCTCTTCATCACCAGCTTACTTGATTCATGAAGTCTTTAAAAGGTAAGCCTACTAAGTAAACTCTGAATCAGAGCCAAAGAATCCCTCATCAATTCTCAGTACTTTCCTGCCAATTCGTTCTCGTTTTCTTTCTCATTCAAATGTTGTGTTTGAATGATGACTTATAGCCACAAACCCACTTACAAGTGTAGGCACATGACAGCGCAAAGTCGCACAATTGAACGCAGAGACACACACTTACCCTTTTCCTCTCCACAAACAAAGCCATATATGGTAAGCTGTGTTTGTGGAGGTAAGAGAGACAAGGAGAGAGAGAGAGAAAGAGAGATCTGCTCTCACAGAGAACTAAACAACCCTCCATCATGAAAACCTCTGTGCATAGATTATTTCAGCCACGCCTTGAACAACCCTAAAATCATGATGCTGTGTAAAGACTGTATAAACATTATGACCGGTAGCTGTAATTTTTCCCTTTTGGTGGACTGGCCGACTACATGTTACATCACTTGTTTGCACTAAAATAAAGAATGATGACCCCCTGCAGACTGAGAGCCTTCAGAGCCGCAGTGTGTAAAGAGGTCTGATGTTTGCTGAACAGACGAGGAATGTGATTTTGCACACTCATCTACTCAATGGCAGAATCAAGTAAACTTACCTCATCTGGACATACTGTGGATGCCTACAAGCACTGATATGTCATGGCTGGTGGATATTTATTGAGAATGACTTGTAAAGGATTGGTATTTAATACTGACATCAGCGAGCCTAGTTTAAGAAGAATCTGGGAAGCCAGAGCATAATGCATTGTGCTTTTCTAGTCAGTCAATTAATGTTTTGGTATGACAGGTTTTCAAGGCACATACAATCTCAAAAAATGATCTGGAACGGGTTTTCCCAAACTGGGGTTTGTGAGTAATTGATTAAACCATAATAAGTAAAATTTCAATCAATCTCTCTAAAATAAAAACAATTAAAATCAAACACTTACTAAAAAAGCTGAAATATTTTATTTGTTTACATGCATGTATTATGACCATTAGACCAACATCAGAGAACTGTAAACACAGAAATGTTAAAGTATTTAAATATTAACTTAAAATGGAGGACGGTGTCTCAAGTAATTAAATTAAGTCAAAGGAATTCAACTGACAAAACAATTTGGGAATCCCTGAATGAGAACAAATTCAAGTGAGCTTTACTTATTTATAAAATATATTTTAATATTTAGTGAATATTTGATTACTACAATGCTTATTTCTCAGTAGAAATAAAATAATGACTAATTATTTAATCAAGCATATCACTCAAGTTACAGTACAGTTAAAGGTATATTTCAAGTATAAAAACTAATACCTAAATAGGAACATAATATACTTAAAGTTATAAAGAGTAAACTATAAGTATGATGTTAAAGGTGCTAAAGAGGATCTTTTCGTCGACTGAGAAACCAAAGACTGTTACTTTGTTTTTGAAATGAGCGCATGCGTAAGAACAACCCCCCTCCTTCGAAGGAACGAATTGGAACACGAGTGTTTACCACCGGCATTGGCTGTGTTGTGTTAGTGGATTCATTAAGTCGGACTCACCGCAGGTAACTCATAATCTGCAGTTGTTACTCCTGTCTCCGGACAAAAACATTGCATGCCGCGCCTGTGGAGTGTGGAAAGTTACTGGAGCGCGCAGCCACGCACGTCTCTCACAAGGAACGTCATGGCAGTGATTGACAAGCCAGAGGGCCAATCGTTTACATGATGATCGTGTAAATGATTGGCTGATGTTTTTAAGGCCCTACCTCGTGCACAGATGATGTATATTAATATTATTCCTTTCAGTGCACCTAATAAATAGTCTTTTATCAGTTAATAAAGACAGTTTCAAGTAATATTGCAAAAATGTATAAAACAAAACATCCTCTTTAGCACCTTTAAGTCCTAAGTAGTATTGAAATAGTACACTTACAAGTACTAATACTATTGATATTAGTATACTTACCATATAAAGTATACTAAAATATACTTGAGCTTTACTTAAGTATACTTAAAATGAACTTGAAGTATAAAAATTTTTGTAAAGGTATTGCATCTCTGAGCAACACAGTAATGGTGTTTCATTTCTAAATAATCAGTGTATTTGAATGATTCAGCTGAGTGAATGATTCAGTGATTTAATTGCTATAATAATAATTTCTTGCTATAAATAACATCAAAAGTGGAAAAAGTTGGTAAAAAACATACATTTACACTTAAACTAACAACCAACTGCAACTTTCAGACACCATATTTACTTTTTAGCTCAACTGTCATGGAGTGGAACACACATAATTGTGTGAAAGCAAAGGCGGTGAAGGATACATCTATGCTGCCTTCGAAATCGATCAGATGAAGGTATCGTAGGAGACAGGAAGTTAAGCTAACATTGGATTTGGACGTGCCGTGATGCCTTCCTACCTTGGAATGCATTCTCCGAAGGCAGCATTTTAAAGCTTTCGAACAGTGCCAGATATTTTGTTCCGTTACTAAATGAATCATTGTGTTTGAAACAAATATGTTGAGTGAATAATTCAGTGATTTAAACAAAAAGATGGAAATTTGATTTCCCAGTGAACAAATTGGTTGAATTAATGATTCAATGAATCACTCATAAATACAGTTGTTGTCACCTACTTTGTAAGGTTGTAACGTGCAGGAAGAGTCGCTGAAAATCCCCACCAGTAATACCAAAGACTATAGAATAACACAAGACGTGTCACTCATATTGTTTTGAATGGGAGAAAGTGTAACACGCAATATGGCGGAATTAGTCCTGCCTTCTAAATAAGAGCCAATCACCGACTGGTTAAGTCATCGCGTCACTTCAGCGGCCGTTAGAATCACCGGTTTCTATAGAAACAGTCAGATGCCCGCCTCCGAAGAGACGCGCATTTAGGAAAAATACTTTTTTTTTGGTCATGATTCGAGTGTTTAGAAACACAATTTATGAGCCGGTTGTTGTTAGATTTCATTGGTGATTTAAAATATGAAATTTAATCGTAAGGTTGGAGAACAGTTTTGGAGAATTTGATGTTTCCCCATTCAAAGAGATAGGAGCTGCATGATGCCCAGGATGCCCGAGAGGCGTTTCAAAGATGGCTGCCGAGTGAAATGACTTGTCTTAAAGGGATTTTGGTAATACATAGACTGATAGTCTGTCTGTAACTACCAAACACAGACAAGCAAAGTGATACAAACAGTGGAACATCTCAGTGTTGTTGAACTGTACTACTGAAATGCTTTAGCCCAAAAAAGGGGAAAAATGAAGAGGACTAGATCTGGTATATAATAATCAATAATTTAATCATTAATTTTAAGTGTGAATATATATATTTCTTTTAAAAATTATTTCTATGCCCTTGGTATTTGAAATAAATTGTGTAGAAAATTGGGTTCAGTAAACTGTGAGGCCCTGCAAAGCTAATTTTAGAGCCTCAAGACCCCTATCCATATTCACAGCTTCTTCACATCATGCCTAACTACACATCCAAACCTCAGAGGAATAACAAAAATATCCTCCCTGTGCTGCTTCACTTGCACACACGCTTTCTTAATCAGAAACAGCATCAACAAAACATCAACTGCAAAAAAAAGTACATGGACCAAAATAAAAGCCATAATCTCTGTTAATGTTTGTGCATCAGCACCAGCTATTGTATTTGAGAATATTATGTCCTGAAAAGTGAGAGAAATGGAGTGAGAAAAAAAGAACAAGCAAAAAAAAAAAAAGGGGGAGTGGGGGGGGATTCAGAGAGAGACAGGGAGTGTGTGTCGGCAACCTTATCCTTATTTGGGAGGAGGAATGTGGAAAAGGTCGAGAACATAGCTGACTATCAATGACGAATCTCTCATTCTCTCTGTCTACTTTTTTTTGAGTATATGAGCAACTTTTTATTTAAAAAAGAATATATATATATATATATATATATATATATATATATATATATATATATATAAATAAAACAAATAAAAATATTATATATATATATATATATATATATATATATATATATATATATATATATATATATATATATATATATATATATATATATATATATATACCAAAATAAGTTTAAAATAGATTTTTATATTATAGTTGTATATTATATTTTATAATTATAATAAAGAAAATATGAGATATTATGGATGCTGTTGTGCAAAAGTGTGAAATGGTCTGAGAAAATCGGACATCTGAATTAGTCACTAATAATAATGTGCAATAATATGCTGTATATGTGCAGATTATGACCCAATTTAATAATATAACCTCTTATAGAACACACATTCGTGCACACATTACGTCACACTGCAGTGAAGCTGCATGAAACAGTGACACCCTTTTATACCTGCATCTGGACTGAATAACCAAAGCAGATGTTTGAGGCAGATAAATAATGATGTCACTTTTGAGTGGAAGATGGCAGTGCTGGCAGTGTTTGTTTATCTGGTTCACCACATGTGGACCTCAGACTGTCTGCCCCCCATCAGCAGGCTCCGCTCATGTGTGTTTGAGAGCCTATGAGAGTGAGAAACTGCAATTTAGAAATTAGACTGCAAATTAAACTGTCTGAACAAGAATGCAGAAAGCAGGAGGATGATGTGTTAAAAAAATGACAGGTATCAATCTACATGTGCATCATGGAGGATTATGCTTACTAAACAGTAAGGTTACTTTATAAAGGGAACATTGACTGCAAGACTGTGCAGAACAGACATGCCTGTTACGTGTCAAATCATTGTGCAATGAACAGTAACCCTTGGCTAAGCAGTCTATATTTCACAATTTCAATTCCAAACACCAAGATCCAGGTTACAATGGAGAGCAATGCTCGTTCTTATACTGCGCTGTCTTTTTAGGTGTGTAGATTGTTTCTTTTCATTTAAGACTTTAACCACATATGACACAATTAGCCTACTCAGTACACATCTGCAAATCACAATATACATTTGTGTACACTTTATATAAATATGTACATACTTTCCATATGTTTTGAATCTTGTCCCACTATCCCCTTTCAGCTATGTGCACTTTTATTTTAAAATATTTTACTTTTTTTTTTATTATTGTTTTACCCTTGTTCCAGACATTCATTGTTAAACTATGAAAGTCCACTCATCTATTAACAACATTTTTTATTATATTTTACAACTATGATAATGATGACTATAATTATTTTCACACAAATTTAGACAAGGCGAGAATGCTTTTTGTGCACCCAAAAAAACAAAATAACGACTTTTCTACAATATCTAGTGATGGGCGATTTCAAAACACTGTTTTGTTTCAAATCAGCGGTTCGGATCGCGCCAAACTGCTGAAATCACGTGACTTTGTCGCTCCGAATCGCTGATTTGAAACAAAAGATTCGAAGCAATTTTTTGAAATCGACCATCACTAGATGTTGTTGAAAAGTCGTATTTTGTATTTTTTGGCGCACAAAAAGTATTTTTGTCACTTTATAATATTAAGGTAGAATCACTGAACTCACATGAACTGATTTAAAATATGTCTTTAGTACCTTTCTGGACCTTGAGAGGTTTGGTGGCTTTGTTCTCAATAGAGGCCTCACTGAGCCATTGGATTTCATAAAAAAATATCTTAATTTGTGTTGCGAAGATTAACGAAGGTCTTACAGGTGTGGAATGACATGAGGGTGAGTAATAAATGCCATTATTTTCATTTTTGGGTGAACTGACCCTTTAAACACTCAAAAGGGGCAAAAAGTGCCCACAACTTAAGAAACCCCCAAATATATTGTGTATTTATTGTGTTGTTTATATTAAGTACAGCATGTTGAATTATAAAAGTTTTTCCCTGCCATCACAGTTGAACAAAAAACATCAAGCCTGAAGACTGGGCCCCTTCATACACCCCATTATGACGTGCTTTTAACTGACCCTGGATGACATCACATGATCTCATGACTATGGTAGTTGACATGTCAGCACAGGTTTACCCCGAGCAGCTCTGGCTTCATACATCAGTACACTGGAGAGGGTGAGGGAGAGGGGAATGCAGGGAATTCTTCTGAGTTTGGTGATTTCTACAGAATGGCAGACGGAAAACTTATGATGTGTCATACTTTAGCTGTGGGCTTTTCTGACTTTTGTTATTTACAAACTAGTGGTCATCACCCTAGCAACGGATATATTTTCACTTCCTGTTTAAGGTGATGCTATGGTGTAGTATGCCAGCTCATCAAATTTGCCATCATGAAACCTATTTTGTCTTCATAAGGAAATAGAAAGGTCTACAATAAGAAGTCTCGAAGGAAAAAAAAAATGAAAAAAATAAAATAAAAAAATAATATATATATATATATATATATATATATGTATGTATATGTAGCTTTAGCTTTAACTAGTGCTGTCAAATCACATCTAACATAAAAGTGTGTGCGTGTGTGTTTGTGTGTGTGTATGACTTAAAAAAAGATGATGATAATAAAATAGGGTCGACATGTTGAGATTGAAAAAACATAATGGTTGTATGTGTTATATGTTATATCTGGTTAAATGGTTATATGTTAAAACTAAGGGTTCAACCTCTTTTTCTGACTCATGCCGTTCCACACTTCATTCATCTTCAGAACATAAATTAAAATATTTTAGTTGAAATCCGATGGCTCAGTGAGGGAGCAATGACATTTCCTCTCTCAAGATCCATTAATGTACTAAAAACATATTTAAATCGGTTCATGTGAGTACAGTGGGTCAATATTAACATTATAAAGCGACGAGAAATGTTTTGGTCTGCAAAAAAACCAAAATAACGACTTATATAGTGATGTCCGATTTCAAAACACTGCTTCAGGAAGCTTCGGAGCATAATGAATCAGCGTGTTGAATCAGCGGTTCGGAGCGCCAAAGTCATGTGATTTCAGCAGTTTGGCGGTTTCACAGGTGATCCGAATCATGATTCAATACGTTGATTCATAACACTCTGAAGCTTCATGAAGCAGAGTTTTGAAATCGGCCATCACTATATAAGTCATTATTTTGTTTTTTTGGCGCACCAAAAATATTCTCGTCGCTTTATAATATTAAAATTGAACCACTGTACTCACATGAACTGATTTAAATATGTTTTTAGTACATTAATGGATCTTGAGAGAGGAAGTGTCATTGCTGGCTATGGAGGCCTCACTGAGCCATCGGATTTCAACTAAAATATCTTAATTTGTGTTTCGAAGATTAACGAAGGTCTTACGGGTGTGGAACAGCATGAGGGTAAGTAATAAATGACAGAATTTTAATTTTTGGGTGAACTAACCCTTTAATATAATCATTTCTCAAAGTCAGAAAAAGAGGTTGAACCCTTAGTTTTAACATGTAACCATTTAACCAGATATAACATATAACACATACAACCATTATGTTTTTTCAATCTCAACATGTCGACCCTATTTTATTATCATCATCTTTTTTAAGACATACACACACACACACACACACACACACACACACACACACACACACACACTTTTATGTTAGATGTGATTTGAAAGCACTAGTTAAAGCTAAAGCTACACATTATATATATAAGTATAATATATATAATAAATTAAATTATTTTCATTTTTGGGTGAACTAACCCTTTAAATTTACAAATGATACATTTATTTCATCTCAGCAACCCTAGCTACTGTTATCAGACTGAATAAATCCATAAATCCATAATGGATGTCAGTAAATAGGATTTTTTGCAAAAGCGTCTGTAACTAAACACTCTAATTTTGTGAAGATATACATTCATACCAAGTTCCAAACAATGGCCATATCGACCTACACAGTATCAACAATGACAGAGTATGTCTTTAAACTCAATTTCTTTGGTTTGAGATAAATATAGCCATTCCCCTGAATCAGTCATAGGGGAGATCATCACACTAGCCATACAGTCCCTGCAGGAATTACACTATGACTTTTCCACATAGCTAAATGGAAAAATATTATTAAATGATTAATCATGTCTGAAAATGGACACAAACAATGATATTTTAAGAGTCCTGCTGCATGGGGAAAAATCTGCTGGCCAGGCTGGGAAAGCATCTGGCCAATCAGCTAAACCAGCTAAACACCAGCATGGTCAGGTTGGGAAACCACCATTTTAAACCATCTAAAAGCAGTAAACCACATTAGTTAATGTTGTTTAATCCAAGGGTAATGAGTAATGTCCAACCCAGCCCTTTTTCATATAGTTCTCCCTTTCCTCAAATAGTTTTTAATTCCTCTTTAACTTCATGATCCACCCTCTGCTTCTTCTTCATTTTCTTTTTCACATTTTGATGCATTAAAATTACACCATGTGCCCCACCTGACAGCACACACACATTTAAACCATGCACATATACACAAGCACAGTTGCACAAGAGCCTGCAAATGCAGACAGCACAGGACCTGTGCAAGCCCAAGACACAATGACATGTGAAAACTCATTCTGCTTGCAAGCAAAAGTTGATGCTGTGCATCATATCAGCCCATGCAGCTCTTCCACACTGATGTGTGAAGGTTTTGGGTGTGGTATCTGAAGACCCACACCTAGTTTGTGGTTTGCTGAAAGGAAAGACCATTTATAAAAAGTGAGTTCACTATCACTTAAGACCATTACCATAACACTCTTCTCTCAATCTCATATATGCTGTATGCTAATTAGGAGAACCACAAATGCAAGTAAAACACTGCAACTATAAAAGCCAAAAAACATTGCATTGAATATTACACCAATGAGTTGTTACAAAAACATCATTCAGTTTTTGTCAGGCTTTATGCAAACCAAATTAGATTTTTGTGTTTTGTAACAAATTACACACAGTCACACCTCAAATGTGAGTTTTGAAACCATTATTTGCACATATGAACTGCATTGGTTGCCATACATCAAGCATGTAAGCTCACAAGAGGAAATCAATAGAAAACGGGCCATTGATTTATTCAGTTAAAGCAATAAAAATATTTATCATAATAGAAAATCAATGAATAAAGATCCAAATGTTCTTGACATTTTATTTAATTAGCTAAAGCTATCTATTTTTATTTATTTTTTTTATTAAATAATATGCTGTGCCTTAGACCTACATTTTTGCGTATCTCCAAGCTTTGTTGTTGTGGGAGTTGGCCAGTCCAGACTAACTCTGGAACAGAGTTATGAGATCAAATAAATGAGGAGGCAGATTTGACTTGGCCTGACCTGTGCACAGCCCCATCTAAGGTAAGAATGGCTTGCCTAGTTAGTTGAAGAACACAGAGAGAGACAAGCTGAATATTTCAGATTGTTTACAGAGCTTTGGCCTCAGCATCGGATAGAGTGGATGTTTCTTTAGATTATAAATTATCTTTGTTGAAGCCTGAACAAAATCTCTCCCTTGTTCGTTCTCACATGATGGCTGCTATAGTGATCCACATCTGAACTGATGTTTTACATTCCTATCACATGTTAGGGCAGAAGGAGGATTTTTGTAATGTCACGTCATTTTTACATTAAATATGAACAAACATTTGTGATTTCATGGGTTCCATTGACCACCCGAGCATTTGGTCTTAGTTATCCACAGTTCAGAGATATGAGGTCATTCCTCTCTGAAAATTAAGAGTGTGCAGGAGGGATTTCATTACCACATCCGAACTGGAGAAGCACAAAGCAACAGCGCTCCCTCGAGACAATGTGGAACGATCAACCAGTTGATTAATTTGAAGATGTTTGTCGCCCTCTTGTGTTTTCAGATATGCTTTGCCGTGATTTCAGGATTTTGAAGCGAAATGCGTCGATATCAGTCATACAAATCATTTTGTGACCTTTTACATGTTGTATTCTTACAAAATTATCATTACACTGGTTCATTTTTTGATCTGCATAACTGTAACGTAGGCTAAACATCTTGCAAGCTAACGTTTAGCCTACCACTGACCAAATATACGTAAACTTAAAGGGTTAGTTCACCCCAAAATTAAAATTCTGTCATTAATTACTCACCCTCATGTCGTTCCACACCCATAAGACCTTTGTTAATCTTCGGAACACAAATTAGGATATTTTTGTTGAAATCCGATGGCTCAGTGAGGCCTCCATAGCCAGCAATGACATTTCCTCTCTCAAGATCCATTAATGTACTAAAAACATATTTAAATCAGTTCATGTGAGTACAGTGGTTCAATATTAATATTATAAAGCGACGAGAATATTTTTGGTGTGCCAAAAAAGCAAAATAACTACTTATATAGTGATGGCCGATTTCAAAACACTGCTTCAGGAAGCTTCGGAGCATTATGAATCAGCGTATCGAATCATGATTCGGATCGCGTGTCAAACCGCCAAACTGCTGAAATCACGTGACTTTGATGCTCCGAACCGCTGATTCGACACGCTGATTCTAAGAATTTTAAAATTTCATTTACATGATAAGATTTACATAATACATAACACTGTTAAAGGTGCTAAAGAGGATGTTTTGTTTTATACATTTTTGCAAAATTACTTGAAACTGTCTTTACTAACTGATATTTATTAGGTTCATTGAAATGAATAATATTAATATACATCATCTGTGCATGAGGTAGGGCCTTAAAAACATCAGCCAATCGTTTACACGATCATCGCATAAACGATTGGCTCTCTTGCTTGTTAATCACTGCCGTGACATTCCTTGTGTGAGATGTGCGCGGCTGCGCGCTCCAGTAACTTTCCACACTCCACAGGCGCCGCATGCGATGTTTTTGTCAGGAGACAGGAGTAACAACTGCAGATTATGAGTTACCTGCGGTGAGTCCGACATAATGAATCCACTAACACGACACAGAGAATGCCGGTGGTAAAAACTCGTGTTCCAATACTCGTGCACGAGTTTTGGGAGGTGTTCCCTTGAAATGAGCTGTGAAGGAGGGGGGTTGTTCTTACGCATGCGCTCATTTCAAAAACTCACTAACAGTCTTTGGTTTCTCAGTCGACGAAAAGATCCTCTTTTGCACCTTTAATCTAAAGGGGATTGTAAGGGGGGATGGTGGCTTTACAGAGGTGATGCTTTTTGCATTTTTTTTTAAACAAGAGGAATGCCATACGCCCACATCCCCCTCAAATCGAGCCCTGTGTATACTCTTGGTTTAGAATAATGCTTTACCTGTGCTGTAGAGGCATTCGCAAGCTTCAAACGCAGGTTGGACTGAATAATGAGATTTTTTTTCTTGTTGACAAACGATATAGATGCTGATGCAAAAACTTGAGAAAATGAGATCCAGGCAGTCCAGCAATGATTATGTCAGAGATCAAATTTGAATAAGGAATAACAAAGTTATTAATTAAAAATTATAGAGACAAACTAATTAATTAAGTAATTAATAGTTAATAATAAAATCTAGAGCATTGTATCTAATAGATGAAGATGAAGAATATACAGAAAGAAGGAACAAAATTAAGACATTTGCAGAATGAAATGAGAGGTAGAAGAGAAGAAGCAGAAGATGCAGAAGAGATGTGAGAGGCAAAAAAAAAGAGCAAAGAAAAGCGAAGGAAAAGCTAAACTATCAAAGACCCAGTCCATACCATAAGCATAGGAAAACTTACATCCCACTCAAACTTGTGTTTTTGTCTAATAAGAAAAGGTCAAATGGATTTATCCATTATGTCATAGACTGGTCAAATGTCAAAAATAGATGAAAATAGTTGTTTTGACACCCTTAAGGGAATTTTGCAGATCTGGCATTATCACATGTCTGAAAAAATGGAAACAGATATATTTTTGATATAAAAGATCCAAGATCAAATGAGCAACTAATTCTGAAAACACCATCGCTTCTGCAGTAGCTACTTGGCAGGCATCCAATATCTAACCACAAACGTGTAAACATGACCTGTCACATTGGAACACTTGAAGAACAATTGAAAATAACAAGCATACATCCTCTTAAAGATAAAAGAAGAATAACCATAAAGGAGAACAATAAAGAGTAAATACTTGAAAATATGATGAGGATTAATATATGGAGTAGGGGTACATGAATATATGAAATCAAACGTAATATTGATAAATCATAAGCCATAAATGATTAACATGAAATGTGAATAAAATGCATGAATATGAATATTGACCATTTTGGATCCACCAGATGCATTTTGTAGACTTGTAGATTTGTATTTTAGTTGCGTGTGGGTAAATACCCACCTTTATGATATTAAAATCTCTTTTATAGCTCGTGCACCGATAAAAACCGTAAAGCGACCCTCCTGGTACAACCCAAAATCGCTCTCATGGACTACAAATACCAGCTATATGAGGGAGCACTAAACTACACTTCCCAGTTGGTGTAAGACAATGTAAATGCACAGAAAGCGATAGTATACTATAGTTTGTCTACTACACGCTTATATCATAAAAAAATTCGGTTGATCTTTTTGGAAACTAGAATATAAACTATGTTTTAATTATAATATAAAAGTGTCGATTATATGAAACCGGAAGCAGTTTCGCTCAGTGCATTATGACGCAGCGGAAGATCAGTGGTCTTCCTTTCCTCCATTAGGTGAGTGCGTGGTAAGAGCGCGCTGCGTCGCTCTCTTCATATTTGTCGAAAAACACCTCGTTTCTTCACTTATAAATACACATATTGTTCTTTAAAACTATTATTATTGTGTATATTACAGATCGCAACAATGGGCCGCCGTCCAGCCCGTTGGTAAGTTATGAATTTTGTGTTTTAAAAATTGGCCTTACTGAAAATGGCAGGGCCCGCTAACCATGTGCCTCTCCCCGGCCTCATTCAGCAGTGACAGTACTCTGACATACGCTACTTTCTGCTGTAAACACGACTGTTCCTAAAACAATTCTGGCTTCTAATAAAAATCATTATGTAAATTCTAGATTGTTCCGTCATTGTTAAATGTAAAGCTAACTAATTAGCGCCCAGCTAGACGATTAATGTCTATTGACATTTAGCTCTTTGCTGTATTTGTAGTTGCTGAATAATTTAAATATTGAAAGGATGTTTTATTTTATATACACATATAATTTTATACACGTTCTTGTACTTGTATTAACTAGTTGTGTAATGGTGAGTAGGCACTTTGTTACAAAGATTGACCCAGTGGTTTTGCTAATTGTCAACTATCTTTTGCAGCTACAGATACTGTAAGAACAAGCCTTACCCCAAGTCCCGTTTCTGTCGAGGTGTTCCTGGTAAGTTATGGAAGACTATATCAGAAGATATTTTATAATGCATTTCATCTGCTGATCATTGCTTTTGTGTAAGGCTAATCAAACTCACGATATATGGTGATGGTTTGAAATGACTCGTTAATTTGAAGTTCAATAGAAAATCTTAGTTTAAAGGGTTTGTTTAGCCCAAAATGAAAATTAATTCACCCTCATGATGATCCAAATTCGTAACACTTTTTCTCAGTGTGTGTATGGTCTACAACTCTTATCTGCAGCTTATTAAGCCGACTAGACAGGTTGTCTGTACTTGTGTGGTGTGCAAAGGCTGCAGACAGTAATTCTTTGGTTGTGTATGAGCCTGGCTGTGCAGTGCTGGGCCCTTTAAGGGACCATTGAGACATAACATTGCTTATTGCTTATCTAGCTAAAAAAAAATATAATTTCATTTGCTGATCATTGCTTTTGTGTAAGGCAAAACAAACTCACGATACATGGTGATGGTTTGAAATGACTCGAGTTAATTTGAAGTTCAATAGCAAGTTCATCTTAAAGGGTTAGTTCAGCCCAAAATGAAAATTCATTAATTACTCATCCTCATGTTCCAAATTCATAACTTTTGCTCATCTTCAGAACACAAATGAAGATCTTTTTGATGAAATCTGAGAGATGTCTGTCCCTCCATTGACTGCCTTTGCACCTATCACTTTGATGCTTCAAAAATATCATAAAGAGATCAGAAAACCAATCCATATGAATCAAGTGGTTTAGTCCAAATTTCCTGAAGAGACTTGATCATTTTTTTATGATGAAAAGATTTAACTTGGGCTTTTACTCATTGATAAGCGAACATAAGTAGAAGCTCAAGCGAACATGAATAACGCACAAGAACAAACCTCTTCTGGAAGCTCAAACGTGCTGCATAACCTTATAGAATAATTACAAATCTAGAAAATTGGTTGGCCAAAACTATATTTAATGAAATTGATTAATGGATCATATAGTTCTGATTGAGTATGTCTTTCTCTCAAACTCAGATCCTAAGATCAGGATCTTCGACTTGGGCAGGAAGAAGGCTAAGGTGGATGAGTTCCCCCTGTGCGGTCACATGGTATCTGATGAGTATGAGCAGCTGTCCAGTGAAGGTGAAGTCTTTATGATACTGTTCTTCATATTTTATACTTGAACAATTTAACATTTGTCCCATAGTGTAAGCATTGGTAGTGCAAAGCGCTTTCTGATACATAGTCCTAATTCTAATCGCCATTATTTTAGCTCTTGAGGCTGCCCGTATCTGCGCCAACAAGTACATGGTGAAGACCTGTGGCAAAGATGGTTTCCACATCCGTGTGCGCCTGCACCCTTTCCATGTCATCCGCATCAACAAAATGTTATCCTGTGCCGGAGCTGATAGGTGAGTGTGTGTGGTCTACGACTCTTTATCTGCAGCTTATTAAGCCGACTAGACGGGTTGTCTGTACTTGTGTGGTGTGCAAAGGCTGCAGACAGTAAATCTTTGGTTGTGTATGATCCTGGCTGTGCAGTGCTGGGCCCTTTAAGGGACCATTGAGACATAACATTGCTTATTTTTCATAGAATTTTAATTTGGCCACTTAAGTGAATTAATCTCAATGTTCATCTCCTCTCCAGGCTCCAGACTGGTATGCGTGGTGCTTTCGGTAAGCCTCAGGGCACAGTGGCCCGTGTGTGCATTGGCCAGGTGATCATGTCCGTGCGCACAAAGGCCCAGAACAAGGAACATGTGATCGAGGCTCTGAGGAGAGCCAAGTTCAAGTTCCCTGGCCGTCAGAAGGTACTTAACATGAAGTTGAAAAGTGTCCGTGGTTCTCAAACTTTTGGTCAAACTTTAAACCTTAAAAAAAAAAAATCTGCCGTCCCACAAAAAAACCCATCACATCTCTGATTATAGTTGTAAGAGAGAATAATGGATAATAACTTAATTTAAATAAACAAATGTAAATATTTCAGTGATGTTTTCTATAAACAATATATTATTAGTGGCTGCAGTGAGCGCTCTTGATGGTACCTCATGAGCTCAGTGTCTTGTACGTCTTCTTGCCGCAGCATGGCTGCCAATCGCCACGTTCATAGCCAACTGCTTTTTAAAGGCAGAGCACCAACCACTATTTATGTACTTTAATGGCATAGCAACAGATTATTTAAAAGATCAAATGGATTTTTTTTTTTTTTTTTTTTTTTTTTGAGAACCACTGGTCTAGGTGTTAATTGTGTAAAAGTTCTCTGCTCACCGTCTACATTAACGTTCTCCACCCTCTTAGATCCACATCTCCAAGAAATATGGCTTCACAAAGTTCAACGCCACTGACTTTGATGACATGCTGGCGGAGAAACGTCTGGTCCCTGATGGCTGTGGGGTGAAATACATCCCCAGCCATGGACCCCTGAGCCGCTGGAAGGCCCTGCATGCCAACTAAGCACCTCACACTTCAGTGCATCTGTGTGAACCAAGGCTCTAACGACCACAAATAAAGTCCACTTTGATTTACAGTCTTGTTGGTTCTTTTTCTTGCTTGCATTTGAACTTGTAAGTAGTTTAATATATTAAAGCTGGGTACATACTGTACGATTTTGGTTTTGTCTGAGAAAAATGTCCTAAAAGATTCCTCTGATCCTAGGATTAAAACCGACTTACAATTAATGATCGTTATCAAATTTTACCTCAGATGAAATTCTGGCAGTGTCGGAAGATTTGGCGCACAGTACTGCAGTGTGACGACTTCTAGGCTGACTGTCAAATTGACTTGTTTTTCAAGGCAAATTTAGCCACCATTTCAGTCCTGTGTGTAATGCAGCTCATGGTCACCAAACCTGTATGGGTCCTCTTTTCATATACAAGTACACCTTTGACATAACTGTTAACTGCAAAAAAGCCCTTTGTCTATAAAGCCTGGTCTGATTGCGGTATTCACACTTTTAATTTCACTTTTCAATCATTTCAACATTTGAGTACAGAATTCTGATTACTGGGATTTTCCTTTTATTTAAGACTGAGGTCAGCCCTAAAGGCCTATGGTGTTCCCTGGTTTCAGGCTAGTGAATACTTAATTATTTTAAGAATGATTCATGATAGATGAAAATATTTAATAAAATACAACTTCAAAATGTGAAACAAGTGAACAAACAACATTCATACAGGTGCATGTTAATCAGAAAAATGTATTACAAAAATAAAATTCTCTTCAAAAGTGAATACATTTAACTTGCATAAATGAGAAATCTAATCAAAAACACAAGACGTCAGGAATATACAACCTGAGCCAGTTCTCCATGATTATAAATTACAAGAAACTAAAACACAATATTCATTCACATCCAAAAATCAGCAGCACATTTTGTAGATGCAGTTGTGGATCTGTATGAGCTCAAGAACGTAGCAGCTGTGTAACAGCAAAGTAAAGTCTTCATCTAGATGAGATGAATAATCCACTTGTGTTGATTTGTGGTCATATGATCATCTGCAGAAGCAGAAAGACATTCAGGACAAACAATGTAGGCTGAAGACATGAAACTTCGTTGCTTCTTGAGAAAAACCCTGATTTCTGACTCTTGAGAACCACCTCAATGGGGTAGTGATCACTCACTTCCAAAGCCTATAACAGACAGTCTGAAGTTCAGTGAAATGAAAATGCAAAAAATAAATGTAAATGCTGAATTTGGCTTACCTGAGCCTCTGTAAGACGGAATTCCTTGGGAAAATTGAACGGCTGTGCTGAAAACGGTTCGATTGTTTTGAGAAATGGCTCTCCATGCACAACAATTCTGTGGATTGTAGCCATAAATATGAATCATTATGCTGTCTATATGCAAATCATAAGCAGTTTTATTATATTACACTGATAAAAACATTTTGCTAGCACACCTGTCGTATGCACAGTCCGTCGACTGTTTCACCGTAGTGTCCACCTTATCCAAAATCAGCCAGATGAAAGACGGGTCGGTAAAGAGCCTGATGTTCTTACGGTTCTTTTTAGCCACGTAACCACAAGCTGCATTAAAGTCCCCAAGGAACATCACATTCTGCCAAGATGACAAAAAAAAGCAAGGTTTAAGATTTGATCTCAAGATATTCTGCTCTATATAATATAGGAAATCCATCATCACACCTCAATTTTCCATCGCTTTCTAACATCCACAAAGACGTCGTAAAGTTCATCAATCTCTTTGGTGGCATTTGAAGGAGTGGTGTGCTGCGGAATCAAGACAAACTCCTTGGCAACTGTTAATAGAGACATTATCAGATCATGAACAAAATCATCAAACTTCAGCTTATAATCATTTGTCATTGAACAAATTTAGCGTGCAAGTTTTCCTTTTTTTATTTTGACCTGTTTTAGGGGCTTGAAAATGTACCACAAAGGGTTCTCTGGAGAACGCATCAACATCCCCATTCTGTGTATCTGGATACTGATACTGGTTTATCAGCGTCGCTGAGCTTTTCCTGAGGAAAAGAGGAAAATTATCTTGCAATGCCTGAAACTCCTAAAACTTATTATGGTGATCAAGAATATCTTAATATTAATCTAAGTAATGTAAGACAAAGCAATATTTAATATTATTTTTAACACCCTGCCTGTACTAAGGATGTGCCAAAAAAGATAAGCCAATAATTATTTTCATGTTATGGTATAAAATTCTAAGCTATTTTGTCTAAATAAATTAAAAATAAAACACCAAGCACTAAAACCAATCATTTAAAATGCTACAAGTACATTCAGGCATCACGATTTAATAATGTACACTATAAATAGTGTATATTCATTTTGTGATGGTGTCATTAAATTATTAATGTTTAAAGAAATTTAATTGAGTGTTGTTAGATGACAGCAAATCTAATTTAGATGCAAAATCAGGGGACATAAGCATACTGACAAACAGTGTTGGGGTAATGCATTACAAGTAATGTGAGTTATGTAATCAGATTACTTTTTCGAGTAACTAGTAAAGTAACACATTACTTTTAAATTTACAACAAAATAACTTTTTCAAATAAGTAACCCAAGTTACTTTGTTTTCCCATTTATTGACTGATACCTCTCCTGTCCCCATGTTGAGACCCATGTTGCTGTGAACATGATGGTTATGTAGTTCTAGATTCAATGTGAGCAGCATTTACTCATCTCATTGCACAATAACAGATTCAGTATTCCTCAACATGAATAAAAACAGTGAAATGTAATGTTTTTATTGTTAAAAGTAAGAGTGTTGAACTTTCTTTTCCTGCGTCCTATTCTTCTGCGTTCCCAGAATGGCAGCACAGTTAAAGGTGCCCTAGAACCAGTTTTTACAAGATGTAATATAAGTCTAATGGTGCGTTCACACCAGACGCGAATGAAGCGGTAAGCGCGAGTGATTTACATGTTAAGTCAATGCAAAGACGCGAATCGACATCCTGCGGCGCGAATGAAGTGGCGCGAATGACGCAACGCGAATTGAGTGATTCTCGCAAATGACGCGATTCGCGCGAATCACGCAAGTTGAAAAATCTGAACTTTGGCGAATTTCCGCGCCGCGTTAACCAATCAGGAGCTTGCTCTAGTAGTGACGTGACGTAGCGAGCTGAGGCAGAATTTCGAAACAACAATGGAGGACAAAATCATTGTCGCTGTACATCTTCCTACATTTATAGAAACAGAAATAAAAAGGTAAAAAATGGTCTTTACTCAATTAGATGTATATATATAAAAATATTAAGACTACAAGCCAACTAAAGACGACCAATTGAGCTTATTCTCTGTAATTTACAATTATTTCCCCACTGACAAGTTGTGTTTATTCAGAGGAAGTGTGCAGAAAGCAGTGGGAGAGTCTGGGACACATAAAGGAGCTGGAGAGCCCCTCTCATGACGTGAATTCGCGTCTATTGTGAAGGGATTTTCACGCGCGAATGAAGCGAATGTCACGCGCGAATGAAGCGAGTAAACTCAAAATGTTCAAGCGTCCAACTACGCGCGAATAGCAAGTCGCGTCTGGTGTGAACGCAGCATAAGGTGTCCCCTGAATGTGTCTGTGAAGTTTCAGCTCAAATTACCCCATCGATTTTTTTTATTAATTTTTTAACTGCCTATTTTGGGGCATCATTAACTATGCACCGATTCAGGCTGCGGCCCCTTTAAATCCTGCGCTCCCCAACACTCCCCAAGCAATAATTGTAATGCATTAATTTTAAAAGTAACTTTCCCCAACACCGCTGATAAATGAACACATCTTTAATATCATCCGATAATAAATATTTTCCCAATATCTTGTACATCCTTAGCCTTTGCATATTGTCCTAATGTACAGAAGTGCTGAACACATACCTGTAAACAAAAACATATTGCTCCTGATACGCTTGTGTTCTCCCGAGACGCTCACTTGCCACGTAGTCATAATCATTATTATTAAGCCTGGAAACAAAATAAACATAACAGCATTTATGCTTGCTTATCTCTTAAATCTGCTTTTTTACACGGCAAGTTCAGATTTGTTTTTTTGATATTTGCATATTGTCTACCTGTTGACTGCATCAAGCAGGCGTGGAATGGCTTTATTTTTCTGATCTCTGACCTCCTGGAGCAAACATATGTCACAACGGGATACAATCTGCAAGAAAGAATAAACTAGAACACTTTTAGACTTGTTTTATAATTTTTTTTTTTTTTTAAAAAAGTAAACACATTGTACTATTCATCCTCATACCCGTGATACAGAATTCATGATTATGGCATTGGCTGATTTTGAATCACCAAAACTCTGAACATTAAAGGCACAAATTCTGAATCCACAGCAGGTCAGTGAGCCAGAGAGAATGAAGAGGGTGAAGAGGAACAGTCTGCCGGTCATCCTGCATGTAAAGAGTGAGAAAAAGACCTTTGTAGTTATAGCTTCACAATTCAATGGGAAAGAACAGCCTTCAAATGTTATATTAACAGGAATACATGAGTTGTATGCAAGCAGACACTCAAGAGTGTAAAAACAAATAAAAATAACGTAGAAGCAGGACAATGGAGAATAAAAGACCAGAATTAAATAATAGAAAATAGAAAAAACTCATTTGACTCTCTTGTTACAGAGTTAACAGCTATTGCAAAAAAAGTGATCTTGAAACTGATGAGTAATGAGTTCATCATGTGATTGTGGTTTGTGGTATGAAAAGAGATAATATTTTTAGATGTTTTAAAGATTTTGTTCATCAAATAACTAATTTCCCCATTCCTATCCCCAAAAGTTGACTGAGCTAATCTATACCAAGTAAAAACATGTGTAGACGATAACAATTCATCAGGTTTGATGAATTTGGAGACCCCAAACTCACTTAAATTTTCCATTGAATCACTGATTAACAAACCTAATCATGTTCTGATCAAAGTTTTGACTGCTTTTCATGTGAGACCAGTAATCAGAAAGTGACAGTTAACACCTAATGATAGACTATGTCAAGGATCAGGATGTGTCTGCTTTGAGGTTAGTGACTTATTGTGAAGTTAATAGCCTATGCTGTTGTTGGCAGTAATCCAGACAGCAAACAACATGTTAAAACATGATCTGTGGGTTCTAGAGGTTTCTAACAGCTTACAACATTTTTTTCACATATTTCTTCAAAGAACTTTCCTATATAATGCAATTGCTTGCCTAGTAGCTACAACATGGGAATCTCAGCACTGAAAAAGCAGCAACAGGCTCATACAGAGCCGCATATAAAGCTTAATATACTGACAAGCAGACTTCCTTACCTCATTTGAAATGTGTTGGGTTTCACTTCAACAAAGCAGGTCTCTCTTTCTTTCCCTTCCGCAGCAGAAGAGTTTTCCACTGGTGTTATTATACTCAGGAAGACTGAGGACACACCCTCTGCTCTGCTATTTGTGGACAAAGGGAGGAGCTTGTCTTACTAATGTATGGAGTGTGGGGCTTTCCACACCCTGCAATAGAGATAAATACAATACATTTGCATGCAAAACTAACGGAATTAGGAGGTATATAATCATTTACTCACACATCTTTCAGGTTTTTCCGGTTTAGGGCACTGCTTTTACTCAAGCCCAATATGACAACATAGTTGCTTAAGCATAGTTGCATAAATGTCTGCAGCTCCTAAACCAAAAAAAAAAAAAAAAAACAGTTTTAAATCAATGAGTTTAAAGGTCTGTCAAATTCCAGCAAAGCTACTGATTGATTAAGACGACAGAAAATAAAGAAAATAAATATTTCTTATGAAATATGTAGTTACTTACTTGTGTAGTTACCTATTGTGTAAGATAAGTATACATGCACAATATCCAATACCGAGTCAGTCAATTCTAGCTGCACAAAAATAATTAAGTGCTGAAAAACACTGATTATCACCAGGCCCATAGGTAAACTACAAACCCAGAACACCTCTGAGAACTGAACTTAAAGAGATAGTACACACAGAAATCAAGCATTCTGCATCAGTTCAGGCAGGCCTCGTAGTCAAGCTCCGCTATCAGCTGATTCGCAAATTCCAACCCCACCCATATCAGCTGATCCGATTTCTATGGACTCCATTGGCAACTCTAAAATAAGGCTCATTACTTAAACGCAGCTTCCGTCTCTCTGCTTCCACTGCACGCTGCTTGCAACCCACTTCCTCCCCAGCTCCTCCTTAAACTTGTGTATAACTTAATCAGTGTCATTCTGTTGTCATTGATGCATGCTCTGTTCTCAATAGGGGGATTTTCTGCCTCTCTCCCAGTTAAAAAATGGGAGGTTGTCCCCAGAAGCTGCTGCTGTTCCTGGTCTTGGCTTTCATGGAGCTCATGAAAAGGACAGGGAATTTAGAATAGAGCCATACCGCCAAATTGTAACTTTAGCAAAATATTCCAATAAAAAATTGACTAAATTTTGTCTCTTGTAATTTTTGACTTGGTGGTCCTGACTGAAATAAGAATTCTGACATCATTTACTCACACTCAAGTAGTGCCAAACCTGTATAAATTTCTTTGTTCTGCTGAACACAAAGGAAGATATTTGGAAGAATGTCTAGTCTGGGTAAACCCAGCCTGATCTGCCGGCGATTTGATTTCGCTCGGCAACTCAGTCTGGAAACCCGTACATTCATTTCTGCTGCGCTGTTACACTTTTGCGGGAACCAATCACAGACTGGCTTATCCACCTTGCTCACTATTGGCGGGTATAACACGATGACGATAGAGAATCGACGGCAAGCAGCTTTCAAACTCTATCTGATCTACCCGCCTCTCACACGACCGTCACTCCAAAATAACAATGCACAATCACAGTGACGCCGATTGTGTTAAGCATTTACCTTATCTGAGAGAAATGTAGCAGAGCGTTGATCCGACAGTCTCTTCATAGGAAGATTACAAACAGCGATTAATGACACACAATGATTCTCTGCTGTTATTTTGGTGGTTTGCTACACAATGTGAGTACAGGACTCTTTTACTTCAATGCCCCTTCAATGATGGTATAAACAATATTTACAGTATCAGAAACTCTCGCCGATGCTGAATGACTTCTTTAGTTAGCAAACAAATTGCTCAAGTGGGTGTAAATACAGATCACTTTCATGTTTTTTTGAACAACCTGCAAAAATCGCTCGATGCCATTGCTGCTTTTGCAAACCACGGATCAATGCTACAAACCAATAAAAACTAACCTTGCGTCTCAATCAGCTCCCTAGTTCTCTAGGTCGTGCAGACAGCAACATAAGGCGGCTCGTGACAGTGTCGGTCCAGATCCGGTCCGCTTGTAATCCACATGTACCAGATGTGGGCCGGATCTGGACCGACACTGTCACGATCACTAGTGAGAGTGCCCTAGTCAGCCACTAGAGGGCACTCCATCCTGGACTCTTGTTTTCACCCCTTGGACTACAATTCCCATACTCACCCCTGGACTCATTATCCCATTCATTGCACTCAGCTGTTTTGTGTTTCTTCATTAGTGTCTGCCTATTTAGTCTCTGTTGTTTCTGCCTTTGTTTGTGTTTTGTTGTATTGTTATGTGCACTGTTTGTTTCTCTGGCTTTTGTTTTTATGGACTGTGGATTATCTGGATTTTGACCCCTTGCCTGCATTTGGATTTACGCTTCTGGATTCCCCAATAAATACTTATGCTGCACTTGGATCTACCATCTTGTTCTTGTGTGTGCCCGTGACAGAACAAAACACCATTTAACAGATCCAGCGGCATGAGTTTTCGGATTATTCCCCCAGCCTCCATTGGGGAGCGGATGGCTTTATTTCGGGCGGTGGTGGCTCTGCGTCAGGAGGGGAGCGAGGTAGGGAGTTTTGCCCAGTTCTTTTGGACTATGGCGAGAGGGCTGCGGTACAATGATGAGGCGCTTAAAGGGGTGTTTAATGGATGCCTTGACGACCCTCTGCCTCAGTGGGAGTTGGAGGGGCTCCAGATCCTGGATTTTTGGCGCTTTGTCCATTATCTCTCCCACAGAAGCCGTTGGGCAACCCACGCTCAGCCAGAGCCCGCTCCCGCCTGTGAGTCCACTCCAGAGTCTTCAGAGGAGGTGGGCACTGAGCCTCAGCTTCACTCCGGTAAAGGGAGGAGGAGGAGGAGAAGGAAGAAGGCTTCTTCCATCCTTCAAGGCCCGGAGGCAGCTCCAGCCAGTGAGTCAGCTTCAGTCCGTGAGTCCGCTCCAGAGGCCTCAGAGGAGGTGGGCACTGAGTCTCCACTTCTCACATCTAAAAGGAGGAAGAGGAGGAGGAAGGCTTCCATCCCTCAAGACCCGGAGGCCTCCCCAGAGCCCGCTCCAGCCAGTGAGTCCACTCCAGAGCCCGCTCCAGCCAGTGAGTCCACTCCAGAGCCCGCTCCAGCCAGTGAGTCCACTCCAGAGCCCGCTCCAGCCAGTGAGTCCACTCCAGAGCCCGCTCCAGCCAGTGAGTCCACTCCAGAGCCCGCTCCAGCCAGTGAGTCCACTCCAGAGCCCGCTCCAGCCAGTGAGTCCACTCCAGAGCCCGCTCCAGCCAGTGAGTCCACTCCAGAGCCCGCTCCAGCCAGTGAGTCCACTCCAGAGCCCGCTCCAGCCAGTGAGTCCACTCCAGAGCCCGCTCCAGCCAGTGAGTCCACTCCAGAGCCCGCTCCAGCCAGTGAGTCCATTTTGGGTGAGCCACCGCCTCACCCACATAAGCGGAGGAGAAGGAGGAAAAGGGCTTCCTCCGTCCTACAAGGCCTGGAGACCACTCTAGAGATTGTTCGTTGGTTCTCCAAGCGCCTTGCCCTGCCGGCGCCACCGAAGCGCCTTGCCCTGCCGGCGCCACCGAAGCGCCTTGCCCTGCCGGCGCCACCGAAGCGCCTTGCCCTGCCGGCGCCACCGAAGCGCCTTGCCCTGCCGGCGCCAGAGCAGCCCCAGCCTGAGCCCGTTGCCGTCCCTGAGCAGCCCCAGCCTGAACACGTTGCCGTCCCTGAGCAGCCCCAGCCTGAACACGTTGCCGTCCCTGAGCGGTTCCAGTCTGAGCCCGCTGCCTTCCCTGAGTCCTCCGCTCTCCCTGATACGGCCACGGAGACCGTTACCGAGCTGCCCGCTCTCCCTGATACGGCCACAGAGCACCCTTGGTCAGGCCTGCCCCCGCCGTCCAAGCCTTCGGCCCTGCCGCCGCCGTCCAAGCCTTCGGCCCTGCCGCCGCCATCCAAGCCTTCTGCCCTGCCGCCGCCGCCCAGGCCGCCAGTCCTGCTGCCGTCGCCGCCGCCGCCCAGGTCGTCTGCCCTGCCACCGTCGTCCAGGCTTCCTGCCCTGCTGCCACTGCCCCGGCCGTTGGAACCGCTGGAACCCGCCTGGTCAGTTCCTCCAGTGCCGCCCTGGCAACCAGCCAGGACTCCAGACCCCAGGGAACCCGCCTGGTCAGTTCCTCCAGTGCCGCCCTGGCATTCAGCCAGGACCCCGACCCTCTTAGAGCCCCCGTGGTCCGTTCCACCGGCTCCCCCCTGGCCTTCGGTTGGGGGCTCTGGTCCTGGCCCACCATCCCTCCCCCTGATCCTCCTCCTGTCCACCTCCCTCCTGAGTTTTTGTGTTTTTCTTTTTTGTTTTCTGGTGGAGCGTCTGGTAGCCGCTCCTTTGAGGAGGGGTAATGTCACGATCACTAGTGAGAGTGCCCTAGTCAGCCACTAGAGGGCACTCCATCCTGGACTCTTGTTTTCACCCCTTGGACTACAATTCCCATACTCACCCCTGGACTCATTATCCCATTCATTGCACTCAGCTGTTTTGTGTTTCTTCATTAGTGTCTGCCTATTTAGTCTCTGTTGTTTCTGCCTTTGTTTGTGTTTTGTTGTATTGTTATGTGCACTGTTTGTTTCTCTGGCTTTTGTTTTTATGGACTGTGGATTATCTGGATTTTGACCCCTTGCCTGCATTTGGATTTACGCTTCTGGATTCCCCAATAAATACTTATGCTGCACTTGGATCTACCATCTTGTTTTTGTGTGTGCCCGTGACAGACACTATGTTGCTGTAGGGGATATCATGAAAGTGAATGTGGCTGATTCCCTGATCAGTGCCCTGACTACTGAACTAGGGAGCTGATTGAGACACAAGGTAAACCTTTCTGGAGTTTTTGCATCGCTCTGCAAAGTACGTAACCCTCATCGTTGATCTGATTGGCTGAAGGACTATCCAATTGCGTGAATAATGCTCGTTGATCACGCCTCTTGTGCAGTAGGAATTACATCGCAAACTCCCCAGACCAATGGTCAATTTTAAATTGAGCTTGGTCTGGTGATAGGCAGACTAAAGAATGTCAGTAACCAAACAGATCTTGTCCCCCATTTACTACCATAGTAGGACAAATAAGTACTATGGTAGTCAATAGGGGGCGAGATCTGCTTGGTTACAAACATTCTTCCAAATATCTTCCTTTTTGTACAGCAGAACAAAGAAATTCATACAGGTTTGGAACAACTTAAGGGTGAGTAAATGATGATAGAATTTTCATTTTTTTTGGGGTGAACTATCCCTTTAACTGGATGCATTTTATTCACCCACAGGGACCCTGCTTAGCATGTTTGTTTATTAAATATTTTGGGCAATTCGATGGTTCTTTCAGTTAGAATTAAGTGTGCTACCAGCTCAATCTGCAGATTTTCTCTCAAAATTACATACACACACACACACACACACACACACACACACACACACACACACACACACACACACACACACACACACACACACACACACACACACACACACACACACACACACACACGTTTGTTTTTGTGAATTGTGGGGACTTTCCATAGACTTCAATGCATTTTACACTGAACAAACTGTACATTCTATCCCCCTACCCTGCCCCTACCCCTAAACCTAACCCTCACAGGAAACTGTGCAAACTTTTACTTTTTCACAAAAACTCATTCTATATGATTTATAAACCCATTTACATTGTGGGGACCGCTGGCTGGTCCCCACGATGTAGGTGAACTCAGGTTTATATTACATCATGGGGACATTTGGTCCCCACAATGTAATATAAACAAAAGCACACACACACACACACACACACACACACACACACACACACACACACACACACACACACACACACACACACACACACACACACACACACACACACACACACACACACACAAAACCCTGAACAAAAAACAAACATTTTATTTATTGTATTATCACAACTGTTTCTGAGCCGGTCTAATGTAAAAACTGGTCTAAAACTAGATTAAAACCACAAGTAAACCGATTGAGAAACGTCTCCTCACACGTGACTGTTGATTTGTCAAGCGATGGCGCCAGAGAAGCGCACTAATTCTGCAAAAGCTGGTCTAAAACTAGATTAAAACCACAAGTAAACTGATTGAGAAACGTCTCCTCACACGTGACTGTTGATTTGTCAAGCGATGGCGCTAGAGAAGCGCGCTGATTCTGCCCTATGACGTAATTGATTCGATGTTCTGCTTTAGATTTACTCTCAGTAATATTTGTGCGTACTGCAAATAATTCATATAGCTAATATTCCAGTTTAAACTGAATGTCATTTTTAGTCCGTCGGTATTTATTATTAAAAATAAATCAGCAGGTGTTTTTTTTTAGCGTTTTGTGTCGTTGAAAACGTACGGCACTCTTTTTTTTCGTGAAGAACATACGCTTGCTGAAAACAGGATGAAAACAGAGGTGTCAGTCGCTGCTACATTCATCAGCGGTTTACTGAGCAGCAGCGTCTCTCTCACTGGAGACCAGCTGCAGCTCTTCACTCACTCACTCACTGATGCGCTTCTAGGTGAGAGAAGAGGGTGTGTGTGGGCTGACCTGCTTTACTTTACTGAGTAATCATACGCCTCCGATATCCTTTTTTTTTTTTGGATTATATATATATATATATGTCAAGATGTTAAATATATATATATATATATATATATATATATATATATATATATATATATATATATATATATATAAAAAATGTAATTAAAATTTTATTTTTTTAAACATAGATGCCATCAGTAACTTTCTTTTGAATAATCTATCATTATTTTTATGACAAATAATAATAAAATGCTTTAAAACATTTGTAAAGTTTCTGTATGCAGTTTGATATGTCTCTCTTTTAGAGCACTATCGGCACCATTGGTTTCCTCATGCTCCCTGCAGAGGCTCTGGCTACAGATGTTTACGGATCAACCGTAAAATGGACCCTCTCATAGGAAAAGCAGCCTCTGCTGTTGGACTTACACAAGAGCAGCTTTTCTCATCACTTCCAATAGAGCTGACCCTGTGGGTGGACCCTTCCGAGGTGTCCTATCGGATTGGTGAGGATGGATCCATCTGTTCTCTCTACAAGTCCTCAGTGATACGGCCTAAAAGTGCCTCCTCAGCAGATACATCAGCCCACAGGAAGGAGAAACTGAAAACCAGACGATTGAATTGATTAAAAGGGTTCAACATAATGGAAGGGTCTTTGTTTTGAGAGATTTTGAAACCCTCTCTCTGTGTAAAATCTGCACTTGTTTAAAACATTAAAGGAGTAACTGAATGTGCAACATAAATGGTGCATACATATGTCCACAAGCACAAAGATCATTTAATTTTGGTTTGTGGACAGTGTGTAATCTTTTAATCTGAAATTGTATGAAAACACTCACATTTGATTCTTGAAGAAATGAGTAATTTCAATTGACAAAATATTTTAAAAATGGAATATTAATGGAACGGCACAATTTGTGTAAAAATATATTAGATTTTTTAATTAGTAGGCCCCCAATTCCAAACCCATTCCATGAAGCTCCCCCCACACATATTTTGTTCGGATATTAATGCCAGTGGAAATTTGGAATCAGCGCATGGTGACTTTTACGTACCATGCGCCTCAGCACTCAGTGACCCCGCTCTGTGACTTTACGTGGTCTTTGCGTCATGGCTAAGTTGATGCTGTTCCTAAATGCTTCCACTTTCCAATAATAACACTTACAGTTGACCATGGAATATCTAGCAGGGATAAAATTTCACAAACTGACTTGCTGCAAAGGTGGCATCCTATCACAGTACCACAAGCAAATTCACTGATTCTCTTTAGAACGACCCATTTTTTTACAGGCTGCATGGCTAGGTGCTTGATTATAATAATTAAGAGGTGCGTCCCAATACTTTTGTCCATATATTGTACTTCTGACATATTTTTATTAACACTTATGTACATACTTATTCTATTTTATAAAATAAAAATATTATATATAAACTTAGATGAAAATGAGAAATGTTTACTTGGCAACTAACTGAAACCTAATTTAAAGGGTTAGTTCAACCAAAAATGAAATTTCTGTCATTAAAGCTGCAGTAAGTCCGTAAGTTTTGCCTCTTTGTCGCCATCTCTGTTTGAAACCTGCAATTGCAGTTATTTGCGGAATTATCATCTTCATGTGGGTTGTGCATCGGCACGACTCCTCAGGGCGGATGAATCTAATGTTTTGAGGTGCAGCTATGTGTGTGTCAACGCAGCAGTGTGGATCTTCACTGTACATTGTAAATGCTACGTCTTGTATGTATGTCCAAATTAAGACGTTTAACCGGAAAATGTCATTGTCAAGTAACATGTCATCCACTTTTGTTGTGCAAATTATTATTGTTATACTTTGTTCTCGAACTGTTAATGTTAAAAACTTAAACATTGCGTGACTGTGTGTATGTATATGTGTATTATCGTTATCCATAACTGTATGGATTAAGCGAAAACGTGTGCTACTGTTACCTTATTACCCAATGAACCATTGAAATGTCTTATCTGTCCAGCAGAAAAAAAAAGCCATCTCTGCGTCCGTTTTTTGGTCACGCCAACTTTCAAAAGCCCTGCCGACATCTCTTGTTTTCGCACAGACCCGGTTGCTTTCCCTTTTGTAGGCTTTCCGTAGTCCACACTCCGCAGTGTGGTAAGATTATTTTACTTAGTTTTTACCACAGTTGTCGATTTAAACTTTCTGAATTACAAGCCACCATCTCAAGTAGGCTATATACGATAATTAGAATATCGTGAAAAAGTTCATTTTTTTTATTGTAAATTATTTTAAAAATGAAACTTTCATATATTCTAGATTCCCTACATGTAAAGTAAAACATTTCAAAAGTTTTTTTTTTTTTTTTTTTTTTAATTTTGATGATTAGAGCGTACAGCTCATGAAAGTCCAAAATCCAGTATCTCAAAATATTAGAATATTTCCTAAGATCAATCAAAAAATGGATTTTCAAAACAGAAAAGTTCAAGTTCTTTAAAGTACGTTCATTTGTGCACTCAAGACTTGGTCGGCAGCACATATTACAGCAAATGACTTGCTCCTAGCACAAATTACAGCATCAGTGAAGAGTGGCATGGAAGTGATCAGCCTGTGGTACTGCTGAAGCACTATTGAGCCTTCAGATCATCTGTATATTGTTGGATCGACTGTTTCTCATCTTTCTCTTGAAAATATCCCATAGATTTAAGGGTCAGGCATGTTGGCTGGCCAATAAAACACAGCAATATCATGGTCAGCAAACCACTTGGAAGTGGTTTTTGCACTGTGGGCAGGTGCTAAAGTCCTGCTGGAAAAGGAAATCAGCATCTCCATAAAGCTTGTCAGCAGATGGAAGCATAAAGTGCTCCAAAATCTCCTGGAAGATGGCTGCATTGACTTTGCACTTGATAAAACACAATAGACCAACACCAGCAGATGTCATGGCCCCCCCAAATCATTGCTGACTTCAGAAACTTCACACTAGACTTCAAGCAGCTTGGATTCTGTGCCTCTCCAGTCTTCCTTCAGACTCTGCACTGCAAAAAATGCTGTTCTTACTTAGAATTTTTGTCTTGTTTTTAGTCAAAATATCTTAAAGTTCTTAAATCAAGAAGCATTTTCTTGACAAGTACAAATTATTTTCTTGTTTTCAGGAAAAATAAATCAAAATTGAGTACTTTTTTCCTTAAAACAAGCAAAATAATCTGCCAATGGGGTAAGCAAAATAATCTTAGTCCAAACTGAAAACAAGATTATATATCTTATTCTTGGTTTGAAATAAGATTATTTTGCTTACCCCATTGGCAGATTATTTTGCTTGTTTTAAGGAAAGACTTACTTAATTTTGACTTATTTTTCCTGAAAACAAGAAAATAATTTTTACTTGTCAAGAAAATGTGTCTTGATTTAAGAACTTTAAGATATTTTGACTAGAAACAAGACAAAAAATCTAAGTAAGAACAGCATTTTTTGCAGTGTGGGACCATGGTTTCAACATGAAATGCAAAATTTACTTTTATCTGAAAAGAGGACTTTCGACCACTGTTCTCTGTCCAGTTCTTTTTCTCCTTAGCCCAGGTAAGATGCTTCTGACATTGTTTCTGTTTCAGAAGTGGCTTGGTAGTCCTTTTTCTGAAGATGTCTGAATGTGGTGACTCTTGATGCGCTGACTCCGGCTTCATTTGACTCATTTTGAAGCTCTCCCAAGTGTTTGATTCGGCTTTACTTGACAGTATTCTCAAGCTTGTGGTCATCCCTGTTGCTTGTGCACCTTTGCCTACCCAATTTCTTCCTTCTAGTCAACTTTGCATTTAATATGCTTTGATACATCACTCTGTAAACAGCCACCACATTCAGTAATGACCATCTGTGACTTACTCTCTTTGTGGAGGGTGTCAATGATTTTCTCCTGGACCATTGCCATGTCTGCAGTCTTCCCCATTAGTGTGGTTTCAAAGAACAAGAGATACCCGGAATTTATACTGTAGGGATGGTCATTTAATGACACTCAAATGTAAATATTCTAATATTTTGAGATACTGGATTTTGGACTTTCATTGGCTGTACGCTCTAATCAACAAATAAAAAAAGAACAAAAATCTTTTGAAATGTTTTACTTTACATGTAGGGAATCTAGTATAAATTAAATTTTCATTTTTTAAATATTCTATATTCTAATTATATGACCAGCACCTGTACATTCCAGCTGCTGTGAGAAAAGGCTACAAATGATGCACCACCAGCAGCATCCACACATGCGATACTATCCAGAACTACTCCTTTCTGTTTTTTATTAAAAACAAACTAAAATAGACCTGGAGGCAACACCGTACCATAGAGGGATAAGGGTGAGTGACAGAATTTTAATTTTTGGGTGAACTAACCCTTTAATAATAACTAATATATTTTCCCTGATAGAAGCCCAAACGTTAAGTCTTCATTCACTCTCACATCTGTTGAGATGTTCACACTCTCTCCATTATGCATCAGTTGGTAGAGCTGCAGGCAAACCATGCAGAATAATATCCGGACTTTGCTGCAAAGATGCTTTTCCTTTAATAATAATTTTGGTGATCTTTTTGTTTATCTGTATATTAAACTGTCCAGTCTGTCTAGGCTTCATCATACGTCCCATCAGGTTAAGTAACGGCACCCAGAGGGAGGTTGAGGAAGTGTGTTTTAAAAGTCTTGGAATGCATTTGTTTGAACACCTGTTAATTCTGCTCCCAGGTTATCACATGCCTCCGATAAAAACAAGCAGTACTCCAAAAGTGCTCAAAACCCAGCGGATCGCTGTTAAAGCCATCAGATCTGTCTCGATTTTCAGAGATTTATAAAAGTGAAGTTATGTATATCATTCAGCATGGCAACTGAATGATGTTTGAAATCTATTTCACAGCACTTTGTCATGCATTTGCGGTTCAAAGACAATATTATTTATCTTGCCCAAATCAGGAATTCTTTTTTGGCTTAATCAAAAACAGGGGGACAGAAGTGTTTTTTTCCTCTTCTCTCAGTCCCATCCCCTGATATACCTACCAAAAACAGACAGCTGCATTTCTAACAATAAATGTCACATGAGTTGGACAACACACTCTTTTCATAATCTTAACTCACATGAGATTAATCGATTGCTTTTTTGAGTTTGCAAGTTTTAAAAGTTCACCATGTTCAAAAATGCTGTCCAAGATTCCTGAACTAATAATAATTTCCTGTTGAACTCCATCCTTTATTTCCATAGCCAGCACTGTTCATTCTCCCCTATATTTTCCCTTTATTTTTCCAAATCACAGTGTTCCCTGAAACTGTCTCATTATATCACTAAAGGGAGGAACAGGTCTTAAAGTTATTGTAAGATCATGTTTATTCACAAGAAGACAGCAAAATAAATCAGTTTCAAAGTGTTTTTATCCACTTTTCTCACTTTAAGCACAATTTCAAAACACAAGCACATGGACATAAAATGGATTATAGTAATCAATACATCTTCACTCCAGTTTATTTTGGCAGGAATGGGGGCGAGTGATTCGTTAAATAACCTTCCGACAGCACAGAGTGGGTTAAGGCCAGTTTCATGAATTGTTTTTTAATGGTTCACAGGCAGTCACTGCAGAGAAGCTCTTTAAAGGTCTCATTTTACTCAGAGGCTGTGACACACTGCGCTGCTCTTCACACAGGACAAGAACTGTTTCTCCTCACAACATGATGGATCTCAGGATTTTACTCTTTTTCATGATCGTGCCGTGGATATTTTGTGAAACGGCAAGAACCAATAAAGTGGTACCTAAACACAAAGGGGTTTTGAAAGTAGTAGATGATGAAGACTTTATCTCAGAGAGTAGAGTTGTCATGGAAGCCAAGAAACCAAAGGTACGACAATTTAATGCTGATAATGCATTTGTATACAGAAATTTGTAAAAAGAAATTGTGATATTAAAATAGAATTTTGCTTAACATATTGATGTTTTTGATGGCTAAAACAAATATATATAGAATGCCAGATATCATAAATCTGTCCCAAGAAAGGTATGCAATGGAAAACCTGTTAAATCCATAATGGGATTGTGTCCAATGGAAAACAGTGCAATCGGCAAGTTATCTGGGAACTCGTGAGCACAGTGAAAGGCAAAATAGCATGCGAACTGGTTGAACCCATTGATTTTGAGAGGAAACAAAATAATGCAATTTTCTTGTCATCTGCTTCACTATAGAAAAAGGTCATTCTTAACACAGACTATGATAGTCCAGCTGATACAGATGATGAAAGTCCAGAAGCAGACGATAAAGAGGAAAAGGGTATTTATTCTTTACTTTAATTTTGCATTAATTTAATTAAAAATAATTTTTGAGCCTCTTTGTTTTTATTTTCATTTTATTTTTCAGAACTTCCTACTTGCCTGATGTGTGTGTGTCTAATTGGATCGGTGTATTGCGAGGACGTTTCTCCAGACATGACAACAGTTCCACCACTGCCAAAGGAAACGGCTTACCTCTATGCGCGCTTCAACAAAATCACTAAAATAACAAACAAAGACTTTGCTGATGTTGGTATGAGATGCTAGAATGTTTTTTGGGTGTGTCCACCAATTACACAATGTGTAATGATTGGAACCGGATCAATGTAATTAGGGCAACTGAGTGAAATTTTCCTTGAGACTATTTTGAAAGGTTCCAACAGAACTGAGAAAGGTCCCTTAGAGCCACTAGTATAGAAGGGGAGACAAATCTAGAAGGTTTTGTGCATTTAAATAGATAGTTCACCCAAAAATGAAAATTCTGTCATCATCTACTCACCCTCATGTTGTTCCAAACCCCTGCGACTTTCTTTCTTTGGACATTTGGACCTCACTGACTTAAAAATAAAGGTTCATGAGTTCACACTTATATATGATCGGAAATATAGTATTGAATATGAGTATTTGGCATGCTGTCCGAGGAGAGGGAACCAAGCTCAGAATTTGGCCCGAACCCAGAGCACTCCCCAAATCCCTGGCTGGGATTGGAATAAGCGAGGGTGAGGAGTTGGGGTGGAGGAGGGATGCTGGAAAAAATATCATGTCGCAGAAGTAAGACGGCTCTCTCTATATAAGCCTCCTCTCGCACTGATTGGGCTGATTATCTGAACGTGCTCCTCCCAAAGTAAAACATAATTTCTTTATTGGCATCTATGGTTCAATACAGAACTTTTAACATCCATGGAACCATTTCATTGCATAAAAGGGTTCTTCAGATTATTAAAATGTTCATCACTCTAAGAAAGCGTCTTTTTAGATCTGTCAACGAAAGGTTCATTGGGGAACCTAAAATAGCATCGCTAGAAAAAGTCCTTTTTGGAACCTTTATTTTTAAGAATGCATGGACAAAAGCCACAGAAGTCATACAGTTTTGGAATGGCATGAGGGTAAGTAAATGATGACGATGATGATGAAGTTCATAAAAAGCTAAAAAATTCAGTTGTACCCCCATGGGCCATGGTATTGTCCAAATGTGTAAAAAAAAATGGTGCTATATAGTACTAAAAGTGGTTCTTTGGCTCGTAATCATAGGGGAATCACTTTAAGTGCTGTATAGCACCAAATCTTGGTGCTTCAGTGGTTCTTCAGCGGTTCTTTGGGATGACTGAGGTGCTATATAGCACTGCTACTGTATACAGAACCTGTTAAGCCCCTGTATGGTCCTTCAGAGGTTCTTCAGTGGTTCTTTGAGGTGGTTAAGGTGCTATATAGCACCACTGCTATATACAGAACCTGTTTAGACCCTTTAGTGATTCTTTGGGGTGATTAAGGTGCTATATAGCGCCACTGCTGTACAAAGAACCTTTTAAGCCCCTTTGAAGGTTCTTTATGAGCCAAAGAACCACCGTTGGTGCTGTTTAGCATCATGTTTGTTGAAGAAATAAAATGTGATATGGCACCTCTTATGGGTTCTACATGGCACCATTTGACAAAGATGCTGTAGAGCACCTTTAAAGATATGGTGCTACATGGCACCAAAAGTGGTTCCCCTATGATTACAAGCCAAGAACCACTTTTAGTGCTATATAGCACCTTTGTTTATATTATATTTCTTTACAGCCACGCTGAAAAGAATTGACCTGTCTGGCAACCTCATCTCTGAGATAGAAGATGGAGCATTTTCAAAACTCGATCAGCTTGAGGAACTAACACTCGCTGAGAACAAGCTGGTCAAACTGCCAATGCTACCAGCCAAACTTGTGTCTCTCAATGTCAATCACAATCTACTTAAAACAAAGGGAGTGAAAGCAAACATTTTCAAGGTAAAAGTGAACAAAAGAAAGAATCTTAAATGTTATTGATAGAATTTTTTGTCTTATTCATTGTGACTGGCTTCCATCGTTTGCATTAGAAACTCAGCAAGCTGTCATACCTGTACCTTGGAGACAACGGGTTGGAGGCCATCCCACCACTTCCGGAAAGTCTGCGTGTGGTTCATCTACATGTACGGCCATCTCTGTAGTCTCAATATATTTATACTGTAGTATTTAGTGTGTTCCTATATGTATGAACACTTTTAAAATGATTTTCAGAACAACAACATAACGTCACTGACGGATGACACATTCTGCAAAGGAAACAACACGCACTACATCAGGTACAACATGCAGGAAGTTCGGCTCGATGGAAACCCGATAACCCTGGCTCAACATCCCAACAGCTTCATCTGTTTGAGAGCTCTACCGATTGGACACTACAAGTAATTCGCTGAGAAGAAGAAAATGTTCCTTGAGCCATCGTCCAGCTGGCAACTGCTGTTATAATGTTAGACAGCGCATTCACAAAGATTTAACAGCGTAATAAAGAATATTGACTTTTAAGACTTTTCAGTGCATCACACATGTAGAAGTTTAAGATCTTTTAGATAATTGTTAAGACACATATACAGGCAATAACAAGTATTTACTTGACTTTCCTTCTGTGTAATCATTTTGTTATATTTTTGTTCAAGATTTTGTAGTAAAAGTAAAAGTTGCAAAATAAGAAGATGTGAGGCAATAAATGTCTATAAATCTAAACTTGGAAAATGATATTCCCTGGGATTTTTACTGACATCCATTGCTGGTAAATAAATTCATTTTGGACCAACAGAGTTTGCTGGATTTTATCTTCATAAATGTAACACAAAGTATACACTATAACTGATTTTTTTTTTTCTTTACAGCTAAGTAGAAAAAAAAAGATTCTGTAAGTCATAATAATGAGAATCTTTCATAATTATGGCTTAGTTTCTCATTATATTGATAACATTTCTCATAACTGACTTAACATTGCAAAGTAATAAGAAAGCCAATACAAGAAAGTTTGTCATTAAGTCATTATTATGAGTAAGTTTCTCTTTATTATGGGAATTCATTCGATTTTTGTCTACTTTTTTATGACATTAACTTAAGTTTTTAAGTTAAAGTTTTTCCTTATTATGAGATAAGCAAAAATTAAACAAGAAATTTTCTTATTATTATGAGATATTAAAGGTAGGGTAGGCAATTTATTTAATAAAAACTTTTTGTTATACTGGTTGAAACTCTCTCACAACCTGATAGCAATCAATAATTGAAGTGGTCTAAATATTAAAACAAGTACATATATCTTCTGTGGAAGTCTCAGGAGCAAAAAATGTTTATCCAATCATTGCATTCGGTCTGAGTGCAATGATACGATGTCCTACCTGCCTGTCAACTGCTGGGTCCCAATTCAGAGGCTGCATCTTTCAAAAGCTGCATTCGAAGGCCGATTGTGCCCCAGTGGCGTGACAAGGACTTAAAATGCAGCCTCCAAATGCATCCTTCGTGTCCCGTGAAATGAAGGATACAACAGATGGATCCTTTGTGGCCTTGCCTAACCCAGAATTCATTGCACGACAGGATTTTTTTTTTAATGAAATTGCCAAATTACACTTTTAAATGTAAGTATTGTGTTTCAGCTTATTCAAATATCTAATCATATAAATATAAAAATAAACCCCCCCTTTAAAGCTGCTCAAATGTTGTATCTTACCAAGATGCGATTATGTATTGGGATGCAGCAAACATTTAAGGTGCTTCTCTTTTTTTATTTGTGCATTATCGTTTCCTTTCTCGCATCTTAGCTCCACCCCTTAGGATGCGAGGGAAGGATACACCTGTATATCCTCCTCAGGAAGCTTCCTCGCTCCTCGAGGTGTAATTAGAGAATTGAGATGTCCTTCAAGATGGCTGAATTTGATCAGTTTCCGGATCACAAGCTGGAGGACGGAGGAGCGAGGAAACGAGGAAGAATCAACTTGAGTACTGAGAGGCATCCATGTATTTCCATACCTCTGTGCACCCTGCTTACACAGACATCAAACATCCTCAGCGTGTTCTGCGAGGCTATGCAGAGTTGTAGACGCTCACCAAGCACCACAAACAGCAGCCACCTTTTACAGTTCCTCCTGAACCAAAACAAGCTTATGCTGCATTCATGCCATGTCATAACCGTCATTACAAGATGGCACCTGTGACATTCTACCCAGAGCTGTTCACATCCTCAGACTCTGGTTTACGCAACACTTAAAATGCCGAAATGAATCTGCAGAACTCAGGTGATAAATAACTTGCAGAGCTCTTACTTGTAAGTTCATTATTATTGTAATGCTATGTGCTTTGAGACATGAGGTAATTTAATACCATCTCCCGTGCAGTTTGCGGACTGTGTTGTGTGCATTCATGTGTTTTGGAGGAGGCGTGGCTGGGAAGTTAGGGAGGGATTGCATGCTTTCAAAGCTAGCTTGCTATTGTTAGCCTCACCAAAATTACCTACCCTACCTTTAAGTCATCATTATGAGAGCGTTTCTCAATACAATAAGTCACTAAGTTGTAGTTAT
Source organism: Chanodichthys erythropterus (assembly GCF_024489055.1). Classification (NCBI taxonomy): domain Eukaryota; kingdom Metazoa; phylum Chordata; class Actinopteri; order Cypriniformes; family Xenocyprididae; genus Chanodichthys; species Chanodichthys erythropterus. The sequence goes on from NC_090240.1 coordinate 26,952,181, forward strand.
GAGATTCATTTCTCATTATTATGACTTAGAAAAAAATATTTGTACTCATCTGTAGTAAAAAACAGGCTTCCAAAGTGTATTAGTTTGAATCACAGAACAGACCATTTTTATTGCATAAATAACCATCTTTATCTCTTAGTCAATACAAAAATTGCACCTTCCTCACAGAAACACACTGACAGTCTTTTGCACATCATCTGTCCTGATATATATTAGTATCCCCATTTTGAGTGTGTTAGTGTGCAAAAGTGTTGGTTTCAGTCTCCTCATCATGATGATCGTGTATTTCCAGTGTGTCCTCATTTGGCTTCAGACTCTGTGAGCACAATCAAGCCTCCATCAATCTTGTGTTGGTATTCCCTCTCCGATTGTTTTCTTCTGTAGACATCATCTGTGGAGGCAGAAAATAATGTAACACTTATCCATAACAATCACCAATACAGAATTAACAGTGATTCATATAAGCTTACATAAATATAGGGTATTTAATATTAGTCAACTGTGTACCACCGTTGTACCCTAAGTAAATGATAGACATTAAAAGTAAATCATCATTCACGTTGGATTTGCAAAAGCAGCACAGTGGCAAGCCTGCGCAAAGAGGACGCAAAATGATGAACAAAACGCTTCAAAGAGAGGGGCGTGTGTGTGTGTATACATAACATTTGACTTACAAAACGTTTCGCGTCCTATTCTCACGTTAATCATGATCCACTCCATGACACCCCCGATACAGAAGAACACTGGCAAAAATCTGTACGTTCCGAATCGTCTTTTTCCAGGAACAAGACTTAATATATATTTTAGGTTCCGACTTTTTCTGAACATCTTTCTTTCAAAACACAATTACCAGTTAGACGCTTCTAAAGCACAGCACAATAATATGCACTTATAAAAATGAGTTTTAATCGCTAGAATACAACATCTGCTCAGTTGTGCCCTTCTACATTGATCTTAACGCATGTATCCACTGCGCTGACAGAACAGGAATACAACATGGCGGCGTAAACGTCATGGTTAGTGTGTTCTGATAGGTCCGCTGGCAGGACTCTACCAAATCCGATATAAGAGAGGGCTGAAGTCCCTTTTATACAGTCTTTGGCATTGGGGGTTCTCACTCATTGGCATAAGGTCAAAAAAAAAAAAAAGATTTATATTTTTTAAGCACTCTCAGTAGATAGACTGAAATAAGACAATCGGCTCTCAGTAGATAGACTGAAATAAGACAATCGGCTCATGCTGATGCTTTTTTTTTTTTTTATAAATGAAACTGATGAACAAATCAGTGAAATGTATTTCTATTTACAGCATGTGGACATTTAATACTTAAAGAATGTGTCAGAAATACATGCACGCTAACATCTTGATGTTGCACATAGTGCACAATGTTTGACAGATTTTTCATCTGATGGAATGACTGAATACCTGAAACATTTTCTGGTGAATCAAGTTTTTTTTTTTTTTTACATGGTCAAGGTGTCCATAGATTACTGAACATTGCTTGAGTATCATCTGAATATGTATTTATATCATATATTGTTTTGATGCTTTCATTTTGAACAAATCTTGAACATTTCATTCCCTTTTTCTTTTGCTTGGCCTCAACTGATATTAAAACATCGCATTGGAAACAGCAGCAACCACATTTGACATTCATAAAGTTGTCAGTCTTCTACTTTATACGCTAGTCGGCAGAAAGTCCAGTGATGCTCCACTGTGTTCTCATTGGCACGCTCACTCATGTGGTGCACCCTTGTGTTTCGAATGGTGAATCCCTGTTTGGTGATGTAGTCCATGAGGTGGACCCTTAGAGACACCTCTTGATGATGGTCACATGGTCCAAAAGTGAAAGACACCTGACAGTCTCTGGTGTCCATCATGTGTTTGTTCCACTTGGTGAAGCTGTTGGATATTCCCTCAAGCAGCGAGTGGACCTTGGTGGTTATGGTTAGTTGTGTGATAATAACCGCTACTGGGTTTGAGTACTTAGACAGCTTGCGGGTGCTGGACAACTCCACCACCTGCTCAAAAGTGTCCAGCGGGTACAGAGGTTTTGGGTCATTGAGGCATTGTATTAAAGGCTCGATCTGATAGAAGTCAGCTTCTTTACGCAGAAGGTCCATCTCCATGAAGTCAACAGGAAGAGTGAGCTCGGATGTGCGCAGGAAGTTTAATATGTAGCGGAAAAGTGTCCCGTCCCGATCGATGAAGTAGTTTCCCTGAGTGTCCCGCGTGGTGGGGAAGTCGCCACGGAACATGGCGCCCAGCATGGAATCTGGGTAACGTTGAAGAGTGGAGACAGAGGTTGTGTAGAGGTGACCTCCGACATTTAAGGTGACTGGGTGAGTCAACTAAAAGAGATGGACAATAAAAACTTTAATGTTACTCATCACACAATAATAAAAAAAGTGTTTTCATTGGAGACTTTAATGTAACTAACCTGTTAATAGCGATAGAAAAAAAATAGAATAGAAAAAAAGAGAAGATGCTAATAACAGGTAGTGTTAAATCAAAACTTTTACCAAAAATGAAATTAAAAGATAATTAAAAATAAAGTTTGGGTAATTGAAACCAATACGCCATTCAGTAGTTTATCCAGGTTAGGTGCACAAAGTAGACACTGACGTGGTCAAAATGTATCAATGGAGAAGTTCAAATTAAACGCCAATGTTTCGGTCATCCAAAACTATTTGGCAGAATATTTTTGGTTGCTGAAATTTTGGCGCATCACTTATAACAGGATCTGGGAAAAAATTAGGAAATGGTTCTTTCAATTCCTGCACTTAAATCTGAATCAGATTGGACAGAACTTACAGTGTGTTGAACTGGAAATAGAAAAGGATGGTTTGTTAAAATGTAGGCTTTACATTTTGCTTTAAAAGGCGCCCTAGAACCAGTTTTTACAAGATGTAATATAAGTCTAAGGTGTCCCCTGAATGTGTCTGTGAAGTTTCAGCTCAAAATACCCCATAGATTTTTTTTAAATTAATTTTTTTAACTGCCTGTTGTGGGGCATCATTAACTATGCACCAATTCAGCGCGCAGCCCCTTTAAATCGCGCGCTCCCTGCCCAGTTATTATCGCTCCATCTGCCATTTTTTGCTGTTGTTCTTGCTTGCTTACCTAGTCTAGTGATGATTCAGATGTGCACATCCAGACGTTAATACTGGCTGCCCTTGTGTAATGCCTTGAACATGGGCTGGCATATGCAAATATTGGGGGCGTACATATTAATGATCCCGACTGTTACGTAACAGTCTGTGTTATGTTGAGATTCGCCTGTTTTTCAGAGGTCTTTAAAACAAATGAGATTTACATAAGGAGGAGGAAGCAATGGATTTTGAAACTCTTTTCCATGTACTGAACACTTGTTATTCAACTATGCCAAGGTAAATTCAATTTTTGATTCTAGGGCACCTTTAAAGTTTAAAATGATGTTAAAAGCTTAAAGTTTATAGGTCATAATTCGAAGGCTACATAGACATTGCAGTCAGAAAGACAGCCTGCCCATCTATCTATGGAAACTCTGACCTATTTGAATGTCAGTTATGGAAAAACCTTCAATCTGATTACTAAGAAAAAATACAGTCAATTCAAAACAGGCTGCAGGTCTAAACAGACATTGTTGGCTTTTGATTAAAAGAATGACAATTTTCACATTTTCAATGGCAATCTGTGACTTATGGGATCATCTAGTACAAGAAAACTGTAAAGGCCTGTTCACACCAATGATAAATACCATAACTATGAACTTTTAATAATTGCTCTAATTCTATGAGAATAGTGAACAACACAGAGGAACAATATCATTGGAATTTTCAAGCTTGCGCATTTAACATTAAAAGATTGTTATAATGAATTTGTCTTCTCTAGTTTACAAAATACACTTTCAGTTTCACAATTTCAGTAGTACGAATGTCTAAATTTCAATTATTTTTAACTCTACTTCTTCAAATTCAAATTGCAATACTGTATGGCACACAACTCTGGCTAATAACCAATATACTTCAAGTACAATAACAATAACTTAAGTTAAATATTCCTCCACATACATACCCTATGCCCCCAGTCCCCATTATCCATTTGATATTCTATAGGTAGACCGCTCTGACCCACAGAACCTGCAAAAAAAGACTTATTAGCCACACATCAAGGCACATAAATATACAGACCCACTTAAGGGTCTCTGAATGTTTTCTGAGGCAATAATGACAATAAGATAAACACATTAGTATTTCTGTGTGAGAAAGCTCAATGAATTAGATGTTCAATAGAATGCTAGCTGTTTTGGTAAGACAAATAAACAGGGTTTCTGCAACGTAAAGACTTACCGTTTAGAAGAGTTAAGAACTTCCAGCGATTGTAACGTTACCTGCTGTACCTAACATTAAAACATGAACATGTTTTAATAAAATGAAGCGTTTTTACCATGAACCTTTGCTAGCCAGCTACCATAATATGCAGCTAGCTCCCTGCTAACTACTAATGTGACGTAAATTAATAAAATAAAGGTTTTTCCGGACAGTCATACTGTGCGGGATAACCTCATCCTTACCCGTCTCCAGAGCTGAGGGGTTTAATCGTCGGTTTTGATTGCGGCTACACAGAACACTGAGGGTTAGCTGCTCAAAGACGACAATACAGCTGCCGCACTGTCACGTGACCTACACTAGCGTACATTACGGCCGATTCAATGCAATTCTAGATCGTCTCTTAAGGCTGCGGATAAAATGTTACTTTGCAATAGTCTAACATAACTACAGAATTTCACAAGAACTTTTGGGAGATGGCAAATCATACTTTATTGGACATGTGCCATAGTAATAGAGCTACTGATGAAATGCTGCAATGATGCTATAGGGGCCCACAGCAATTCAAGCAGGATAATTGTAGTAACTTTTATATAATTAATACATTAATATTTTAATAAATATGAATTAAATTTAAATATAAATGATTGTGTGTTTCTTCTAATAAATCCACAGTTTATAGTGCAAGTAATATTGTTTTAATCCTTATTTTAGTATTTAAATCCATAAACTCCACCTTTTTTTTTTACACCATTTATTAATCTTTGTTAATGTTAGTTAATACAAAACAGTTAGTTAACAGTTAACACATTAGTTCTCACACAATGTATTAACTAATGTCATTGTCAACAAAAGTGACCCTGGACCACAAAATCAGTCATAAGTCGCCCGTGTATATTTAGCAATAGCCAACAATACATTGTATGGGCCAAAATTATCAATTTTTCTTTTATGCCAAATATCATTAGGATATTAAGTAATGTTCCATGAAGATATTTTGTAAATTTCCTAGTGTAAATATATAAAAAATATTTTTGTGAGTGAATATGCATTGCTAAGGACTTCAATATTTCTCAATATTTAGATTTTGTTGAATTTTATGACTGGTTTTGTGGTCCAGGTTCACAAATCAAACTTTTTAAAAATGTATTAATACACGTTCAAACTGACATTAAGATTAATATATGCACACTTCATGAACTGTTAGTTCATGTTAACTAATGTTATCAAGAAAAATCTTATTGTAAAGTGTTACCATATACTTTTTTTATAAGCGTGATCTCTTTCTTTAATCAATCAAACTGAAAAACACTGCAACATTATTACTAGGAATATAATTTCTCCCCAAGTTTGTTTTATATATATATATATATATATATATATATATATATATATATATATATATATATATATATATATATATATATATATATATATATATATATATATACACACACACACACACACACACACACACACACACACATACATACACACACACTTCAGGGTCAGTGGGGTGCTGCATTTAATAAGCAAAATACGGTTGATAGCAGAGACGTCTCAGGACTTCTTCTTTGTGCTGGCGCTCTCTGTGTTCTGCTGAGAGATGATGAAATCTAAAATGAGTTTGGCTGTTTGTCTCGGTCGCTCCATGACCACAGAATGACCGCAGTTCTCCAGCAGATCAACACGGCAGTGCGGAAGAGCCTCGGCAAGCACCGCTGCGCCAGACACATCCACCACCTGAAAATAAAGACAGGAATATCAGGGTTATTATAGTTAACTAAAACCATGCAAAAAATATTTTGTTACTGAAATAAAATATTAAAATGAGTTGCCCAGGCAACATTTCTCATTTTCATTTAGTTTAACAATGTACTAAAATAAACCAAAACTGAAATAAACATTAATAAATATTAATAAAAACTACATCTACTAAAATAAAGTATGTAATGAACAGTGTGCAAGTTTACACATACCTGGTCCTGTTTGCCCCAGATGACTTGTAAAGGGGTAGTTATTTGCTGCATATGCTCATGCAAAGCATATTTTGAATTTTCACTCATAATTTCCAAGAAAACTGTAGTAGTTTATAGAGACAATACTTTAGGCAAAGTACAATCATGCAAAACAACACTTATTGCATGGTCGCCTATATTCATACTGACCCTCATGATAAAAGTCATTGTGTGGAATCCGTACATCCACCAGGCCTTGAAGAATCTATAAACAAAAGTAAACGCCACACATGGTGTGTGAAGATGTGTTCTGAATCTAGAGTAATTCTACACGACATGCGTGTCACTAACCTGTTGAGGCACTCTGAAGCGCACGTGAGAACAGAGCTTCAGCATCTCCTCCATCTCCTCCGGGGTGGATGGAATAAGAGGAATATTCAGTGTGAACTGGCTGTGCTCCACGTCATGCATCCGACAGTCAAACTTGGTCTCGTTTTGGTTCTTCAGACCTTCAGAGAAAAATGTGAGCATGATATTACGTAGTATTTTTTTAGTTTGTCTGTATGTATTAATCCATGCATTCTGCGTCAAAGACAAAATATATTGACTAACCGGCTGGGCAGATGAGGGTCAAACTGTAGAGATCTGAGGGATGGCAGGCTGCATACACTCCTGCCACAGTGCCACCCATTGAAGTGCCCACCAGGTGGAACGGCTTTCTGTTTAGTCGAATGGCCTCTACAAACTGAGTGGTGTAAAAGTAGGGAATAATCATAAATGCTGCCAAGACAAACATGTAATATGCTGGCTTGTGATCATAAGAATTAATTCAGACATGAATCTTTATTCTTTTTTAAAAACAAATAGAAAGTGAAAGAAATTGCAAAACCTGCAAGAACAGTTTATTGTAAACCTTATGAGGTTGTTGTAGTAGGTTACACTTTAGGCTTTACATATATTAAACAAGCTGTTTAATTTTCTATTCATTTTACACTACTGTTCAAAAGTTAAGATTTATTAATTAAGGTAATAGAAATATAATATAAAAGGTGATATTTTTTAATTGTTTTTGAAAGAAGTCTCTTACGCTTACCACGGCATACTTTATTTGATCAAATACAGTAAAAACAGTAATATTGTGTAATATTATTACAATTTAAAATAAATGTTTTCTATTTTAATATATCTTAAAATGTAATTTATTCCTCTGTTGGCAATAATGTGAAGTTTTCAGCATTATTACTCCAGTCTTCAGTGTCACATGATCCTTCAGAAATCATTCTAATATGCTGATTTGCTGCTCAACAAAAACTTTTCATAGAAAAACAAAATTTACTTTTTTTTTAGGATTCTTTGAATAGAAAGTTCAAAAGAAAATACATTTATTTGAAAAAGAAGCATTATACAATTCTTTTCTGTTACTTTTGATTAATTTAATGCATCCTTGCTGAATAAATAAAAGTATTAATTCATTTTAAAAAAAAAAAAAAAAAAAAAAAAAATCTTACTGACGCTAAACTTTAGAACGATAGTGTATGTGAATAATTTATTTGTATCCCCGTTACCAAATTTTGGTACATACAGTTTAAAACTCTATATGTCTATTATTTTCTAGTCTAAATTTTTTGTCTAAATTAAGTTTGGATTTGGTATTAAAATTAGTTAATAATTAAAAGTAGTAATTACAACAATGAATTGAATGATGATTATGTAAATTGTCATTTTATTTGAAATAATTTAAGCATATCTAATAGTTCTCAAAACAAACAGTATTTATGTTTCTATGTTTTTTTTTAAAAAAAAAATATATATATAGGGCACCTATTTGTACCTGTAACGAAGGCAGGACTCAGAGTAAGATCCAACTGCAGCGTTTTATTAGAAGTGAGCGTGGTCGTTCAGGCAGGGTCAAACAGGAACAAACAGGAGCAATAAGGAACAGGCAGAGTCGTAGTCAGGGTACAGGCAAGGATCGAGGCAGGCAGCAATGGGTCGTAAAACAGGAATCAAGCAAGATCAATCACAGATAGACAAACAGGATACAAGGAAACGCTCAGAAATGTAACACGAGTGAAAACAAGACTTCGCGATCAGGTGATGAGTGTGTGAGTCTTTTATGGTCCAGGTAATGCATGGCAGCTGGATGTGGTGATTAGTGTAGTGATTGGTGGAGTGAGTGCAGGTGATTGGCAGAGAGGATTATGGGGAATGTAGTCCAGGAAGTGACAGGAACTGACTGTGATTGTGACAGTACCTAACACTGTATAAAAGGTACCCATCCAGCCATTACCTGCCGTATTCTCTTGACCTGGCCCTGGATTGAATAGTCATCCGTGCTGGTACGTGTTGTCCCCTCATGCCCTGGCATGTCAACACACAGCAGGTGCAGATGTTTGGGAAGGTACTGTTTAAGATGAAGACACAAAATGCTTATCGCTGTTATAATGAACAACATACTATACATGGAATTTTCATTTTCTACCTCACACCCCAGCCATGTAAACATACTATACCTTCACCATGGGGAGCCATGTGTCCTTATGAGCAGAGAAGTCATGCAGCATGAGTATAGAGGGCCTGAGGCCTGGTTTGCCCCTGTGCGAGTAACAGAAGCGATAACCTCCGCAGTCTGCATAACGTACCTGCAGACCCAGAGTTCTCCTCCAGTACCTACACAAACACAAAATGTTCACAGGTCAGAACATATGAACAAAAAATATGTGCATTCACATTTAATATGCATCACTGCAAACCTGTTGGTAAATAACATCTGCCAAAAATGTATATATATACATATATATATATATATATATATATATATATATATATATATATATATATATATATATATATATAAACAATTAAGATTAATAAATGTCAGTCACAAATTTGATTAAAAAATATTTGATTAGGGACCTTAAAAATCAGAAATATTTATAATTTTATTTTATTTTTTTTAAATCCTAAAACTTTTTTTTTTTTTTTTTGGAATGCACGTATATAGTATTCTAAGTGGTATTTACCAGTAATAGACTTTGATGAGCGATGATGGCCACAACATAAAGGAGGCCATGAAAAGGAGGAGAGGGATAGCAAGAGTCCCTGCAGCAATGGCAAACATATTCACCATATCCTGATCCATGGTAACTCTGGATTTATCTAGTAAGCTCCCTGTAGAATAATACAACACTCAATTACAAGCAGAAATGCTGCACTGATTGCCAAAAATTAAAAATGTTAGGGAATGATGAAGAACTTCAAAATACCTTTGTTGTTCTGCTATAAGGCAGCATATATTCAGGTCAGATTCAAAGAGGGTGAGGGATAGGGGAGGGTCTGGCAGCATCTGTTTGTATCTAATCAATACATGTAACCTAGATATCTCACCATGCGCTTAAAATATTTACATGACTATCAGTTTATCGCTTCATTTTAATATCACTGCCTACAATAAATCTATTTTGTGCTTAATGTTTTTATACATTCAAAGACTTATTTTACTATTCTGAACATAATCTACAATTACAATATCTCACTATTATTAGGACAAGCTTTGAATTGATGTTAAAAGTACAAATCATTAGAATAATAACAGTTGCCCTATGACTCAACAAATAGATTTGCAACCGTTTGAGAGCAATGAACTTACTTCATAAGGTTAATCCTACATTGACGTCATTCAGAGAAGTCAGTCATAATCAAGCAAAATCACAGATCCTAAAAGTTCCATTTAGACATCATACTGTAGCTGGTCAGTGTGCTCCCTGCGCTTATAATATAACAAAAGTCAGCTGTCTGCTTACCCCAGAGAAAACTGTGTGTGGTGATCCCGTGATCACAAGAAATCAATGAGTTCAGATGGAAAATGCAATATTTTCCTAACTCTAAATGAACAAACAAATAAATAAATGGAAAAATAAATAAAATTAGACTATGATGCATTTAATAATGGAATAATAAAAGATTTTTTTGCATATAAATTCCATTTAACATTTAAAGCCATTTAGGTGCATTTATGCTTGTATCACATTTATGGTGACTGCTTACAAATTTCTGAAAAAAAAAAATAATAATTTCACAAAATGAAATCCTCCAGATGTCTAAAGGCATCACTGCATGTGAGTAAAGTTATGAAAACCAATTCACATTTGTTCAGAGTTGAAATTCAAATGTGTGATTTTAACCAGGCATTTAAATTAGTTTTGCATTAAATATAGTGAAAAAAAAAAAAAAATTAAGGAATCTGAGGAGAATGATAATATATTTAAAAACAAAACAAAACAAAAAAACGTATACAATGCTTATATATTTTATGTATTTATTATAATTATATAAATATTATTATTTATATAGTAATAATATTTATTACTATGATTATATAAATAATTATTTATAAAATTTAAAAACATTTTTTACATACCGAGTACACCACCGTTCAAAGGTTTGGGTTCAGTCAGATTTATCTTTAAAGATACTTTTATTAAGAAAGGCCATTCATTTGACTTCTACATTGTCACAAAAAATGCATTTCAAATAAATGCTGTTCTTAGATTTTCCATTTATAAAAGAATCCTAAAAAAAGAATCACAGTTTGCAGAAAAATATTATGCAGCACAACCGTTTTCAACATTGATAATAATATGAAATATTTCTTGAGCAGCAAAACAGCATATTAGAATGATTTATGTAGTGTCATGTGACACTGACACTAATGATGCTGAAAATATACTAAAATATATAAAAATACAAAAAAAATATGTTTTTGTATTTTTGCTCTAATGTATGCAGACTTGAAGAGCGTAAGAGACTTATTTCAAAAACATAAAAATCCTACCAAGCCAAAACTTTTGAACGGTGTATATACACACATACATATTAATGCATTTCATAGAACTCTAATATGGAACGGAGATCCTGGAATATGCTCATCTCCCCACTTCACTGCTAATGTGTATTTTCCCCTTTCCTTTACGGCATAGTTGATCCTGTACTGATGTCCGCCCATGTGAATGATCGTCAACCGCTCGCAGGGGACAGTGGGGCCATGCATGCCGACAAAGAGAAGGTTTTGTCCTACAACACAAAATGCAGCTACACAGTTACACTCAGTTCTGAGAGAGACATTTCTTTTGCATTACTTAAGTAAAATTAATTACTTAATATTCTAGCAAATGTCAAGCTGCACTCACCAGCTTTACTGCAGTCCACATAAAAAGTGTTTTTGCGTCCTAGAATGCCCTTACTCAGGCCTGGGCCATGGCAGATGACTTTACTAGCGTTAGACAGGAAAACTGGCTCAGCACTGCTGTCAGATGATATGTTTATCTCCAACTCTGACTGAGAAGGTTCCTCGTAACGGTTACACATCTGATTATGATCTATGGGAGGAAAAGAACAAAGTACTATCAGACACTACATTCTCAGATATCTCCCATGCAAAATGGAAATTGTCTTCAAAAAATTGCTAATTCATACCAGAGCAACTTTGTCCTTGTGTGAGACTGTTATCTGTGGCGCCACTGACAGACACAAGGAATGGACTTTCGGAAATGTGCTCCTCATTAAACATGACTGAAACCTCATAGTCACCTGCAAGAGAACAAATTCTGTAAATATGTCTATAAATAGGTCCTTCCCTTCCTCAGAAAATAATTAATCAATATGCTGATGTTAATGGAGTAGTTTTACTGGTGTCATTATGAATATGCAGTACATTTACCATTCACACCAAAAATGATAACTATTAAAGTTAACTATATTAGCCTCCACACAAACACACGTCTGCTACTTTAAATGTTTGCAGGATAGATTTTGCTTGGCTTTTGTTCAGCTGGAAAATTCGTTCTGAAAGTGATTCCAACAATATCATTCCTCCTTATCATTATAGTTGTGGCGTGGATTTCCCTATTATCATAGAATTAGAATGATTATTAAAACTTTACCATTATTGTTATCATTATAGTTATCGTCCTTGATTTGAACGGGCCTTAATTCTTAATGTATTAAATGAAACGCTTAAATCTGCATTCCGTAACTTTTGGCGCTCTAGCGGTTAATAAACAGAACTGCATGCGTCTTGCGGAAGAACATCTTAGCCGGAACTACTTCTCTTTGTTTATGTCTATGACGAGTCACGCAGATACTGTGCTAGTCCGCAGCGGTGCCGACCCGAACTAGTCTAAAATAGTCCGAATATAGTGATTAAGGATAAGACAAACACGGTTTGGAAAATGGATTCGTTATGTACTCGCTCATAATATAATTTTTGTACATACATTTGAACACAAAGAAAGTTATGGACAGCAGCTTTAACTTACATTTCAAAGATGTAATATTAGATACTTTTTGTCATAGTATCACAAATTTATTTTAAATAATTTTAAATCATTCCAGATTCCTAATGACATCATTCTCTAAAAAGTCACATCATTTTAGGTGGAGGAAAAAATAGGTACCAAGTAATTTACAGTGTAAAAACAGTAGCAATGGACTTGATGAATGCTGTTATATTTTAGGGTATTAGCTAGTTCGCCTCAGTGTTAAACATTTCATTCTCTTCGATACAATTTAGAAGAATTGGTATGTATGATGTTATCAAAACAATAAAGATTGTCAAAAAAAAAATGATCACAATTGACAAGTTAACATCCTCATATGCTAACTTGTGTAAAGCAAGTTATACATAATTAAATTTTAAAGGGTTAGTTCACCCAAAAATGAAAATTCTGTCATTAAATACTCACCCTCACGTTGTTCCAAATCCGTAAGACCTTCATTCATCTTCAGAACACAAATAAATATATTTTTGATGAAATCCGATGGCTCAGTGAGGCCTGCATCGCCAGCAATAACACTCCCTTGCTACTAAAAACATATTTAAAACAGTTCATGTGACTACAGTGGTTCAACCTTAATATTATAAAAGCAACTAAAATACTTTTTGTATGCCAAAAATAACAAAATAGTGACTTTATTAAATAATATCCTAGTGATGGGCAATTTCAAAACACTGCTTCATGAAGCTTTGAAGCTTAGCGAATCATTGGTTTCAAATCAGTGTTTTGAAATCGCCCATCACTAGATATTGTGGAATAAAGTCACTATTTTGTTATTTTTGGTGCACAAAAAGTATTCTCGCCATTTTATCATATTAAAGTTGAACCACTTAATATGTTTTAAACATGTTTTTAGCTTTCTGGGCATTGAAAAAGGGAGTGTTATTGCTGGCAATGCAGGCCTCACTGAGATTTTTATCAAAAATATTTTAATTTGTGTTCTGAAGATGAACGAAGGTCTTACGGGTGTGGAACAGCATGAGGGCGAGTAATTAATGACAGAATTTTCATTTTTGGGTGAACTAACCCTTTTCAAGTACACTGGATATTTCTAACATATTTTCTATGCCCAGACAATGTCCATAATATCTTTTTTAAACATTACATAGGGTATACTGCATCAGTTACCCACCAGGCTCTTGTGCTGTGTAGGACACAATGCAAGAACCATCCAGCCGATCATCAAAGTGGAGCTCAATCTTTCCAGGTCCCTCAACTGAGACGGACAGAGTTCCTGCTCCAGCCTCACGGGACCAAATATTAAAGTCAGCTGCAAAATGAAATCAATACATACTTTTGATATGACTCACAACTGAATTAGCTGGCTGTCACAGTACATAACAAAACACCTTGTGCTAATAAAACAGAAATGGAGAAATATGCGTGGGATACCCGGAACATTTGCCAGAGCTGTCTGAAGGCCTTGTCCCCACACCTGGATCCTTTCACATCCTCCTTGTCCAAGTGGGCCGACAGTGTACTGGAGTGGGCAGCCAGGGATTGTCTGGCCTTGGTTCTTTATGGTTACATTATAAACTCCCATCTCTTTTGCTAGGAAGCTCACTGTATAAGTGTCACTGCCTGTAGCAACAATAACAGCCTCTCCTTGAGTGCCTGATGGCTCATAGATGTGTGCAGACAGAGTCTCAGCATCAGTGCCTGTGAAGAAAGGGAATGTGTTTGTTAACATTACTGCAACGTACTTGAGAAGTGAGATATAGTATCTGGATTAATGTGATGTGCTATTCATCTAACCCGGGATTTTAAAGAATAAGCTGCATTCACTCCCAATGCTGGCAATAGGAGCTGCTTTCTGTTTGTGCGTGATGTTCTCTCTCATAAATCCACGGTCTGTTATCACAGCTGTAAAAGGACTCCCTGGGGAAGAGGAATTTAATGGGTTATTATTCATTTAATGTACTTAGAAAGTAAAAAAGTCTTATTATCAATGTTGAACACAGTTGCGCTGCCTAATATTAAAATTTTGGGGTTAATTTTTTTGTTTAGGATTTTTTGATCAACAGAAGATTTAAAAAGCAGCATTTTTTTTTTTTTTGTAACAATGTAAATGTCTTTACTGTCACTTTTGATTAAAGTAATTCATCCTTGTTGAATGAAATTATTACTTTTTCATTGCGTTATATATAATTCATTATTATTATTATAATAAAGAGGCAGCTCTCTAAACCTGGAATGTGCTCATCTGAAAATTTAATGGAGATTTTGTAGGTCCCAGCCTTGATTGGGTGGTATGATATATTGCAGGTTCCATGCTCCATCTCTTCAGTGTAAACATCTACTTTACTGGGACCTTCAATTACAACCGTTAGCCCACCATATCCTGCAGGTTGCATGAAGTTTAGGAAATAATTTTAATAAAAAAGAGACCACATATAACATTTGCACCATCATAACATACAACCCAAATCTCAACATAAGCCATAAATCAATTAATTTGGATTATATATTATCATACCTGCATCCCAAGTGTCCACCACAAATTCAGACATGCAGAAGGTGTGCCCTGTATGTAAGCCTGGGCCGAAAGCCTTCACCTTGCTGGAATCTCCTATCTCTGCCTGACTGATGGAAAGAGAGATGGGACTGTTGCCCACATGCTCACCGTCCTTCATGATGCTGACCAGATGCTCACCAGCCTCTCTGGGGATGAATGATACACCTGCATAACAAACAAAGTGAAGTTTGACAGTGGCACCAACTAAGGGGTCAAAAGAAGTCATATTTTGTTGATCTTGGAACTACATTCCTGTCCAAAAATTTAGTCCTAACCCCATCCATGCCCTTAAACCTAACCCTACCCATAACTTATCCCATTTTTACCAACAGCAGCTGTGTGCATATTAATAGATGGCTCACCGAGATGGCTGTCAGGTTGTGTTTTCAGTAAGCAGGGTACATCATTGCCTGTGGGTGATATGATGCTGGCAGAGAGCTGGCTAATGTCTTCTTCAGTGATGTTGATGGTGAAGTCAACAGCACTGCCCAGTTTTACCTGTGACCTTCTTATATTTCCATCTGTATTGGGTTTATAAAAACCATGCTTGTATTAATTTGAGCACTATACCATTATGAATAGTGGTTTGAGGTTTGGAGGGGTTGCCATACCAGTAACTTTAGCATTGAAAGGGCTTCCTCGGATAGGCATGTCATTGTGTTGAACTTGGATCTCATAATCTCCAGGCTCAGTTGGGAGGTAGCTCACAGTACAAGTGCCATCTGCATTGTCCAAGCAGCGCACATCTGCCTCAGATGGACCCTCGATTGTGATGTCCAGATCATCTGAGCAAATAACATATAAATGACTTTAGGGTCCATAGAGTGCAACAGTTGGGTTCCTTAGTAAAAGCTCTTTTTCTCAATAGGGAAATTGACTTTTAAGAATAACTTATAAATCTTTAAAGACAGACCTACTGGGAGCTATGAGGCTGAAGCCGTCAGTCTGCATTATTTCAACTTATTTTTTAGAATAATCATGTTTAACAATGGAATTTGTGGTGGAAAACTACATTACCCATGCTGTGCTGTCATATTACTTCAACATTTATATACATCTGCACATTTTGCAAAAAAACCTAATTTACTGTTTCTATACATATAAAACCATTTATTTAATGTTTTTGATTATATTTCTCCATTTTTTAAATATGATTGTCTTTCGTAATACTTAATGGGACTGTGGTGCTTTCGCTCATTAAAGCCCAGTCTTGTACCTTTGTATTTTTGTCTGATTTTCAAATACTTTTTTTGCGTGTTTTTTGAATGTTGTGATTCACCGTGTAGGTTGGCTTGGAAAATGAATGGGAAAAATTCACTGGGAAATGGGAGAGATATTTCATTTTGAATTGATGGCAGCCATGTTTTTTTTTTTTTTTGCCCCGATGCCCCATTTCAGCACAATTTCTACTTGACTTTCCACCTCATGGTTCCTGTTTTTTTTTTTCTTTTCTTTTTTTCACACACAGTGAAAAGTCAACTAATTTTGGATGCACAAACAATATACAGTACAACCAGTGGCATAGCGCAAATCCGTGAACTCCCCCCTCAATAGAAATCGCAATAGCATTAAAGGTGGGGTATGTATTTTTTCATTGACACTGTTAGGAAGTTAGTCAGACCGACAGCAACAACAAACGTCTAACCAGTCAGCATTAGGGGATGTATGACGGTTGAGGAGAGAGAACGAGCAAGAAAGGGGTGGTTCCTAAATCACTATCGCATTACAGGGGAGGTGGGGGTTAAGTTGCGTTATGGTGGTGGGGGGGGGGTTCCACTCTGTAGAAATCATGATTGTGTTACAAGGGAGGTGAGGGGTCACACTCTTTAGAAAATCGAGATCGCGTTTGGCGGCGGGATGCGGGGTGTGATCATGATGTCCCTCTGAGGGTGTACATATGGGGTGGGGGTGGAATACACAGGTCCCCCTGGCAGTGCATGTCCGTCCGTTGAGTACAACTTCACAAAAATGTGTGCAGTCTGTTATTATGGAATCAGAAAACAAATGCTCACTCAAGGCTGAATCCTCCTGACAGATGGTGAATGTTGCCGTCTCATTTGCAATTCCATACACAAGGCCTCGTCCATAGGCCATCGTGCTGCGATTAGCAAGACTATTTGCATAATACTGCAGTGGAAGCACTGCAGGAAGAAGAAAGAATCTTATTTAATCCATAGATTTGTAATGTCAGCAGTGAAACATTTCTATATATGGTTTGATGAAGATCAAAAAGAAGAGGGACAAGTTAATGTTTTCCAGAGAGGATGTGTGAGGTCTAACCTGGTGGATCGTTTCCGGTCGATTTAATAAGTAGTTGGTGAAGACCTTCTTCTGAAGGATCAAACTTTATAATGATGGTACCGTCTTTGTTATCAGTCACGTCAGGCTGTGTTGTCTTTCTAGACGGTGTGATCACCTCACCTATGAAAGCCATTAAAATAATGATGTGAGGATGCAATCATTAAAATGAGCAATTGAATCCAGAGCAACAGCTCACCTGTAATTTCACCTTCACTTAAGTCTGATGGCAGGACTATATCACAGGATATAAACCCTGCCTGATTAATGGCACCGAGAGGAATTACATTTCTGCCCTCAGCCTGATGAGAAGTAATGAAGATATTAAAGACATTAAAGGTATGAAATGTCTCAAGGACTCGAGACATTATTAAATGGATTGAAATTAACCTTGAATAAATTTCACTAATTCATACCTTGTTTTGAAAACCTATGTGATCGTTTGAAGCCTGTGAGGATGATGGCTGGTGACTATAATTTGTGTCAGGGGTAAGGGATAAACAAAGCACAAATTAGTGAATAATGAATTAGGATACTGAGAGTGACTGATTAATGCATATGGTTTATATAAAGACTAGACTGTAATGGCCATTTTACCTTTGAAAATCCTCCTCACTGGGATTTCTGTCAGCTGAGGAGTGAGCGTCTTCAGCGGAGGGTGTGTGTGTTGCTCCATAGGTCCTGTTCTCATTATTTAACACTCCAACCAGATCTCTAGTGCCTAAGGAATCAATACCACAACAAACAAGGTTTCTTTTAAATTCTGGTCAATATTTGATGACTTCCAAACAGATAGATACTGATGATCATATATATATTCAGGGCCTCACCATCAGGTTTCGACATGTCAGTCTCTAGGGCCTCATTAGTGTTGCAGCAAGCTGTGAAAGTTTGAGGAATTTGAGCACAGACATCTTCCTTTAATTGTCTACTACAAACCTCAGTTGTATTTATCCCATGCTCATCATCACTAGCAGAGTGAGGCAAGACATGAAACCTCAATGGACTGAAAAACAAATAGAAATCAGACGTGACAAGTGTTATACTAAATAAATAAATAAAATAAGTAAGCAATAAGGTACGAGATGCTGTGCTGTATTGTATCTGTGTATGTACTGTATCGTGAATAAGTAACGGCCGTGACTTATTCACGATACAGTACTAGCCTAGAGTACCTTATTGCTTTTATAAAATGGTTACCACACAATACAAATATTAAAGCCAAAAAATATGCATCAGAGCAAGTTTAATGAAGTAAACTGTCACTAAAGCCTTCCTTCCGCCGGAAAATGGTCCCTAACCATGAACTGCAACAGAAGTTACATTACTATGCCATTAGATGGCGGCAAAGACTGTCTTTATGAGTGTGTCAGTCAGTAGTGAAAACTTTTTCAATGAAAAGACTGAATTGTTGTGAACACGGAACAACACGCAACTGACAAATGCTTTGACTAGCGCTGTCAGACACGGGAAAACCCCTTAACTGTTAAAAAGGCAAGATAGTACACCAGACATTTAAAGGTGCCCTAGAATTAAATATTGAATTTATATTGGCATAGTTGAATAACAAGAGTTCAGTACATGGAAATGACATACAGTGAATCTCAAACTCCATTGTTTCCTCCTTATATAAATCTCATTTGTTTAAAAGACCTCAGAAGAACAGACGAATCTCAACATAACACCGACTGTTACGTAACAGTCGGGGTGTACGCCCCCAATATTTGCATATGCCAGCCCATGTTCAAGGCATCACACAGGGGCAGGCAGTATTAACGTCTGGATCTGCACAGCTGAATCATCAGACTAGGTAAACAAGCAAGAACAATAGCGAAAAATGGCAGATGGACGATAATAACTGACATGATCCATGATAACATGATATTTTTAGTGATATTTGTGAATTGTCTTTCTAAATGTTTCGCTAGCATGTTGCTAATGTACTGTTAAATGTGGTTAAAGTTACCATCATTTCTTCTTACTGTATTCAAGGAGACAAGAGCCGCTTTCATTTTTAAACACTTGCAGTCTGTATAATGCATGAACACAACTTCATTCTTTATAAACCTCTCCAACAGCGTGTAATGTTAGCTTTAGCCACGCAGCATAGCCTCAAACTCATTCAGAATCAAATGTAATACATCCAAATAAATACTATACTTACATGATCCGATGTATGGAAGCAGCATGCATGACGAAACTCTTGTAAAGATCCATTTCGAGGGTTATATTAGCTGTGTAAACTGTGTTTATGCTGTTCAAGGCAAGCGCGAGCTCCGGGGGAGGGGGAGCACGAGAATTAAAGGGGCCGCAACCTATATATCGGTGCATATTTAATGATGCCCCAAAATAGGCAGTTAAAAAATGAATAAAAAAAAAATCTATGGGGTATTTTGAGCTGAAACTTCACAGACACATTCAGGGGACACCTTAGACTTATATTACATCTTTTAAAAAGAAGTTCTAGGGCACCTTTAAACAGATTTTATTATGAACATAGGACTGACCTGAAGGAAAGTGCTAAATCTGAATGCAGGTAATAAACTTGTTCACTCGATCTCTTTCTCACAATACTCTTCTACATAATACAGCAAGCTTCAATGAACAATATAAACTGAGAACATACAGTTTACATTGCTAAGAGTGGTTGCTATGGGTTTAGTAATACACAAAACCGCTGGGTGAAGCGGTCATAGACGTTTTTTATTGTGTATCAAGGACAGGAACTAACCATTTTATAAATTAATATAAATAATAATTAGTTTTGCATTATTATCATTAATAGTAAAAAAATTAACAATTTTAAAAAAAAATTTAAAACAATGAAAAGTTGTTAGTAGTAAAATTAAAATTAAAATTAACATTATTTCAATAATAATAAATATTATTATTAGTATTAATAAATTGTTACTACAATAATAGCATTTAAAAAAAGTTATTATTATTATTATACATTTTTCATACAATAAAAAACAACAACTACATTTTACTATTACTATTTTACTAAAAAAAAAAAAAAAAAAAAAAAAAAAAAAACATCTATTCTTACTTGCAGTATGAATCATCATCAGCATATTTGACCATCAAAGAGTGAAGACCATCTATGGCGGGAGAATATTTCACAGAGTAACTCCCATCTGGGTTTTCTTTGACCTCTGTCAGTTCAGCCTTTCCTGTAGGTATGAAGCTTTGTCAGTTACTCAGGATACAGCCATAGAAATCTGAAAACTTTTTCAAGAGAAGCTGGTCCTCACCGTTGGGGGTGATCACCAGCGCACACTCAGGCGGCTTCCCAGATTTACTACAGTTGATTCTGAACGACTGAGGAATTTGAGTACAAATCTTTGGTTCTGTATTTTCAACAGTTAAGTCTGCCTGGAACTCAGAGAGGCTATGAAACAAATAAAACACCAAATGTTTCTGGTAGTAGAAAGAATAAAGTGTTACAATTTATTGTACATGACAGTACGGCCTAAAACAGACCCATCAAATACACTTTCATACCTTCTTAAAGTCTCTTCACTGGTGTATTTGTCCATCACAGAATTTTCCATATTTGGTGCGCAAGTCATCTTACAAGTTCTGTCCCTGTTGCCCATCACATCTGTGGAGGGTTTGAATGAGCCTACATGTAAAAACCCCATGTGATTGATTACCCTAGCAATCACAGCCATGCAAATGTCAGCAATATATCAAACAAACCATTAGCTTTCACTATGGTGTCAGTCTCTGGTGCCACACTGTAGCCATTAGCAGATGTTTGAGGAGCCTTAGCATTGCTATGGACACTTCCCTCCTGACTAGAATGTTCCTCTTTATTCAAGACATCTTTATCCCTTCTACCAGAGTGAGAAGGTATGGCATGAAACCTGATAGGACTGAAAGATAGCGTGATATAAGTATCTCAGGACATGGTCTGCGTGTATTGGGTAACTTCACACTAAAATCTCAGTTATCTGCAGCTTTACCTTCTAAAGGAATCGTCATCATTGGTATATTTGACCATAATTGAGTGAGATCCCTCAACAGAGGGAGAGTATGCCACTAAGTATGTTCCATCTCCATTGTCTTTGGCACTTAATAGCATGATTTTGCCTGCAAAGTGCAACATTTAGTCAAATTTTACTGTTTAAAACTGTATGAAACCCAACAAAACAAACATCGTCTCAATTACATTCTCACCATCAGGTGTAACAACAGCTACAGTCTCTGGTGGCTGTCCCGTGCTACTACCATCAATTGTGAAGGTCTGAGGAGTGTTTACACACAGTTGTGACTCTAAATCTAATCCAAAAGCTGGAGTCCCTTTCCTTAAGCCTTGACCTCCATGATGCTTATAATCAGAATCAGGTATAGGCAGCACTCGAAACTTGAAAGGACTGTAAAGTAACAACATGCATCATATTATTGTGCTTGATCGTAATCCACCAAAGGCAAATTTGTCATGTCAGTTGAAGGTGGATCTGCTGAGTCCCATCACTATGCATTTACTCAATAATTCATACCTATGAATGCAATGCTCATACCTGCAAAATGAAGCATCTTCAGTATATTTGAGCATCAAAGAATGAAGACCTTCCATTGAAGGGGTGTAGTTTACGGTGCATGTCCAATCGCCATTATCTCTGACCTCACATATCTCAGTCAAGCCTATTTAATGATGATTAAGATATGCAACATTAACAATTTTTACTGGTATATGACATTAGTAGTTGTAATCCAATATAATACATAGAGTAATACCATCTGGTGTCATTATGGCAACAAACTCTGGAACTTTTTTTGTGGAGGTGGAGTCGACAGTAAATGTTTGAGGATGCTGGGCACACATTCCTGATGTCAGACCTGGACCTGCTACATTAACCTGAGCTGTATCATCTATCTGCAACACTTGAAACGTGAACTGTCTGTAAAAAAT
Source organism: Chanodichthys erythropterus (assembly GCF_024489055.1). NCBI lineage: Eukaryota > Metazoa > Chordata > Actinopteri > Cypriniformes > Xenocyprididae > Chanodichthys > Chanodichthys erythropterus. Next base: position 26,974,515 of record NC_090240.1, read on the forward strand.
AAATAAATATACTATATTTAAATAATTATAATAATATAAACTACATTCTCAACTATTTAAAAATAACATTTAATTGATAAAAATAAAATTACAATTTTTATTAATATATTTTCCTACATTTTGGGTAGTCTTACAACACTGATGCTCTTTACATAAAAATAAAAAGACTTTTGACTTGGAATTTTTCTTATTTATATGAAATTGAACATATCTGCTAAGTCTGCTAAGCAAATAAATGTAACATTTCTCACCTATTAAAAGTCTCCTCACTAGAGAATTTCACTGCTAATAAATGGCAGCCATCCATGGTGGGCAAATAGACAACACTATAAGTGCCATCTCCACTTTTTTTCAGCTCCAGGAGCTCCATGGAGCCTACAGTGCAAACATTCAAAGCATCTCAGAGATTTTTCCTATGATTGCAAATATAAGTGTTAGAATCTTTTTACTTTGTGCTCACCATCAGGTCTCACCACAGCAACAGTTTTAGGTGCTTCTCCATTGCTACTGCAGCCAATCGTAAAAGTTTGGGAAGTTCTACCGCAGATTCGACCTTTAAAACCTGGAAAAATAATCTCTGCCATATTCTCACCATGAGCTAAGGGAAGCTCTCTATCACAGTCCCAATTAGGAAGAGGGATGGGACTAAGATTTAGAAAGAAAAAAAAAGTAAAGAATGCAGTTACAATCAGCTTTTTGAATATATTCTGCTTCCAAGTTATCCAGATCATTTACTTTACTTTGCTTTAAAAGATTGTCTAACCTGCTGCTTCCATAAGGACTATCTATGAGAGACTCTCTGTCTTCCATTGATGGAGCTTGACTCGCTGTGTAAATCCCATCTCCATTGTATTTGATCTCTGTCATTTCAGTACAGCCAATTAAAATAATGTGCAGACATGTCTTGGACATAAAAAGCAAAAAATAAAAACTGACCTACCATGAGGAGTAACAGTATTTGTAGATAAACAAATCCCTGTGTGCATGCAGAGTCCAGAATCTGCAGTATTTGAAACATCCTCTACTGATGCAATAAATGGACTTCCTGTTGAATGCAGACAGCAAATGAATAATAATAATAATATAAGATAATAATAAAAAAATATTTAAAAAAAACAATAGTCAATAACAATTGTTTCACATAATTTAAAGCTTACCTGGAATGTTTTTGTCTCCACAGGTAATGGTGATCTTATATTCACCAGGAACTGAAGGAGTATATTCCACATTATACAAGCCTTCACCGTTGTCTTTGCATGTCACCTGACACTCAGACGCACCCTCCACTGTTATGCCCAGATCATCAACTGAAGATCTGCTGAGAAAATAAACTATATGTAAATAAAAGCCTAAATTAAATATGTTCATCATATAAAGCAATCAAGTCTCTATTTGGACTAAACCGAATTAGTTTTACAATCTCTTTATGAACGTTTTGAAGCGTCAAAGTGGTAGTCATATAGCTGTCTATGGAGGAAGAGAAAGCTTTCAGATTTCATCAACAAGATCTTCATTTGTGTTCCGAAGATGATGAAAAGTCTTACAGGTTTGGAACAACATGAGGGTGAGTAAATGATGACAGAATTTTTGGGTGAACTAACCCTTTAACTACTACCTTACCTGGCGTTTACACTAAACACATTAGGATGTCCAGCGAGGCCCTTTTGGAGCCCTAAACCATCTGCAACAACTTGGCATGTGTCAGTTTCCCTTTCACCAACCACAATACCTCCTGAAAAAGCGGAATGGATGAATAGACAAACTCATAACAAACAAAATATGCAATCCAAATGCAAACTAATCATTATATGACAAACATTAGGATTCTTTTCACCTTGCCTGCTCACTTTTACATGGCTTTTGTATACCTTTGGATCCACAACAACTTTAGCAGGGAAATTGGGCACCACTTTTCCTCCATATTTCAGAAGCAGTGTATATACGCCTCCAGTTAGAGGCACATAAACTGCTGTGTAGGTGCCATCTTCATTCTCCTTCACAACGGTTGGGACAATGACTCCTGAGTCAGAGACAGCCTGCACAGACAGATCTCCAGATCCTGCCATTGCACAGTCTATATTTACAATGCAAGGTTCCCCGACTTTCCCCTGTAGCAGGCCAGGGCCTGTTACCAAAATTTTAGATGGGTCAATCGGCTTCTGTATAACAGCCTCAAATGGAGAGCCAGTTATGTGAGAGTTGTCAAAAAGGACATTTATTTTGTACATTCCATGCTCTGTGGGGAGGTAAAACACTGTACAAGTGCCATCTTGATTGTCCAGACATTTTAGTGTAACTTTACAGGGTCCTTCCACCCTTATGGCAAGTCGTCCACTGCCTGCTCTGCTTGTGTCAATGATAAACTCTGCTTGTTCTCCAAGAACACCTTCTTTTAGGCCTGGACCATGAGCCCTTACCTGAAGAAACAAACAAAATCTGACTGTACTGTTCTTTCAAGTCAGTTCACAGAATTTGTACGACTCTATACCTTTGTGGCATCGCTTGGGACGTTTGACGGGCTGATTATTTTCATAATAAGTTCTCCATGACCACCAGGCCATACATTGTCTGGAAAGTCTTCATCAAGGTCCATCTCTTCATCTTCACACAATCAGATAACAAACTCAGAAATGTCTGTTTTCACAATTAAAGGTGCTATGATAATTTTTGATGTTTTAATAACATTAGTTTTAAAGGTGCTAAAGAGGATGTTTTGTTTTATACATTTTTGTAATATTACTTGAAACTGTCTTTACTAACTGATAAAAGACTATTTATTAGGTGCACTGAAAGGAATAATATTAATATACATCATCTGTGCACGAGGTAGGGCCTTAAAAACATCAGCCAATCGTTTACACGATCATCGCGTAAATGATTGGCCCTCTGGCTTGTCAATCACTGCCATGACGTTCCTTGTGAGAGACGTGCGCTCCAGTAACTTTCCACACTCCACAGGCGCCACATGCAATGTTTTTGTCAGGAGACAGGAGTAACAACTGCAGTTACCTGCGTTGAGTCCGACATAATGAATCCACTAACACGACACAGCGAATGCCGGTGGTAAACACTCGTGTTCCAATACTCGTGCACGAGTTTTGGGAGGCGTTCCCTTGAAATTCATGCATGCGCTCATTTCAAAAACTTAGTCTTTGGTTTCTCAGTCGACGAAAAGATCCTTTTTAGCACCTTTAACTGAAACGTTTCACCCCAAAACAAAAATTCTGGCATTATTTACTCACCCTCGTGTCATTCCAAACAGAAAAACCACATTAATTTTTCCACATGTGATCACATGGATTTCACATGGGAGCTGTTCCAAAACCACATGTGCACATGTGCATGTGTTTCACATGTGGAAAACATCAGTAATTCATGTGGTTTTTCTGTATATTGAACTGTAAGTAATCTTTCAAATCAAATATGGCACTTACTGTATAATGCAGTTAAGCCTAACAAACAGCTTTGATTGCTCACACTTATGAATTGTATAAATGCATGTTTTAACCCAACTGGTAAATAAGAATTAAGTAAACGGATCAATGTTTATATGTAAATAAAAGCTTAAAATTAAATCTGATCATCATATATCATACATGATCATGTCTCTTCCGAAAATTTGGACTAAACCACTCAATTCATATGGATTAGTTTTATGATCTCTTTATGAACTTTTTGAAGCATCAAAGTGGTAGTCACATAGCTGTCAATGGAGGAACAGAAAGCTCTAAGGTTTCATAAAAAATAAATAAATAAAAATTCTTCATTTGTGTTCCGAAGATGAACGAAAGTCTTACAGGTTTCAAACTACATGAGGGTGACTAAATGATGACAGAATTTTTGGGTGAACTAACCATTTTAAATATATCAATGTATCAATTATAGTTATTTTAACTACATTTTTAAACATTATTAAAATATATATATATATATATATATATATATATATATATATTTTTTATTTTTTTTATATAACCTAGGCGTGGTTTCACAAACAGGGCTTAGATTAAGCCAGGATTATGCCTTAGTTCAATTATGACATTTAAGTACCTTTTAGAAATCTACATTACTGGTGTGCAGCTTGAAACAAAACAATGGCACTGACATATTTTAAGATATGTCAGTACAAGTTGCTTTCAGTTAAAACAGCTCAAACATGCATTTTAGTCTGGGACTAAGCTTAAGCCTTGTCTGTGAACCGGGGGCTAGTTATTCACACACTAAACTGTATGAAAAAGTACATTTTCTTATTGCATTCCACTGAAAAAATGCCACCATACATGTCTGGAATAACATGATGATGAGCAAATGATTTTTGGAAGAACTGTTCCTTAGACTTACCAGAGTAATACATTTCTGATCCATCTGGTTTAAACCAGACTGGGCTACACAGTGTCATCTTAATCCTGCAGGGCGTCACCTGAAACAGTAATGACGCAGTGATCATACAAAATCTTACAGTGTCACAATCATAGGCTTCCAAAGCACTGAAGATTATATTTTGATGCTTGTAGGCTCATTTCTTAATGTACGTTTTTTCACATGCAATTTCAAGAAGCAGAGTTTCATTTCCCCATGACAGAGGGAATGCCAGTACAAATAGACTAATAAACATGCTATTACATTCCTGTGAGCTCTTGCTGCGCTAAGCAGCTGTACATCATCTCTAGACAGGTTTAAAGCCATTGTGAGATGAAATGGAATTGCAATAACACAACAGATGCTGGAACATTAATGCAACATGATGGAAAACAAATTGGGGAAAATGAGTTCTCCACCTTCATCAGACCATGTAAATGAAATGAATTAGAATTAGCATTAGTTGTTGTTGTACATCATGTTCTCTCGTATTGCTTAACCCGTACGCATTGTATTCTAAAGATCATATTTACTGCTGTTTATAAAGATCAATAGATGCACTCACAATGAAAGGACTGCCAGGAACCATGACTCCTCCCCAAGCCACAGTAATGGTATGTTTGGAGAGAGATGAAGGGATGTAGGAGCAGACAAAGACACCAGATTGTTCAGAGGCAACACTAACATTTACACATTCTCCATCTGCTCTCTGTGAAAAAGTCAAACCACTCTGAAAATTAAAAGTGCTTTTTCATTGGAATAAAAATGTATAAATATTTCACTGTATTAGTACCTGAGCACAAACTTTAAGTTCTCCTTCACCAGCTTGCTTGGTATCTACAGTGAACTGGGTTTGGAGGTTCACTATGCACCCAGTTTGGGAAACACCTGGTCCTTCTACTTTCACCTGAAACCCAACATGCATAAATTATGAAATAATTTCACATTTAATAAAAATATGTCATTCATACAAAATGGATCTCTCTGAAAAGAGAAAGGGCTCTCACACTGGACACATGTCTGCATAAACATATTATTAGGAGAGAGGAGTTTACCTTTTCAGGGTGGAAGTCTTTTCTTTTAAGTCTGATGGAAGCCATAAAGGGACTGTCCTGGATTTCTTCATCATCACACATTACGTGTACAGCATACTCACCGGCCTCAGTCGGCCAGAACCGCACAATGCAGGAGCCATCATTGTGGTCATCACATGTGATCTTTGCCTGAGATGGACCTTCAATGGCAAATCCTTGGAAAGATAATAGGTGGAAAGTGATATAACTATATAAAAAAAAAACATAATAGCAATATAATATGTATATAGTATGTATGTATATTAAAGGGTTAGTTCACTTCTAAATGAAAATTTCCTGATAATTTACTCACCCCCATGCCATTCAAGATGTTCATGTCTTTCTTTCTTCAGTCGAAAAGAAATTAAGGGTTTTTGAGGAAAACATTCCAGGATTTTTCTCCATATAGTGGACTTCAGTGGGGTTCACCAGGTGGAAAATCCAAATTGCAGTTTCAATGCAGCTTCAAAGAGCTCTATGCGATCCCAGACGAGAAATAAGGGTCTTATCTAGTGAAACAGTCAGGCATTTTCTTAAAAAAAATAAAAATAAAAATGTGTATACTTTTTAACCACAAATGCTCATCTTGCACTGCTGTGCGATCTGCCATGCATGATGTAATCATGTTACAAAGGTCATGCGTGACATAGGTGGAAGTACCGATCCAGTGACTACAAAGCGAACATGAAAAGATTAAGTAAAACAATGATATCGGACGATTTTGAAGTTGGAGGAGAAAAAAAAAAGGTTTTCGCCATACTTCCGCCTACGTCACGCATGACCTTTCAATGTAATGCGTGGCACACCGCAGAGCAGTGCAAGACAAGCATTTATGGTTAAAAAGTATATAAATTTTAATTGGATCGTTTAGAGCCCTTTGAAGCTGCACTGAAACTGCAATTTGGACCTTCCACCCGGTGAACCCCACTGAAGTCCACTATATGGAGAAGAATCCTGGAATGTATTCCTCAAAAACCTTAATCTATTTTCAACTGAAGAGAGAAAGACATGAACATCTTGGATGACATGGGGGTGAGTAAATTATCAGGAAATTTTTCTTCGGAAGTGAACTAATCCTTTAGTATGTAAAAGGTGTATAGTATATTTAAATTGCTTAGATATACCAATTTTTAGTAATACATTATCTGTGAAAATTGACATAATTATAACAAAATAAAATATAATATAATATATAGTTGTAACATAACATAAAAATTGCTTAGCTATACCATTTTATTAGTACGTAATACATTATCTACATAAACATCCACTCACCCAGCATGCCAGAGTCCACACCAAGAGATTCAACCAAGAAATCTGCTGACAAGCCCACAGTCCCTCCCTCCAATCCTGGTCCCCATGCTCGGATCTTCTGTGGACCAGCTTCTGAACCAACATGGACTTTATATGGGCTGTAATAGAAAAGAACATATCATTGAAATTGAATGGTAATGTTTCTCTTTGTTGAACTTGTGTAAATGAGAGCTAACCTCTTGGCAATGTGCTGACCGGTCCAGGTGATGTCCACTGTGTGATCTCCTTTAGCAGTGGGTGTATATTCGAAGGAATAAACACCTTCAAGTGCATCCTTCTGTCTGACCGACACTGCTTTGCCACCTGACAGAAAGGATGACATTTCATTTAGACCACAAAGGGGTTACATAATTATTTGTATATGTTTAGATAGATTATGGGGAGATTATGGACTCACTAGGGTCTCTAATAAGGACCTCCAGATTTCCAGGCCCAGCTTTGCAGGTGTCCACTTTAAATTCGGCCAGCTGACCTACTCTCATGCCTTTTGACTGCAATCCCCGACCTGTGGCACAACAGGCTTTGGGTTTTGGCACTGAAATAAAAAATAATAATAGCTGACAACATGTCATTGCACTTAAAGGTGTTGACCGTAGGTATGAAGACACAGGTGCTGCTTAAATTGAAACCAACAACAGCACAACTGCAAGTGTTATATTGCTTTTATACAACATTTCAATATTAAGTAACTTACATTTTAGACATAGTATTTCTAATATTCATTTGCTCCACCTACGAAAACAGTTCCAATAAAGCCAAATCAGAATTTAAGCCCATTTACACCAAGAACAATAACTATATTAGCATCTACACCAGTGGAAGATACCAGATCTGCACCAAGGGCATTTCCTCCGAGGAGGCAAGGAATGCAATGCTTCCTCAAAATTGGATGAGAAAATAATCCATATTAGAATAATAAAACGATGCAAAAAAATTAGAATCAATAATTTTCCCAAAGTAACATTGTCCAAAAGTGACACCTGCAGTGTACCTCTGCTGATCCCATCGACTTAAAAAAGACACCCTAAAGCGTGCGGTGAGTTTAGTGGGGGGTTATTGAGAATGAATGGGGGGGAAGTCACGTGAGAGGAGGCAATGCCTCCATTGTGCTATGATTGGATATGATTGGTTCGTGTGATAAATCCTGCCTCTTGCTTTTGTGCGCGTTCAGAGTTCGCTAATCAATATGAATGAACAAAATGATGCATTTAATAATGGGAAGAATAATTAAAAAGCAAGTAAATGTCATGATCACCAGATGGAGTGCCCTAGTTAGCCACCAGAGGGCCCTCCAACATGGACTACTTCTCACCGTCACTTTTTTGAACTTCATTTCCCATAACCCACTTTCCGGACTCATTATCCCTTCATTGCACCAGCTGTTTTGAGTTTTGTCATTAGTGTTCTGTCTATTTATACTCAGTTGTTTCTGCCTTTGTTTGTGGTTTGTTGTATTGTGTTACGTGCACTTTGTATCTCTGGTTTTCTGTTTTTGGTATACGACTTTGGATTATCACATTAAAAGCTGCGCTTGGATCTTACCATCTTGTCTTTGTGCATTACGTGACGATAAACAACTCAGCCATTCAGATAATATCGCTTTATGTCATGTCAAAATCAAACTTGAAATGGACTGAAAACGTGATTGTAGGGATTTTTTTCAGTGAGCAATCAGCTTGGTGAAATGAAAAGGTAACCTCTTCATCTGTGATCAATGTTTACCGAGCCTGATGAAAATAAGTTGACTATTAAACATTAAAAAACAAAATTAAGGACTTTATCTCCTCATTTCAGAACACCACCACGCACCACTGATCTGCACTGCACTTGTTTGAGTTCTTTAAAGTCGGGTGGATTATTATTGGCAGTTCATCAACTGAAAAAAAAAAAAATTCTAAAAAGTGGATTCCAACAGTATTGTATCCCTGTGTTTTTATTGTTACAGCTGTGGTGTGGACTTCCTGAATTCTCGGAGAGTTATCAAAATGTTTTAGTTATAGTTTACATCAACATTGGGGCTTTACTACTGAGCAACAAAAGGAGTGGCATTTCATTCTTGAATAAGTCTTTTCGAACAAATCATTTAAATGACTGATTTAATGATTCACTCATAAGGACTGGCATATCAGTGCAACCCTACAGAAAATCTTCTAGTCAACAAAAGGTTTACTAAAAATTCTCATTAAATTATCATCACGATGCATCCTTTATCTCTTGTCCTTGTTTTAGTTGACGACACTAAAAAGCTAAACAGCAGGGGGTTTATAATGGGCCAAACCTTTCTTTGGCTTGAGTGGGGCTCCAGGTTTCAGTCTGGCTTTGGGGAAAAGTGAGAGGTATGTCATCACTGACTGCTCATCCACAGCTGGATCAAGAATCTCCTCTGGGGCTATGAGCTTAATAAATGTAATAAAACAAAATAATGATTACAAATTCACAAAATAGGACGACAGAATCACTGAGGATGTTATCAAAATGTACACCAAGCGAATATATTATTCTGGTTGAACTCACCTGTGGAATTCCAAGCCAGTCATCTGCTTGCTGCATGGCTTCTTTAGTGTTGCTCACCCGATGCACTGTATCCCAGCTCTCCCAGTCAGGACACAAGCCTGCGTAAGCACAAATAATAATTTCGCAAGATGAAAACCTCTGCCAAAAAAAAAAACACTTTTTCCCAATCAAAACATGGAAAAAAAAAACATGTTAATGGGGAGTTAAAGAAAAACTTGGTTTACCTGGTGCCAGTCCATCCACTAATGCACCAAGGGCCTTGCCATCCTGCCAGTCATGGCTGAAGTTAGTGATTGGCAGTTCAGGGACTTTGTTTTGGATCCATCCCAGAAGCCTCATCTCTGGAGTCAGTTTGGAGACAGAATCGTTTGCCTCATCCTCCCACACCGGGGTGGAGATGGAGTAATGCTGTATCAAGGTCCAAATTAGACCCAGGATCAGCTTCAAATTCCCATCCACTATGGCCTTACTGTCTGTATGGAGACATTGAAGGTGTGTGTCTGTTTGTTCCTTCAAGATGGAGACCTTCTCTTGGTAACATAAGTTTTAAGTAATTTATAAACCATTAGTTTATTTTTTTTCATTATTTAGATTTAGCTTTTATATTTAACTTTAGTTAAAGTTTTAGTCATTTTTATTAGTTTCAAAAAAAAAAACTTTAGCTTTAAAAGGATTAGTTCACTTTCAAATGAAAATTACCTTAAAGGGTTCAGTATTTCAAAACACTGCTTCAGGAAGCATCGGAGCACAAATGAATCAGTGTATCGAATCATGATTCAGATCGCGTGTCAAACTGCCAACGGCTGAAATCATGTGACTTTGGTGCTCCGAACAGCAGATTCGATACACTGATTCATCTGTGCTCCGATGCTTCCTGAAGCAGTGTTTTGAAATTCGGCCATCACTAAATAAGTCGTTATTTTGTTATGTTTGGCGCTCCAAAAATATTCTCGTCGCTTTATAATATTAATATTGAACCACTGTACTCACATGAACTGATTTAAATATGTTTTTAGTACCTTTATGGATCTCGAGAGAGGAAATGACATGGTTTCCTATGGAGGCCTCACGGAGCCATCAGATTTTAACTAAAATATCTTAATTTGTGTTCCGAAGATAAACGAAGGTCTTACGGATGTGGAATGGCATGAGGGTGAGTAATAAATGACAGAATTTTCATTTTTGGGTGAACAAACCCTTTAAGCTTTACTCACCCTCAAGCCATCCTAGGTGTATATGACTTTCTTCTTTTTGATGAACACAATTGGAGATATTTTAATAAATATCCTGACACATTCTTTTATATTATCCTGACGCATCGGGCGAAACGATGCATTTGTGTAAAAAAAAAAAAAAAAAAAATGCCTTGCTTCACTTCAAATGAGTACATGATTGTGGCGACCAGGATGGGCGAGAGCCGTGAGGGAACGGCGCGAGGTCGGTGGCACGAGAGTCTCTCACGGAGGAGCTCCGGGAGCATAAAAGGAGGAGCGACGACCGTGAAGGACGAGAGAGGACCAGGCCTGGACTTTATTTTATGTTTTATCATGTTTGTGTGGGAATTACTTTCGTTTTGTATTTGTTTATTTTGAAGTAAAGTTTTGTTGAATGTTCGCCGGTTCCCGCCTCATTCTTCCCATATTTACGAACCGTGTTAAAATGATGTTAACCGATATGGTTTAATAACCTCGGCTTGTCAGCCAGAAGCATTGTTAATAGCATAAAGACAATTATACTCAATATTTAGTGTAATTATTATAATTAGAAGTGAATTATGGTTTGTTCATTCTAATACTACATGCTTTTAATTTAAGGGAAGTATAAACTCTGATTATTTCACCTTAGCCCCGTTTATCTGCACAATAAGCACTTTTGTTTTTTACTCATATATATATATATATATATATATATATATATATATATATATATATATATATATATATATATATATATATATATATATATATATATATATATATACCAAATTAAATAATTTGGCACAGTCCCTATGGTGTTTCCGTTTATATAAAACAAACCTGATCATAAGTCTTTTATAGCATTCATTCTCTCCAACTCATCTTTATTCTTATTTAACTGGTCTTGTACATATTTTCATACCTCACATTAAAACAGCAGATAGCTTTATTATGAACTCTTAATATTCAGAAACAAGATTTTTAAAAAGTTTTAAAATATCTCAAGAAAACAAATGCTGTAAATCTTTGCAAACACCTTCTTCTGAAAGAGTTCAGGCAGGTTGTAACTTACCTATAGAAACCAACTTAACCTTTTCATGATCCAAAAACTCCAGAGCCACCGAAACATTGTCTAGCTTGAGCTGTCTGAAGGTGGGTCTGGTGTGGTACTTTCTAAACATCCTCTTATGGCTCAGGACCTCCAGCAGCGAGATAAGGACAAGGCCATCGCTCAGATCAAACTTAAGATCGCTGATCTGCAGCTCCACAGACCTCAGGTGTTCATTGCACCAGCGTGTGAAGGTGTTCTTCTGTATCTTTTTCCATGGGGCATCATCTGCCAGGTTGATTGCAGCTGCAGTAACACTATCTTTAAAGTCACCCATCGCTCTCTCTGATCAGTGTGGAGTTCGAAAGCTTTTATACCAAACTAAGAAGAAGCATGAAGCGTTCATGTAGCTTTGCTGGTGGTGGGAGTGCCTTACAACCCCCAATTCTGGCCCATAATTATGATTAGACAGCGCCTCAGAGAGCTGTTTTTACTCTGACATTAACCGTGTCATCATGCCGCAGCCCCACATTGTGCAAAGGAATAATAAAAACAGATTCTAGTTACATCAGTGCTTGAAGAATGTATTTACTCTGAAGACAGAGGTCAGAAACAGGATCCTCAGGCCTGGGGAATTCAGCTAATTCCCACCTGAAGCCAGATGAACATCTGACATCACTGTTGCCGATAACCTTATCGCTGGTGACGTTACACTTCATTTACTCCAGAATAAACTGAGCGTATTATTGCCAGAGCTCTTTTGATCGGGGCACGTCCTCATATTTCCCATGCGGTACCAAGGAGGGATGACTCATTGGGGCGGACTGCATTACACCATGGAAGCGTGTGCCTTTGGCTGCAGGTTTATTACATTCTTGGTTATGAGGCCATTATTTAGTGGGAGTGTGCTTATGTGCCCAGAATGTTTGGGGGTTTTTTTCCCAAAAAATCTAAACATTTTACAATAAGGTTTTTAGTGCTTGGTATCCATTTCACAATTTGATTCGATTCTGATTCACAAGCTTTTAATTTGATTCATTTCAATTATAAAATGTCCACTTTGTTTACATATTCTTACACATTGAAAGAAATATAAGGCAGTGATTCATTAAAAGAACTAGCTCATGAGAGTTATTTCTTTCCGGAATCTGACTACACTGGTTGCGGGGTTTGTTTTTGATTTACTAAAAAAAAAAAAAAAAAACCAGACTCAGAGTCATTTGTCTCAAGAATTGGACCAGCATTGGTCGTACTGTGTGTTTTTATTCACTAAAAAGAACTGGCACATAAGAGACATTTGTCTCAAGAATCAGACTACACAAAAAAAATGCTGGGTTAAAAACAACCCAAGTTGGGTTGAAAATGGACAAACCCAGCGGTTGGGTTAAAAGTTTGCCCAAAATGCTGGGCAGTTTATTTAACCCAACTATCGTTTAAAATTACTAGATGGCTGGATTAAAATGAACCCCAAACAGGTTGGAAATTAAAAATCAGACACAAAATTACTAAAGGGAACAATAATAATCAAAAGGTTAAAATTTATTAATAAGCAATTTAATAAATGTTAATTGTTTACTTATTATTCATGAAACATTAATAAATTAATTAATTAAACATTAACATCACATTTGTAGTTCAATTTAAGCAATCAATACAGTGATTTCTAGTTGAGTTAAATAAAACTACCCAGCAGGTTGGGCAAACATTTAACCAAACCGCTGGGTTTTGGCCATTTTCAACCCAACTTGGGTTGTTTTTAACCCAGCATTTTTTTAGAATGTAGAATTGGTTGTGTTGTATGTTTTTAATTCATTAAAAAAAACTGGCATAGGATATGTTTGTTTGTGAATTAGACTACAACAGTCAAATTTTATATTGCAAGGTCAACTGAATAAAAAATGTTCTGCTATAAAAAGACCATGTACCTTGAAATAAAAACAACAAATATTGGTCTTATTATTGCATTACATTCAATACAGGCTGCAAACTCATTCATAAAATATGATTTCTTTTTCTGTGCTGTTAATATACTATGAACAACAAACATATTACATTAACCTATATGAATACTGTATATGCTGTAAAAAATTTTTATTTCTAGTTAATGGTACCTAATACATTAACTAATGTTAACAAATTGACCCTATTGTAAAGTGTTATCGAAATGAAATCCATCTGATATGCATAAAGGATTTACACAGGGCTGAAGTTCACTTTTGCTTATTTATTGCAATTAGCATGTTTGTTAGATCAGGTAGTTTTTCCTTAAATTTCTGTACAAGGAATAATAAACAACATAATAAATCAAACACTCAAATTAGCACTCTAATGTCCTAAGTGAACAGTGATTATTTTCATCATCATCATCATCATTAATATGTCAAATCCTTATCACAATAAAGTACAGTGCATAGACTAATCACTAATGGCTTTGTATAAGGTGCAAGGACACGTACACATTACATGGCGGATTTAGGCATTTAAGTCACAGAATGCATGAACAAGTTAAAACTTAAATGGATGCATCATGTCTCGAATATGTTATTGCAGTGGGATTTGCAATTCTCAATTAATTCTCATGGATGGTATATGTTTGTTTATCTGATGCTACGTTATATAAGGCAATTCACTAAGTGTTTGTTTGGCAAAGCAACAGTGTTCAATAAAATACCTGTTATTAGCCAGGTACTTCAAATGCTATGCATACAGAATGTCAAATTTAAAAATATATATGTATATGGTGGTGCAACTGAGGGAATGCTGTGATATTATTATTCTAAGGCCGTCGATATTTGAGTAGAAAGTTGCATTTAAACACTTTTTACTCAAACTAACACCACACAGACTAAAAGGACACAAATGTCAACACATCTGAGAAAGATTGACAAGGTATGCATGTCACGGTGTGTGTGCTTGTTACTGGTTCATCACGATGTTCATTTTGAGGTCTTTGAAAGCAAATACCCCGTCACAGCAATGGTTACAGCAGCAACGGGCATCCACCTGATCCATTTTCCCTGCAAGAACAAACATGACAAGAGATGACGTCATCTGCGGCACCGCATCAACAATCAGAACATGTTTACAATCAGGGATGCACATGAGCTGAGACGGGGACACAAAAGCCACAAGGATGGGGCGCGGAGAAACAGAGGTCAGGACACGCAAGACAAGGACAGCAGAAGACATACAGCGGAGGACAGAGAGAGCCGGGATGCCTCAGAGCTACGCTGGAAAACTACAACCTACAAAATGGAGTTGGTCAGAAACACTTGTTAGTGCGTGTCTTATAATACAAAGCGGACCTGTAGTAGAGAAACAGAAGCATTTTGCAAATGACCGGACAGTTTTTGGTAGCTTAAGCAGAGAATCGTTTAGTGGTCATGCATAGCCCTGAGGATGATGAATGCTTAAGCAGAGGAATGAGACGGGACAGGAGCACTGTGTACCTTTCTACCACAATGGGCCCAAGCACCAATACAGCAAAGCCAGGACAAGGCCGATGGCTACGGCTAGGATGGGCTGCAATAAAGACAGCTAAAGGAGGGAAGGGAGTGATTACTGAATGAGTGGCTTGTGTTTATGTGTGTTATTATTGGACTGGTGAATCTTACTATCATCAAAACAAGGAAATCAAAAGGTGAAGTGTGTAATTGTTTCATTGTTAAAACACTTCCCCTTCCCCAAACGCCAATGTTTGTTTAAATGTGACATGACAACTTCTGGTTTAACCATTGCTGTGAAGCAGCAAGCATTTGCCATCTCTCAGTGGTTTATCAGCTTGGGAATTTGAAATATATATATATATATTTTTTTATATTATTTTAT